>NC_134407.1:200154569-201354569 GCF_038048845.1 Mixophyes fleayi | reverse complement strand
AAACACACAGTAGCAGCAGACTGAGTGCCCATGCTGCCCCGTTCATCACGGAAAGCACCAACAATGGACAAGTGAGCGCCAGAACTAGACCATGGAGCAATGGAAGAAGATGGCCTGGTCTGATGAATCATGTATTCTTTTACATCATGTAGACGGGTGGGTGTGTGCGTCTTTTACCTAGAGAAGAGCTGGCACCAAGATGTTTTATGTGAAGTAAGGAAGGTGGCAGAGGCAGCGTTATGCTCTGGGCAATGTTCTGCTGGGAAACCTTGGGTCCTGGCATTCATGTGGATGTTACTTTGACATGTACCACCTACCTAAACATTGTTGCAGACCAAGTACACCCCTTCATGACAGAGGTATTCCCTGAAGGCAGTGGCCTCTTTCAGCAGGATAATGCACCCTGCTACACTGCAAAAACTGTTCAGGAATGGTTTGAGGAACATGACAAAGAGTTCAAGGTGTTGACTTACCTTCCAAGTTCCCAGATCTCAATCTGAGCGAGCATCTGTGGGATGTGCTGGAAAAGCAAATCTGAGCCATGGAGGCCCCACCTCACAACTTACAGGACTTAAAGGATCTGCTGCTAATGTCTTGGTGCCAGATATCACAGGACACCTTCAGAGGTCTTGTGGAGTCAGAACTGTTTTGTCGGCTACGAGGGGGATCTACACAATAGGCAGGGGGTTTTAATGTTGTGGCTGCTATATATATATATATATATATATATATATATATATATATCTATAATACAAATGCTTAGTGGCGTGTGATAGTCTGTCTGTGTGTGTGTGTGTAAAAAATAAAACCAAGCTGCAGCGCCACCTGCTGGGCGGAGTTATACACTGACCTACTAAATTCTTAGTGTGTGTGGGAAAAAAAATTCAGAAAGGGCTGAAATTTGGTATACTAAGATGTTTTTAATTTGTTAATTGTTAAAAGTGTTTATAAAGATTTAAAAAAAATATATATATATTTCTTGAAGGATAAATGACAGTTGGGAGTGGTTGGTGGTTGCCGGGGGTGACAGTGGGGAGTGGTTGGTGGTTGCCGGGGGTGACAGAGTGAGAGGAGTGTGATACTCAGGACCGCTGAGAGAGATCCCTGTGTCTGGATAGACATCTGGATAGATGTGGCGATGAAAATGAAGGATGAGGTGATGGAGATGAATGATGAGGTGGCGACATGTGGACAAAACCACGTTAAAAAAGGGCGCTTATGTCGGGAAGTAACGCTCTTCCCCTGAGGAGGCCTGGGCTAGGCCCAAATGCATGACAAGAACCTTTTTAACACCTTAAGTAGCTTGATTTGACTAGAATGCATGAGTATCATGCACGGGTTCACTTGTGTATATATATATATAAATATATATATATATATATATATATATATATATATATATATATGTGTGTGTGTGTGTATATACACACATATATATATTTATATGTATATAAATATATATGTGTATATATATATGTAAAAACATATAATAATACAGTGCGCCTCGAGACGCTATGCATAGTCTTTTTATATATAATAAAACAGTGTGTCCAGCAAAACAGTCCGTGTTCTATAGTTGTATTCCCACGGAGCACTAGCGGTATGTGCACCGCACGCCTTGCCCTCTTTACACTAGATCTCCAGGGGCGTAGTTGATATCTAAAAAGTTAAGCAGATGGGGGCGCTTCCATAGTGCATTATCTTAGTTTAATAGTTAAAAGCATATACAATTAAACACGTACCAGAAATCTCTCAAATATCAGCATATAAATAAATAATCACGATGACACTTGTGATTGGTGATCAGCAATTCTCACATGTACTGCACCTCAGGTCTTCTACGCGTTTCGTTGTTCAACAACTTCGTCAGGAGAAAACTTCTGACGAAGTTGTTGAACAACAAAACGTGTAGAGGATGATATTTGAGAGATTTCTGGAACGTGTTTAATATATATGCTCTTAACTATTAAACTACGATAATGCATATATGTGTGTGTATATATAATGATATATGTGTGTGTGTATATATATATATATATATATATATATATATATATATATTAAGGGTGTGCGCCGGCCACTTTTTGGGTTCTGATTTGTTTTGCCAAAACACCCCACGAAAGGTTTTGGTTCTGATTTTGGGTTTTGTTTTTTTTTTCACTCCTACACTATTATTAACCTCAATAACATTAATTTCCACTAATTTCCAGTCTATTCTGAACACCTCACACCTCACAATATTGTTTTTAGTCCAAAAGGTTGCACCGAGGTAGCTGGATGTCTAAACTAAGCGACACAAGTGGGCGGCACAAACACGTGGCCCATCGTAGGTGGCTGTGTAGGCTTGAATGGCCTTTTGCTGCTCCTCCATCCTCTGCAGCATATAGAGGGTGGAGTTCAAGCGCGTCACTACCTCTTGTTTTAGTTGATGGCAGGGCAGGTTCATGCTTTTTTGATGTAGCAGGAACAGTGAACGTAGTTTAATATCTGATACTAATATTTCTGCACTGCAGGAACAGTGAACGTAGTAATATAGATCGCAGTACCTATTTTTTGGGACTGCAGAAACAGTGAACGTAGTAATATAGATTGCAGTACCTATTTTTTGGGACTGCAAGAATATATTGCTCTAGAATATTTTTTATACTTTTTAAATAATTTTTTTATATTGTTTTAAAATTATTTTTTTATTATTTTTTTAAAAAAATGTTAAGATATTTTTATAATTATAAAATTACTATGGACTTAGCAGAAAAAAAACACAGGACAAGTCACAAAAGCACCACTGGACTCAGCAGGACAGACACTGGCCAAAGCACCACTGGAATCAGCAGGACAGAGCACTGGACAAAGTACTACTGGACTCAGCTATACAGAGCATTAATCAGCAGGACAGAGCACAGGATCTCAACAACCTCCCTCTTCAGTGATCGCAGGGAGAATGAAGATGGCGGCCGCGAGTGGGGCATTTATGACATACGAGTCTCGCGAGATCCGACGCGAGACTTGGATGTCATAGCCTCGTTTTGGATTCCTTTGGCGCCCGGAAGTACCCGAACAGTGCTCGGATCCCGTCGGATACGCACTGTTCCGAAATCCAAGCTCGCTCACCTTTAATATATATATATATATAATTCTCTCATATGTGACCCCTGAAACTTTGGCTTACATGAAATCCAATCCTCAATAAAAAACATATCTTATTACATTGTTGGACAAAAAAATAAAGAACTGACAGGAGATTGTACTTATATAATATACACACATTACATTTCTATTCCATGCAAATGAAATGAGAATTTGCACTTAAACCGAGTTCCTTTCATACACTATTAAAGATCATACTCTTGCCCCTAAAACCTTAAACTTCCCCAATTTGTCCTATCTAACATTCTGTGTCTCACCCACATCTCTCTGTACCATATGAAAGAGGCGCTCACTAATGGCCTGTTTCAAAGCTGTAATATGCAGACACTGATTTAAAGGATTATTTTATTTCAGGCCGCTTCCATTTCTGCAGCTAGACCTCGCTATTCATATCGCCTTTCTGAAATGATTTTGATGTTCTGACTGGTTTTCTTCTGGATTAGTTAACTAGATGTGGAAGCCGTTATCGGACCAGAAGGCTTGGTTACAATGAGGCCAGTTAAACTTTATTCTACTGTAAAAAGGGGAAAACACAGCCTAGGCTAAGAAGTATAGGCTCTACAGCAATAGGGGGCGGCTTGCCGGCTGTTGGGGAACTACAGGTTCCAGCTGGAGAGACACAGGTTGCAGAATCCTGCTGTAAAGTGACATTTACTGACATTTTAATTACTGACTGGATGGCATGTTAGTACATACTTGCCAACTCTCCCTGAATGTCAGGGAGACTCCCGGAAATAGGGGTGATCTCCCTCACTCCCTGAAGAGTCTGGCATTCTCCCTGATGCTGAGCCAGTACACGACGTGGTTGGCTTCGCCATCTGTGGCATGATGACTGTTCAGAAATTGTGTCCTATGTCCATGTATTGATGACTATGGAGGTGGCCATTTTCACGGAGACCAAGATTTAACCAAAGGCTGACAGGTAAGACAACATAACTTCAATAATGGTGGACAAAAATGCAAAAGACACTTCAGTCTCTAGAGATTTATTAGCTGCTTTTCTTTAATGCATAGTTGCCTACTCTCCCAAAATGTCCAGGAGACTCTGCATTTCTGGGAGACCTCCCAGGAGAGCAGGGCAACCTCCTGGTTCTCACCCCCGCAATAGATAAATGATGGGGGCGGGGCTTAATGACGCAAATATTGTATCATCTTAGCCCCTCCCCCTGCTGTAATTGGCCAAAATTGTGACAACCGTATAGGGGCGGGGGCAAAATTCTGTGATTCATCAAGCCCCCACACACCCACCTCCCCAGCGATCTCCCTGAAGCCAACGAGGAAAAGTTGGCAAGTATGTGTTAGTACCTTTACGAACCTGGAGTGCATCAGGTTGTCTACCTCTGCCCTATAATGATAGATAGATAGATAGATAGACATACATATAGATAGATAGATAGATAGATAGATAGATAGATAGATAGACATACATATAGATGGATAGATAGATAGATAAAGCGCTACGGAATATGTTGGCGCTATATAAATAAATGATGATGATGATGATAGATAAATATGAGGCAGATATATAGATAAATAGATATGAGAGAGAGAGATAGATAGATATGAGGCAGATAGATAAATAAATAGATTGATAGGAGATAGAAAGATATGAGATAGATAGATCGATAAATATGAGGCAGATGGATGAATAAATAAAAAGATAAATAGATATGAGGCAGATAGATAAATATATTGATAGCTCTGTGCTTCAAGGACTTGGGTTCAATTCCAACCACTTAATTGTCAGTTTCTTGGGATAAACTCTGATCATAACACTGCTAGATTGTAAGCTCCTTGGAACAAACTCTCTCTCAAATTACCGTCCCATCTCTCAGCTCCTGAGCCCCTTTAAGCTTCTAGATAGACTTGCCTACATTCTCCTCACACGCTTCCTTTCCGCAAACAACCTGTTGGATCCTCTTCAGTCTGGCTTTCGTTCTCAACACTCCACAGAGACTGCGTTGACTAAGGTTGTCAATGATCTGATCACTGCTAAAACGAAACGCCATTACTATCTCCTAATTCTCCTGGATCTCTCGGCTGCATTTGACACTGTTGACCACTCTCTTCTCATACAAAGACAGCAAATCCTAGGTCTTCAAGACAATGTTCTATCCTGGTTCTCATCCTAACTTTCTAATCGCTCTTTCATTTTTAATTTCTCTGGAGCCACCTCTGCTCCACTTCCTTTATCAGTTGGAGTACCGCAAGGCTCAGTGCTAGGTCCTCTGCTGTTCTCTATCTATACCGCTTCTCTTGGAAATCTAATAAGTTCCTTTGGATTTCAGTATCATCTCTATGCGGATGATACCCAAATTTATCTATCCTCTCCTGATCTCTCGACATCTGTGTTGTCCCGTGTGACTGACTGTCTTTCTGCCATTTCATCTTGGATGTCCTCTTGCCAACTCAAACTTAATCTTACTAAAACAGAGTTAATAATATTCCCACCCACCAACAAGAGCATACCTGACATTTCTATCTTTGTTGATAACATGACCATAAATCCCACCCCACAAGCTCGCTGCCTAGGTGTAATCCTTGACTCACACCTATCCTTTGTTCCCCACATTGAATCTAAATCATGTTACATACATCTAAAAAACATTTCCAGAATTCGCACATATCTCACGCAAGACACTGCAAAAACATTAATTCATGCACTTATCATCTCCCACATTGACTACTGCAATTTCCTCCTTACTGGTCTTCCCCAAAACAGACTCAAACCCCTACAATCTATTTTGCATGCTGCGGCAAGACTGATTTTCCTTGCAAATCGTTATTCCTCTGTTGAATCTCTCTGTATGTCTCTACACTTGTTGCCTGTTTTCTACAGAATCCAATATAAAATACTTTTACTAACCTACTAGGCCATCAACAAAGCTGCACCAACATACATCTCCTCCCTTGTCTCAAAATATCTCCCACCTCGGCAACTCCGTTCCGCACAAGATCTGCGTCTCTCATCCACCCTCATTACATCCTCCCATTCCCGGTTACAGGACTTTTTTCGGGTTGCAACCATTCTATGGAATTCTCTCTCTCGCACAATAAGACTCTCCTCTGGTCTACAAACTTTCAAGCGTTCTCTGAAAATCCACCTCTTCAGACAAGCTTATAATATTCCTCAACCACCCTCTTAACCTCACTACATTACCCTATTACCACCCATTACACAATTTCACACAAGACAACTACCCCTGACCAACATTGTTTTGTGACAGGATCATTTAGTTTATGAGTCACTTTTACCTTTGCAGTCTGGCTGGGCCGACTGCAAATGTAGACTTAACCTCATGTGTCAAACTCCCATTGTCCCATAGATTGTAAGCTTGTGAGCAGGGCCTTCTCACCTCTTTGTCTGTTTTACCCAGTTTGCTTATTAGTTTACTATGTTTGTCGTCAATTGTAAAGCGCTACGGAATATGTTGGCGCTGTATAAATAAATGATGATGATGACAGAGTGAAGTCATTATGTTAAAAGATTGTAAGCTTTACATAGCAGTGGCTTCTTTCTCTATTACTGTTTGGCACAATGGGTAGCATATGACTCTGGGTAGCATTGGCATACTTGCCAACTTTTTTCTTGTCTCCTCGGGGAGACTCTGGAGGGGATGTTGAGCACAACTGCGGAGGGGGGGCAGAGCGCAGCCAATCACAACATTTTGTTCCTGCCCAGTGCAACGATTGTGACAATTTGCCATGGAGGGGACGGGGCCAAAATGACACAACTCCAAAGGATTGCACCATGCAGACCCCTTCACTAGGACATGGGCAGGATGCAGGAGAATTGTCTGCGCTCCCGGAACACCCATAAACCTACCAGTTGGCAAGTATGACGCTGTGGCCTTGGTTGTTGTATGTGGAGTGTGGAATATGGAGTATGTTCTCCCTGTGTTAGATTTGGTTTCCTTCAAAGGTCCTTCCAAGGTCCAATTACATACTAGCTTTGGGCTAAAATGCTGTGTGGGTTTGTGTGCACACTATAGGTATAATCTATGCTGCCATTGTCACGAGCCACGGCGGCTCTGGGCACCACCGCGACTCGCTCCCTGCTCTGGCCCAGCGTTCCGTCACTTCCGGTTTGTCCCGGCCGTTGCCAAGGCAACGGTCAGGACGCTCTCTAGTTGTAGCGCCGCATCCTGGCATCCAGAGCAAGCGGCCGTGTGCGATTTTGGGCAATTAATCATCAGCCCGCTGTGGCTGATGATTCTTGCTGTTTTCCAATGATCTCACTGGTTGTTGCCTGTATATTAGGCAAAGCCTTCCTGCCGGTTATAGTCCCTGCTTCCTTGCATACTTCTCCTGCTGTGTTGCTGCTCCTGTTATCGTTATTACCGTTGCTGACCCATTGCCTGGATACTGCCGCTGCTGATTTGCCTGTGACCCTGACACATTGCTCGGATACTGACGCCGCTGATTTGCCTGTGACCCTGAAACCTTTGCCGGGACCCTCACTCCGCCTCTTTGTTAAACACCTGCGCTACGTTCTCAGGGTATCAGCTCCTACTACTAGAGTACGAGACCTGGGGGCATCAGAGTACCTGTGTTTGCGTCTAGCTCTACACGAAAGGCGGCTGCTATAGGTGAAGACCTCTGAAGCGGTTCTAGGAGCGGATACCTGGGGCGTGAGCTGTAACAGCCAATATATAAATAACGTATACCAAAAAATACTTCATTGCATTAAGTGAAAACCATTTGTTGCTGCACCTATCAGTTCCGGGAACAGCTGTCTCTTCTACATGTGCTCAAGAGGAAGTGCAGCAAAAAATATATTCTTAAATAACCTTATATGCCATTAGTGACAACTTGCAAATGGTTGAACAATATATATGAATGGGTGAGACACATTTACATCAATAAAGTGGTGTCTAGCTGACGGCCCACAGGCCGCCTGCGGCCCTCCAGGGCTGTCCCTGGCCTTTCCTCACTGCACCATTAGCAGTGCCGTAACTTAAAACGTTAGCGCTTGGAGCGAGAAGGAAAGCTGCCGACCCCCTAGTCCTCAATTTTTACCAAATGAACCTAAAATATTCATAAATTGCGCCCCCTTCAGCGTTTCGACCCAGGCGGTCGCCCATATCGCACAGTGTTGGCTAACCTGTGACACTCCAGGTGTTGTGAAACTACAAGTCCCAGCATGCTTTGCCAATATATAGCAGCTTATTGCTGGAAGGGTATGCTGGGACTTGTAGTTTCACCTGGAGTGTCACATGTTAGCCAACACTGGCCTAGACCATTAGGCTCTCTTGTATGACAGCATTTGGCTGGCGAGCACACAGCTAGAACACTAATTCAGCCCCGGCTGCCCAAGGTACATACTTGAACAGTGCTGTATGGTTTGTACAAGTCATCTTTAGCACCCAGCACAATATTGCTGAAGATAAAGCCATAAGATAAAATCATTTCTGAGTAGAAATAAAAGAAAATGAATTTTTCTCCTTCACTTTTAACTACCTGCTTTTCCAATTTACCTGACAGATTTTTTGCCCTCTTAAACTAAAAAAAAAAAAGAAAGAAAAGAGATGACTCTGTCTTTCATTCCACCTTTTGTGAAGCCGTCTCTCTCATCAAAAATGTTATCTTCTGTAAAAACGGTTTCTCTGTACTCACCCGCAAGTAAATCATCCCTTCGCCTAAGAATTTGCATGGAAAAAAATTCTAAATATGCACTTTTTGGGAAGACCAAAGCGCCACAGCTGGCTTTTAAGTTGAATTGGATGTGACCTCTAGGTGTTCTTTGTAAGATAACATATTCAACAGAAAATAGAATAACATCCGATTTTTAATAACCCTTTGCAAACTAGTGGAGAAGGAGGCAGCGCACTGCAAGTAGGTACAAAAGGGTAAACATAAAAAGGTATATATAGTACTTAAAAAAGAACGCAATTTCCTCTTTACACAGAAGAGCATTTATAAAGTTGCATCAGACCCACATATGCCTGCCCGGTGTCATTAAATAGCAGGTATAGGCCATGTGCATAGTTATATGGCACTGTGAATGAATTTGCTCATTAAAATAGCCGCTATTACTTAGAAGCCTATTTATGAAAGTAGCGCTTATCACTGTGATAATTGTCTTTCTGTTATCGGCAAATATCGCGACAATCGAACATTCTATCACCGAGGTAGCTGAGCGATACTCAGTCGTCGTGTTAACAACAATCCACAATGATCAGGCTTACTAATCGCTCTGGAGCACCGTTTCTACTGAGAAGGTGCAGCAGGGCCGTAACTAAGGCTGTGCGACAGGGGCGACAGCCCAGGGCGCAACGCAACGCTATCTTAGGTTCATTTGGTTAAAATTGAGGGCTAGGGGGGCGGCATTTGTCTTTCTTGCCCCAGGCGCTAGAATTCTAAGCTACGGCTCAGAATTGTGCAGTGCCCTGACGCATTCATGGCCCTGGAAGCCCGGTTAGTAATATAATTAGAGAAGCTGTTTTATTATTTCTTTCTTTTAAAAGCTTTTGTATATAAGAAATATACAATGGATATATTATATACATTCCGCCCTCCCTTCCAAATAATAGTTTCTTTGGTAGGTCGAAAAGTCCTTTTTAAAAAGATCCAGTATGAAAAAAATTATTTAATCGATAATTTTTTATTTATTTCTTCAGTCCAGTATTTCTGTTAACCGGAATTGCAATGGTATAAGTTTGGCTCTCCCATGCAAGGAGTTCATTTTTATCATCAGCAATAACGTATACATATATAGTGCAAAGTGGGGAAAAATGTACCTATTGTAGACAAAAATGGTTTTTTTTGTTCTTTGATAAACCAGCCCCCATATGTAAAAAAAAATCTGGTGGGTGGAGAGGTTGGGGGATACAAATTCCTTGCCACCATAGGTAAGGCACAAGATTCACATGACAATACGCCGGAACCACAAAACCAAAAAATCACTTTACAGAGTAAGGTATTTAAATAAACTGGAGTGGGCTGGACATGATAGACATTTGAAGATGTACCTGACTGTACGGATGTCACAGGCTTTATGGACTCGGAAATGTGGTGGAATTATCCACCACCAAAATAGTCTTACGAGTCCCGATTTTAACCAGTAAAAAACAGGATGCATGACAGTGAATCTTTTTACACAGTATATATATATATATATATATATATATATATGTATATATATATATATATATATATATATATATATATATATATATATATATTTATATATATATATATATCTATATATATATAGATATATATATAGATATAGATATATAGATAGCTGTAGCAAAGAAAATCATATAAAATATATATCTTTGACACATGCCCCTTTAATTTTATTCATTAACTATAGTAAAAATGTGGTCAAATGCAAACCAATATGAAGTGTATTTAACAAGGACCGCTGCAATACAAATACTGCCACTGTCCTCCTATATCAGGATGGCGATAGCAGAGACTCTGCACAAGAAAAAAATGCTTTTTTATTTAAACAAAGCATTTTTGGATAATGTAAATATATGACAATATATTTTTTTCTCTTTTGGATTAATGTTGTAAAAAAAATGAATAATAACAAAAAATAAATAATAATAAATAATAATAATAATAAAAAAAATAATCTATTTTTATAAGAGGTGCTACAAAGCCACTATAAAAAAAGTAGAATAATGAAATGCCATTTGCAAGCTAGGCATTCAGACATGCTTGTGTTATGCAATGCTTTTAAGTAATATATTCCTTATAGCATCGTTACCTGATAAAACTTGTATGCTGAATACTTTCGTATCTCAGTCTCTAACTAAATACCTAGTGATCGTCTGGCTCATCTAATTAAAACTCTTTCCCCTGAGAGTCCCTCGTTAATCCAGCTCACACGAACACACATAAAACCCTTGTTCCCCCGGACTTCCGAACAGCGACATAGATTTATATCCTTCATTCGACCCTCTGCAAGACAAAAAGTTAGAACCTGTATTGGGAAGAGGGGGGTGGAGGGTTTTCGTTTACACAGATGCTGGTGTCACACTTGCAGGTGTAGACCACCCCGGCAATGAAAGGACCCCTCTATCTAGTTTACCAATTTCCAGTTCATTGACCTCTCCGTAGAAGCTGGCAGCCAAGGTGGGGGATTTTTGAGGATTTTTGAGGTGGTGTTACTTACTTCCTGACACTGGACTGGTGGGAACCACACGGTGGAAGCAGGGTGGCTGGACCCATGTTTGTGGTACCGCACGACAAATAAGATTATTGTAAAAACATTGCCTGAGGCGTGCTCCACAACCGTGATAATGAAAAAGTAGGTGGATGAGTTTAAATTTAAACGCCACCTTCAGATAATTCCATTGCTACACAGGTGCTTTAAATGCTGTGTTTAAAGAGCAGGGTTTATTCAGCTCAAATTTAAATCATATAGATGAGTAATACAGAAAGGATATCACCCAAGCACTTTAAGAGCTCAAGCATTTTTCTTGTGGGCAATGGCAATAAACACATCTATCTGGAAGAAAAAGTAAGAGTGTGGGCCACGTGGGTTAATATTAAAGATTATATCGTAGTGTAGATCATTCAGTAATTGTGGTATATTTGGATACTACATAAAATATAATCTCTCCAGCCTACAATAATTTTATATATTGGTGGGCCTTGATACTTAGTCCATTAATAATGATCCAATGTCTAATCTCCAATATTAGAACCTTGAGAGATTATTTGGTTCACATCTAGTGCTCCCACAATTTACCCGACTGTGGTTTTCATAGTGATTCACTGATGCTTGGGACTATCTACAATGCATCTGAATTGTGCACTTAATTGACATCACCCAGACCCTTTTTTGTGGTGCCCTAAATCACTGTACTCCCCAGACCTACTTCTGTAACCTATAATGTATAGGAAATTAAACAAAAACAAGTACTTACCCCAATAGTTTATTATATTCAGATCATTTATTGGCTTTTGCACTGGTCTGAACAGTTCTAGACTTGTGACCTGTGCAACATATATAAATAGAGACTTTACTTGCGTCGTCTTTCCTAAGTGTGTTTCACTAGGAAGGCTCACATTAGATTTTGATCACTGGCTCTGGTTTTATTTACTTTTTCACCAAACTTTAGATTTATAGCACAAGTATCTTGTCATAATGATGCTGATTGACTATTTTAAGGTGTATTTGACCTAACTGTATTCAGTCTTCATCTTCCGGCTCTTCCATTATCTACCCAGTTTATTAGCCAATCAGATCATCAGAACGATTACAGCATCGCCAATCAGATCAGAGTATTTCTGCTGATTGTAGCGTTTTGATTGGCTTAATACCAGTAAGAATCTCTTGTAAAAAAACTCACTACATTCTTCTATTTTGGATGTCATAACAGCGCAACACCTTTTAGTGAGAGGTTGAGACATTCTCACCATCCCCGTCTGTCTGATATAGGGGGAATACTCACGTTGAGCATAATTACATCAACAAGTGTTGACATCTCTGAGTGTAAATTAATTTCACATCTCGGTCATCTAGCGTAATTGAATTGTTGCACCAATACAATACTGTACATTTCAATTACCAATTACCTTATTTTATTATATTTTGTCCTTATTCTAGAAACATAATTTCTGTTTAAAAAAAAAAAAGAAAAAGAATTAAAGGGATCGAATTTTATAAAACTTTTTTCTTGGTCCACTGCTAACACCTGGCCAGTACTTAGCACTTGCTAAGAGCCGTCATTAAGTCAGCAATGTGTTCAAGGTCAGCCAAGGTTACCCCTCAACAGATAAAAGCTAGTATATTGAAGGGTTACTCTTATGAACATGTGTTGAAAAGCTACCTCTATAGGGCCCGACCGCTGCTTGTCTCCATTAGCTCTGCTCTATGTTAGATGGACTTATCATTAGCTTTGAACTTGGAGAATGTTCCTCTGAACACAAAGTAGGTATAGTATGGACACACCTGCACCCAGTTAATATTCTGGCAGGCTGGCTTTGATTCTTTGTTTATTGTGCAGAGATGAACGAGCCTGCCCTCCCTGCACACACACTCCAATATAAGTTTCACATTTTTTTAGTTAGCCCACAGTCATCCAACTTCTGGCAGCTGAATTATAAACATAACGATTTAATTGCAGAAAATATCAGTTTTTTAGCGTGGTTTTTTTTTATTAATTTTTTTTACTCAGAAACTTTATTCAAATCCTATCCTGATTTTATTTTAAAAACTCTAAGCACCTAATTGCTCAACTTTTGATGGATATAAGGACAAAATACCAGCACAGATATATCATTATCATCATTACATCATCATCATCATCATTTATATAGCGCCACTAATTCCGCAGCGCTGCACAGAGAACTCACTCATATCAATATCATGTTCACGATATATCATTTATAAATGTTTATATTGCAATTATTGAGAGCCCATTTATCTATTGAATGTATAGTCAACCCTGTATTTTTACGCCAAGGATATACTGTATTAAATTGTATTTACTTTATTGCTTTTACTTTCACCTTAGTTTATAGACATGGAGGGCCACATTTTTCAAAGGGCGAAAAGTCTTTTTGCCAATAAAAAGGCTTGTTATTGCTTTGCCCAATGTATAAATAGGTATAATGCCACCAGCCCTACTGTGCCAGTGAAGGCTCTACTCTGCATTTGCCTGGGAGAGCCTGTTTATCATGTATCGTGGCAATATCTTTACTGTTACCCATACTTTCCAACTTTTGAAAAATGATTTCAGGGAGATTATGCGAAAGACACCGTTGAGCCGCACGATGTGCCGCCATAGTGGGCGTGTGCTGTCCCGGCCAAGGGGTGTGTCTTGCTCCACAAAAGGTTGTTTCTGTTATTACTACATTAAAACAACTCCTGCAGTGTAATTTCTTGTAATTTTCAATCCCACGTGTTTCTTTATCCCTCTTCTTATCCCTCTTCTTTTGCCCCCTTTTGCACAGATTCTCTGTTTTGCAGAAACATCCCCTTTTACTAAGAGATGCACTGTTTGCTCAGATAAATTCCTCCTGAATACCCCCACACCCCCCATTCAGAGACATTCCTTCTCTTGCACCCAGCTTCCCTCTCCTTTTGTAAAGACTACCCTCTGGCACAGGGATTCTCTTTTACACATATATCCCAGCACAGTGGTTAGTGGTTAGCACTTCTGCCTCACAGCGCTGGAGTCATGAGTTCAATTCCCGACCGTGGCCTTATCTGTGTGGAGTTTGTATGTTCTCCCTGTGTTTGCATTGGGTTTCCTCCGGGTGATTCGGTTTCCTCCCACACTTATAAAACATACTGGTAGGTTAATTGGCTGCTATCAAAAAATTGACCCTAGTCAATGTCTCTCTCTGTCTGTGTGTGTATATGTTAGAGAATTTAGACTGTAAGCTTCAAAGGGACAAATGTGAGTGAGTTCTCTGTACAGCGCTGTGGAATCAGTGGCGCTATATAAATAAATGGTGATGATGATGATGATCCCTTACTTACCTTGCATCCCTCACTTGTCATCATCACGCGTATGCACAGCCAGAGAACTTTTTCCCAATATATAACCCCCGGATGGCCAGATCCGCGATGGGCGCTGGATTCTTCTGACAGTCGTCTCGTTATCACATTGTGCGCCCACCGATGACGCGCATAAGCAGCCAGCCCTCATGGTTCTCCACACAAGTGGAGGACGAGCTTGGTCTACTCTCCTGGGAGTCAGGGAGGTTTTCCCAAAACTCTGGGACTCTCCCAGACATTCCGGGAGAGTAAGTAAGTATGTTGTTACTGTCATCTTAAGGTGCCAATGGCCAGGGGACCATTGAAAAAAATTCTTGAATTATTTTTTTCAGTGCATGTATCATTAAAAATGAATATTGTTATTGCCCTGAAAAAAAAATTATATTCTCGGGGTGGGGAAAATATATATAAAATATAACTTATATAATATATATAAACCACTATATTTTTATGTATAACACTTTGTAAAGGATAAGTTGTCAGCGCTTATCCTTTACACTGCATATCTGTGTGTATCTAGCAAGAGGAAAACATGAGGCATTAGTTCATATTTTAATCAAAACATTTAAGCCTGCATCCCAGCGTCAAGGGCACCTCATTATATTATAGGACTTGTTGGCAATTAACTTATTTATTGAAATAGCCATTCACTGATATGGTGGTGGGAGAACACTGTACTCGGCCTTTCCTACTGATCAGTACTGAACTTAATATCCCATCATAGGTTGCCCACCCTCGGGACATCAGTATTCATCTACCATTTTACGTAAGCGCACCTTTGTAATTTATCCTTAAACTGGGACAATAATCCCCTGGCATTTGGATACTACATAAAATATAATCTCTCCAGCCTACAATAATTTTATATATTGGTGGGCCTTGATACTTAGTCCATTAATAATGATCCAATGTCTAATCTCCAATATTAGAACCTTGAGAGATTATTTGGTTCACATCTAGTGCTCCCACAATTTACCCGACTGTGGTTTTCATAGTGATTCACTGATGCTTGGGACTATCTACAATGCATCTGAATTGTGCACTTAATTGACATCACCCAGACCCTTTTTTGTGGTGCCCTAAATCACTGTACTCCCCAGACCTACTTCTGTAACCTATAATGTATAGGAAATTAAACAAAAACAAGTACTTACCCCAATAGTTTATTATATTGAGATCATTTATTGGCTTTTGCACTGGTCTGAACAGTTCTAGACTTGTGACCTGTGCAACATATATAAATAGAGACTTTACTTGCGTCGTCTTTCCTAAATGTGTTTCACTAGGAAGGCTCACATTAGATTTTGATCACTGGCTCTGGTTTTATTTACTTTTTCACCAAACTTTAGATTTATAGCACAAGTATCTTGTCATAATGATGCTGATTGACTATTTTAAGGTGTATTTGACCTAACTGTATTCAGTCTTCATCTTCCGGCTCTTCCATTATCTACCCAGTTTATTAGCCAATCAGATCATCAGAACGTTTACAGCATCGCCAATCAGATCAGAGTATTTCTGCTGATTGTAGCGTTTTGATTGGCTTAATACCAGTAAGAATCTCTTGTAAAAAAACCTCCTTACATTCTTCTATTTTGGATGTCATAACACCTTTTAGTGAGAGGTTGAGACATTTTCACTATCCCCGTCTGTCTGACATAGGGGGAATACTCAAAAATGAATATTGTTATTGCCCTGAAAAAAAAATTATATTCTCGGGGTGGGGAAAATATATATAAAATATAACTTATATAATATATATAAAACACTATATTTTTATGTATGACACTTTGTAAAGGATAAGTTGTCAGCGCTTATCCTTTACACTGCATATCTGTGGCATTTTGAAACCCGAACCCTTCTGTGCAAATTGTAACACAAGCCACTGAACCTAAGCAAACTCTTCAAAGGGAATGGGTACCAAACGCTTCACTACCATCAATGTGCACTTCACCAACTTTGCTTATACCTCTACAGTGTTTTCCTGTCACGCTAAAGGCTGCACCAACTGCAGAACCCTTGTCCAGGCATCGAGCCTGCGTACCAAGCGGCTCCCAACACTTCCAGGGCTGAATCAGTACAATGTAAAGGCCCACATGCCAAGTGACTCATCATATCTCCAGGCCTGTACCAGTACCCGTACTATACCATGAGCCCATGCACCAAGTGGCTCATTATACCTCCCAGGGCTGAACCAGCACACCCATACCATACCATGGCCTGCGCACTAAGTGGCCCACCATAGCCCCAGGCCTGTTCCCATACCCGTACTATACCATGAGCCCATGCACCAAGTGGCTCATTATACCTCCCAGGGCTGAACCAGCACACCCATACCATACCATGGCCTGCACACTAAGTGGCCCACCATAGCCCCAGGCCTGTTCCCATACCCGTACTATACCATGAGCCCATGCACCAAGTGGCTCATTATACCTCCCAGGGCTGAACCAGCACACCCATACCATACCATGGCCTGAGCACTAAGTGGCCCATCATACCTCCAGGCCTGTACCAATACCCGTACTATACCTTGAGACCGTGTACCAAGTGGCTCATTATACCTCCCAGGGCTGAACCAGCACACCCATACCATACCATGGCCTGCGCACTAAGTGGCCCATCATACCTCCAGGCCTGTACCAATATCCGTACTATACCTTGAGACCATGTACCAAGTGGCCTATCAAAAGGCTTGTGAAGTACCACGCCTACCACAGTGCACATCAGCAGGAAGGTTGTATACCGCAACCAGCTCACTAATACCGGATCCAGGAGTTGGGAATGGGAGGGCGGGTGCTTTTCCTGGACCAAGAGTGCTGGGTGACTCCACCCTGCTCTTTTATAACTTGCTCCTGCCCCCCTATGACACTCACATAGCCATCACAACACCTTCCCTGCTTTGTTATCCCTTAGTGACCCAAATTGTTACGTACACAAACCTCAGTTTTTAATCTCCCTCAGACTTTGTCCATCCCTCAGTTCTAAATTTCACATACTGATTGTTCCTAAAACCAAACTACTGGGCAGAAGGGGTCATGGTAAAAGTTATGAAGAGTGAGACATGCTGGCCTGCTATTTTTTTAATGTTAAGAGATACTTCAATAACTCAAGAAAATGAAATTAAACAAATCTTATAACTGCTAAAATCAATGTAAAGGCTCTTTGTATGAAAACATGCAACTTGGGGTGCAGAGCCACATATTACTAAATAATGTTCTGTTTTGAGTGCCGCATACCCATATGCTAAGTGATAATAACCCTCAAATTGGGACTGTCCTGCCGGAATCGGTACTGTCCACACGGAATTTGTACTGTCACCCCGGAATCGGGATTGCCCTGTCGGAATCAGGAGAATTGAGAGTTAAGCACAGACTTTCTCTGTTCTGGAACCTAGGTGATGCCTCTACTGCCGTCTGCTGTTTGGACTCAACAATGTATGAAATACTGTTACCTGTATATTATTTCTTTTTTATTATTGTTTATCTAGACCAACATATTACTTAGTACTGCACAGTCCCTGCCCCATTGGAGTGTGTACTCTAAATTACCTACCACACAGTAACATATACACCCAATGGTCCATTTATGTCAATTACCCTACCAGTATGTTTTGGACTGTTGGAGGAAACCAGAGCACTTGGAGGAAACCAAAGTATACGGCTGATGTTTGGTAAAAACAGAAGATATTTTATCTATATTCTGCTTTTACAATATCACTCCCATTGAATAAATGTCTATATTAATATATCAATTTGATCATACCTTAAAGGTGGGTGGGGGGTCAACCATGAAAATGATTTTAAATAATATTGAGGCTCACCTGTGCCCATTCTGATTTATGTGGTCACTTCTTCTTACTTGCAATAAATTAGTAAAGTGCAATAGTAAATCTGTAGGGAGCAGCCATTTTTCTTGATTGCAGGAATCTTAGAGGTAAATGGTTGTCATGTAACAAGTTTGTCATTTAATGTAGTGTGAGATATATTTTCTGTTTGTATGCATTGTTTAACAAATGCAGTACAATTATTGATCTTTTTCCAAAGTGACATTCACCTGAACAGTAAATCTGCCTGGCCTCAGAGTAAATTGGCAGCTGTTTGGGCTGATAAGCCACCTAGGTTTTGCCATGACATTTTATATAGGCGAAAGACTCAGGGGGGCTTTCAGCTCCCTCACTTTGCTAAATATTATCAGGCGGTACTTCTAAACAGGGTGATGGAGTGGACTAGAACGACACCCTTTAAGCAGTGGATTCATATTGAAGAACATGCAATGGGGGTCTCCACAACTATATTTCCCTGGTTGCCCAAACTCGCACACACTTGACATCCCACAATTGGGCCCACTCTTCAATGCTCGGCCAGACTCCGAACTTTAAAATTTATATCATCCCCACTATCGCCTCTTACTCCCCTGACTGCCAATCCTGACTTTACACCCGGACTCACACCAGGGGCTTTTGGAACTTGGTACACAGACAAGACGCTTCGGAGTGGCCAGCTGGTGGTTAATGGACGAGTACATGCCTTCTCTCTCTTACAGGACAGACTAGGCCTATCTGCTTCAGAGCTTTGGTCATACCTACAAATTAGACATTAGACATTATTTACAATCGAGAGATGTTATGGAGGGCGCGAGTAGGGGTCTGACCGGCTTTGAGGAATCTGCGTCTCCACCGATCCCAAACATACCATCTCAAAGATATATCAAATACTCATTGTTAACTTATACTCCAAATTACATGTTTATGCCAGTACTTGGGAAAGAGAATTGAGGAGAGAAATTTTGGACCAAAGCTTTCCAATACACGATGGCGAGCTCCTCTAGCTTCTCTGTGGTGGATGCCCTTCTCAACTTAGCAAAATGCACCCGGATGTGTTGGGGTTGTGTTGGAGATGTGATTATGGACCAGGAACCACCTTCCACATATGGTGGTCCAGCCCTGTGATAACGACATTTTGGAGTAAGGTGAAAACTGTTACAGAGAAGCTTTTAGGCACCTCGGCCCCAGATGGACCATACTTCTGGTTATTTAGCATCTCAAATATACCAATTTCTCAATACAAAAAATCCTTACTTCGGCATCTATGTAATGCCGCCTTAGCAGTTGTCCCAGTCCACTGGCGGTCTCCTGTGCTCCCTGATACTAGTGGTTTAGACGGATTGACCTTTATTGGCTTATGGAGGACATATACTTCTCCAGCCAAAAGAAGGTCACTGAATACGCGGCAATATGGCTACGCTGGCTTAAATTGAAAGAATCCACGTCTTACCACTCGACTTATCGACTTGAGTTAACTATTCTCAGTTGAGATCTGAATGTTGATAGATGCTTATTCGAGAGGTCACGTTACATGTAAGCCCTGTGGACACTATGGGCTAGATTTACTAAGCTGCGGGTTTGAAAAAGTGGGGATGTTGCCTATAGCAACCAATCAGATTCTAGCTTTCATTCATTTAGTACTTTCTACAAAATGACAGCTAGAATCTGATTGGTTGCTATAGGCAACATCTCCACTTTTTCAAACCCGCAGCTTAGTAAATCTAGCCCTATGTCTTTTATCTGGGCTTTATACACCTCGAGGAGTTACCCCCCTCCCCTATCCACTCTTCTTTAACTTTTCTTCGTCTTCTTTTATGTCTGTGTCATTACATCTTTATATAATTATTATTATATATATGTATATTCGTAAAAAATTAAGTTATTTTACTATGGCTTAGATTATGAATCTTATCTGTGACTCTAAGTTTGAAACATGCCTTACTTGTTACATGTACTTTATGTTTGTACTAATTTTGAAGATTTAATAAAAAAACAAATTACACAAAAAAAAATTGGCAGCTGATCCATGGTCAGGTATTGTCTGGAACATAAGATGACATCTAAGGTTATAAATGCCAGTAGTACATGGTGAGAGGCAATTAACTGAGCACAGTATCACCACCTAGTGGACAGTTGTTGACAGAGCCCTGTACTGTATTAACAGGGGCCCTTTACTCATGACAGGTCATAGGACATGTGAGTCAGACATCTACCTAATTCTCGTAATTAGTTATTGCCACTTTAATGCCGGTGTATGTTATATACTTCACTATCAGACCATATGCTGTCCTGTGTTATTATATACTTTAAATAGTAGATGATTATGTGTTGTCCTTTTCTGCTATACATCTATATTGGTCTGTATTGTTATATTCTGTTCTGTTACTCTATATGCCAGCCTGGCCGAAAATAATATAGAATTCAGGAGCCAGTTATTGAAATCTAAGAGTCAGTAGGACATGTTAGGAGGGAAGGAAAGATGTCTATCCATTGACCTCAATAGAAACATCCCTCAAACATTAGGGGCCAGTAGTAATTTATCAGTTGCATTGGCTCAGTGTCCTGGGATTTGTCCAGCACTCCCATATACTAACTTGTGGTGTCTGCTCATATACACTGTTCTGTGCTTGCTTATGATGGCCTATCAATTAAAGAACTGTCCACCAATAGACGACTTTCATTTACTGGCTTGTTCATAATCTCCCGTCATTTACACTAAATACGTTGCATTATCTTCCTGTCTTTATACTGTGACTTGCCTTGTCTTTACATTGCTATAGTTGTTTACGTATCTAATGATATAAAGACAAGACTGAAGAGCACAGATGAAAGCTAGAACGAAAAATCAATGTATTTAATGTTGCTGGACGGTTTTCTGAACGTTGAAAATCCCTTTAAGCAATAACACCTGTTCCCTGTAGGTCGGACATCAATGTAAGAGCCAGTTATGTAAACACTGAGAAATGGGGCTCCTTGACAATAATTAGGGACTTCTTCAAAAACAAAGTGTCAAACGAGTATGATCCCCCCTTGAGCCCCCCTCGTATGTGTACTTGTGACATAATGTGCCACGTTGTTCAGCATCCACGTCCT
The DNA here is from genome assembly GCF_038048845.1 of Mixophyes fleayi. NCBI lineage: Eukaryota > Metazoa > Chordata > Amphibia > Anura > Limnodynastidae > Mixophyes > Mixophyes fleayi. Next base: position 201,333,036 of record NC_134407.1, on the reverse strand, counting down.
CTCAGCAGTGAATCTGACAGCAATTACACAAGCAGATCCACTGCGTGTCGTGTCTAATTTGTGACTGATATGAGGACACGGCAGCCCCCGCTCACTCACTCCAAAATTCTTTTAACTCCAGCCAAAAATACACAGAGAGAGAAAAGACCGTTTATTGAATTTTTCTTATAATTAACATTCCTTGCATGGCACAGATAGCAAGGAATGTAAACAGGACGGGCTGCAACAAGATACAGCTGCCTTACTATTCCACTTACAACGTACAGATGACTGCCCCAAAGAGCTTGCAATCATAACTGTTGCTTTCCGTATGAATAATTGTAAGTTTAAACATTTTCATTGGCTGGGAGATTTAATTACCAAGAAATATCATTTTCCTCTGAGCAGAGGTTACATTAGATTGTCAGAGCCTATTGTAGATGATTTTCAGATCAGAAATGTCTGTGAGTAACAACTTGTGAACTGTGCATACTTTTTTGGAGTCGAGCTGGACTCTATTCAATTAGATTAAAGAAGTCCTGGTCAGAGCATCAGCACAACATGTGCACTGTTGAAGCATTGAGCTCCACTGCTGTGTACACTAGTCAGCACTATGGGCTCTGCTGTGTATACTAGTCACCAGTATGGGCTCTGCTGTGTATACTAGTCACCAGTATGGGCTCTGCTGTGTATACTAGTCACCAGAATGGGCTCTGCTGTGTATACTAGTCACCAGTATGGGCTCTGCTGTGTATACTAGTCACCGTATGGGCTCTGCTGTGTATACTAGTCACCAGTATGGGCTCTGCTGTGTATACTAGTCCCCAGTAAGGGCTCTGCTGTGTATACTAGTCACCAGTATGGGCTCTGCTGTGTATACTAGTCACCAGAATGGGCTCTGCTGTGTACACTAGTCACCAGTATGGGCTCTGCTGTATATACTAGTCACCAGTATGGGCTCTGCTGTGTATACTAGTCACCAGTATGGGCTCTGCTGTGTATACTAGTCACCAGTATGTGCTCTGCTGTGTATACTAGTCACCAGTATGGGCTCTGCTGTGTATACTAGTCACCAGAAAGGGGCTCTGCAGTGTATACTAGTCACCAGAATGGGCTCTGTTGTGTATATTAGATACCAAAATAGGCTCTGCTGTGAATAATTGTCATCAGAATGGACTCTAGGTGAATTTTCACAATATCTTCCACTTTTACATTATTATTACCATAGATATTTATATTACTGTTTTGAGGCTATTAGCCAGAGTTAGAACTAGTAATTATTTTACTGTATTATTCTCTGTGAAAGTTGCCTAATCTGTATTTCTTTAAAAAAAAGAAAGAAATGAAATGAAATATAATGTCTGATAAGAACAAGAACTCTGCAGAATTTTATACCTGTTCGAAATGCTCTGCCAAATTACCTGTGGGGCAAAAAGACCAGGGGGCCGTTTGTACACAGTGTGAAACTGTCCTCAGCAGCTAAGTACCGCACTGGGGAATAACTAGTTAATGAGGTTCCTTTTATATATATATATATATATATATATATATATATATATATATATATATCTACCTACAGTTTAGAATTTTATTATAGAAGGCTCTAACAGGTTGCTTTCTATATGTGGGCACTACGGGAATCTCTGCTACTGATCAGCACTATATACTGTGTGTGACTGACAGGCTGCTATCAGCAGTATATGCTGTGTCTAACTGACAGGCTGCTCTCTATCTGTGGGTACTACGGGTATCACTGCTACTGATCAGCAGTATATACTGTGTGTGACTGACAGGCTGCTCTCTATCCGCAGTATACTGTCTGTCTGACAGGTTGCTCTCTATATGTGGGTACTACAAGAATAACTACTACTGATCAGCAGTATTCTGTGTGTAACTGACAGGCTGCTCTCTATCAGCAGTAGACTGTGTCTGAGAGGTTGCTTTCTATCTACGGGTACTATGCCCTAGACCAGCGGTTCCCAAAGTGTGCGCGGCGGCTCCCAGGGGTGCCGCGGGCCAGCCATAGATAAAAAAAAAGAACACACAAACTTACCAATCCGCGCGGCGTTCACCAGAATAACCTCTGCTCTGGTTACATGTTACCAAACTTGGTATCTTCTGTGTATATAGTTCACAAGAATGGGTAATGTTTGGTATACTAGTCCCCAGAATGGGCAGCTCTCCTGTGTATATTAGACACCAAAGTAGGTTCTGCTGTGTATACCATTTACCAGAACAGGCTTTGTTGTGTAGTCGTCAGAACAGACTCCACAGTAACCTAAATGGCCTTGTCTGTGTATACTGTGCACCAGAATGGCCTTGTCTGTGTATACTGTGCACCAGAATGGCCTTGGCTGTGTATACTGTACACCAGAATGGCCTTGGCTGTGTATACTGTGCACCAGAATGGCCTTGGCTGTGTCTACTCTACACCAGAATGGCCTTGGCTGTGTGTACTGTGCACCAGAATGGCCTTGGCTGTGTCTACTCTACACCAGAATGGCCTTGGCTGTGTCTACTCTACACCAGAATGGACTTGGCTGTGTCTACTCTACACCAGAATGGCCTTGTCTGTGTATACTGTGCACCAGAATGGCCTTGGCTGTGTATACTGTGCACCAGAATGGCCTTGACCATGTATACCGTGCACCAGAATGGCCTTGGCTGTGTATACTGTACACCAGAATGGTCTTGGATGTGTATACTGTGCACCAGAATGGCCTTGACCATGTATACCGTGCACCAGAATGGCCTTGGCTGTGTCTACTCTACACCAGAATGGCCTTGGCTGTGTCTACTCTACACCAGAATGGCCTTGGCTGTGTCTACTCTACACCAGAATGGACTTGGCTGTGTCTACTCTACACCAGAATGGCCTTGTCTGTGTATACTGTGCACCAGAATGGCCTTGGCTGTGTATACTGTACACCAGAATGGTCTTGGATGTGTATACTGTGCACCAGAATGGCCTTGACCATGTATACCGTGCACCAGAATGGCCTTGGCTGTGTCTACTCTACACCAGAATGGCCTTTGCTGTGTCTACTCTACACCAGAATGGACTTGGCTGTGTCTACTCTACACCAGAATGGCCTTGTCTGTGTATACTGTGCACCAGAATGGCCTTGGCTGTGTATACTGTACACCAGAATGGTCTTGGATGTGTATACTGTGCACCAGAATGGCCTTGACCATGTATACCGTGCACCAGAATGGCCTTGGCTGTGCATACTGTGCAGCAGAATGCCTTTGGCCAGAGCCGGATTTAGACCTCATAGGGCCCTAGGCAGGATACTGTTTTTGGGCCCCCTCCCTGAAACAATCCATAGCACTATATTTTTGCAGCCTACCATATACCCCTATAGTTACGTAGAAGTGAAAGCATGTGCCGCCGCATGCCTACCATATACCCCTATAGTTAAGTAGATGTGAAAGCATGGCACACCGCCAAAGGAGGTGAGGGCGTGGCTTGCATCTTTGGGGGCGTACCTAACATGTGAAAAGAGCAAGGCCACCCTGCTGCAGAAAAAGGCACCCCTAAATAATTACCAAGCAGTCCCGTTTTTTTAAGTAGTTGGGTCAAAACAACTTAATAAATATTGAAGTCAGGGCAGAAATACTTAAGTTGTTTGCAAAAATAATACGCATAAATCCAAGTATGTGCTCTTGTCACTTTTGTCCCTCTATCATCACACTGTGCCCCTTCATTGTCACTTTTGCCCCTTCACAATATCACATGTGCCCTTTCACCATCACCTCTGTGCCCATCACCATCACCACCTCTGTGCCCATCACCACCTCTGTGCCAATCACCATCACCACTTCTGTGCCAATCACCATCACCACCTCTGTGCCAATCACCATCACCACCTCTGTGCCAATCACCATCTCTGTGCCCTTCACCATCACCTCTGTGCCAATCACCATCACCACCTCTGTGCCAATCACCATCACCAATTCTGTGCCCCTTCACCATCACCACCTCTGTGCCAATCACCATCACCACCTCTGTGCCCTTTACCATCACCACTTCTGTGCCAATCACCATCTCTGTGCCCTTCACCATCACCTCTGTGCCCATCACATCACCACCTCTGTGCCCATCACCACCTCTGTGCCCATCACCATCACCAATTCTGTGCCCCTTCACCATCACCACCTCTGTGCCCTTCACCATCACCACCTCTGTGCCAATCACCATCACCACCTCTGTGCCCATCACCACCTCTGTGCCAATCACTATCACCAATTCTGTGCCCCTTCACCATCACCACCTCTGTGCCCTTCACCATCACCACCTCTGTGCCCTTCACCATCACCACTTCTGTGCCCCTTCACCATCACCACCTCTGTCCCTCCGTTGTTTTACTTACCTTTCTATTGCCTTTCTTCTCCGGCGCGCTGCTCCTCCTCGGTCAGTCCAGATTTAAAAAAAAAAAAAAAAAGTCACGTGATTGCTCGTCTGGTCCCGGCCGCCTCTCCCCCTCTCTCTATCACTGAGACACTGAGAGGAGAAGAGGTTGCCGGGACCCGATTCGCGGCACCCGACCCCCACCTCCCCAGATTCACGGCACCCGACCCCCCCCTCCCCCGACTCGCGGCACCCCCGCAAGTCGGGGGAGGGGCCGAATTATTATTTTATTTTTTTCGAAATTGCTCCTGTCCCCCCCAGCTGTGCCCCCCTAGAGCCGCTAGGCCCTAGGCAGGTGCCTAGGTTGCCTAGCGGTAAATCCGGCCCTGCCTTTGGCTGTATACTGTACACCATAATGTCCTTGGCTGTGTATACAGTGCACTAGAATGGCCTTGGCAGTGTATACTGTGCACCAGAATGGTCTTGGCTGTGTATACCGTGCACCAGAATGGCCTTGTCTGTGTATACTGTGCACCAGAATGGCCTTGGCTGTGTATAATGTGCACCAGAATGGCCTTGATAGTGTATACTGTGCACCAGAATGGCCTTGGCTGTGTATACTGTGCACCAGAATGGCCTTGGCTGTGTATAATGTGCACCAGAACGGCCTTGACCGTGTATACCGTACAACAGAATGACCTTGGCTGTATATACCGTGCACCAGAATGGCTGCATGAAAAAACAGGCAGTATTTAACTTATGTGCAAAACAGAATGCTAATTTGCACCTCTTGCATTGTAACATGTTTTTTTCCAGGAGACTGAAATAAGAAGTTTCTCAAGTTAAGATCCTTAATGAATCAGGCCCATGGTCGGGAATTGAACTCATGACCCCAGTGCTGTGAGGCAGAAGTGCTAACCACTTAACCACCGTGCTGCCCCAGGCTTGTTGACTGTGCCAGGTTTTCACTATTCCCTTGTGAAATCCTGAGAAATACAAATAGTTGGTAACTTGCCTGGCATAAAGCTAGGGTATCCCTCATTGTGAAAAGAAATACTGGGATGCCCATGTGACCCACACTTTGCTCTAGCCATAAAATCCTCACCAGAAATATTAAGTCCAGGGGTAGGCTGGGCTGAGGGGCTGGGGGGCATCTGCCACCGGGCTGGACCCATAGTGGGCTACCTTAGGCCTGGTCACTGGGCCACCCATCATTTTTTTCCATTAAACTAGGCTGCTGAGTCTGGTCATGCCCCCTGGGCTAAATTTGCCAGCCCTCCCCTGATTAAGTCTCAAATAAAGTAAAACAATTTCACTATTGCCCTGTTATTTTGGGTTCATCAGGAGTCTGAATTATGGGAAAATAAATACTGTAACGCACAGCCCCACATAGAGCGGAATTATCGTCATCCAAAGTTCACAGATGCTACGTCCACTTGGCAAAAGGACACCAGCAGTCGCATATTAAAGAAGAGAAGCATTTGATTTTAATTATGATAAGACATTTTTGCTTAATTTCCTAGCGGGGAATCAAAGGGGACTTTTCAAACACTAGTAAAATAAAAGGCAAGCGATGTCATTTGAAGCGCGCAACAATTATACGCCTCGATTAAGGGAAATGAAGTCACCTTCAATGTTGAAATCTCTTTCAGAATACATTAGGTATTACAATAGATTCTAACATGAAAATGGATTGGAACTGTCAAAGACGAGGGGGGGGGGGGGAAGCGTTTTAGAAAAGAAAAGAATTTTGCAGGCGTGTTAAATTAGAAGTGAATATGACATATTTCAAAGGTAGTGAAAATAACAAATTTACATCAGAAATGCATCAGCTTATGAAGAATAAAAGAGGATTTCTCTATTCGGGAAAAGCGTTTAATGGTGAGACAGTTCAGACGTATCATAGACTCCCACTGCTTGATAAAGGAAGCAATATCGCTTTTAGTTTCACAATAGACGATTACAATGACTATTAAACCAACTGTGTATAAACTGGTTCATCTGTCTTATTACTTAAAGAGCCAACGCAATAATCTCACTATGGGATCTTATGTATTACATGTAATATAGACAGTACCAATGTCCTCTCAATCTCATCTAGGACTAGGACATAAAGGAGACAAAACCGAACAGTGTTTTAGAGGAAAACCATAAACGCTTATGTAGTCCCTGCACATTGAGGCGCCAAGTTGCATTTGGGGGTACAGGGGTGTTAAACCTCACTGTTAAACTGGTCTCGCATTTTCTTGGTTTTCTTCTGTACACGTTGTCTTCACCAGAGTCAGTTTATCTCTGCAGATTGTGGATCCTTGCAGGGTCCAACAGCGGTTGACTCGGGAAATCCCTACACAACTTCCTAAAAACCACTTGCAGAAACACACACTCAGTCACAGGTAAAAGGGATAAGCCACTTGGCACATTTGTTAGGATAAATGCTGATCAACCTATGGCCTAATTCCTGGAGACTAGTGGGAGACCTTTGTAAATGATTTTGAGGGTTAAGTGTGGAAAATGCAAACACAATGGGGGTATATTTACTAAACTGCAAGTTTGAAAAAGTGGAGATGTTGCCTATAGCAACCAATCCGATTCTAGTTATCATTTATTTAGTACATTCTACAAAATGACAGCTAGAATCTGATTGGTTGCTATAGGCAACATCTCCACTTTTTCAAACCCGCAGTTTAGTAAATATACCCCCTGAAGTGAAATATAAATTGGATAACACAATACAATTAAAAGATCAAAGGACAATACCAAGGGGTCTATTTATCAAGTGGCGATAGGTCTCTGTCAGTCTTCAAAAAGTACCGGTGTCAGACGGGATGTATCAGAATCAGCAACTGATATTTGGACCACTGAACAAGGAGGTGTGGAGTCTAAGGTATCTTTGCAAGGGATACACAGGTTGCGGCCCTCCAAGACAGCTACCAGTGTGATGGCAGAGAGAAGTCAGGCGATCCGGGTCAAGCCAAACAGGACGAGATGGTACTGAAGGAGAATTTGAAAAGATGTCAGACAAGCCGAGGTCACAATAATAGGAAGAATATTGCAATCCAGTAGAATGGTCAGAGGAAGCCAAAAGGCAGAATATCGCGATCTAGTAGAATGGTCAGAGGAAGCCAAGGTCACAACAAAAGGCAGAATATCGCGATCCAGTAGAATGGTCAGAGGAAGCCATGGTCACAACAAAAGGCAGAATATCGCGATCCAGTAGAATGGTCAGAGGAAGCCAAGGTCACAGCAAAAGGAAGAATATTGCGATCCAGTAGAATGGTCAGAGGAAGCCGAGGTCACAAGAATAGGAAGAATATCGCAATCCAGTAGAATGGTCAGAGGAAGCCGGGTCAAACCAAGAGATAACCATACACAGGAATTATTGCTAGATACAAGAGTCCTGATACTCTGGCACCCTAATGGTGTCAGAGGTGAGTTTAAATAGAGGCAGCAAGGAGGTGATTGGGGAAGGAAGCTGAGGCAATGAAAGCATCCCGCTGCCTATGAACGGGAAGCGCTACTGCACATGCACCTCAGGCGGTTCCTCTGCGCATACGTGACCTGGCTTTGCCCTGACTTGAAGTTCCGGTAGTTTTGAAAAAAAAAGTTCTAAAAGAATGGTGAACACATTTTTATATATATATATATGTATGAAAGGAGGGTCAGGTTTTTTTTCAGTGGCAAGCTACCAAGCACCTGACAGTGTTGATAATTTAAGTAGTTTATCAGAGGTAACATCCAACCCCTCGATCAGCAACACAAGGAGGAATGACCTTGGATCTTTAGAGATGGATGTTGAGGTAACATTAGATATAAGGCTATATCATCCCAGAACTTAGAAATCTTAGGACATACCCACCAAATGTGGAGGAAAGAATCTAATTCACCACAACCACCTCCAACAAGTAGGGGAAGGCGAACCAAACATCCCCGGAAACCTCTAGTAAATTTTATATATATTTTCCTTAATAAGAGTGGAGATTGAAGATTGTGACACTCTTTCCTTGATTATTGACCAAGAGTCCTCATCTGGGGGTCTTCCCAAATCGTTTTAAATTTAGTTTCATGTTTAGGGTTAGGAGATTAGCGGTTACTAGAAGATTATACAGGAAGGAGATCAATCCCTTTGATCCCAATACCAGCAGGTCTGCAGTTGGTCAGAGGTCTGGCAATTAATGTTTTAGAGAGAGAAGAGACGTAGTGTCGTAATTGAAAATATTTAAAGAATCTGATCAACTGGAGCCAATATTTATGTTGTATCATAGTCAATCTGGTCCAATTGTCATTGTCTGAAGCTATTGGAGGACCAGTGAAAAGCATGTTTTCATTCATTAGTCCCTGCTAGTGTCGTCCTGAGATGGCAACATCATCATCATCATTTATTTATATAGCGCCACTAATTCCGCAGCGCTGTACAGCGAGCACACTCACATCAGTCCCTGGCCCATTGGGGCTTACAGTCTAAATTTTCTAACACAGACTAGGATCGATTTGGTAGCTGCCAATTAACCTACCAGTATGTTTTTGGAGTGTGGGAGGAAACCGGAGCACCCGGAGGAAACCCACGCAAACACGAGGAGAACATACAAACTCCACACAGATAAGGCCATGGTCAGGAGTTGAACTCATGACACCAGTGCTGTGAGGCAGAAGTGCTAACCACTTAGCCACCGTGCTGGCCTACAGTGATTAGAGGACAGCGCCAATCCTTGTGCAGCCGCTGTCCATGCTAAATAGGCTTTGTATGGGGTAGCTTTTGCCAGGAAAAACCCAGGTAACATTTTCTCCGGTGGGGTCTACAACCATTGTATAAGGAGAAACCCTCAGTGTGGTAACTATTGAATACAACTGACAATAGCATATACAATAACAAAGAATAGTGGCAATGCAATGACAATACACATGCAATAATGCGATGATGGTTAAGGCTCTCTATGAGAGTGCTGTGATTTAAGCTCTCACAGTATACCCGTAACCCTTCCAGCCAGTGGAATCTGGTATCCTGTGCTATTTTATCATGTGCACCAATTAACAATATGTTGTTTTGCTGAAACTACCGTAAAACTTTGGCAATAGATCATAGGTTCCATCGGCACAGCATGGGTTAAATATTACCGGCTTCTGTGGCATAGCTGATAAGTGACATTGACAAATGTATTGTGGTGTAAACACTATTGTGAAGATGATAGATGGCAGTAATTCACAGCCACCGGTCTGGTAGAAAAAGGGCTCAAAATCAAACCGCCCCTGCAGTTATTTGAAAGCTTCAAAGGCTCAGCGCCTCCTCACAAAGCGATTTTCAGAAGTTGCGAGAGCTTCATGTCTGATAGCTGCTCATTAGAAGACTTTAAAGATTTCTTTATTGTTTCAAAGGCAGGCGTCTAAATTTTTAATCACTTGTTGGCGAAAAAGCAACCGTGGTGTTGCCCTCTATATCTGACGGGAATCATTTGATTCTTTCCAAAAGGTGATGGCCACATGATATTGTCTCTTTGAGCTGACAATGAAATAGTGTTCCGTTAGCCAGACTGGGCAAAGGGGATGCTGTTATAGGTAACCCTTTCATTGACAGGGGGGGGAATTCAAATATGTTACTGACAAAGTTGGGCTATAGTAACAGAGCTGGATTAAGACCAAAAAAGGGTGAAGGGGAATAAGACTTTTGGGACCCAGCATAGGCTGTGACAGGCTGGGCTGGTAACGCTGTAACAAGGAAACCTGTGTTAGATTAATCAAACCTTTTAAAATGGAAAAGGGGAGGTCTTGCCCATAGCAACCAATCAGATCCTATCTATAATATTGTAGAATGCACTAGATATGGCTGCTGGCAGACGGATAGGCAGGGCGCGGCGAGGGTGTACCCAAGTACAGTAATACCGCTTTCATACTGCCGCGCCGGCAATATCCCGGGTTTTTCAAGCCAGGTTTTTGCCGGGGCTCGGAGCGTCCCAGCTCAGAAACACCATTCATACTGCACCTCGGACCCGGGAATTTCCCGGGTTGACCCCATTCATACTGCACAAGTCTGTGCCCTGGCAATTTGTGGGAGTCATCACCAGAGCAGTTTTCATTGGCTGAAAAATGGTTTCTCCACCATTTCTCCTAAACTCCTTCTCGAATCTTCCACGGGCTCCCACCGATGACATCATCCTCCAGAGACAGGCAGACAGCCAATCAGCTTGTTTTCTGTGCAACCCGGGTTGAAAAACCCGGGTTGCACCTTTCATAGTGCAGGCAACCCAGGTCCGACCCGGGAATTACCCTTCGATAAATCCCAGGTTGAAGAGCTCGCCCCGGCAAAAACCCGGGATTTTGGTGCAGTATGAATGGGGTATAAGGGTGTGTTTGCACAATTACAAACACACGACAGAAACACATATGCACCTGAAAAAGCTGTATTGTTTGCAAGTGATAAGGGGCAGATGCTAATTTCAGATAGCGAACCGCGTATGATTGGCTGTTTGCAAATGCTTCCGCTGTATTTGTGCGTATTCAAGCAAAACTTTTTCCGTACATGAAGCGGGGAGTTGTATCAGCTGTATTAGAGAGCTTTGAGCAGTTTTATAAATGTCTAATAGGGAATGTGTTTGTTGCAAATAAATGGCATAAACCAGGGGCATACGCTACTGTGGCTAACCAGCACGTATTATCTTAAGATAGTCGCTGTTTTGCATATGGTCGCAACATCAGGATGCCTTTAACAGAATTTAATGCTCTTATAGTATGGAAATTGGAATAAATGATAAGTATCATTAAGTTCACCATCTTTTCCAAGACAGTTTAAACAGTCAACTTTAGAAGTATTGACAGGAATGACTTTGAAGAGGGTAAATACTACTTCCCAAGCTGTGTGGTGAGTTTTCTGCAGTGTGGTGAGATCACATGGTAGTGAGTTGGCACATCGGCACTTCAATAGTGGGTCCTGATGCTACAGAATTTTGTTACTCCTTATGCCTCATGCCTCAGCCCATACTTGCCCACACTCCAGGAACGGGAGACTCTTGAATTCCGGGTACCTCTCCTGTACTCCTAAGAGAGCAGGGCACCCTCCCGCATCCTGCCTGTTTCCTGGAAAAGTGGGTGGAATGGGGACTTCGATGACCTGATTTGTTGCGAATTGCACCATAGCGGCACGGCCCCTAATTTGAGCCATCACCACACAACACCCTCCACCCTCACACACACACACAACACCCTCCACCCACACACACACACACGTACTTGCCACTTGGCCTCCCTCTCAGTGTCAGAGAGTTGCCAAGAATGCCACTAGTTGTTAGTGAATTGATAGGCTGTATATGGTTAAGCAAAATATATATCGCACCCGGTAGACTGTTTTCCTCCCTGCTCCTTAAACACCAATTCATTCCTTTATTATGATAATTTCTGTTACTAATGTGACCAGGAGGACAGGTGCACCCACACATATAATAGAATTAATGTCAATTGGACAGAAAGAGAAAGAGATGTGTAACTGGGGCACTCACAGACTGTTAATTAAAATATAATCTTTATTGATATACATTTAAATGTGCATACATTATAAAAACAAAATTAGATATATTTAAATAGGAAATGGTATTGAAGTGAAAACAATTATAAGGACTGTTAAAATAGGTAGTAGAACACTACCCTAGCGTGCTGCTATTTACGTAATAATATAAAACACCACTTCCTTATGGCTGTATCTTATATCAAGCTGCTTGTCTATTTGCCAATCTTGGCCAGACAGTATAAATGCTATTAGCCATAGATCAGAGTGGATACAGCCACTAGGTTAGGTAAGAGATTTCATAAATATTAGCAATGCCCATGTTAGTTTGGGTCTTTATACTACTCAATCTCCAGACTGAATATGTGAAGGCAACTTATTTTTGCCTGCATTCAATAAATACCACATATAGAGCAGACCCCCATGGCTTTGTGGTAACCGTATTTTGTACTGTACAGATCCCCCTTGAGGTCTACCCTAAGCTAATGATATTATAACTATCTGGCTTCCAGTCAGGATCTTAAGGCATGGTTATTGTAAATTAGCAGTGTGCTGTTCTGCCGACACGCGTTTCGCCAATAGTCTTTTTCAAGGCCACCCTCCCGCATCCTGCCTGTTTCCTGGAAAACTGGGAGGAATGGGGACATCGATGACCTGATTTGTTGCGAATTGCACCATAGTGGCACGGCCCCTAATTTGAGCCACCACCCCACAACACCCTCCACCCCCACCCTCACCCACACAAACACACACACACATACTTGTCACTTGGCCTCCCTCTCAGAGTCAGAGAGTTGCCAAGAATGCCACTAGTTGTTAGTGAATTGATAGGCTGTATATTGTGTCACCCTAAAAAATGTCTGTCTCCACATTGTGTATATAGGCAGGTAGGACAATCACATCATCAAGCCCCGCCCACCTCAGTCCACACCTGACACTAGGAGATTCCTGGCAGGGCTTGATAATACATCATGGCCCAGCCCACCTCGTGACAGGTATCCACTCCTGGGTGATTTACTCTCTCCCTCGGACATCCAGGAGGTCTCCCCCTAATTTGCAAGAGGAGACAACTATGGTTAAGTTTAAACTGGCAATGTGCACATTTCTGCCATAACTATTTTTAAATAACTATTAGAATATATTTATTTATTGCACCAGATGCTGTGGAAGTTGAGACCATATAGGACATGGGTCTTGTAACAATTTGCACAGTTTATCGTGGACTTGAATGGAGCCCCCGCCACCACAGAAAGGGAAGATATTTGCTCCCGTATTCAGCTTTCCTCCTAAAAGAAGAAGCAAAGAGTTAAGCAAGTTAATTATGTTATATATTTGTCTTTTTATCCGCACACTCACTATCTACACACCTCTAGAAGGAAAAAAAAATGAGATCCCCCCGCCGTTCACATCGAACACGACGTCTCCTGACTGCAGATACATCTGTGAGAACGCAGCTCAACAGCAAACTAACAACCACTGCGCTCCTATCATACGCTGGCCTTTAATGTTGGTCTGGGATGAAATGATGTTAGGATATAATCAGCCTTCAATGTCGGCCTCTCCCTGTGAACACAGCAGAGGTAAGACAGCGGGAACCCTTTGACGTTTAGTTATAAACAAACTCTGCAACGGTCTGTAGCAGCCAAATAATAGGATTTCTTACATTAAAAATCATCAAATTACTTTTACAGAGACATGTCCATCAACGGTAACAAAGAAACTGTATTATCATATTCAAAGAATCTCTATTGAACATACCAAGCTTTTCTGAAGAAGGCAATTAATGATTACTGATGTTTTGTTTTAAAACCAAAATGAAAAAAAATAAATAAATCGCTTTTTATTAACTCTTTTGCTGCTGGACCTGCAAATGAAGTAATACAATGTATAAATAAATTGTAATAATACAAGAAGCCAGTGATCCCTATAGGTGGCCATTCTGCGCCCCATCAGCTGAGGATTTTCGGCAAATAAACAAGATGAGAAATCGGTGGTTCTCGAGGCGATGGGTCAACTGATATCATCCAAAATATACCCGAGACATAGTTAATCCCCCTGAAGCTTTCTATATACACCGCAAAACTGGCTGTGCGGAATGTTATCAGATTTTAACAGGACCTAGGGTCTTAGTTAATTGGATCTAGGAGTTTAAACTTCAAAACAAAGATAACCTTCACCAGAGATAACACTTTTTTGTTAGCGATAGGAAAAGAATCTGGCTCCTTACTGCGGGCGCCCAGCAGCGAAGGGGTTAAAAGACAAGCCCTTGCTGCTGTGAAATTCTTTAAAGAAGAAAATTGTCCCCAAGCAAAAATATAGCACAGAAGGGGGGGCTTGCCCCCAGGAAAATATCATCTTTGAAGTGGGACCCCCAGTTGTGTGAATCCTTTTGAAGGGATCTTCTTGTGTCCCTAATGCGGAGCCTTTGATGTGCGAAGGAAGAACAGTTTGTAATTATGAGGATTTTTTTTTTTTAATGTATATATAAAAATAAACCGGAGTATGTGACTGAAGTGCCGGTATTGTTCTCAGAATAAGGACCACATTATCTAAATTTGACAGTAATCACTCATCAACCAGGTCTGGATGTTTCTTTTGAAATGACGTTTTCCAATCGGATGACATACAAAGCGCTTATATTTATTATTTATGATGATCATCATCAACATTTATTTATATAGCGCCGTCAAATACCGTAGCGATTTACAGAGTGGGACAAACACAGTAATAAAACAATAGTAGGTAAAAAGACCCGGCTCGCACGCTTACAATCTATGGGTCTATTATGTTTTCATTCGTTTTTAAACAATACATTGTTAGTGCAGTAGTTTTATAATAAATACATTAAATGCAAATTGTACCCCTATAAATTATAGCATTAGAAATGGTGTTTAGTGATGTGATGTCATTTCAGGATAAAGGGCGCATACGATGACTAATTTCAGATGTACTCACTCACAGTCCGCTCTGAATTACTGACGCAGGTTGATTTTCTCTCTGGAAGGCTAGAGACAGGTATGTGGTTTAGCTCTGGGAATATGGCACTTGCACGCTGCATTCGGCTGCACATGCACAACCCATTGGTACATTTATTTTAAGGCACTATCTGTCCACAAAAAAAATCATAATTCAAAATAGTGCTTGTTTCTTGTTTTCAGACCAGTTTTTATTTTGTACCATTTAAAAGTTTATATCCTGTGCATGCACTGGGACCGTAAAGCACCACGCTGTCTGTTTAAAGCATGGCAGCATGCTGCTTCTAGTCACTGACAGCCCCTAGTTCTTGTGCAGCAGAGAGGATCTGTTAATAGTTCCCAGCTAAAAGATCAACCCTGCTCTGTGTTCTATATAGGAGCCTGTGTGTGCATTGGTAGTCACCTTTGGTTTCCTCTGAAAACCTTAGTGCTGCCATCACCACGTTTACATAGAGGAGGTAGAGACCCTGGGTCTAGTAAGATACAGACAGGAAACATACCATTCCCAGTGTGTTACTATGCTCTATAGGTGAGGTAGAGAGCCTAGGACTAGTAAGATACAGAGAGGAAACATACTGCCCCTAGTGTTAGAGGGTGTGTTAGTATGTTAAATAGACGAGGTAGAGTCCCTGGGCCTAGTATGATATATAGAGGAAATATACTGCCCCTAGTGCTAGAGGGTGTGTTAGTGTGTTCTATAGACGAGGTAGAGTCCCTGGGCCTGGTAAAATACAGAGAGGAAACTTGCTGTCCCTAGTGATAGAGGGTGTGTTAGTATGTTCTATAGACGAGGTAGAGTCCCTGGGCCTGGTAAAATACAGAGAGGAAATTTGCTGTCCCTAGTGATAGAGGGTGTGTTAGTATGTTCTATAGATGAGGTAGAGTCCCTGGGCCTAATATGATACATAGAGGAAACATACTGCCCTTAATGCTAGAGGGTGCGTTAATATGTTCTATAGACAAGGTAGAGTCCCTGAGCCTAATAAGATACAAAGAGGAAATATACTGCCCCTAGTGTTAGAGGGTGCGTTAATATGTTCTGTAGACAAGGTAGAGACCCTGGGCCTAGTAAGATACAGAGAGGAAACATACTGCCCCTAGTATTAGAGGGTGTGTTAATATGTTCTATAGACGAGGTACAGACCCTGGGCCTAGTAAGATACAGAGAGGAAACATACTGCCCCTACTGTTAGAGAGTGTATTAATATGCTGTAAAATGAGCTTATGTTATTACTCAAAAATACAAGCCAACTAATAAAATAAAAAACAGGGTCACTTATGAATCACAAAAAGTATGGATTGCTTCTTTATGTGCCAAACTTCGCCTTCTGCATTTCAAGGTGCACAACTACTTCAAGGTCCTTTGAGCTGCCTCCATAAAATTAATCTGCAACTTATGCAGGTTTGTGGATGCACCTCAAAATGCACATGGTGAAAACAGAGAAGACATCACTTCAAACTAGAGCCTACTAACGCTTTAGGAACACACTACTAACATGTCAGGAACACACTAGTAACACTTTAGGAACAGACTAGTAAAAGTTTTGGAACACACTAGTAATGCTTCAGGCAGGGGCGGACCCAGACATTTGTCCTACCCCGGGCGATTTTAGGGGGGGCGATTTAGGCCCCGCCCCCTTTCTGTGTTCTAAGGCTGCTGGCTGCTGCACAGTATGTGCAGGTCTGTTCAGCAGTGAAAGTGTGCTGTCCCGCTGCTCTGATTGTGTTTAAAACACAATCAGAGCAGCCGGGCAGCATACTGTCACTGCTGAACGGACCTGCACAGTGTGCAGCTGTCGGCAGCAAGCCCCTGGTAGGGGGGGCGATCGCCCCGATCGCCCCGCCCTGGATCCGCCACTGGCTTCAGGGACCCATTACTAACGCTTCAGGAACACACTACCAACATATAAGGAACACACTAGCAACACTTTTATTTTTATTATTATCCTTTATTTATTTATTAGGCGCCACAAGATTTCCGCAGCGTCCTATACAATACAAACAGTAGACAACACAGGGTGAAACAATACAGAACAATAAAGAAATAATACCAAGACTTCAGAAACTCCATGGCTGTAGTCAGGGCCCTCTTAACAACATTATGGGCCCCCGGGCAAAGCAGTGCACCGGGGCCCATATATATATATATATATATAAATATATATATAAAATCACTTTTTTTATGCACCGGTCAGCCGTCAGCGTCCCTTGAAATAATTAAAAAAAAAAAAAAAAAGCCTCAACTTACCTTATTCTCCGATGCGATCCTCTTCACTTTTCTTCCAAGTCACTGCTGCTGCCTGCTGATTTAAATGGTTTTCGCGCTGCAAAAAAAGAAGAAGATAATACTTACCTTGCGGTCAGCTGGTGATCCGGCTCCCTCCCTGGTCTCCTCCTCCATGCTCTGCTCCGCAATGGATGTCGGGCGGGCATGATGACGTCACGCCCGACATGCACTGCGAGCGCCGCACTGAGGAGTAGACCAGGGAGTGAGCCGGATCGCACACTGAGGAGTAGACCAGGGAGTGAGCCGGATCGCCAGCTGACCGCAAGGTACCGTATATACTCGAGTATAAGTCGACCCGAATATAAGCCGAGGCACCTAATTTTACTACATAAAACTGGGAAAACTTATTGACTCGAGTATAAGCCTAGGGTGGAAAAGAGCGCTAATTTAAAAACCTAAATAAAAATGATAGGTTCAATCTATGAAATCAAATTTAGCTAGATGACAAGGAACATTAATAACTGATTATAAAATCATTGGGTACAACCTAACCTAAATAAAGGGGTATATAAGGGGTAGGGATATAAATGTATGAACATGGTGGCTGTATTGTTTGTTCATTATGTAATTGCACTGTAAATGAAAAAAACAAAACAAAAAGGAGAGAGAGAGAGAGAGAGAGAGAGAGAGAGAGAGAGAGAGAGAGAGAGATTTTTTCACTTACCCGGCAGTGGAACGCATATGCGTTCCAACAACAGGAAGTTCGGCATTTGGAACGCAAGTTTGCGTTCCAAATGCCGAACTTCCTGTTGTTGGAACGCATATGCAGAAGTTGACAGCCGACGGACCGGACACCGGGTAAGTTCACCCGTGTATAAGCCGAGTGCCCTTTTTCAGCATACAAAAGTATGCTGAAAAACTCGGCTTTTTTTTTTTTGCAGGATTTTTTTTTTGCGCTGCCTCTTACGGGCCCCCGGGCACCTGCCCATTGTGCCCAATGGGAGAGACGGCCCTGGCTGTAGTAGTGAAGTTGGAGCAGAAGAATAGGTATAGAGACAGGTGGGAAGAGGGCCCTGCTCATAATAGCTTATATCCTAAGGGAGTGTAAACAGACATCAGACACAGAAGAGAGTCAGTGAAGGGGATATAGTGTGGGAGGAGTGGGGAGATAAGAACGTGCGGAGGAGATCGAGACAGGGTTAGGTGGATGGCTGATAGACTTAAGGAACAGGTGAGTTTTAAGTGCCCGCTTGAAGGAGCACAAGTTAGAGGACAGACGGATGGAGCAAGGGAGGTCGTTCCAGTGAAGTGGGTAGCAGGAGGTTGTGTGAATGGAGAGGAGGTTAGAGATATAGGGGTCAGTTGAGTGGGAGAGAGCCTTGTAGGTGATGGAGAAGAGTTTGAAAAGGATTCTGTAGGGGGAAGGGGAGCCAGAATAAGGCAAGGCAGAGAGGGGAGGCAGAAGAAGAGCGGCATGAAAGGAAGATGAGTCTGGCAGCCGCGTTAATTATAGATTGAAGGGGGGATAGATGGGAGCGAGGGAAACCAGTAAGGAGAAGGCTACAGTAGGCGAGACAGAAGATGATGATTGCACAGATGATTGTTTAGGTTGCATCCTGAGAGAGGAAGGGCCGGATGCGGGCAATGTCTCGCAGTTGGAAGCGACAGGATTGGGCAAGGTATTGAATGTGGGGGGCAAAAGAGAGGGAGGAATCAAAGATGGCGTACAGGCAGCGGAGTTGAAGGACAGAGGAAATGGTGGTGTTGTTAACAGTGATAGAGAGGTCAAGGTGGGAGGAGAATCTAGACGGAGGGAAGACAATGAGTTCAGCTTTAGAAATGTTATTTTTGAGAAAGCGTGAGGACATCCAGAAGGAGATGGAGGAGAGGCATTCAGATATGCGAGAGAGGAGGGAAGAGGAAAGATCAGTAGAAGATATGTAGAGTTGAATGTTATCAACATAAAGGTGATACTGAAGACCTAAGGAAGAGAAGAGAGCACCCAGGGAAGTAGTATAGAGCGAAAAGTGTAGAGGGCCGGAGCAGGCAGTGGAATTGAGAGAGCGAAGGAGGGGATGGGATCCAGGTAGCAGGTAGTCAGTGGAAAGGAAAGAATAAGGGAGTGAACTTCTTCACCCAAAGAGGGCGGAAAGAGCACCAGAGTTGATTACTGGATGAAGGAGGAGCGTTGAGGGTGGCAGGAGAGGGATGGGAGGAGCAGATGTTGAGTCTGATGACCTCAATTTTGGAGGAGAAGAAGGTGGAGAAGTCACTAGCAGAAAGGGAGAGCAGGACAGGAGGGGCAAACAGGCAGTGGGGATTAGAGGACTGGGGAAAAATGAGGGACTTAAAGAAGGATTGTTTAGCGAGGGACAGGGCAGAGCAGAATGAAGAAAGGATCAATTTAAAATGAAGGAAGTCCGCTAGGGAGCGAGATTTCCTCCAGAGGCGTTTAGTAGCATGAGTGCAGTTCTGAAGGAAGCAGGTGAATTTGGAGTGCTAGTGTTGGGGAATTAAGCGTCGGCGGCGGACAGAAGATGCAGGGGCGACGGCATCCAGGGCAGTAGTGAAGTAGTAGTTATAAAGAGAGGATGTCTGGTCAGCGCTGATCAGGGTGGAAAGAGGGGAGAGTAGAGTTTTGAGAGAGGAGGCGAAGGAAGTAGTTTCAATAGTATCAAGATTGCGCCTGGAGAGGGTAGTTTTAGGCAGGGGGGAGCAGGGGGGAGAGGGTAGAGTGAAGGAGAAGTGATGGTGGTCAGATATTGAGAAGGGAGAGTTGATGAAGCCGGACAGATCACAGAGATAAGAGAAGACGAGGGTCAAGGGAATGGCCAAGGCAATGGGTGAGGGGTGAGGTCCACTGAGTGAGGCCAAAGGAGGAGGAAAGGGTGAGAAGTTTGATGGAGGCAGGGTCAGAGGGGTTATCAATAGGGATGTTAAAATCACCAAGTATGATGGAGTGTATGTCAGAGGATAGGTAGTGGGGAAGCCAGGCTGGAAAGTTGTCGAGGAAAAGGGAAATGGGACCAGGGGGACTGTAAATAACAGAGACACTGAGGTGGATGGGGGAGAAAAGACGGATAGAGTTGACTTTGAAGGACGAGAAAGAGAGGGAAGGTACAATGGGAATTACCCAGAATGTGCACTTAGAGGATAGGAGGAGATCCACTCCGCCTCACGGACGGTGGTCCGGTCTGGTGGAGTGGGTGAAGGAGAGGCCCCCACAGAGAGAGAGCAGCGAGAGAAGAAGTGTCAGTAGAAGAAAACCAAGTTTCAGTGATAACAAAAAGGTTTAGAGAGTTGGAGATGAAGACGTCATGGATAGAGGGCACTTTAGGAACACATTACTAACGCTTTAGGAACAGGAACACACTAGTAACAATTTAGAAACACACTAGTAACAGTTTAGGGACACACTAGAAACGATTCAGGAACACACTACTAACGCTTCAGGAACACACTACTAACATTTCAGGAACACGCTGCTAACACTTTAGGAACACACTGCTAACATTTCAGGAACATACTAGTAACGCCTTAGGAACACACTACTAACATTTTAGGAACACACTAGTAACGCTATAGGAACCCACTAATAATGCATTAGGAACACATTAGTAATGCATTAGGAACACACTAATAATGCTTTAGGAACACACTAGAATCACTTTAGGAATACACTACTAACATTTCAGGAACACACTAGTAACACTTTAGGAAAATACTAACATTTCAGGAACACACTAGTAACACTTTAGGCACACACTAGTAACACTTTGAGAACACACTACTAACGCTTTAGCAACACACTACTAACATTTCAGGAACATACTAGTAACGCTATAGGAACCCACTAATAACACTTTAGGAACACACTTGTAACACTTTAGGAACACACTAGTATCACTTTAGGAACACACTACTAACATTTCAGGAACACACTAGTAACACGTTAGGAACACACTACTAATGCTTTAGGAACACAATACTAACATTTCAGGAACACACTGCTAACACTTTAGGAATACACTACTAATGCTTCAGGAACACATTACTAAGGATTTAGGAACACGCTAGTAACACTTTGAGAACACACTACTAACGCTTTAGGAGCACACTACTAACATTTCAGGAACATACTAGTAAAACTTTAGGAACACACTACAAACATTTTAGGAACACACTAGTAACGCTATAGGAACCCACTAGAACCCACTAATAACGCATTAGGAACACACTTGTAACACGTTAGGAACAAACTATTAACGCTGTAGGAATACAATAGTTACACTTTAGGAACAAACAACTAATGCTGTAAGAACACACTAGTAACGCTTTCAAACTTCTAACGCTTTAGGAACACAATACTAACACTTTCGAAACACACTAGTAACAGTTTAGGAACACACTAGGGGGTAAATGTATCAAGCTGAGAGTTTTCCAGCGGGTTTGAAAAACCAATCAGATTCTAGCTATCATTTATGTAGTACAGTCTATAAAATGATAGCTAGAATCTGATTGGTTGCTATAGGCAATATTTCCATTTTTTAAACCCGCCGGAAAACTCTCAGATACATTTACCCCTAGGAATGCTTCAGGAACACACTACTAACACTTTAGGAACATACTACTAACATTTCAGGAACATACTACTAACATTATAGGAACACACTAGTAACACTATAGGAAAACACTAATAACGCATTAGAAACACACTAGTAACACTTTAGGAACACACTAGTAACACTTTAGGAACACACTACTAACATTTCAGGAATACACTACTAACACATTAGGAACAAACTACTAACGCTGTAGGAACAGAATAGTAACACTTTCGAAACACACTAGTAACAGTTTAGGAACACACTAGGAATACTTCAGGAACGCAATACTAACAGGTTAGGAACGCACTACTAATGCTTTAGGAACACACTACTAACATTTCAGGAACACACTTCTAACACTTTAGGAACAAACTACTAACATTTCAGGAACACACTAGTAACACTTTACGAACACGCTAGTAACACTTTGAGAACACACTACTAACGCTTTAAGAACACACTACTAACATTTCAGGAACATACTAGTAACACTTTAGGAACATAGTACTAACATTTTAGGAACACACTAGTAAGGCTATAGGAACCCACTAATAACGCATTAGGAACACACTAGTAACGCATTCGAAACACACTAATAATGCTTTAGGAACACACTAGTAACACTTTAGGAACACACTACTAACATTTCAGGAACACACTAGTAACACGTTAGGAACAAACTACTAACACTTTAGGAACAGAGTAGCAACAGTTTAGGAACACACTACTAACATTTCAGTAGCAAGCTACTAATGCTGTGGGAACACAATAGTAACACTTTCGAAACACACAAGTAACAGTTTAGGAACACACTAGGAATGCTTCAGGAACACACTACTAACAGGTTAGGAACACACTACTAATGCTTTAGGAACACACTACTAACATTTCTGGAACACACTGCTTACACTTTATTAATACACAACTAATGCTTTAGGAACACACTACTAACATTTCAGGAACACACTAGTAACACTTTGAGAACACACTACTAACGCTTTAGGAACACACTAATAACACTTTAGGAACACACTAGTAACGCTTCAGGAACACACTACTAACATTTCAGGAGCACACTAGTAACATTTTAGAAACACACTAGTAACACTTCAGGAACACACTACTAACATTTTAGGAACACACTAGTAACACTTTAGGATCAAATTACTAGCGCTGTAGGAACAGACCCATTATCCATTTCAACTTTTATCTTTTTCTCCTAAAATACAGCTCTGTTTAGCTTAATTTATGGCTTAAATGAGTGAGGGAATATCAGGACTGTCCGTACTACATTCAGCAGTCTTCTGGGTACACTATACCAGCTTTCCTGCAACCTGTGTCTGCAGAGAAAAAATAAGGCTATGCGCACTGCTGCAAATCACCCTCTTCACCCTCTTACGTCATTTGAATGATCTTGACCCATGTAATAAAATCATCAGAAAATGAAGGATTCAAATAAAAATTCACAGTGCATAACAATGGTGAGAATTAGTCTGATAATATGGGGCGAAACAGTTCTGGTCCACACTGAATATGGTAAGGGAGGAGCAGAGTGCAGACATACTAATCCTGGCTCTCAGCAGCTGGTACAATTCAGCTACAACAGTGTTAGAAGCTACAACCGTTGCTATATACCCTGAGCATCTGTAACTTGGCGCTTTTGTTATGGCGTTTTTAGTACTTGCTCTTGAATAACCCATAATGTTAAGCAAATTGCCATTTGAGACTTTTTTTCCAAAATGGTTATAGCTATAGTTGCAGAGTTTAGCTTTAGATCCTGAACATATAACATGTCTTTCAACTGTCCCAATTTGGGACTGTCCTGTCATCCCATCATTTAGGACTGCCGTGGGAATCCTCAAAAGTTGGGAGGTGCAATATTGTAATGTAAAAATGTGACACTCAAATTCAATAAATAGGGCATGATGTAGTGCTCCACTGGCATCTGAGACAGGTGCTTTGATGCCATGCTAAAGGTTTTTAGTTATTTTTACAGATACGCGCATTTCACACACAAACAATCTGCAAAGTTTCGTACCCAGGGCATCTGCTGAAACGGGCACTGAAGATAATGTATGAGGAGGGCACCTATTGCAGGAACACTAGACGAAATTGTAGCTGAAAAATTTACAGTACACTTCCCTTCACAGTGTTTTTCTGTCTTGCTGCAGTTGCAGATGTACATTATACCGCCACATACTAGGTAAAAGAAAAAAAAAAAGCTAATTTAAGTGCAAGTTCTCCGCAGGAGAACGTTGAACCCACTGCGAGGAGAGGAATGATTGATGCAGTTTTGACACATGGCACTGCTGGGTGTTCTAAGTTGGTGGCAAACAAAAGACGGCTACACCTCTCTGTCTGCTTGCCTCTCTGTTTCCCAGCACATATCAAATCAAGGGGGTCCATTAGCATTTTTAATAAGGTGTTGGTCGGAAGCGGGCCCCTCCCTGACGATACTTGGGTATACTAAAGGCTTACTGGGGACAGTACAGGCCTCCTCCAACTTATAAACTGCTTTATACAGTTCACTGAATGAATGTGTGAAATTGTTTTATGTAACTATTATTAGTAGACTGTGTTCAAATCTCCTGTTTATCAAATATTCTATATCCTAAAGACAATAATTATTAACCAGAACCAGCTGTAATAGACTATTTCCCTCACGTATATCCTGTATTATCGCCTGCATTGTCAAGCAATGGGGGGAAGAGGAAACGAGAGCTGTCTCCTAGCAGGTCGATTCAATTTAAGGACAAATTTATATTCACGGGATTATATATTTTGATTCTTTATTATTTATAAAGGCATATTAAATGGCGCTATAAATAACCAGTAAAACTGATGATCTACACTACAGATGTACGGTATGGTCATACTCCATGGCTAAAGTATCCCCAAACATAAAGGCATCGTCACGATCAATGAGTACATACCATCAAATTATTCTAACCCTCAAGTGAATTACACTTGTATTTTCTTTTGTTTGTTGGGTTTTTGTTAATTAAAACTTTTAGTTTGCTCTCCTTTTTTATTTATATTTTATACTGTCAAGAAGTTTTTGGCTGTTTTATTATTTAATATCATGACAGTATTTAATTAATAGGGGCATATTCAATTGTTAGCGTTACTGGCAAAAGTAACGTGACTTGAGCACTATTCCCGTCATTACGGTAATAGTGCGCGTAAATACTGTTATTACGGTACCTTTGACGCTGGATTTCAGCTCGCGGCTCAGGGAGCTGCGAGCTGAAATCCGGCTTAGTATTACCGTAATACTTTTAACGCCGCGGGGAAACTCAACAATTGAATATGCCCCTTTTAGTCTAATATCTTACCATTGGTAGAAAATGTATTGGTATTGTGTTTGTTGTCTGTTGGGACATAAAGCTAATCTATTCACTTATTATTATACTTTTATTTATAAACTAATTATTACTTTTATTTATAAACTACCAACAAAATTAAAATTATACAGTATGAACCAGTAACAATATTAATATTGTGCACTGCTGCTCAATGGCTGTCAGACCCTGCACTAATGGAACCACAGAAACACTAACACCAATTTGCATACATCAATTTGCATACTTTTGGACTATCGCAGGAGACTACACAAAGACATATAGAGGATACAAACTACTGACAGCTAAAACAACAAATAAAAGAGTCCCAATTGCGCTCGCAAACAAAAAGGGGAAAGACCATCTAATGCAAAACTAATATACTGGATGTTGGTAACATAGACAATGAAAATAATGGAAACAATAAAGGAACTCAAACTAAGATAAAAAAAAAGTATACTGCTGACCTATAAATAAATGATCTGTATGAAACCAAAATGAATAATGTACAGTGTAAAATGTCACATGTATAGAACAATAAAAATAATGGTAATAAATATAAATGAAAATAAAGGGCAATATTGTCAGGGAGAACACAAATGTTATCGATATCATAAAGTCCTGGAGTCCATATGCGTTGTAGGCCCAATTACAAGGTCAAAAATAATTATCTAAGGGAGTTGGTGAAATGTAATAATGGTGAAGATTAGCCAAAAATCCAATGTTGATGGTAAAAAATATATATACAAATAATATAAAAAACAGTCCAATAGCTCACTCAAATCCCCATAATTTCAGAAAATTCATGTACCTCAAAGGAAATAAAACATATGTCAGAGGGTTAAAAAAAATATACATCTCAGATGGTGGAAAATATGCCAGATTATAATAATCAGATAAAGTCAACCATATAAATAAAACCAATTTTAATATGGTTGATAAACAACGAATGACACACTAAAATCAACTAAAAAAACGTTGGCCATAGTAATTCATACCAGCTAAATAATAGGAAAATCAAAGACAAATCTGTGCAAAACTGACTTTCATGATTTGCGCTTTTGGTGTATATTCAATTGTGCTAGTAGGTTCCCTTCTCTTTAGGACAGGTCACTAACCTTCTGCCATGGCTGCTGGTTACTCTCTGTTTTCCAGAGCCTACCTCTTGTACTTAGATATGTCCAACATTGTTAATCTACTATTCAATTTAGTAAAAAGAGGACGGTTCATACATGGGAAGGACTCAATTTAGTTACTTTCACCCAAAGCTGAAACTCCCATCTGAAGGCTTACCATGGAACTTAAGGTTGTATAGAACACCCAGAGTAACACATTTCAAATACTCAGTTTCTGCAAACACTCACGACATGCCCCTCAAGCCGCCACACTTGCTCAAGGGGAGTAAGACTCACTCACTACGCCATCGTGGGCATTACAAGCAAAATATCCACAATGTGTTTTTTTGGGTCTGTTATGTGGTATTTGTAACTGCGTAGATTCATTTTGTGAAGTTCTACTGAAATAAGCGCGCATCTACAAATACAGCCAAAATGATATTTAATTGCAAACATAGACTGTAGTGACCATGATAATTCAAGCGTCATATTTAAGGCCCTTCATTAATTGACCTTCTCAAGCTTTCTATCAATATGGCCTCTAGAAGATGTTGACAGTGCACACCATTCGGTGCCATCAGGGCCACCAAGAGGAATTTTGGGCCCCGATACAGCAACTTCTTGGGGCTCCTCCCACTACACAGGCAGTCCAGAGCCCCCAGGCGGGTTTGGGCGCCCCTGGGTGCCATTACCACCAGCACAGAGTCTGTGTTGACCCCTCAGATTTACTACAATAAATGTGTTGGTTTTTTTTTAGTTTCCTTAAGAAGTGTAGATATTACAGGACACTAAGGGACCACAATAAAACGTTCTTAAACGTTTATTCCTAGTTGCTAGGTACAAGTCCCCACTTTCTGAGTTAGACAATCTTTTGGTCTAGTAACTTAAGTGCCCGATAAATCAGGGATTATTAAATTACTGACATCTCTAGCGATCTGCAGAACATTGCTCTATTCCATCTACCCCAGGACAGATACATAGGGATATATTCTGCAGAGTATTAGTTACTGACCTATAGAACTCTGCAGAACATTACACTGTCCCATGTAGATATGCAGCACATCTCGTAGTTTGATAAACCCCCAAAATCTCCTTGAACGTCTGCAGTACTTAATGAAAGTTTGTCCCCACGTGTACTTTCCTACAGGAACATAACTCCCCCTTTTTAACCTCATACTTGCACTCCTGGTTGTTAATATAGCCTTGGCGGTGTATCAGAACAGACATCTATTTATTAAGTAGAATTGTCCTTCCCATGTGAAGAACCGGACGAGGGATTTTTGTGCTGGTAATTCCGCTTTGCATTGCATGAATAAAGAGTGATTAGAATGTAAAACGGGACGTCCCAGGGAGTTCTGACCCTTCATATCAGCTATAGGAAGACATATACATTAAAATATTTCACCGCCAGGATCACAAAGACATCTGAAACTCCTTCCAGCCTTTCTTCCCTCTGCTTGTGTCCCTCAGATCCGATGCCCATATGTTCCTCATTTCTCTGTGTCATTTCAAAGAGATGCGTTCTATTATAAAGCGAAATGTATTCCATTCATCAACAGATCATGCTGGGGAATGAGCTTACAAAAAAGGTCATTTCTCTTATCTTAATCTGAGAAAAACTGCAGAATATTTATATTTTTTTTTTGCCTTTTCCTGTCTTGCTCATTTCCCCGTTGTTAATTTGTAAACTTTTATTCTTTTGGTTCCATTATCAGTCACTAAGTTTCAGACTGGCTATTGAATGAACTATTGTTTGGGGGTTTGTTTTACTATACTTTTTGAGGTCAGTGTATATTTTATGTCAATAGATTTGTACGTAGTCCTCTCTGAGCTATGGGACCCAGTGCAGGATTACTTTTAGGCCTCTACTTGCAGCATTAAAAAAGCCAACTCACACCTATAACAGCTACCACTATTAAAAAAGATAGGGGCATTTAGATTATGTATTAAATACATAGGGCTGTTTTATCTTATATATAAAATGTATTGGTTTGTTTGTTTGTTCAGTTATGTATTCAAACACCCCTGCGGCGATTGGGATGAAACCAATGCGAGGGGTCCAGTTGGATCTTGGCCAGGTTTTAGGCTGGATAGGGTCTCAGTCAGACGTCCCGTTGGGGTATCTGAGCATAATTTTGACTCGGGGAGCCTGTTCTGAGCTTTCCACTGGATGGATTTGGACGAAAACTTCACAGACTGGTAACATTGGATCCCAGATGACATACTAGGGGGTTTAAGTCCCAGTCGGATCTCCCATTGGTGCAAGCTGGCCAGTACTTTGAACCAGGAGCCTGTTCTGGATTTTCCACAATGTAGATTTGATTTCTTTGTCCGGTTATGCATTCGGACACTCCTGCACAGATTGGGATGAAACCAATGCAAGGTGGTCCGGTTGGATCTTGGCCAGGTTTTAGTGGGTTAGGGTCCTAGTCGGACCTCCCTTTGGTGTACGCTGGGCAGAACTTTGACCAGGGAGCCTGCTCTGAGCCTTTTACTTGATTGGTTTAGATGAAAACTTCACAGGCTGTTGACATTGGATTCGAGAAGACATACTAGGGGGTTGAGGTCCTATTTGGACCTCCAGTTGATGTATGCTGGCCAGAACTTTGACCCGGGGAGCCTGTTCTGGATGGATTTTTGATGACATTTAATATAAAAACAAAAATGACACTGGGCAGCCACCTCATGGGTGTGTTGGAAGAACTGCTAAGCTGCTAATTATTTTTAAATTGGTGGAAGTTATATCCAACTCATTGATAACTTAATAACTTAAGATTATACCTGCTAAACACTGGGTACTTCAGCTAGTTTATTATAAACTGCAGGATAACTTATTTCTGAATAAAATATATAACATATTTCTCCTATCCCCCGAATACTTGCCCAGGCTGCCCTAGGGGGAGATTTAATTGCTGCCGATGTGATGTGTGGGCATCACTGCGATGTCGGGCTGCACACATTGCCAGCCATTCCAGTAGCAGTTTCTGCTCCTTTTTCTGCGCACCTCTATGGGATGCAAGAAAAATGAGCAGAGATTTCTGCCATAACATCAGCGCAATCTGTCTCTGTGGACGTTTTGGAGACACACTGCATTGAATTAAATCTCCTTCCCTGGAGTGAACCTTTCCAGTATATGAACTGCAAAATTGGGGCACACTCCATCTTTTCAGCTCTGCTTTCTTTCCTAAATCACTATGTCCTCATCACCCAGGGAACAATTTCACATTTAAGTAAAAAGGTCTTTGTTCCACAGGGCTGTGATCAATGCAAATCTTGTTCATTGTGTGGCCTGTTGTTTCAAAATGTTTACATGGTACAGAATCACAGTGTTGGGTGACTGTGCAACTACCCAAAATATGTATTTGCATTACCAAACATAATCCACTTTTCAGGGCAAAGCAAAACCAATTGTATAGTGGCAAGGGCATTGCTATGGGGATGGTGTTTGATCCCAACATCTAGAGGAAATCAAGGGCGTTCAGTTTGACACAGCGCAATCCGGATATCTGTGCCATACATTACAAAATCTAGAAGACCTTGTACTTTCAGGTCTATGAAAGGGAGAAAATAATTATTCTCTATTTAGACCATTTCCAAAAACAAAATGATATTATTCAGTTTGTTTGTATTTATTTTTCCTCTGATTATAATAGCCTATTTTTTCTAATCTATCATATGATCTTTTGTGACAAGAAACCTACTTATTTTGTTTTAAATGTTTTAGCTAATTTTATACTATTTTTTTTTCTCTTTTTAAATGATGTCAGCATTATTTATTCAAACTCTTTTCAATATTTTCCTATGTCTCTTTTTTATGTCATATAGAACATTCTTTAAGTAATGGCCATATACTTTTGCCATAGATGTTGTCACCTTCACAGACTGACCTAGAGCCTATGATAGGCAAACTGACTAAACTGTTGGCCAAGTTACATTTCTGTGCATCTGGGTTCTTCCAGGCCACAGTTGCTGTGGTGGCAGGAATGTCCCAGGCTGCTTTCAGTCAGGGACTCAAATGTGTACTGCATCAGCCAGTTTATTAATGTGCCATTGGATGATGAATACATTTTAGCCATAAAACAGCA
This sequence comes from Mixophyes fleayi, assembly GCF_038048845.1. Taxonomy (NCBI): domain Eukaryota; kingdom Metazoa; phylum Chordata; class Amphibia; order Anura; family Limnodynastidae; genus Mixophyes; species Mixophyes fleayi. The sequence goes on along the minus strand of NC_134407.1, from coordinate 201,302,867 downwards.
GTATCATGCATATATGCTGCATGAAAATGTGGTTGCTATGTGCTAAAACATAAACCAAAACAAAACAAAAATTAAACAATTTTGATGCATTCAACATACATTACACCATGCTGCATATTTTTTCAACTCAACCAAATGTATTGCCTCTCTTCACTAAGGACAACATATACTCTGCTTTCATCTATTCCCTTTATAGGATTAATGGAAAAATACCAGCAGAACAGGAATAAGTAATTTTTATATATAAAAAAAAAAGTTGCATTTAAGTGTTCACATTTTTCCCCACAGGCCGATACTCAGTGTTGGCCTCCACACACATCTCTGTGTGGCTGGAGCACTGGGGGCTGTAGGAGCAGAGGCAGGTGTCGAGGTCTCTGCTCCCTCAGTCTTATAAGGTCCAGATATGGAGCCAAGCCCTGGGGACACGGGGACAAGCCAATTCAGGATTTCTGCCTGGGATGTGCTGATATTATGTGCTCTGCTGGCCCTTCATCTCCTGGAGGCTCACGCTGGTGTTTGGAGAATCTCCTGGGTGTCTGTTTTTGTAACAAAACTGGTTCTACTACATAATAAGGTAGTAATGGTGATGTGTCAGTACACCATACATATGCAGTATTAATGTAATAAGAGGTAATTAATATGAGGTCATTTTCTCCCACACTCCAAAAACATACTAGTAGGTTAATTGGTTGCTATTAAATTGACCCTAGTCTGTGTTTCTGTCTGTGTGTGTGTGTTAGGGAATTTAGACTGTAAGCTCCAACGGAGCAGGGACTGATGTGAGTGAGTTCTCTGTACAGCGCTGCGGAATTAGTGGCGCTATATAAATAGCTGATGATGTTGGACCTCAACCGATGCTGCTAACCCAGCCTATTCTATTACCGGTCATTTGCACTCAGAACCCAACTCTCCAAGTTCTTCAGGGTTAGGAATTTACTGAGAAAAGACACTTTTAATGGGGTTCTCATAAACATACTGCTCCTTTATGAGACAGGTCATGAAAATGTACAAAAGAAGCCCAAAACAAAAACTTTTTATTTAAAAACTATTTTTATTGCAAATGACGAAAATAATTTGACATTACAGGTAAAACTGTTGTTTCAGGCATTTCCAGAAAAAGCAATATATTCATTCATTTTCTCCTGTTATCGGCATCCTGAGAAGCTGTCACTGGTGAGACCTGGCAAAACTGTAATCACCGCCGGTGACACCTTGACACTAGGGCCGGTGCTAGGGTCCACGGCGCCCTAGGCATTTTTTAAAAATCGCCGACCCCCCCCGCAAAAATCGCCGCCCTCCTCCCTCCTCTCCTTACCTTGTCTCACCACCGCCGCCTCTCTGCTCCGTCTCCTCCCCTCCACTCACTGACACTAGTAAGTGGAGGGGAGGAGACGGAGCAGAGAGGCGGCGGTGGTGAGCAATAGCCTCTTCCCCCCTCCCCGTCCATCTGATGCTGTGCGGCGGCAGTGACAGGTATGGTCAGCGGTCGCCGCACAGTTTTAAAGTATTTTAGAATACTGTGGCGCCCTCCAGAGCCCTGCGCCCTAGGCAAGTGCCTAACCTTGCCTAATGGGAGCGCCGGGCCTGCTTGACACCGTCGAAAACACTCGTTTTCTCAGCAGATAGGATTTTTTGTCCTTTAATAAATTTACTCTTCAGTGAGTTCAGTGATAATGTAGATTCACAGATGGGAAAAGGTGAAATTTGAATGCAAAGTCCACTCTGCATTAGACGAGATACTGATAAGGTTAAGGGACTCAACTCCCTAAGCTATAAAAGTAAACCAACAAATTTGGGTGATAAAGTTGGAATTTGCTTTACTCGCAATTCCCCTGTTTAAATCCATCAAACCTGCAACTAAAGGTTTCTCAAAACATGCAGGTGCTTCCAGAATCCTAACCCTTATTAACCAATCACGGAGGATTATTCAATGTAGTATTTAGCAAATAACCAATCACAAATGACTACAAACCACGCAACAAGACCATTGGGTAGCCGGTGCATTTATACTGTAAAACTGTTTGAGGATGATCAAGTCAAACAACAATTAATGACATATTTTATACTTCCTTAATAAATATAGAACTTTTGAGAAGTTCGGAAACAAAAAGAGGACAAAGCTACATGTTATTGTCTGGAACCTTCCAGTATACCGTATCTCAGTATTTAGGACTTTCAGTAAATACATTATGCCAAAAGGGTGACTCTCATCACAAGCAAGCCTAAGAAAAGGATATGCTAATTTCAAAGGAACTGGAAGACTTCAAAACAAAAGGCAGAATATAGCCACGGGATTTTCAAGTCTTACTATTGCTGTGAAGTGCTTTATCTGGGTGTAGTGTGTGTCTTTAGTTAGAAGCTAAACTAAAAGAGCCAGGCAGGGGGCCATCAAAGGGGCACCAAGACTAGGGTGTAATTTTAGATCCCATTTTATAAAGGTTATCAACATAAAAAGGCTAATCACACACAAATCAACCCAAAAAAAAAAAAAAAATCTTCTTTTTTTTTTCAATTTAAGAGCCATCTGATCGTTTTCATTAAGTGCTTTTCATTAAGAGCACACAGCTGATCAAAGAGGTTGTAATACAGTCTCTCCGATTGAAGGATCTGTCCCTTTTTCCTCTGTTTTCAAAGTCACTGGGTTTATTGGTTGTAAACTTGGTTTTTGATGTTTCGGAAATATTTGAGGTTGGATGAGAGATCAGAAAAAAAAAAAAAAAATCTACTAGGGATTTCTTTGCTTTAAATTAAGGACGGCATAAAATAGGATCAGAGTCTGAAGGGGGCGAGGAGTGCAAAGGAGAGAGCAGATGTTTCACATGGCCCAAGCTCATTAGTTCTTCATCCGTGGCACGGTTAACCCCTACAGCCCCAAATTCTGAATATTGTCCGTAATCTTCAACAAAACCAGGCTGCTCGTTTTGTTATGTGCTTGCTGTCATGGATTAATTGTAGAGTTGTGAGTAGGCAGCGCTGTTGGCAACACAGTGGTTAGCATTGCTATCTCAAAGCGCTGGGGTCATGAGTTCGATTCCAACCAGGGGACCACTCTGTGTGGAGTTTGTATGTTCTCCTCATGTTTGTGTGGGTTTCCTCCTTCACTCCAAAAACATATTAGTAGGTTAATTGGCCTCTGACTAATGTGCATCCCTGTGTGGTAAGGAATGTAGATTGTAAACTTCACTGGGACAGGGACTGATGTCAATGAATACTTATTTTCTGTACCGCGCTACATAATACGGTTGGTGCTATAAATAAAATAAATTATATTAAATTGTAAGTATCAACGAGAGTTCTAGGAAAGAAGTGGATACTATGTTATAGACATTCATGCAAGGGATTCTGGGAAAATAGGAAGGGCATCTTTGTTTTGAGTTACTGTTACATTATAGATGTTCATGCAAAGGATTCTGGGGAAATAAAAGAGGCATCTGTGCTTAGGATGTTATATTAATCATTTTTTGGAGGAACTGTATCCTTATTTTTTTTATAATTAAAGACTCCCCGCCCCCAATGGGTATAAACATGGGGTTCTCATGTGTGAGACCTCCACTGTCCCCACTATATTTACTCCTGGCTCTGTGACACCATGGAAAACTTTGAATGGATACAGCGATCAGTGCAAATGGGCACCGTGGGTTTTATCCAACACTTACCCACTCTTTCCTGATTTACGTCACCAGCATGCCCCTCATACACTGATAAAAGAGGAGGCACACACGGTAAGTTAGGCTGCTGACTGGCAACAAAGAGCACTATGGGTTAGGTAAAGGCCGACTCACAAAGACGAGAAGCGTCCAAAGAGGAAATTAAAAAATGCAGAATAAAAAAGAAATAACACCATACACCTCACTGGCCTTTACCGTATGTCACCGCCGTGTGTTCTCTTGCCTCGCCTTTGGCAGAAATGCCCCAGCATGCCAACCTTAATGTTGCTTACTGTATCACCATCTTATTCTCTGTGCAGCGTTTTAAACATCCAGCACTAATAACGTTCTGTCCTGGGGGAATGCCTAGCATTGTGGGTAAAATAACCCATTATTACAGGTTCCATATATCTGTTATCTCATGGGCAACAGAAGAGCCGACATTAGAGGGCATGGCAGGTATGCTTAGAGTAGGCAAGGTGTGGCAGGGATTATTACAGGTGTTGCTGCCCCCAACACTGGGAAAAACATTCAGTGCAGTCAACCATGCGTAGATCTTATCATACTTCCCACTGTCCCAAACTTTTCAGAACATCAGGATTAGCAAGCCGCAAAAAGGGTGGGTCTAAACAGGAAAATGGGTGGGGGTTTGCTCTGATATGTCCGTTTGTGGGCGGAGTTTGTGTGGAACGGGGGTGGGCTTATTTTGTCCCGCTTTCAGGAATCTACATGTTGGGAGGTATGGACATACTTAATGTCACGGATGGTTAGGATCAATGTTATTTTCATCTGAGATGGGTTGTGCTTTTATACCTAGTATCATTCATTACTGTCTTGTTCTGCCATGTGCTGCCAATATTTGCCTTTTCAGAATTATTATCTTTTATCTATAAGGCACCACAAAGGGTCTACAGCGCCATACATAGGGAGTGAGCAGAATAGGCATATACACAATACACAGGCAGCTACAAAAAATACATAGTTGCAGTATATGTAGTTATACATAGACCAGTAGGCTACGAATTAAACAGAGACATAATACCCGGGTGAAGTAGGCCATAGTTGCCTACTCTCCCAGGATTGCCCGGGAGACTCCAGAATTTCTGGGAGTCTTCCCGGAATCCCGGGAGAGCAGGTTGACCTTCCGGTTCCTGGCCAGTTCCGTTAGTTAAGTGGAGGGGGGCGGGTCTTAGCAACGCAATTCACGCGTCATTGCAGGGACCAAATGATGTGTCCTCCTTGGCCACGCCCTCAGAAATCACCAGCGAGATCTCCTCTCCCAGAAGGGTTTTCTCACAAGTTGGCAAGTATGACGTAGGCCTGTGCCCAAGGAACATGGGCTCCAGAAATTGGTCTGGGGAGGCAAGTCTAGGGGTACAAAGGACCAGGCAGAAGGTGTAATGGCTGAAGGAGAACACGAGGAAAGAGGACCCTGCTCCTGTGAGCTTACACCCTAGAGATTCAGAATAGTTGAAAGGAAGGATGCAAGGTACTTAAAAAAAAGGTCATACCTGCAACAGGTAACATCTCGTTGTGCCCAGGCCACATCTTTCAAACTAAGGGGTGTGTCACTCTCATCCGTCCACTTGCCATAGTTTGAAGTAGGCGCACCTCACTTGGCTAAGGATGGACCCCTGCTGGCTTTTCCAGCAGTTAAAAGGTTAAAAAGCCAGAGGGCATAACAAACAAACAAACACATTGCCAGAACCCCCCCCCCACCACCACCACCACTTCCCCTCTAGCCTACATAAATATGGCCCCCCCACCCCTCATGTACATGCTGCTTCTGTAAACAGGATGGAATGTAATAATAAAATTACTGTTAAATATCATCTCCGCTCTGAAGCTTAAAACAGTTTTTCCCCCTGTTCCTTTCTTTCTTTCTTTCTTTTTTATCTTTAAGATAATGAAAGAGGAAAAAGCTTAAAAAGCACATTCTCATTGATGTTAGAATATACAACTGGCGGCTTTAAGAGGCATCTCTGATCAAAGCGAATGGTTTTCATTCCGATAAAATGACAGCAGAGCTAGGCTGGGGTGACCGGCTCATTTGCAAACACTGTGAGGCAAATCCGAGTTTAACTTTTTTTTTTCCCTTCTCTTTTTTTCCCTCTTTGTTAGACAGGAGGGGGTTTGCTGAATGAAAATGCCTTGAATTCTCAAGGATTAGTCAGTACTGTAACTAATGACATTATGAGGCAAAACATGAAAAGGATGGTTCTTCTCGCACTAAAATATCAATAAGAGACGACACAAATCTCTCATATTCATTACGACAGCGCGTTACAATTCGTACAGCGTTACCGTTTACAAATTAGCCGCGGACAATGATATCTGCCCTAACAGGGAAGCTACACTGTAATTGGAAGCCTTTTAGAACTTGATGGCGGAGAGAGAGAGGGGAGACGGTTGTTTGAAGAGATGAAAAATGTGTTTAGTGCGGGTTTCCAAAGATCGACACATTCAGTGTTCCTAGAACATTGGTCAGTATATAAGGACATTGCGGAAAATTGAGGATTGAGGTATTTCTGCCTTTTGGTTCAACTTACACAATGGCAGCCTTTTAAATTATTTTAATTGATCAGATTGTACCTTTACTAAATACTCTGCCTTACTTATGAACTTCTTGGCCAGCTCATTTGGGGACTTATTTATGAAGCAATATTTCCTATGATAATGGGCAAAAACTCCACTTACCGTGAATCCACCGCAAATTGAAGTATAATTGAAATTTAGGAACGTTGCATCGCAGCAGATATTGTGGATATCTGCTGGTTTGCATTTCATTTAGTTTTCTGTGCAGTCCCCATAAAAGTGTATGGGGACTGCTGCTTAACGCAATTCAATAAGTTTCCGAAAAAGAGAAATTTTCGGAATCTTGTTATGTTATGAAGCTGGCGTACATTAATGCAATTGAAAACTTTCCTAGCTGTCAGCTCTGCTCCGAAGAGCAAAGCTGGACAGCGCATGTGTCCTCCACACTCCGCACCTCTCTGGGGGTAGCTGTCACTCAAGCAGAGATCGAGACCATTCCAACTATCTGCCTTTTGTGACAGTATGATCTAACCACAGGAATGGATCCTGATCAAGAACGATCAGCCAAGGACTTGTTGCAACATTTGGTGAGTCGTATTGAACGCCAGGACACCACTCAAATACAAACTCTCGAATGCCTTCAAGCTTTAGCTTCACGTCTTTATTCTCTATAGTCATCATTACCTGCTTCTCGAGCTGTTACTCTCGTCAAGGTTGAGCCCCCGGTTTCTGTCGGTTCTCTCTCTTCCCTGCGGTTGCCGACTCCCCAAACATTTGATGGTGAACCCAGGGATTGTCAAGGATTTTTGAACCACTGCTTAATCCAATTTGAGCTACTTCCTCAGAATTTTCCCACAGACCGGTCTAAAGTTACTTATATTATATCTCTTTTGTCAAGACAAGCTCTTTGCCTCTGGGAAAGGAATGACCTTCTGTGAGATGCTGCCGCCTTCACTTCTGCATTTAGAAAATATTTTGATGAACCCGGCCATGTCTCTTCGGCTGCATCTAGTCTCCTCAGACTACGTCAGTGGTCTAGAACCTTCACACAATATGTAATCCAATTGAGAACTCTGTCTTCGGAACTTCAATGGGACAATGAGGCCTTAGTAGCCACCTTCTGGCAAGGTCTCGCTGAACGAATGAAAGATGTATTGGCATCCCAGGAGTTACCCACTACACTAGATGCTCTTATCTCACTATGTCACAGGGTGGATATCCGCTGTCAGGAAAGAGCATCTGAAAGATAATCTCCACGGCGGACTGTCTATAAACCTTTTTCTCGTCCTCTGTCTCCAAATTCCTCTGACGAGCTGATGCAATTGGGTCGAGCTAAATTGTGTCATGAGGAGAGACAGAGAAGAATCTCTAAGAAATTATGTATTTACTGTGTTGAACCCGGGTATCTTCTTGCTTCCTGTTCCAAACGGCAGGGAAATGCCAAACCCTAACTTGTGATCAGGAAGTCAGGTTAGGGACGTTTAAATCCTCTCCGAGTATCAGTTCTACTTCTATTTGTATCATCCCCATAATTCTCCATGGACCATCTGGTCCCAAAAACGTTATCTGCATTACTGGATTCTGGGGCAACTGCGAATTTTATTTCCTTCCCGGTGGTAGAATCCTTATCTCGACCTACCTGTTCATTAGCCACACCAGTGGTCCTTACCACTATTGACGGAAGTTCAATCCACAAAGGGAAAAGTTTGTTCTTGATGGAAACTTTACCTCTGCAGATTGGAGCATTACATTTCGAGAAAATTTATTTTTATGTATTAGCACACACCACCAGTCGCATCATTTTGGGTCTTCCATGGTTACTTTTGCATTCTTCTCAAATTGATCGGGCCTCTTCTCAGATATTGTCCTGGGGCTCTTCCTGCCATTCCAATTGCCTGCTACAAGTGAAACCTTTACTCAGTGTGATGCCTCGTTCCGTGGTTACCAAAACTTTGTTTCCATCCCAGTAGCAATCATTTGCGGACATATTTGATAAACAAAAATCCAAATTACTACTCATCGCATTTGGGACTGTGCAATTGATATTCTACCGGGTAAAATACCACCTAGGTGTCCTGTCTATCCCCAATCCACCCCTGAAACACAATCCATGTCAGATTATGTTAAAGAAAACCTCTCACGGGGCTTTATTCGACCATCTTCTTCTCCAGCAGGTGCATTTTTTTTGTGAAAAAAAAAAAGATGGGACATTATGTCCTTGTATTGACTACAGAGGCCTCAATGCTATCACCTTAAAAAAATGGGTATCCTACTCCATTTATCACCAAATTATTTGACTGAATTAAAGGGGCACAAATCCTCACCAAGCTAGACCTGAGGGGCACTTTTATTAGAATTCATGAGGGGAATGAGTGGAAAATGGCATTCAATACTAGGGATGGCCACTATGAATATTTGGTTATGCCGTTCGGCCTCAGCAATGCCCTAGCAGTGTTCCAAAGTATTGTGAACTAAAATTGGCCTATCCCCTAAAAGCCATCCAATGTTTCTTGGGATTTGCCAACTACTACAAGCAATATGTCCAGAACTATTCTTCGATTGTGGTTCCGATCGTTGCCCTCACCAAGAAGGGGGAAGATACCAAGATATGGCCAACATCAGCATTATCTTCCTTCGATTCCCTCAAGGAGGCTTTTTACACAGGTCCAGTGTTAAGATACCCCAAAACATCTTTATCATTCTTTGTTGAAGTGGATGCCTCATCGGTTGGAGTTGGCCTAGTATTATCCCAGAGCTTCCCTCCAGAGAAACAACTCCACCCATGTGCTTTCTCCTCTTGTAAATTTCTGTTAGCGATGAAGCTAGCCTTGTCTGAATGGAGAGGAGCATTGTTCCCTGTTACCGTCTACACTGACCACAAAAATAGACTTTACCTTCAGACAGCCCAATACCTGAATGTCAGACAGGCTCGTTGGTCTCTCTTCTTTTCACATTTTAACTTACATGTGACATTTCGGCCAGGATCAAGAAATAGGAAGGCAGATGCCTTATCTAGAGCATTCCCGTGGGAATCGGTACTGTCTGATATCATTAACCGATCCACCTTGGAACCAAAATTTTTGCAAGTCACTTCAGTGTCTCCTCCGCCGACGCCTCCTCCAGGTAAAAGCTTTGTACCTTCAAATCAGTGTAAATACTCCTACGCTGGCACTACTCCTGGTTCTAGGGCCATGCTGGCGCAGCCAAAGTTTTTGAAATAGTCTCTCGAAATTATTGGTGGCCTACTCTCAGATCAGGGGGTAAATGTATCATAGTGCGGGTTGTACAAGTCGCCGGAAATCGGCGAGATGACAGCTTAAATTTAAAGCGGCGCTGCCTTGTAAAGGGCAGTTTCCCTTTACAAGGCAGCGCCGCTTTAAATTTAAGCTGTCATCTCGCCGATTTCCTGCGACTTGTACAACCCGCACTATGATACATTTACCCCCAGATGTCAAGTCATTTGTGGCGGCCTGTCAACTTTGTGCGCAGCATAAAACTCCTCGTCAGTCTCCGATGGGTTCCCTCATGCTACTTCCAATTTCTTCCAAACCATGGACACACATTTCCATGGATTTTGTGACCGACCTTCCACCATGTAAGAAATACAATACTATCTGGGTGGTCGTAGATCGCTTTTTGAAAATGGCACACTTTATTCCTCTGACTGGACTGCCTACTGCTCCACTTCTTGCACAGTTATTTATCAAGGAGATATTTTGCCTGCATGGATGCCCTCTCGAAATTGTCTCAGATCGGGGAATTCAATTTACTGCAAAATTCTGGAGATCTTTGTGCAAACTCCTGGACATTCAGTTACATTTTTCCTCATTCTATAATCCGCAGTCTATCGGACAAACCGACAGGGTAAATCAGGATCTAGAGACTTTTATCCATTTATACTCCTCAGCTTCACAAGACAATTGGGTGGACCTTCTACCATGGGCAGAGTTCGCCCATAACAATTTTTGCCATGAATCTACTTCATCCACCCCGTTTTCTATTTACTATGGGTTACATCCCAACCTAACCAACTTCAAGGCCATTTCCTCAACTCAAGTTCCTGCAGCCAACGAATTCCACCGGGACTTCTTGTCCATATGGGATCGGACTCTCAAATGTCTCAGGAAAGCATCTCACCGATATAAACGTTTTGCAGTTAGAAGACGTTGAGCAGTACCTCCACTAAAAGTGAGAGACAAAGTTTGGCTATCAACCAAGAAGATTTGCCTTCAAGTCCCATCCATGAAATTTGCACCCTGTTATATCGGGCCGAGTGATTAATCCTGTGTCGGTCAAACTAAAATTACCCGATTCACTTCGGATTGCTAATATGTTCCATGTCTCACTCATCAAACCTCTTTTTATTAATCGGTTTTCCTCCAGTTCTACGGCTTCTGCTCCTCCGGTTGCCCAGCAGTCAGAATCCAATATTTGAGATTTCTCAAATATTGGATTCCAAGATCTTTCGAGGCAAAATTAAATACTTGGTAGACTGGAAAGGATATGGACCCGAGGAGCGTTCTTGGATTGACGCTTCCGATGTTCATGCTCCCGCTCTGATAACAAGGTTTCATATAAAAAATCCCAGGAAGCCTAAACCTTAGGCGTTCTGTGCCCACCTGGTACTATCACGCATCTCACTGGCTTAGTTCCATTCTGAGCCTTGTATACATGGGTCTTCCGTGTTTACTCCTAGTTGTCGTACAGCCTGGCCTTCCTCTATCCTCGGATGCCATCTTGCCAAGCAGTCTGCACATGCGCAACCCCGGGAACCTTTTCAAACCTCTGCTCAGCGGTGATAGGAGGATCACCAGCCAGTTCCCTTTATAAGGGTTCTCCTCCCTTCTATGGGGGTCAGTTCATCAGGTCTCCTACCTGATAGGAAGCATCTCCTCTGACTCCTGTCTGTGCTCATACTTACCTTTATTCCTGTCTTCGCGAGTTAGGCCGTTCGTTCATTGGCTGCAGCATCGGTCCTGTTCCAGAGTTATAACACCTGTGTGGATCTTAGTGCATTTGCTCTCCGCAGTTCATCGCTTCACAACATTACCTGTTCAGCTTATTCCACAGTCAAGACCTGTGACCTCACTGCAGAGTATCGCTCATCATCGGTCCTGTTCCAGAGTTATGTCACCTGTGTGGATCTCAGTACTTCTGCTCACCGCAGTGCATTGCTGCACAGCTATATCTGTTCAGCTTATTCCACTGTTTAGACCTGTGACTGTACTTCCTGCTCAGCCTATCCTATTATCATGATTCGTGGCTATACTGCTGATGATTGCACAACACCCGTCCTGTTCTGGAATTCCAAACACCTGAGGTTACATTCCATTCTGCCTTACAGTGTTTCCCTGTATTATCTGCTCTGCGGCCCCTAGAGGACCGTGACCTGCGGTTGAGAGCAGCTAAGATCATATTCCCTTGCAGGAATCCCTGGTGAATACCTCACCTCCGTTAGACTCCGCACCTCTCTGAGGGTAGCTGTCACTCAAGCAGAGATCAAGACCATTCCAACTATCTGACTTTTGTGACAAGCAGTAATATAATAGTCCTCTCACCAGTGGTAATATAGAGTAGGCGGCCACCTGTATGAAACTATCTTCTCCGCTCCAACGACACCGCACCTCAGTTTGATAACTGGGATTCGCTTCTCCATAGAACGGCTAGAAAATCAGCTAAACTGATCAAATAGATAAGAAAATAAAAGTATTCTCCTTCTGCAAGCATCTGCTGACGCGTTTCGTTCTATATGACCTCTCTCAAAGTATTTTGTTTTGAGAAAGTTCATAAAGAACGAAACGCGTCAGCTATGCTAGCAGAAGGAGAATACGCTGAAGCTATCTCTTTGTAAGAAGATGCTTGTTTACTGAACTTTAGAAGTTCTATAGTACAGAAGTTATAAAGAATCTACCATATATGATTTTGTAGTAGGATGTCAGTTTTATGAATTCATTTTTATATATTTTTGATATGTTTTCCATTGCCAAATAAAATTATTTTTATTTAGATCATTCTTATTTGCAGCTACCTTCTTTCGCCATTTGTGTTTGGTTTCATTTGAATGGGTGTTTATAGTTTGTTTTTTTCGTTTTTCAGAATTGTAGAAACACTTTGGCAGTCTCTCTATTTACAGCAGCCTTAGCTTATTTACTTTATTTTTCTATGCTTACTATAGAGGGATAATTAGTTACTTTTTTTATTATCATGTATTTTTACTTTTTATTAAGATTGAGTCTATATTTTTTTCTCCTCCTACGGCTGGGTTTTTGCTGTTTCCAATGTTTATCTAACAATGCAAAATATGTTCCATTAAAAGTAACTGATTCACCCGTGGTTGAGCACTATAAGTGCTGACACTTTAGCTCGGCACACCAATAATATACATACATACTAGACCAGAGATGGAACTAGCAGGGATGAGCCCTCGACCCTCTGCATCCGCCATGGGCCCCGGTACTCAGCACCAGCCGCAACAATGGTAGTTCCGCCACTGCAGTGGACATGAGTGCTATGGTGAAAAGAGATGTACGTACTGCAGAGTACAAGGGCATACTTAGCATGGTGAAAATATAAATATTTAAAATGTGCACATCAAATTTGTGTTTTTGGTTTTTACAATCTAGTAGAAACCATCCAAGCTGAGCACAGTGTGGCAATTTTATCCTCCTGTGTGTGTTTTACTGCTTCTGATGGCGGGTAAAAAAAGAAAGGAAATAAGTTAACGGGACTGATCCGTGCTTGTATTTTTGCCAGCCAGCTCGGTTGTGTCAGACTTAATTGGCCACAAATTGCAGCATGTGAGGGTCCAAAAAAGTTGCCAACCCCAATAAGCATCAGAACTGGATCGTCCAGAGGTCATCAAGGACGGCTGGTAAATCTGGCCAGAATGATGAACATGTCATCTTCTAACTGCGTTAATCGTGACTTCTATAACCCTGAGGCACGTCTCGCTTCCTAATGTTTGAGTCCCTCAGGTTTGGACACACATGAAAGTATATATATATATATATATATATATATATATACACTAGAGATGGGCGGGTCCGGTTCTCCGAGAACCGAACCCACCCGAACTTTGGGTATCCGAGTACCGAGCTGAGCAGCTCGGTACTCTCCCGCCAATTCCGAATCCAAATCGAGGCCGAACGTCATTGTGACGTCGTCGGATCTCGGGACTCGGTTCTCGCGATACTTCAACTTTATAAATACACGCCTCCACAGCAATCCATCGCCATTTGACAGAGGGAGAGAGCAGGGTGTAGTCATAGGCTAATTAGAGCAGGGACAGAGAAAGAATACAATATTGTTCTTGCAATTGCTCTAACCAAAATCGTTAGTGCAGAGAGGAGGATAGAGGTTTATTATTTTTTCTTCATATTTGGCACTCCCCAGCGCTTTTGGGTTGTCCCCCATAATTGTGCATTAATATTTCTGGCTGTCAAAAGTCATATCTGTCAGCAGTATCTACTCAATAAATGTTAGCACTCCTCAGTGTTTTTGGGGTGTCCTCTCTAATTGTGCATTAATATTTCTGGCTGTCAAAAGTCATATCTGTCAGCAGTATCTACTCAATAATTTTAAGCACTCCTCAGTGTTTTTGGGGTGTCCTCTCTAATTGTGCATTAATATTTCTGGCTGTCAAAAGTCATATCTGTCAGCAGTATCTACTCAATAATTTTAAGCACTCCTCAGTGTTTTTGGGGTGTCCTCTCTAATTGTGCATTAATATTTCTGGCTGTCAAAAGTCATATCTGTCAGCAGTATCTACTCAATAAATTTTAGCACTCCTCTGTGTTTTTGGGGTGTCCTCCCTAATTGTGCATTAATATTTCTGGCTGTCAAAAGTCATATCTGTCAGCAGTATCTACTCAATAAATGTTAGCACTCCTCAGTGTTTTTGGGGTGTCCTCTCTAATTGTGCATTAATATTTCTGGCTGTCAAAAGTCATATCTGTCAGCAGTATCTACTCAATAATTTTAAGCACTCCTCAGTGTTTTTGGGGTGTCCTCTCTAATTGTGCATTAATATTTCTGGCTGTCAAAAGTCATATCTGTCAGCAGTATCTACTCAATAATTTGTAGCACTCCTCAGTGTTTTTGGGGTGTCCTCCCTAATTGTGCATTAATATTTCTGGCTGTCAAAAGTCATATCTGTCAGCAGTATCTACTCAATAATTTGTAGCACTCCTCAGTGTTTTTGGGGTGTCCTCCCTAATTGTGCATTAATATTTCTGGCTGTCAAAAGTCATATCTGTCAGCAGTATCTACTCAATAATTTGTAGCACTCCTCAGTGTTTTTGGGGTGTCCTCCCTAATTGTGCATTAATATTTCTGGCTGTCAAAAGTCATATCTGTCAGCAGTATCTACTCAATAATTTGTAGCACTCCTCAGTGTTTTTGGGGTGTCCTCCCTAATTGTGCATTAATATTTCTGGCTGTCAAAAGTCATATCTGTCAGCAGTATCTACTCAATAATTTGTAGCACTCCTCAGTGTTTTTGGGGTGTCCTCCCTAATTGTGCATTAATATTTCTGGCTGTCAAAAGTCATATCTGTCAGCAGTATCTACTCAATAATTTGTAGCACTCCTCAGTGTTTTTGGGGTGTCCTCCCTAATTGTGCATTAATATTTCTGGCTGTCAAAAGTCATATCTGTCAGCAGTATCTACTCAATAATTTTTAGCACTCCTCAGTGTTTTTGGGGTGTCCTCCCTAATTGTGCATTAATATTTCTGGCTGTCAAAAGTCATATCTGTCAGCAGTATCTACTCAATAATTTTTAGCACTCCTCAGTGGTTTGCGCTCAGAATGGATTCAAAGCAGTCCACATATGATCTAAATGAGCAACCAGGTTCTGTCACCAGTCCTGATGTTAGTGTTCCCAGTACGTCATCTGGCCAAGGCGATGTCAAACAACAGAGTGTTTTCAAATTAGTGCAAAAAACAAAAACCAAAAAAAAATTTACTGTATTGAAGCGAAAAAGAAGTGTAACTGAGCAAAAGTTAAGTGACGATAAAAAAAAAATTGCAAGCATGCCATTCTACACACGCAGTGGCAAAGAGAGAATGAGGCCTTCACCTTTGGCTATTAGTGGCAGATCCCAAAAAGTTACCCAGGCTACAATTGGTGCACAACTACTGTTACGCGTCAAAGCTGAGCTGCAAGATACCAGTGAGGCATTACAGGAGAATATTTGCTCTGATTCACAAATGACAACAATCCCTGTGGAGAGTCCATCCAACAGTGGGATGTCTAATCGTGAGCATTCTGCTGATGTGTGCCTTAATAGCCCGAGTGTAGCCGGTGATACCCAAATTGAGGATGCCACTTTGGAATTAGAAGAGGATGAGGGGGAGATTTGTGTAGGCGACGAGGGCGCTAATGATGATGTTGATGATTATGATGCAGACAGATACCAAATTGCCTTTCTCAATTTCTATTTATATTCTAGATTATATAACGGCTGAATAGTTTTCTATTTTACTCCTAGTGGAGAGAGGATCTGATGCAGACAGATACCAAACTGCCTTTGTCCATTTCAATTTATATTGTACAGTCTATAATGGCTGAATTTTTTAGTATTTTATACAAGTGGAGGGGGGGCTAGAGAGACAGAAACCAAACTGGCTTTCTCCATGTCAATTAATATTGTACAGTCTATAATGGCTGAATTTTTTGGTATTTTATACAAGTGGAGGGGGGCCTAGAGAGACAGAGTGACCCCAAACTGTCTTTCTCCATGTCAATTAATATTGTACAGTCTATAATGGCTGAATTTTTTAGTATTTTATACAAGTGGAGGGGGGCCTAGAGAGACAGAAACCAAACTGGCTTTCTCCATGTCAATTAATATTGTACAGTCTATAATGGCTGAATTTTTTGCTATTTTATACAAGTGGAGGGGGGCCTTGAGAGACAGAAAGCAAACTGGCTTTTTCCATTTCTTTACATATTTAACTATAAGTGTAGGGTGTAATATACATTCAAAGACGATGGCTGCATTGCCAATATGCATAGATGGAGAGGAAGACAATCTGTTTTGTGTGTAGAATAGGCCTACCAACGAAGAATTAAACTGTTTTTTTGGATGATTTATTACCTCAACAATTAGATTACTTGTCTCTAAAACAGTTGGAGCACTAAATTGGGTTAATTTAGGCCCAAAAACATGGATTTTCCCAAAAAATAGCAAAACAAAACCAAACAAAACCAAAACCAAAACCAAAACACGCAATGGCGGTTTTGCAAAACCAAAACCAAAACCAAAACACGACGGTAATCCAGATCCAAAACCGAATCCAAAACCAAAACACGGGGGTCAGTGACCATCTCTAATATACACATACATATATTTATAGTTAAATCACAGCTTGCTAGCACCTGAAGAAGCATAAATACTGTGTCACATACCATAAACTCTATAGGACACTATATATTTCCCTTATGTGTTTCCTACGAGTTTGTCACACGGGATAAATACTTTAGGCTTCACCAGACCTGATACTGTTTGCATTGGAAACCTTTTATCTACTAGATTTACTTTTCAGCAGATGTGTCAATTCTATTAAAGGATAATATTTTGCCTTTGCATAGAACGTAAGTTGCTCGTTGACAAAAGTATAAAAAAGTATAAAAACTTTTACACCTTGAGTTCTGTCAATTAAAGTGAGATTCTATCTATGCCAAAAGTATATGGTCATTCATATAATAAGGGGGCCCTCCTATTGGCCAGTGTGTCCTAACAGTTCTAAAACAATGTAACACATAATTCACGGTCACATGACCGGCCTTCCATACATGACACAACTGGTTGGCCATTTGCAGACTGTTCTCCCCTAAAATATCCTGAGACCTTTCTGTGAACAGCAGGTAGTGCCCAGCCCAGCAGTTTGCTGGGAGACTGTGGATAGAGAAGACAGAGGAGGCAATACATCAATGGTTTTCCTCCTTGACAGCTGATATGGAGCATGTGATGAGGCCTGGAGGGCCGGTCTGACAGCTTTGCAATTCAGACTATTTGAAATTCACAAATACCACCTCTGATTGAAGGTATAATCTGCTGCTAGTGACCATAGGTGGGATGTGCAAGGGAAACGTTTTGGAATGTTGGATGTCAAGTGGGGATTGTTACTGCTTTAGCCTTAATAGGTTAGACAGTAAAGAACTTTGTGAATAAAACTATCCAAAGTGACTTCGGGATGGTAACTTCTGGGCAGAGTCTTGTCCTGTGAGGTCTGTTCGCCACAGAAAGGGTAATTTACAGCTGTATGTGCAGATCCGCATTGCTCCTCCGGCACTACCTAACTGCCTAGATTATTTCAAGGTGCAAAACAACTTTATGGTCCATGGAAGTAAAAGTAAATATGTGCCTAAATGTGGAAAATGTTAATTATTTTTTATTATTATTATTATTTATTTATTTATAAGGCGCCACAGATTCCGTAGCGCCGGATACAGAAGCAGGTAACAAATAGATGAGGTAATACACATAAGTAGCAGAGATGATGAGCGAAGCAGTTAAAACGCCCAACCTATGAGAGCTTTTGAATCCACCGCCTTCATTAATTTTAACTTTTCCGAGAAAAGTCAGTTGGCTCCGTATTTTTGCATGGGTGCCTAAAGTATTCCCAGTTCAACCAAACCACACGGTAGAATGAGCTGACCGTTGCCATCCCAGGTCTATTCGTAAACTATACCTTAATAAAAAGAAAATTTGCAAATATAGGGGATTCTTGAACAATGAGGGGAAACAAATCTTCTCTACGGTGAAAATAGTAGTTTTCGCAAGATTTAGGGGTTCTCCCAATTTAACAAAGCCCCCAGCAAAGGTCCTCCAGCGAATCGTCCCTATGCAAAGCAAAGGTAAACCTATTTTACCATGGCAAATGGTGGTATATGTACTACCGCATTACTGCCATCACTGCATGGTGATAGCAGGGAGCGGCACATAAATAGAGGCTTCCTTTATTTAAATAAAACCTTTCTTTTAAATAAGCAGCATGCACATGCGCAGATAGACCAAAGACTGTCTGTCGAAGCGGTAAAACTCCTCCTACCGCCAGTATCGCCAGGGAGCCGAACATCAAAAGGTAACAACTAAATACAAGCGAGAGAAAAAAAACTGGATAAAAAAATTCCCACAGTGCAGAGTGACAAAGCAAAAGCGGGAAATGAAGATTGTAACCCTGGAACGTTGCACGTTTGCGGAACATTCGGTGTCACTATGAAACTCGTCACCACATTTTGCAGCCATTTTGGTAATCTCTACATAACAGCCGCATTCCCTTTGCAGAGACAAGCAGATTTAATTGTACTTGATGTCACTTTCATCTAGTTTAACAATGCAGCACGCTGGGTGCTCTCTGCCGTCATAGCCGGCTTCTAGGCTGGGTTTAGTCATGCAAATGAGGCCCCAATGAAAGGATGTACAGTGCAGAGTTCAAAGGCCCATCCGGGATCCTCCGCCTTTGCTTGCTGTAAAATATCAGGCTCTGCTGGATCATTAGTCTTCTTTTATATAAGGCTGGTGTTTCATCTCAAATGCAAAATAGTTTACACCAGAGGTAAGCAACCTGTGGCTTTCCAAGTCTATGTATGCCCTAACCACATGTTACCAGGCCTGCTTTCCACTAGTTCATGTCTTGTAAAATGTCCAAATGAGCTAGTTTTTTCTTCTTCTTACATATAGAGCTATGTTCAAACTATCCAGAACCTTGTAATTCCTCTTTTGCAGACTGCTTTACTGTTGGTACAAGAATATTCAGACTTTGATAGCAGTTTCTCTAGCGATCTGCAGTGCATGATGATATATGTTAAACAGAATCTAATACTGAGAAATCAGAAGATGCTTCTTTATTTACTTATCGATTGGACTTTTTTCTTTTTACTTCTTGAGTATCTGTTCTTTTTATGTAGAATGTTGTTCCTGTATGCTTCCAGTGACTAGATTACTGACACAATATACTAAAATACTGGTGGACAATATATCATGACAAATAAACATTATTTATTTGTATCTCACAAATGTGGTTTCCACCACAGGAGAGTGTGCTTGGCTAATGGGCTGAGTTATTATACACACTACATAAACTTTTTCCTGATGCGACATCATTAACGATTTTACCAATGACTGAAAAAAAAGAAAAAGAAAAAAGTCCCGGGGATAAATCTATCAAGCTGCGAGTTCCCGGCAGGTTTGAAAAGTGGAGATGTAGAAACCAATCAAATTGTAGTTATCATTTACTTAGTACATTCTACAAAATGACAGCTAGAATCTGATTGGTTGCTATAGGCAACATCTCCACTTTTCAAACCCGCAGCTTAGTAAATATACCCCCCCCCCCCCCCCCCCGATCAGCGTGCCGATTCATGTGTACACACTCAATGCGCTTTACACGATTTACCTTTAGATCTGTGCTCTTCATCTGTCATAACCATCGGCTGAAAATATTGTGACTCTGCACACTCCATAGAGATCTATGGACACTGCCGGTCATGAGGGCATACACACTGCAGGATTGGAACAACATCGTTCCATCGTTGAACGAGATTTTAGATATAAAAATCAAACGCAATGCAATGTGCTTTGGAATGATAATTATTCATCGTTGGAGAGTACACACTAATGTGATATCAGGCCAAATGGTCGTTTATAGCTTGATTGGCCCGATAATCGACTGAAAACCCTGTAACGTGTACCCAGACATTGTTGTGAGTCCTGTACCCTTTTAACTGTGACCTGTTTGAGTGATGCTTAGTGAACTAAACTGCTGTGCTTCTCAAATGTGTGTCCCAGTTCAAAGAAGGAGGCTCCGTTATCCAGAGAGAGGAGAGCCATGAGGCCAGCAATGCTGTGCAGAGCCAGGTATTAGAGTCTGAATATACAGCATGGCTGTAAACTTACCCTGCCTGGTAGTGTGTGCGTTGGTGGTTGTCCAGGGACACCTGTGAGGTCCAAGACTGTGTTTGTTAGTGTCCGGAGTGTAGCTGAGCATGGAAGGAGGTGAACACCTACCCCAGTCCGAGCGAGTAAGCTGGGATGACCGCAGCCATGCATAGACATTGGAGTTAGTGTAATAGTCCCACTAGGCCAGATGACTGACCCAAGAGTGTATCAGAGGTAGGTGACATAGATACCACCACCGGACCAGCAAAGAAGGGGTCGCATAGATGTCACCTAAGGCTGCAACCATTGTTGTTCAGAAAATGTGAGATACTTCTACATCTGACTGGGGACAAACGCAAATGTTACAACAAATGCTGCTCCGAGACTATCTCTACACATGTAGATACGCATTATGTGCTGGTGATGCAGAGTTTAATTAGCTAGCACTGTCTGCAGGGTTATGTAAATCCTGATTCCTCACACTTCAAAGAACTAAACAGATTAGAATTTCCTTCTCTGCCATAGTAAATGTTTGTTTAACCCTGTGATTAGGATGCTGCTACCATTATCAAGAGAATGTACTTTTTAACATATTCCCATAGCCAGAGCCACCATTAAAAATTATGTGGCCCCAGAGACCTTAACCCTCTACACAGTTCCTAATAATCTAGTACCTACCCCTGTTCCGGCTTGAAGACCACCCCAAGTTATATAGGAATATTGCACTCTCCTCTTGTCACATATTCCCCTATTCTACACTTATCACTTATGCCCATACAGTCCTGCGCAGCCCTCCATTGTCACATATGTCCTGTGAAATCTCCCCATGTCACATATAACCCCCAGCTTCTCCAAATTGTCACACATGTCCTGCACACTCTTCCCATGTCATGAATAACACCAGCTTCCACCTCCCCCATTGTCACATATTACCTTCTCACTCTCTCCATGTCACATATAACCCCCAGCTTTCCCTCCCCCATTGTCACATATGTCTTGCCCGTTCTTCCCATGACATGTATAACCCCCAGCTTCCCCACCCCCATTGTCACATATGTCCTGCCCACTCTCCCCATGTCACGTATAACCCACAGCTTCCCTTCCATTGTCATATATGTTCTGCCCACTCTCCCGATGTCATGTTTAACCCCCAACTTACCTTCCCCCATTGTCACATATGTCCTGTCCGCTGTTCTCATGTCACATATAACCCCCAGCTTACCCTCCCCATTGTCACATATGTCCTGCCCACTCTCCCCATGTCACATATAACCCCCAGCTTCCCAACCCCATTGTCACATATGTCCTGCCCACTCTCCCCATGTCACATATAACCCCCAGCTTCCCTTCCCCCATTGTCACATATGTCCTGCCCGTTCTTCCCATGTCATGTATAACCCTCAGCTTCCCCTTCCCCATATGTCCTGCCCACTCTCCCCATGTCATATATAACCCTCAGCTTCCCCTTCCCCATACGTCCTGCCCACTCTCCCCATGTCATGTATAACCCTCAGCTTCCCAACCCCATTGTCACATATGTTCTGCCCACTCTCGCCATGTCACATATAACCCCCAGCTTCCCATCCCCCATTGTCACATATGTCCTGCCCGTTCTTCCCATGTCATGTATAACCCCCAGCTTCCCTCCCCCATTGTCACATATGTCCTGCCCACTCTCCCCATGACACGTATAACCCACAGCTTCCCTTCCATTGTCACATACGTTCTGCCCACTCTCCCAATGTCATGTATAAACCCCAACTTCCCTTCCCCCATTGTCACATATGTCCTGTCTGTTCTTCCCATGTCACATTTAACCCCCAGCTTACCCCTCCATTGTCACATATGTCCTGCCCACTCTCCCCATGTCACATATAACCCCAGCTTCCGCTCTATTGTCCCATATGTCATGTCCGCTCTTCCCATGTCACATATAACCCCCAGCTTCCCTTCCCCCATTGTCACATATGTCCTGCCCAGCCTCCCCATGTCACATACATTACCCTACCGTTTCCCTTGGTGATTCCAATGTTGAAATGTAAGCAGAATGAAAGAATCCCTTATAAGGGGCAAACCTCGGTATCCAAACTCGTTATTTTATATAAGAAGAATCCATATACCCTTAACAAGAACGGAGGTCTCACATTAAAAAGAGTGAAATATCTAAAAAGTGTAATTTTGAGGCATATTTAAAATAGGAACTTGTCATGAGGAACTTATCATTGTCTATATTCCATTCTAATATGAGTGTTAGAACTTAGTTACTCACACATTCCTTAGATGAGCTTATCTACGATGTTTCAATTTTCAGAAATCATGTTTTTTTTAATAACCTCAAGGTGAGATTATTGAGTACCCGCTGTGTAATTCCTCCTTATATAAATATGTCTTTGACATATATTATTTTTTCTACAATTATTGAGACATAAGTTCACTTTGTTTACATCTAACACACTGTTCCTGGTTTGTTTGCTTCACACTTATTGATATTAACATTATCATCATCACCATTTATTTATATAGCGCCACTGATTCTGCAACGCTGTACAGAGAACTCATTCACATCAGTCCCTGCTCCATTGGAGCTTACAGTCTAAACTCCCCAACATACACAGAGACAGACAGAGGCTAGGGTCAATTTTGATAGCAGCCAATTAACCTACTACCGGTAGTATGGTTTTGGAGTGTGGGAGGAAACCAGAGCACCTGGAGGAAACCCACGCAAACACAGGGAGAATATACAAACGCGACACGGATAAGGCCATGGTCAGAAATTTAACGCATGGCCCCAGAGCTGTGAGGCAGAAGTGCTAACCACTTAGCCACCGTGCTGCCCAACATTAGTAATTAGGGGTTTATTAAGCTGTCCTTCTAGTATTTTAGACACACGTCCTCTCATACATTTATATCATTCTTGGTCTCATTACATTCCTTCATATGCCTCTATACAAGCGATCCTCTGATTCCATTATATACGTGAGTGGGTAATTGCTTCTCAAGTGTTAGGATCATTTCACAACACACTCGCTCTTTAATGTACTATTTCTTATGATTATCCAATATAATCTTTGTTCACTTGTTAAAAGAATGAATACCTTTAGGTCTATTTCCGTTCCTCAACTTCCCTATAAAGGTATAGCAAATTTGATGTTCCTTTAGTGTACCGATGAATTCAATATTAAGATATAAGGAAAGATTTTTACGTACTAAGGAAAGTAATATTAATATTTCAAGGAAAGACTCAAGGATAAATTTACTATAAGGCGGTTAAAACTAAAGGCCAAACTGTCTGAGAAAACCACAGTTAGAGAAAGTGCCACATTACAAATCGCCATCCCTCTATTTAACATGATAGCAATACAAACCATAAGATCAGAGGTGGAACTAGCGAGGCACCAAAGGCAATAAATATTTATTAATTAAGGGGGCAAAATTAATTTAGAATCAACTTATGGGGTAACATTTAATATACGTTATAGTAAGGGACAAATTATTGTTCAATGTGTTAAAGGGGCAATATTATTGTATTATTATATTATGGGGCAATATGAATAGTGCATGCTGGCACTTGTAGTGCCAAACATGCTCAGTGTAAATGGTGATCCAACATGAAATAATAACAATTGCCCCATCATAAATAATTATTGCCCCTGGCGGCATTCAAATAGTTTTGCCCCTTAATAGAACCATATATATGCTGTGTAGCAGTTTAAAACCACCAAAAGAAGGTCTTTAGTAAACCTAGTCCTCAATATTTATGTTATATCATTGTGTATATTATGGTTATTACTCAAATTGAACTAGCCCCTATATTCAAATTTACTCCAATCCACTATGCTCTTCAATCACTTGTCCCTCTTTAACTTCTGCAGTGTTTAATCACAACATTGTTGAATGTAACATTGATTTGTATAGTTATCAATCATCATCATTACCATTTATTTGTATAGTGCCACTAATTCTGCAGCGCTGTACAGAGAATATCTGTCACTCACATCAGTCCCTGCCCCATTGGAGCTTACACTCTAAATTCCGTAACAGACACATGAGGGTTAATTTTGTCAGCAGCCGATTAACCTACTAGTATGTTTTTGGCGTGTGCGATGGAACTCACAAAAAGCGTGGGGAAAACATAGAAACTCCACACAGATAAATAAGGCCATGGTTGGGAATTGAACTCATGACCTCCGTGCTGTGAGGCAGAAGTGCTAACCACTAAGCCACCGTGCAATATACTTATCTTCTATATCTTATGGGAGAGATGTTAAACACTAGTGCCAGTTAAGTATACAATCTGTCTGGGATACCTATAAATCCAACAGTTATTATATAATCCCTATATCAGCATGCCCTCCCATAAAAAGAGAACTTCAGCTCATTGTAACTGGGCACCTGTTACTCTCTGGAAGTATGTTTGGAATCTCCCCCTGGTGTTTTATTACTGGTTAACGGATCTCCTCCTTCACAATCTTGGTTCACTTTATTTATGTGCGAACATTACTTAGATTTTAAAGGTATTTCCCTAAAGTATTACTGAATGTAACACTGTTCCCCTTAATTGTTCTATTGATCCATTAGTCTGCTTGCTTTAGCATGCATCTTATATATATATCTACCTATGCAACTTCTGCAACCGAACAAAAATTTTCACCTGCCCCTAAATGAGCCCTAAAATTTGTGAATTTGCATTTTGAGCAACTTTTGGTCTATGAATAGAGCTGTGACGACGACTGCTGTATGGTGGGGTTGGAGCAGGACCGAGAATGCTTAATGTTAAATTCCCGGGGTGAAAAGTGCAAAGACTTTTGGCCAAATTTGGAACAATGCAAATGTTTGGCAGAACAGTTTTGAAAATTTTGCTTACCTCTAGCACAAGTATTATTTGTATATTAGATATAGTATGATACAGTGGAAGGTAATTAGCTATTAAGGTACCAATAAATAAAATATGATGCTAAAATAAAGATTCTAAACCTGTGGATCATGGCCCAAAAATGGTTCGGTTGGGAGCTCCGGTGGTAAGCAGCAGGTGAGGAGAAACTTGCAGCAAGGAGTTGGATGGCAAACTACGCGACCCAGTAATTAACCAGCCATTGCTAACCCAGATGACCTTATTTTGTTGCTCTACAGCAGTAATGGCTAACCTGTGACACTCCAGTTGTTGTGAAACTACAAGTCCCAGCATGCTATGCCAGCTATCAGCTAGTTATCTACTAGCAAAGCATGCTGGGGCTTGTAGTTTCACAACACCTGGAGTGTCATAGGTTAGCCATCACTGGTCTACGGAGACGACTGTATAATTATCACCGATCCTTTGCCTATATGCTATAACAGTCAAGGACGTTTTGTTCTCATACCTTGTAGTACTAAAAAATTGTGCTGCTCATTGCTGCTATATACACCTTGATGGGCATATAAATTGAGGGGGGAGGGGCAGGGACTTGCAAATCTAAGCCTTTGACCAGGCAAGCTCTAATTACGGGCATAAAATGTCGCCCTGCCACTGTTCATATGGGCAAGATAAATCCATGCCCTACTGAGACAGGACAGGGTAAGTATGGACCTGTATTGTGAATGGGGCAAATGGAAATTTTGCAGAAAGTATTGCAATTATAGAGACACGATTTAGCTCTAGTGAATTATCGGGATTGTGTGACTTTTTCAAATCCAGAAGGACTCATGTCATCATTTGGGCCTGCCTCATTAGTTCCACAAGACTTCTTTTTACTCTGCTCACATTAAATGCCCTCTATTGTGGGGCAAAACAAGTGTAACGACTCAGGAATGTCTAGCCATGTCAGAACATCAATAAGGAGGAGCAGAGCTTGACAGGCATCTGTGAGTAATGAGCTGTTGAAGGCTTTGTTGGGTTATTAGCATGACAAGGTAATGAAAGAGGCCGGTTAACGGGCCTTGGGTGTGCTGTGGTGATGCGGAGGCCACGAGGTTAAGAGCAACATGACGCTCCTTCAGAAATGATGAATCAATAAAGTAGGATGGAGGAGTCGGAGACACGGACTTAATAAGACTGGTAGGCTAGAAGGAGCTGCCTTTTCCATGTATTTAATGGTGACTCTATCTCCACAGTTCTCTTTCCCTTTTCCAATAGATCTTGCAAACTCAGCAAGTTCTGCGGGCTGACCGAAGTGTCTTCCTGTTGAGCTTTCCATGAGTGACAGTGAGGTGAAGCCTTTGTATACCATAAATAATCTTCACATCATATTTGATACACTAAAGGGACGATTTATTTAACTGAAATTCGGGCTGTTGAGTGACAATAAAGGATACTGCTATATGTCAAAACGATTGTATAACCATGTTTAATTGCATCAAGTAAATAGTGTGTGGACTCCATGTAATTATATTGGATACTGGACGATTGCAGTAAGTTGAGCACCCACCAAAGCTGTTCTAGAATCAATAATTTACCATTATCCACCAATGACCTTTCTAATTAGATGTCTCTATGACAAGTGTCAGTCATTACATTCTCACCATCACAATGGATACCAGGGGACTGATCATAGCTTCAGCTGGAATTTTTCTACTGTTCGATCAGAGTTATGCAAACTGCGACTGAAGTGGTGTTGTGGAACTATAAGTCACAGCATGTCCTTCAGCTCTATATTATATTATTTAGATAAATGCAAAACAAAAGCACAACAACAGAGGACTGAAGTACTGTGAGGTTCAGCTAAAGTGACAATAAATTCTGTAATATTTGTCCAGCTCCTCCACTCACTATTCTCCCACATCACCGTCCTGTCATCACCGGTTAGACAACGGGCAGGCACATTGGACCGCCAAGGATATTGCAGACGACAGCTATTGTACATCTAACTCTGAAATTAATGTATTCAATGTTTAATCTGTGGGAGAACAAAATGCATAACTTTTTTCTGTATCCCAGCTTGAGTCTAAGCTCATTCCAAGCCCTTTCTCCTTGAAGCATCCTTCGCACAAAGCAAGTTGCACATAGCAGACTTTTAAGAGTTTCTTTCAGAGTATAAATGCCGACCAGCGGGAGGTGAGAATGTTTCCTCACGGCTGTAGACAGTCAGTACATAGGAGCAGACAGATGGGTGGTGTGACTCCAGGATAGCTGCTTTGCAGAACAGGACAATGGGTAAATTCTCTCTGTAACATTCTAGGAATAGAACCATTAACGTTGCATGATGGGAACATCAGAGCAGTGGTTACTTGTCAACAGAACTTATGTTGAACATCTAAATAAAAAACAACCTAAAACAAGCAAGCAACAACCAGTAAATTAGTGTAGGCTATTTAAATATGGGACAATATGGGACAAAATGTGGCATATGTGGTTCAGCAGGGAGCAGGACTAGCACCTCATTGCTGATGGCCTCGTGGCACAGACTGTGAGCAGGGGTGCTGAGAGAGGGAGTACAAAGTACCAGGGCCAAGGACCGACTGTGTGGTGGGAGGAGCCACTAACTGGATGTGGCCATACCCCTTTCATGGGCTATGGAAGAGACCCCAAGGAGTTGCTGTACCGTGCCCGAATTTCCTCTTGGCGACCAGAAAGGAAGGGATTATAGGTTCCCCCCAAATTTTCCACCATGTATTTAATAAAAAAGATAATAATGTAAAAAAGGACCATCATGTAAACAAATATATTCCCTATAGAGGCCTGGCCAACCTGTGGCTCTCCAGGTGTTGTGAAACTACAAGTCCCAGCATGCTTTGCCAGCAGATAGCCAGCCAATAGCTGGCAGGGCATGCTGGGACATGCAGTTTCAAAACACCTGTAGAGTCACAGGTTGGCCAGGCCTCAAGCATGTAAACATTGGGGAACTGCACCCTTTTTGATCAGCTGACTGTAAAGATCCTCCCACCGCTCCCACTAAACTAGCCAATCACAGAACAGCTGGATCCAGGGAAGGCTCAAGCTACTGCTAGAGAACAACGGAGTGAGCAGCTAAGAGGCTGAAGAGAGAGATGTTGGGCGAGCTGACGCTCAAACCAGGCCAGCCAATCAGAGAACGTCCCGAAACCCTGGAGCTGGAGAGAGGAAAGACGAAACAGAGAGCAGCTGACAGCGGTGGCAGAGTAGTAAAAAATGCAGAAGAACTAGCTGGCAAGAGATAAGAGAGAGTGAATACAGCGAGAGGGAAGTGTGGAAGAAGTGAGATGAATAGAAAAGAAACAGGGAACTAAGGGGGAATATAGAAACCTATAAATAACAGTAGCATAAGAGAAGAGGAGCAAGTGAGAAAAGATAAAAGTACAGTGAAGAAAGATAATATAGAAATGACACAACAAGGAAAAGTACAGGGGAAAAGTATTGATAGAATAGCTGTCAGTGATGAGATATTGTCTGACGTATTATTTAGAAAATTAGTAGCTAAGTGATAATCTGTCATTAAGTGAGAAAGTGTCATTTTAGTCAGTGAATTAGTAGTTAAACATTTGTCTGTCAGTAAGTGATATATTGCTTGTTATTTTAGCCAGTAAATTAGTAGATAAATGTTAGTTTGTACCAAAGAAAAATATTGTTAGTCAATTAGCTAGCGAAGCAATAGACTGAAGTCCAAAGAGGATAAAATTAGTAGTTAGAGGGTTAGCTTATAAATTAGTCAAACCTAGCATCAGTAAAGTACTATAAGTAAAGTGCTGGAGCTAGAACCAGATTGTAATGATAACACCTTCAGAGCCACCTTGAACCAGAACAGGAGGTGACACCTACAGGGAGTCTTGGAGTCTTGGACTACAGCAAAAAGGGATCTACAAGTATTAATATTATTATCTTTAATTTATAAGGCGCCACAAAGGGTCCGCAGCGCCGTACATGACATATACAGAAAACAGTGACCCATGACACAACATTATACAGAAAGAACAAAAAATGAAGAACAAAAAATGCAAAAACACATACACACAGGTAACATGGTAATGCAAATAAAATTATATCTGGGACAATGTGTGAAAATGATGGCAGAAATCAGCGAGAAGTAGGCCGAAGCTTAAGAAAACAGGGCTAGGGAAGCAGGCCAAGAGGTACCGAGGATGAAGAAATAGTAGAAGGAGCACACAAGGAAAGAGGGCCCCCTGCTCCTGAGAGCTTACATCCTAAAGGGAAGGGGGAGACACAAATAGGGTGGTACTAACTGGGGGAGAGAGCCGGGACAAGGGAGTTAGGAGGACTGATAGACTTGAATAAAGAAATGAGTCTTAAGGGCACGCTTGAAGCCTTTGAGAGTAGATGCTAACCTGATGAAACGTGGAAGATCGTTCCACAACTGGGGAGCAGCCCGGGCAAAGTCCTGATGACGAGAGTGAGAGGAGGTGATCAGTGAAGTAGTGAGGCGGCGGTCATAGGCAGAGCGGAGGGGTTGGGTAGGAGTGTAGGTAGAGATGAGATTGGAGATGTAGGGAGGGGAAGATTGACTAAGAGCTTTAAGGGTGAGGATGAGACATCTTAAATATTTTCAGTGCTGGTCCTGCCCCCTGAACCTATCTATGTACCTCTATGCTCCCAAAATAGTGGCATATTTTCCTATCCCTAATCTGAGCCTTTTTTACTACTTCTACAAAATAGTGGAACTATCTTTCATTACATTGTACTGATTTCTAGTCTGTCACAAACAAGGGTCAGAAATTGGTTAATTCTTCGTGTCAACCGAGTATGGCGCTGGCCGAATAGGGGCACAATGAAAGCCTGGAATTTAGCAGGGACCCCTGCAAACAGGTCATGGCCTTGAGATCTGTCCCTCAGTATTACGTCTGGTACTAGCAGGCATGAGGGAGAAGAAACGCGGAGCATGGTCTGGAAACAAGAGAGTATTCCAGAGACCAGATATTAGGAGAGACTCAACTGAAGGAACTGCGGAAGATGGAAGATCCGACCAACTAGGGAGTTAAGGAAGATAACCATGTGAAACAAAGGAAGGTGACATGAAAGTAGACTTATGAGACTGACTGTTATAAGCAAATTTTGCCCAGGTTAATAGATCAGACCAGAATCTTGAAAATTCTTAAAAAAACGTTTCTAGTTCTTGATTAATCCTCTCTGTTGTCCACTGGATTGTGGGTGGTAGGCTGTGAAGAAATTTAGCTTATTGCTGATATTCTGACAAAATGCCCACCAAAATTTTCCTACAGATTGGACCCCATGATGAAAAATAATCACGTAGAGGGAAAATCTTGTCGATGAATAAATTAGCCAATACGAAATGAGCAGCTTTGGAGGGTGGACTTTCTCTCATCTATTGACGAGGCGTTTATTTCAAGAGTGAAGTGGTGAGAGATATCAGAGATGACAGCAGTGCTAAATGCTCCCTTTAACTGAATGAAGATATCTCATGCAGTCAATTTCTTGCCATTAGCTAAAATCCAGGTTAAGATCATGTATATTTAACCAAATAAGAGAAGACTTTAATAACCTGGCTGTAGTAATTAGAGAACGGAGCACTGGATTGCCTTAAGACCAATAGGCTGAGGAAAATCTTTGATTGCTTTGGCCTTGTCAGGATCCATTTGGAGACCTGTCATGGCTCAGAGTAATATTAGAGGATCCCTTGTCCCTTGCAAGGTGGAACTCACTCAGGAGTGCGGAGTCTAACGGGTAGGAGCTCTTCGCCACTGACCCCTGCAAGGGGATATGGATTTTGCTACTCCTGTCCTCAGGGGCGGATCTAGAAAAATGCTGTACCCGGGGCGATTTAAGGGGGGGCGATTTAGGCCCCGCCCCTTTCTAACATCTTAGGCTGCCGACGGCTGCACACTATGTGCAGGTCCGTCCAGCCGTGACAGGCAGGGACAGTGTGCTGCCCGGCTGCTCTGATTTGTGTTTTAAACAGTCAGAGCAGCCGGGCAGCACACTGTCCCTGCCTGTCACGGCTGGACGGACCTGCACATACTGTGCAGCCGTCGTCAGCAAGTGTCCGCTAGCCCCCCCCCCCCCCCTGGATCCGCCACTGCCTGTCCTGCAGGTCGGAGTCCCGCAAATAAGTGCTGGCTGGGTGGTAGTGGAGCTTAAGACACAATAAGTTGATACAGATGGTCGGAGAGAATCTGGATACAGGAGCTAATAGATTTGGCTCAATAATAACAGCGATATGATGATGCCACAGGAATAATGCAATAGACACTGATGTAGCTAAATGAAAGCGGTAACTCAGGGCAACAGCAAGCACAGGAACATGATAACTGGACAGATAGAAATAATGAATTACAACACGCCACTCCACATTTGGTAACTCATGGTAACTGCCGGGAATATAGTAGAGCAACAGTTCAACGGAGATGGTAACGGAGATAGAACTCGGCTGGACCGGAGTTGGTAACTCAAAGCAATAAATGAATCACTGATACAGCGGCAGTTCAGGCAAAGATATTGGAAAGTTAGAACTAGGCTGATCCGTAGGTAATAACTCAGAGCATAGCAGGAGAATCACTGACACAGCGACAGTTCAAACAATGATAATAATAAAATAGAACCGGAATGATGATTCAAAGCGGCAGATGAGTATTGGTACAGCGGCAGTTCAATAATACAGATAACGAGAAATAGAACTTAGCTGATCCATGAATGGTAATTCAGAATAGCAGATGAGTTACTGGCATAGCGGCAGTTCAAATGTAGAACGAGCAGAGGCGTTGAACGTTGATCCACAGATGGCAATTCCGATTCAGCAGAGACGAGCACAGGTGTAACAAGCAGTTCATCAAACAGTTCAATGTGCGGAAGTAGCGGAGAAGTGAAGCTTAGCTAATCCGTGCTTGAGTAGTACAGCAGCAATCCCAATAACGAGGTAATGGAGGTATTAGCTGGCTGGAGAGAGAGATGAGGATGTAACGCAGCAAAGATGAATCCAGATGAAACAAGCGGTAACAGTGATGAGTATAGTTGATTCAGGCGTTCAGCAGACAACAGGTGAGTAGACCTCAGGATGCCAAATCCTACTGAGAGTGGGTAACTCGAAGAACAGACAAAGGACAGGTTTACTTGGCCCCTTAGTTCCAGTCAAGGGAAATCTTAATGCTGCCACAAACAATGGTATTGTAAAGAGTTGTGTGCTTCCAACTTGGTGACAAAAGTTTGGATAACGCCCTCTTCTGTTTCAGCGATATATAAATTATATATATATCATGCAAGCATGACTTATCATGCATTTGCAAATATGTGTAACAGAATTCTTTCAGTAAAGTGCTAGACACACCCCCCACATTAGGTTGGCCACACCCGCTCGGCAAATGTCAAACCCACTTAGATATGGGGGGGGGGGGGGGGAGGGCGGACAATTCCCTGTCTCACCCAGGGCACTAAAATGTCTAGTTACGGCTCTGAAAACAGTTGCCATAACCAAAGCATTTCGACCATCTGTCACTTCTTCAAAGTGAATGTAATGTGAAAAGTGGAACTAATATGGTAATTCAAAGGTCTCACCACACTGTGTCTCCAACCACCGGATCTGGCGCACTGTCTTCCCTCCTCCCTGTGGCGGCAGGCGCTTCTCCACCACTGCCACTATTTATAACCTTGGGTCTTCTTTCACTGGCTGCCGGCTCCTTATTTCCCCAACACTAATTTAGGCAGCTGGGACTGCAACAGGGTGCCAGACCTTTGTGTCAAGCATGGACAAGCTGGGCTGGGGGATCAGGGGGCGTCTGCCCCCCGGCTCGGTTCCATTGTGGGCTACCTTGGGCTGGGACACCTGCATTTTTTTCCTTTAAAATGTTCGTAATAGGCCGATGAGTCACGTCTTGCTCCCTGGGCTAAAATTTACCAGCGGTCCCCTGTTGTCAAGACTATTACTTCTCTAACCCCACGGCTTCATTTTGTTGCTAGTATCTGAATCTTCCTGGGTGTTCCTGATATCTGAATTAATCTAGTACATTCCTGGTATTGTCATCTTCCAGTGTATTCTTTGCATTTGCACCAATCCGGTGTACACTCAATATCATCTTCCAGTATGTTTCTGGTATCTACGGCTATCCGGTGTACACTCGATATCATCTTCCAGTATGTTTCTGGTATCTACGGCTATCCGGTGTACACTTGATATCATCTTCCAGTATGTTTCTGGTATCGACGGCTATCTGGTGTACACTCGATATCATCTACCAGTATGTTCCAAGTATCTGCGGCTATCCGGTGTACACTTAATATCATCTTCCAGTATGTTTCTGGTATCTGCGGCTATCTGGTGTACACTCGATATCATCTACCAGTATGTTCCTAGGATCTGCGGCTATCCGGTGTACACTTAATATCATCTTCCAGTATGTTTCTGGTATCTGCGGCTATCTGGTGTACACTCGATATCATCTACCAGTATGTTCCTAGGATCTGCGGCTATCCGGTGTACACTTGATATTATCTTCCAGTATGTTTCTGGTATCTACGGCTATCCGGTGTACACTCAATATCATCTACCAGTATGTTCCTAGTATCTGCGGCTATCCGGTGTACACTTAATATCATCTTCCAGTATGTTTCTGGTATCTGCGGCTATCTGGTGTATTCCTGATCTCATCTTCAAATGTATACCTGGTATCTGCACCAATCTGGTGTATTCCTGATAACATCCGCTATCCAGTATACTTCTGTCATCAACTTTTTGCTATAGCTCCAGCATCTCCTGTTTGAGTCTCCACTCCCAGGCAATACTTACTTGCCAGTTACAGCTGGTGCATAATGGGCCGAGATGTATGTGGTGCTAGCAGGAAAGACCGTACCTCCTTATGGGTCTCTCTGAAAACCTACGCCAATTTAGACTCCCCTATGGGTAGCGTTAAACCAGGTTGACTATCTAGAGTCCACTAATCCTTTGTTTCCCTGACACCTCCTAGAAGAAGTTAGGTGTATTTTATGACTTTTGGTCTATATCCTTATATTTCTGTATCTTTTTTTACTTTTTACTGTATTATTTATATTAATAATGATTGCCTCCCCTATCATATCTATAACATTTTAATATATGCTCCACTTTTTATACATATTAAGTTTTATCCATTTTCAAACATATTTATTTATAAGCAAATTCTCTAATGCTGGGATATTTTTTATTGTATGCTTCCTGTATTTAAACCATTTTTCACTTCATGGACTAAGCTGGAATTCCCATAATAACTTTATCAATTCACATTGTACTTAAGGAGTGCTTGTCCGGTATTGTAACTACTGTCTGCGCAGACGGACAAAACGCGTTGGTTTCCCCAACTAGTTTCCCTAGACAGGGAACCCATTTGTGTTCCAGGGTGGAACACCTCTGACTCTGTAACATCTGCAGAGATCAGTCGTGCTTCTATGAAGAAATTCTACACTCTATATTTCTCAGATTACCGCATACTGGAGTTAAGTAAGTGTATAATGTGGTGAGAGTATTTGAATAACTCTAGAAAATAATGAGAGATGTTTTTATTTAAATAGTAACAATTTATATACTTACCGGATAAAAAAAGGAATTGTATAGATTGCTAATAGAGGAAATCACTGAGATGCCAATGAAAGGTGAGCTAAAAATTGTTGAAGACTTCCCTCCTCCTCCACAAAGACTTTTTCCTCTACTACGGCAGCCTAACAATGCTGGTAAATGGAGGGTGGACTAATGTCACATAATTTGCATAGCGTTTAGACCAGTGTGTGGTCCAGTGAAGCTGGAGAGGCTTCAGCTGGGGCCCATTGTAAAAGTCATGTTACTATATCCTTAATATACTGCCTTATACCGCTGCCTCCATGGATGTCTCTGGGGAGCACAGTAAGTGTTGGTAATTAGGTTAAATCAGAGATTTCTCCGACGTTAACCTTATGTTAAATAAAAAAAAGCGGTAAAAGAACCTTTTGCCGGCGTTTCCGCCAGCATCTTGGCTGTTCAGCGCATGTTATACAGACCCCAGAGTATGAAATGTGATTATATGAGAGAACTTGGGGTCTGGTGAACCAGTCTGTGTGGTTTAAAATACAGGCAGCAGTAAAGCAAAACCACTATATAACAAAAGGTTTTAGATTTTGGAAATGCTGGGACTGAGTCATTTAGGAGAGCAAAGCATAAAAAAGGAGTAACTTTGGACCTGGGTAAAACCATGTTTAAAATGTGGGGACAGATTTATAGTTGGGTAAGGAAAATGTCCTAGATTAACTTTAAATTTCAGTGTAAAAATAAAGCTATCAAGTATTTGTGCGCTACATGAAAAAACAACCAGAATTTAACTTATGTGCAAAATAATAAATTAATTTGCACCCCTTGCACTGTAACATGGTTTGTCCAGGAGCAAACTTACTCTTTTCTTTGCTTTGCTCTCCTTAATTACTCAGGCCCACTGACTTTAGCCAAATGAGTTTATCAGAATCGCTGACAGTATGGGGATTGATAGGAATGCATTATTAATTGTAACAGAAGATTTTATAACATGATAGATACCCCAGCAGGGCTTAAACAAATGCATAATGATTTAGATAATATAGCGAAAAGGACTAAAGTCTGTATCCTAAAGCCAAAATCCTATTTGACAAAATCACTGTGGCAGTTTGTAAGAAGAATGTTGGTATTTACGATATTTTCCTTGGTTTGTTTCTTCAGGCTGCTATTAATGATAGAATTCTGCACATGTGATGGACCACCGTGGCAACCACAGTCACAAGACACATGATGTAGTGAGCAGAGAGGCTTTGGAATGCTGTGTGCTGTAAAATCCTCCCCTCTTCCTCGCCCCTCTGATATGACGTGCTGAGAGCTGTGAGCCTGTGTCTGTGCAACTGTCAGCCATATTTTGCAACCCCCAAAGATAGTTTGAAAATGAGATAATGATTTGTAGAAGGACAACTAAGAAAACTGACAATGATCAGATGATTAAAAGGGTTCCTAACTAGCTATTTAAAATAAAGAAATAACGTATTATGTGGGATTGCTGCTTTAAATTGACTACATTAAAAATTAATGCACGGGGGCCGTTAGAATACTTGGTTGTATAAGAATATGCATTAGCAGTAGGAAGAGGGAGGTGATATTGCCACTTTATAGGTCACTGGTAAGACTTCATCAGGACTACTTTGTACATTTCTGGAGGCATGGTGTATGGGCTACATAACACAAACATACCAGTAGAGTAGAACATGTGCACATAGTCACGTGAAGTCAGTATTTTTTTTTAAAAAAGCATGACAATTCTAGATCAAGGGAATAAAATTTGAAGAAGAAAAAGATCCCACAACGTGTGATAGATCCATGGTATAGTCCCCCATCAGTTGTGGCCTGGGGGTAAATGTATCAAGCTGCGATTTTTTTTCAGCGATTTAAAATCTCCGCAAATCGTGAGAGATCACAGGTGATTTTCTGTGCAAAGTCGCCATATTTATTAACCAGCGATTTTGACATTCCAAAATCCAATCTCTGGCGACTTGTGTAGATTTTAAAACACCTGTCTCTCCCATGTTATGGTTAGACTCGCGGGAGATTAAACACAAACTGTAAATGGCGATTTTGAACTAAACACTTTACTGCCGATTTTCAATCAACTCTCACCTTAATACAGCGGCGAGTTTGCCCGAGAAAATTGATGAAAATCGCAGCTTAGTACAGTAAAAGAATTAAACAATACATAAGACAAACACCAACCTCCCCCAATAAACACGCAGAGTCAGAGGTGGAACTAGCGAGCTGTGGGCCCTGATGAAGGGAGGAGGGAACCAGGGCCCCCGACCCTCTGCATCTGCCATGCACCAATGGTAGTTCCGCCACTGCACAGAGCAGACTAGATTTACCTGCAGTTCATTTTCTCCCATAAAATTCTATTTTGTAATGTTTACAATGGCAAGACAAATAAAGATGGGGATTTAATACAATGCATAGTATTGGGTTTGTGTAGATCAAAATGTGGCTCCACCATAGGTCTCCCAAGTCCCAGATTGTCACAGATGGGACAACAGAATCTTTACAGAAGAATGGAAGAAGGGATATTTCAGCACAATGGTCAGTAGAATAGAACACACGTAGGACCAGATACATCTAGGTCTACTTTGCTGGTGAAGTCAGGCTGACACCAGAGCGCCTGAAGATACAATGCTTCCTGCCTGTATTCCTCCTACATATTTACTACACAGACACTATACCTATCAAAGACATTATTGCCAGGGCATGAAACAAGTGACCGCTGTTCCTAACTTACTTGTCATAATGCTTCTCTTTTAATTGACCTGTCAGAACTTTTCAGTCTTCTCCACCGGGAGATCTGGGGGAGAAGTCATGTAACATGGGGTACATCACAGTCACCGTCACCATAGCCCCATCCCCACAATAAAAAGCTGAAATTTGTGGCATTGAATGGAGGGGACGGAGCTTAGTGATGTGCTTAAGCCCCACCCCCTCCATTCACTGCCGTGAATTTCGGCAAAAGTGGGAGCTTTGCCTACTCTTCCGGGAGAGTATGCAAGTATGCTTTATATGGCCTAATTTAGGCAGTTCCTGGAACAAAACAATGTTCATTTATGACTTTTGAAGGGTATGATGAGACGTTCTACAGAATAGAGCAATATGTACCCGCCAGGGGGTAGATGGGACAGAGCAATATTCTGCGGATAACTGGAAAGGCCAGTAATCTAATAATGTCCAGAAAACATAACTATTTATTTATAAGGGGATAGACGGTAATGTTCTGCAGAGCCCCACAGAAGTTAGTGAATCTAGGAGTGGATATTAGAAGTGTAAATGCTAATTATAGGGCTACACTCATCACCACCTCACAATCACGCCTGCAGGACTTTATCTGCGATGCTTTCCACATTTGGAACTCCCTGTCTTACGGACCAGACTCTCCCATAACCTCCAATCTTTCAAGAGTTCCCTTAAAACTCCCCCCTTTATATTTGCTTACCTCGCCCCCTTCGACGTTATCTTCCTCCCCATGCTCTACCTGCCTCATCGATTTGTTGTCCACCACCCCCATTGTCTCTGCTTGTTCCCTGCCCCTTCAATGTGTTTGATCTCACAGCTGGGTCCTCTCTTCCTCCAGTCTCCTGTGTATAAACACTCCAGTTTATGTATATTATTCAGCTCAGTAATACACAGCACTACATAATATTTTGTTGCTTCATAAACAAACAAAAATAATAATACTAGTAAAAAGGTGGGTTTTCACAGAGCGTTTAAAGGTTTGAAGGCTAAGGTAGAGTCTGCTCGGTATGGTAGGACATTCCATAAGTGGGTAACAGCGTGGGAGAAGTCTTGTCGGTGATACTGAGTCGGTTGTACTGTCGGTGGTACTGAGCGGTGGTTATCAGAGAGGTAGCGAGGTGAGGTCAGAGGGCATGAGGGAGAGTATGTTGTCATTATGTGTCAAGTTGAAAATAAATAACACAAGTCTTATATTCACATCGAAACCCTGAAAAGGAGGAATGATGAAGGCAGACAATTTGCACCAATTAATATGCAATCCTGAGTTGTGAATTTTTATAAGCGCCTCTATTCCACCTCTTCACATCACAAAGAGCACACATGGCCAAAGTTAGAGAGAAAGGACCAGAATATCCGAACGGGTTTTATATTGGAAATTGGGTTTTACCATTGATCAGAAGAAGGAATGTTGAGAAAGATGAATTGCAGTTCCAAAAATCTTCCTGAAGACCTTATTGCACAACAGGTTGTAACTGTTTATACTGTTAGTCTGATAATGTAGGAAATCCACAGGAGGAAAAGGAAAAAGATTGAATAATGGTCCTTCTGTATGTATGTTAAAACCTTTCATAATACTACATAAAGGTCATTAGCTTTGCCCAGGATGCCTCAAACATTCTGGGTTTTGACAAGACATACCTTGTCTCCCATTGTCAGTCAATCTATCAGTCACAATAACAATATATATATTCAAATTACAAATACATTTCATCATCATCATTTATTTATATAGCACCACTAATCCCGCAGCGCTGTACAGAGAACTCACTCACATCAGTCCCTGCCCCATTGGGGTTTACAGTCTAAATTCTCTAACACACAGACAGACAAACACAGACTAGGGTCAATTTGTTAGCAGCCAATTAACCTACCAGTATGTTTTTGGAGTGTGGGAGGAAACCGGAGCACCCGGAGGAAACCCACGCAAACACGGGGAGAACATACAAACTCCTCACAGATAAGGCCATGGTTGAGAATCGAACTCATGACCCCAGTGCTGTGAGGCAGAAGTGCTAACCACTTAGCCACCGTGCTGCCCCCACTTGTGTATGGAATTGATACCTCCGCTACCACCTGAAGCATTATAGCTGTTCCCATTCCCTAGAGCTCCTGGGTTTCTCTCTCAGACCTGGGGTGACATTTTGGAGTGCTGTGTGAACAGCATGAACAATGAGCAGCCACAATCACAGACATCGCGGCTTCTGATTGGTCCTCCCATGCACCCCTTGGCTGCAGCCATGAATATGATCGTCACTGTAGAGCAGCTTTAAATATAAACAGGAAATGCCAAGGAGCCAAAGGGCAAACTACCAACCCTCTACTTGTACATATCCTCAATTAAATATATACACGATTGGATAACAACTTCCCCAAATATCCCTATATTTCTTAATTCATTTAAAATTCATCCTTTCTGGGTGTTGGTTAATGATCAAACTGTCAAGCTTGTTATAAATGGAGTGGAAATATTTGCTTCTCGTTCACTTTTAACAGAAGATCCAAACACTCTTTCATCTCAAGTTAAACAACAGGCTGTCATACACTTGAAGCTACTTTCTTGTCTGTAACAGACGGGCAAACATAGGTGGGTGGGTACTCTCGCCTCATAACGATGCAAAGAATTGTGGAACAGGGAACGGACTCAAGCTGCCTCTGAAACATTAATCTTGCCAGGA
Source organism: Mixophyes fleayi (assembly GCF_038048845.1). Lineage (NCBI taxonomy): Eukaryota > Metazoa > Chordata > Amphibia > Anura > Limnodynastidae > Mixophyes > Mixophyes fleayi. The sequence continues at coordinate 201,262,990 of NC_134407.1, read as the reverse complement.
AGAGATACTAAGCACAGTGTGATTCATTTTAATAGCTGGAAAATAATATGCAATATCACGTTAGGTTTGAATCCTTTGATGGGGGAACTTCAAAACAGTCTTTTATTCCACCGAACGGTTGATGTCCATTTACTGACCTATTACGATCTGACCTAATCAAACTCAATTAAAAAACTAAAATCGCATTATGAGACGAAGCGATTTGCAAGAAGGAGAGAGAGGAAAAAAAAATCTAAATGAATCTATCGATTTTAAAACTTCTCCAGAGAAGCAATGTCGCCTGCGGCTTCCCTGACTCAAAAATTCAGCTCTGGTTTTTGTGAACTCTGCGTGACGTTGACTCCCTTTGGTGGAAAGTGAAAGTTTTACTGATCTACTTATAAAATCTGCACTGAAAGCAGCTACTTTACTCAAAATCAATGGACATGAAGCAGAGGAGAAGAAATGGAGGGAAGAGACTGAAGAGCCGGCTCCCGACGCCACGGCTGTTTGTGGAGACCTAAAAGAACTTTGTTTTTAAATATTACTGCCTAACATTGAAACTTTACATGCAGCCAATTCTGGGGTGGGTCCTGGGCCGTGTAGGACTTCCATTACCAACCATGTCTGCAACAATTTTTAACCAATTTCACCTCAGATGATGCATGTTTTAGTTTTCTTAACATGAGTTAGATTTGTAAGTAATAGGAGCTTGGACAGTACTCCCAGAGAGCCAACTGTATTTATCTAAACTGGGATCTATAGTGTCATACCTCCCACTGTCCCTATTCAAGGACTCTGTTCTGTCATGCCATGGACAGCTTGTTGGGAGCTATGTCTCGTTCAATGTGTCCATCATCATCAACAGTTATTTATATAGCGCAACTAATTCCGCATTTTTTTAACATTTTTTATTGAAAGCCTTAAGCGTGCTTTCGTGTCCCAGTGCTCGAAAAAATAAGTGAGAAAAACCCAAATAAAAAACGTGCAAAGGGTTGCGGGTTCAAAAGAGGAAGGGTCCCTTGATCCCCGACTCCCGGATCCATAAGGATCCTTAAGGTGCAAGGGTCTTCAGACCCCCTTCGCCGCAAGGCTAGGGGGGTCCCTTTTGCCAAGGATTTCACCTCTTGGCACCAGTTCTTCTGCCTCCCTCCGGGAGGGGAGACCTCAGAGGGTTTCAGGGAGATGGGAGCCACTGGGACCACACCACCTCCCCTAGATCGTCAGGGCATCGGACCCATAAGGGATGCCGCACACCCATTCAATCCAAGTGAAAAATAACATAAAAATAAGCCAAAGTGACAAAACGGTGTAGAGAATAAATAGTGCCGTGCATAACGGCCCCAGCCTTTCGGCCGAGATGTTAAAAATTATTCCTGCCTGGCCAAAAGGCCGGGGCAAGGAAAGGTGGTAGCTGAAAGTGAGATTGTGCTCAGTGCCATCGTGTCAAGTGAGGGTGACAAGGCCTCAGGTGATTTCCAGCACCCCTGGGTCACCACTCCAGGGGCACTTTCTCAAAGCTTTTAAGCTATCGGCCTTCTGGCCAGACCAAGCTTTCCCATGGCCCTTTCAGGTGCAGGAATCCCTACTCAGACACGTACTCACTTGATCTTAGCCAAAAGGCAGAGAAGCGATTTACATGCAGCCAATTCTGGGGTGGGTCCTGGGCCGTGGAGGACTTCCATTACCAACCATGTCTGCAACAATTTTCTAATCAATTTCACCTCAGATAATGCATGTTTTCTTTTTCTTAACATGAGTTAGATTTGTAAGTAATAGGAACGTGGACAGTACTCCCAGAGAGCCAACTGTATTTATCTAAACTGGGATCTATAGTGTCATACCTCCCACTGTCCCGATTCAAGGACTCTGTTCTGTCATGCCATGGACAGCTTGTTGGGAGCTATGTCTCGTTCAATGTGTCCATCATCATCAACAGTTATTTATATAGCGCCACTAATTCCGCATTGCTGTACAGAGAACTCACATCAGTTCCTGCCCCATTGGAGCTTACAGTCTAAATTCCATAGACATACACATACAGACAGACAAAGAGAGAGAGACTAGGGTCAATTTGATAGCAGCCAATTAACCTACTAGTATGTTTTTGAAGTGTGGGAGGAAACCGGAGCACCCGGAGGAAACCCACGTAAACACGGGGAGAACATACAAACTCTACACAGATAAGGCCATGGTCGGAAATTGAGCTCATGACCCTGGTGCTGTCCATGTCCTGGTGGTACATTGCCATGCCCTATCTGGTGTGTGCGCCACTCAAGACGGCATGCACAACAAGACGGCGGCTGATACAGGACGAGAAATTCTGAATGGGTCTTAATGGGCGTATAGATGGTCATTGCAGATGTGGACTAACAAGGAGCGCCTAGATAAGGATCTTCACAATTGTAATGCATATAGCGTTACTGTAGTGTGACCCTAAGCCACCTGTGAAGGCAGGGGGCATATTCTAGTTTAATGACGCTAGTGCCTCGCTCAACATGGTGCCCGCGAGGATAAACAGTCTCATATTTAAGAGGGCCCTGTAGAGAGGACAGTGACATGGGGATCCCTATCTTCAGCAGTACCCCAAAAAGAGGAACCGCTGTGGATGAGTGCATCAAGTATTGGCACGGTGACAAGTGTGCACAAAAGGTGGAGAGTCTCCACCAGCAAAAGTTTGCAGGAGGAGAGTCTTTGGATGGACAGAGACCCTTGGAAGGGGTGAAAGCCACATGTGATGGGATAGAGGAAGCTCGTAGAGCCATCTTGTAATGGCATACTGTGAGTGGGTTCATTCTGTAAGAAAGTCCCATTGAAAAGTACTCCCACACTCCGTGGGGGGATCACTGCAGCGAGGCAGCGTGGTTGCTCTGGAGGAAAGGTGTAACAACAATGAGATGTATATTGGGTCCTGTGGTTGAGTAACCAAGCAAGGAAAAGTCCCTGGCTATTGGCATGTTTAAGATGTCTGCTTGAGGATTGGATGTCTCTTAAGTGCACATTACTGCAGCGTGGTTCCCAAGCATTGAATAGTCCCTGGATATTGGCATTCTATTGAAAAGTGTGAGATGTAGCAGGAGTGGGGCTGGAGTTAGAGGGTCCCTGTGTGTAATGGAATGCACCGTGGACAAAGAATCTCTGGATAGTGGGATGTTGGTTAACCCTTGCTGGAACATGAGCATGAACCTCCGAAGTATGCCCATTGTGTGCTGGCATCTATCAGAGGGAGAGTCAAGTATTCCTAGAATGTGTGGAGCTACTGCACCCAGCAACACTAGATTTGCAGCCATGTAATTATCTGCTGAAGTTTATGTGATGCAGGTGTTTGGAGTAAGCTGTACTTGCATCCATTATAATCTGTGCAGGAGGAGTTTGGCGTTTGAATCTATGTCAATTGTAACCATTATAATCTGTGCAGGAGGAGAAGGCTTTGGGAAATAAAAACTATTTTGTTTTGCCATGAGATGGTCTGGTGCCCAGTTGTTCTTTGAGATTTGCACTGCACCGCCTCTAGTGCACACTCCATGTTATTGTGTTTAAATCCCTGAGTATTCCGGGGACCCCCTGTTTGCATATGCTACACTCACACCATAGCCAGAGCAGGAGAGGATGCAATAACAAGGTGGTTACCATACAAAAACAGGACACCCCAAGTATGTGAGCGCACTACATGGGAACGGAGAGGTTTCATATAATCAAGATAATTAAATGATCATGGAGAGATTGTGCAAATATATGTACGTATTCCTGATTTTGCTGAGATGCCACAGAGGTTTTTAAAAAATCAACACTTTTTTTTTTTAACAGGACTCAGATATAATATTCAATTACAAGAAGCTAGGACAGTATGTCCAACATAATTCATGGTTTTACAGTAATTTTATAAGAACAGCAAGAAAACATGGGAAAAAACCCCTGGGGAAACGTTGGGCAGTGCACAGAGCTTTTTAACAGCACAACATAACCTGAAAGAGGCAGTTTCTGGGAGGTGGAGGAAATCCATAAAGACTGAAGGTCAAACAAAGATGTCATTTTGGAGAAATAAGTCAATGTTTAAAAGAATGATTGGGTCAAATGCATTATTTATCTATGCTGAGTGGTGATAGATTAGTTGCACGTCAGAGTCACACCCAAGTGTATGTGTGGACCCAAATATGCAACTAGTAAAACTGTTTAATTTCCGAAAACTTTCAGAAACCACCTATGAGACTCTAGTAGGTTGTGGAAAATCATCACCAGAATTTTTTTTCTTCTATTTAGCTATTCTTTGACTGGGTCACTTGGTGGACACACTGGGCTTTGGATGTCCTATATTTGGATGTTCATAGTTATGTGGTACATACCTCTGAACTGTCCCTTTTTACAGTCCTGATTTTAGAGTTCTGTCCCATCCGTGGACCAGTTTGTCTTGCTGGTGTGAACATTGATATGCAGAGTAGCAGCACTTGTTCAGTGCTTCACACCTTCTACTGGTGTATGCTGCAGTGTTTGGAGGGGAAGGGGGCAGTCTAGTGTTACAGATGTTATCCTTATGTCTGGCCTCACCCTGTGGTCCAATGTTATTGGTAATTATTGCCAGGCTTTACCTTTGACCTGGATGTGTATGTGTTCTGTTCCATTTTTTTTAACATGACTACAGTTATCTAGAAGTTTGTGTGTGAGTCCTTATTGCATGCATCAGAAACATGGTGTTAGAAGTGGGATACGATTCATCTTGTCTCTCAGACTCATCACATCACATGCTGCACCTGAGTCTAACTGGCTAAGTAGCCTCTGAGTATTTAAGGCGAGATGTACAAACCACTTTTAGCCTGCTGATCTTACATTTTCAATGCATTCTGTTGAGTACATCACCTCAGCACTATGAAGGTCTGTGTCCGCTGCATTTGTTTATTTTAAAGTGTGCAGTTTTCCTGCTGAATTCTGTCTCTTGCTTGACAAACACTCTTTAGCAAAGTGATTTGTAATGCTGCAAAATCTACATGTTTTCCCAAATGCTGGGCACTGTTCTTTCCCTCGTCTGTGCACTTGGCCGCAGTATTTGCAAGCAGTATGTTTGGCTGCCGGTGCACTTTCTTGCTGATACTTGGTGGTTGCCTGTTAATGAAATCACCAATCTGCTGACTGTCCATTGCTTTAATCCTCTGGTCAGTGAGCTCTGGGGTGCGACACATCTCAATAGCTGCTGGCAAGTCTAATTCTCGTTCTCTTAAGAGGCGGTGGCGTGTGTTCTTTCAAGTCAATTATCTGATTTGTAACGAATCGCCTCACGAAGGAACCGGGAGAGTGGGTAAGTATGATCTTCAGGAGGTGAGAGCAGCCGTCTTCAGGACTACATCACAGAGATTTGGGCAGGGGGTGGGACTTATCAGCGCTGTTAATTACTGTGATGTTTTCCTGAAGGGTAAAAGTTCCCATTCTCGTATATGATACTTCTTTCAGTTTTCCTGGTCTTAGTTAATTGATTGATACAAAACAAGCCTTTTACAGCAGTTAATTGAGTCCAGGGGGTATATTTACTAAACGGCAGGTTTGAAAAAGTGGAGATGTTGCCTATAGCAACCAATCAGATTCTAGCTGTCATTTTGTAGAATGTACTAAATAAATGACAACTAGAATCTGATTGGTTGCTATAGGCAACATCTCCACTTTTTCAAACCAGCAGTTTAGTAAATATACGCCCTTTTTGTTTCATGTTAACGGCTTACTTTGGGAATGTGATGTCAGTCTTTGTGCGAGGCACCCTTGTGTTTGAGATACATTTAGGGGCCAACCCCAATAAACGGACCCGGTGATCAGGAAAGGTGGATGCAATAAACTTTGAGCAGCGCTAACTCCCCAGGTGTTTACGCTTATTGTGCAACTTCTGCCAGCTGTTGTGGAACTACATGTCCCAGCACTCACTGACGGTCACAGCTGTTGTTGAACCACAAGTACCAGCATGCTCTACCCGTCAATGGCTGGAACATGTAGTGCCAAAGAAATCACAGGCACGTGTTTTAATATAAAGTTTTGTTGAATAAAACTCACTAAAACCATGCATCCATTAGTTTCATATATAATACAATATTTTCTTTTTGTTCTTTACCTTAATCTAATATGAAATTCTTCTGTTTTGGTAATAGAATGTGAGAACAACCTGTACATTATCTATGGATTACAGTGTGATACAAGCACATTTACGCTTGAATCCCACAGTCCCTGAAGATGTCCACCATGTAAAGAGTGGCGACCATATTCAGGTGATGACATTTCGCTGCACGCTAGGGAAATTATCACACAAAGTGAGGAGTAGGCACAGAAAGTCCACTATACAAAGGTGGTGAACAGAACGGAGGAAAGATAAAAATTGAACGCTTGCGTGAAGCATTGTCACGAAAATGGGGATTGAATTAACCCCCCAGAATGAGATTCGGGTGGTCTGGAAATCAGGGTTTGTAAAAGGCTCAGACTGTTGGACAAATCTGTAGAGTGATGACTAGGAGTGTTTGATTCAAGCCTGGGTCAGATACCTCAAAACACTTGTTTCACGTTGGGTTTTATACCCCTTAAAGCTGCACTAGCACCTACTAACATGCTCCTTCTCCGGGCTGGAGTACTGTGTAAACGGCTGCATGTAGGTACCCACGAAAACCAGGGATGTATGGCGCTACGCACTCAGGAGATTGCAGCTTCTGATTGGCCCTCCAGCTCACATAACCGGTTCTTCCTGCCGCTGATTTGCAGGGTCTGGACTACAAAAAGAGCGGAACAACAGGAAGAATGGCGGCAAAGAGCAGTCCCGGGGTTCCCGGTTAAGGGAAACACTGGGCTAGTAAAATGTATGGGGTAGGTAGTAGTAAATCTTTCAAGTTCTACAAATAGCCTCATCAGACTAACCATTCATGTTTCTTTGCACTAACGAGAAGGACGCACATTTGATATTGTTGAAACTTACTTTTCCCTGCAGAAGGATAACAGAGGGGAGGTATTGGCCCGAAGTAGCATAAACGCCGAAAGTATTGAGATTAGCAAGAGTTAACTTAACATTGAGGGGGTTTGTAATTATTAACCAATCAGGTTTAGGGCTCAGGACGGAGCTACGCTTATAAGTGGGGTAAGCGACAGTAAGATTTCTCTCGCCTTCTGGAACGTTCCCAGCACACCCAGCCCCCTTTTGTTTGTTTTGTCTGTCTGCTTTGCTTGTTGCATCAGTCTCTTTCCTTCCTGAAAGGTCCAGTTGGCAGAAAGTAGTCCAATCAGCGGCCATATTGAAACATTGGGGTGGCTTATTGGGCACTCTCCCCTAACAGGGATGTTCAATCAGTTTACTACCCTCGGGGTATTTTATTATTATTATTATTATTATTAATTTTTATTTATAGGGCGCCACAAAGTATCCGTAGCGCCGTACAAGGACAAACAATGGCACAGTACAAGGTGAAACAGCACAGTACAAGTAACAGTAAGCACTATAACTCTGGGGGCTCAGGCACAGCATGAAAGAGAGGGAGGGAGGGGAAAAGTGAGTACAGGCAGGTAACTATGGCCCAAGAGGGTGGGCACGGATGACAGGTTGAGAGTCACTGAGGGGAGCGGAGAGAAGCGAGAGGAGACAGAGGGCAGAGGGACTGAGAGGAGGTGAGCTGAGTAGCTGGAGAGCGCAGTTAAAAGTGATGGAAACAGAAGGTAGGAGAGCCCTGCTCAAAGGAGCGAACAATCTAAAGGGAGGGGAAGACAGACAGACACATGGATGAGACGGAGAGACGGGAGGAAGGGGGAGAAGGGAAGAAGGGATGAGAAAGAGAGGTAGCCGACCGGTGGGAGTTTAGGCATGAGACTGGAAGGCTTTAAGGAAAAGGTGGGTTTTTAATGTTCGTTTGAAAGAGGACAGATTAGGGGAAGTTCTGATGGAGCGGGGGAGCTTGTTCCAATGGAGGGGAGCGGCACGGGAGAAGTCTTGGATACGTGCGTGAGAGGAGGTAATCAAAAGGGAAGAGAGGCGACGATCGTTGGACGATCGCAGTGGGCGGGAGGGAGTGTGAATAGAGATAAGGTTAGAGATGTAGGGAGCAGTGGAGTTGGCGAGGGCCTTGTAAGTCAGAGTGAGGAGCTTGAAAAGGATTCTGTAGGGGAAGGGGAGCCAGTGAAGGGCTTGGTAGAGTGGGGATACAGAGGTGGAACGGCGAGAGAGGAAAATAAGCCTAGCAGCAGCGTTAAGTACAGATCTAAGGGGAGCGAGATGAGAGAGGGGGAGGCCGATAAGGAGAAGGTTGCAGTAGTCCAAGCGGGAGATAATCAGAGAGTGGACGAGAGATTTGGTGGCATCCTGGGAGAGGAAGGGCCGAATGCGGGCAATGTTGCGAAGCTGGAAACGGCAGGATTTGGCGAGAGAGTGAATGTGAGGGGCAAAGGAGAGAGAGGAGTCGAGGATAACACCTAGGCAGTGGAGTTGGGGAACAGGGGAGATAGATGAGTTGTCAACAGTGATGGAGAGGTCAGAGGGGAAGGAGGTACGAGAGGGAGGAAAGACAATGAGTTCAGTTTTAGCAAGATTGAGTTTAAGAAATCTAGAGGACATCCAGGAGGAGATGGCAGAGAGGCATGCGGATACCCTGGAAAGAAGGGAGGGAGAGAGATCAGGAGTGAAAAGGTAGAGTTGAGTGTCATCAGCATAAAGGTGGTACTTGAGGCCGAAGGAGCTGATGAGTGCACTCAGAGAAGAGGTGTATAGTGAGAATAGTAAGGGTCCAAGGACAGAGCCCTGAGGGACCCCGACTGGAAGGGAGGAAGAAGGGGAGAGAGAATCAGAGGTGGAAACAGAGAAGGAACGGTCGCAAGGTAAGAGGTGAACCAGGAGAGGACGGTACCGGAGAGGCCAATGGACTGAAGGGTGTGAAGCAGGAGGGGGTGGTCAACGGTGTCAAAGGCCGCTGAGAGGTCGAGGAGAATCAGGAGGGAGTAGTGGCCCATGGCTTTAGCCGAGAGGAGATCGTTCGTAACTTGAGCCAGGGCAGTTTCAGTGGAATGGAGGGGGCGGAAGCCTGATTGGAGAGGGTCAAGGAGGGAGTGTTCAGAGAGGTAGGTGGAGAGACGGTTGCAGACAAGTCTCTCGAGTATTTTGGAGGCAAATGGGAGAAGGGAAATGGGGCGGTAATTAGAGCGCGAGGTGCCGTCAAGATTGGGTTTCTTGAGAATGGGTGAGACAAGAGCATGTTTAAAGGCGGAGGGGAAGATGCCGGTGGAGAGGGACAGATTAAAGAGGTGAGCGAGGTGGGAGCAGGTGGAGGTGGAAAGGGAGCGAAGAAGGTGAGAAGGGATGGGGTCCTGGGGGCAGGTAGAAGGGGGGGAAGAAGAAATGAGAGAGTGGACTTCCTCACCCGAGGTGGGGCGGAAGGAGAGAAGGAGTTGGTGGCTGGGGGGAGAGGGGGGGAGAGTGGAGGGGGGAGGAAGGGCGAGAGGGGGGGTGGCGGAAGAGTGGGTGGAGGAGGAGATTTCAAGTCTGATGGCCGCGATTTTAGAGGAGAAAATGGAGGTGAAGTCAGTGGCAGATAAGGAGGAAGGGAGGGGGGGAGGTGGGGGAGACAGGAGAGTGTTAAAGGTAGCGAAGAGGCGGCGGGGGTTGGAGGACTGGGAGGAGATGAGGGATTTAAAGAAGGATTGCTTAGCGAGCGAGAGGGCAGAGCTGTAGGAGGAGAGGATAAACTTGAAGTGGAGGAAATCAGCCAGGGAGTGAGATTTTCTCCAGTGGCGTTCGGCAGTACGAGAGCATTTTTGGAGGAAACGGGTAAGTTTGGAGTGCCAGGGTTGGGGATTGGAGCAGCGAAGGTGGATGGGCTGGGCAGGGGCAACCGCATCAAGGGCGGAGGAGAGGGTTTGGTTATAGAGGGAGGCCGCCTGATTAGGGCAGGACAGGGTGGAAAGGGGAGAGAGGAGAGTTTCGAGAGAAGAGGATAGAATAGCAGGATCAAGGGTGTCGAGATCGCGCCTGGACCGGGTAGATTTGGGTGGGGGGAGGGGTGCAGGAGTAGAGGAGAGAGAGAATGAGAGGAGATGGTGGTCCGAGAGTGGAAAGGGGGAGATAGAGAAGTCGGACAGACTGCAACGGTGGGAGAAGACAAGGTCAAGGGAGTGACCAAGGCAGTGGGTAGAAGAGGAGGTCCATTGGGAGAGGCCAAGGGAGGAAGAAAGGGCAAGGAGTTTGACGGAAGCAGGGTCGGTGGGGTTGTCAATAGGGATATTGAAGTCGCCAAGGATAATGGAGGGGATGTCAGAGGAGAGGTGGTGTGGGAGCCAGGCAGCAAAGTTGTCAAGGAAAAGGGAGGAGGGCCCAGGGGGGCGGTATATGACAGAGACGCGGAGATGGATGGGGTAGAGGAGACGGATAGAGTGGACTTCAAAAGAGGAGAAGGAGAGGGAGGGTTCAGGAGGAATGAGTCTGAAAGTACAGGTGGAGGATAGGAGAATGCCCACTCCTCCGCCTGGGCGGTCTCCAGGTCTGGCGGAGTGGGTGAAGGAGAGGCCGCCATAGGAGAGAGCGGCAGGGGAGGCAGTGTAGGAATCGGTGAGCCAGGTTTCGGTAATGGCAAGAAGGTTGAGAGTTAGATAAGAAGAGGTCATGGATAGAGGGGAGTTTGTTGCGGACGGATCTAGCATTCCAGAGGGCACAGGAGAAAGGGAGGGAGGGGAGAGGGGAGATGGGGATAAGGTTGGCAAGGTTAGCGGTGCACGGGGGAGTGCGGGGACAGGAGCGTGAAGTTGGGCGAGGTGAGAGTATGGGTATGGCAAGTGAACAGGGAGGCATGGTGAGGGGTAGTTGGGGGGCACCTGATAGTCGGGTGGGCCTCAGCTTATGAGAAAAATGGGCTCCACCACCTAGAAGTGTCCCAATATTTAGTTTTAGAAGTTTATGGTTTATGGCTGAAGGCTGAATGGTCCGGCTATTTCTTGGCCACCATTCCGATTAAAATGTATTCTTCAATAAATTTGTGACCTTTCATACGCCGAACAAGTGTCTTGTGTCTTCATTTCATGGTGATAAGGTAACTCTCGGTAAGCGAAATAATCTAAAAGGGTAAATTATCAACCGCTAAACAGATTAAACATAAACATCACAGACATTACCATAATTACACCCAGTTCTGTATTCTGGATGACGCTCTCAGTATCTGCTCTTATATATGTATTTATGAACATCTACTGTACACCGAGCCATTTCTCTAGTCCTGTATTCTGGGTGTAATTCTCAGTGTCTGTTCTTTTCTGCATCTATGGACAACAGCATAGTAGCAAGCCTCTAGTTCTATAGGTTGGGTGTAATTCTCAATACCTGTTACCTGTACCTCCAGTACTGAAATCATTAGCTATATGGCTATATTATATGAAGTGGCAGCTAGCCATTTGTATTTCTTAATTAATATTTTCATTTGGATTGTGGCATTTAGGAAAACTCTCATTTGAGGTTTAAACGGAAGAACATATGTATTTAACTATATTTTTACATGGAACGTGCGACTTGCGCATTTATTAATAACCGTGTCGAGACTCTTTTCTCTTTTGTGTATGTGACACTTCAGTACATTATTATATTATGTACAAAGACGGAACGTTAGCACTTCCTACTAACACTCATGGAATCGATTGTACACAGTCCCTTTCGGCAAAGATATGAATAAAACGTATACAAACGGATTAGAAACAAGCAGAGTAATTTGAAAAATATAAAAATTTTAATAAATGCTACATCTCTTAATTACAATAATTATTGTACCATGTAATCTTTTCTTTAAATGAAACTCTTTATAATGCATAATTTACAGAAGTATAGGTTGATCAAGATGCCAAAAAAAGGTCGTAAGTACAATTACATATTAAAAAGGCATAAAGATATACACGGACCCCTTAAACACAAGGGAAGGCTTGGACCCTATATATTAGGGTGATATAGGCGATTTCTCACCACATAGGCACATGTACTGTACTTAATTTAACACTATATATAGTGTAATTTTACCATACATTACTTACAATATGTACAGATATCATACAGAGTATTTACAAGAGTAAAAACGAACAATGGATTTGTATACAACCCCAAAAAATGGAAATATTTAGACAAGGTCAGACATAAGACAATAAACAGACATTGCGGTGAATTACGGCTGAGCTACCAACCTCTGTTACGGTCAGGGTTCTATTCATGGCCGATGACGCATAGGCAATTCTGGAAGATACGTTACCCCTTTCCTACCCAAAAAGTTACGAGGAGGACATGTAATGATGCACTACGCGGCCATTTCGGCACAAAGAGGGGTTAAAACCAATAGAATAATTAGATTACTATACGTGTGTTTCCATTAATTCTCAAAGTAATGCATAGTATTCGAATGGAAAGGTCTTAAGAAGCCAGCGTGCCACTTTATCGGAACACTACCAACACTTTCAGGTCATGATTACTAACATGTGCCAGGGCAAATGGTATTTACCAGTGGATATCATATTCTAAATTACGGTCATATAAAACTGGATGATTATAAAGAAAACATACAGTTAACTTTAAAGACTTCACACTTGTGGTTTTATAATCTTGCCCTTTACGATGGGCAAGGATCAGACCCCTGATTTAAGGAGTCTTTAGCCGGCCACATCATGTCATGTCAGGTCAGATTTTCTGGATAGCCGTAACTACAGGCATGATGGTATTATCACCGCCAGTCAAAATACAGCGATTATTCAGATTACTCTAAGAACCTGGCTTGTGGCCATTCATCACGTCTCACAGATACTTTTTAAAATATCTAGTACATATTATATATCAATATTTAGGCTTTTTGGGGGGGAATCACAGTAGTTAGCAAATGGTTCTGCTTTCTAATTAAAAAAGAAAAGAATAGAAATAGCTAATGTATCAGCTTTAGTGATATCTTCTGACGGTTTCTGCTTATTACAATGAAAATGGAATATGAATAAATTAGAATATTTTAACATTCAGGTCAAATGCAATTAAGATGGGGGCGGATGGAGGCTGTATATGAAAATAAATAATGAAATAAGAAAAAAAATATCTACAACAAACAAACAAACAAAAAAGGCACCACGACACGATGGCAAGTGCTGAACAACAATTTGCCAAAAGTGTACAAGCAGCATGAAGATCTCCGCAGAACAATGGTGTGCGGTTCGATCGTTTTTTTTTCACTTCTGAGTCCTGCAAAAGTCTAATCACTTTGCCGATCAATATGAAGTAGCAGAGTACACTGGTTAGCTTAATTCAGAACATACAACACATCAGTATCTCTCCCCCACCCCACCGAATCAATAAAAGCAGCACAGACCAGAGAAAGCACCTACAGTTCAATAAATATCAAAAGGTACATTATGCCAGTCTTCTGAGTCCAGATGTGTCGGTCCACCAGGAGGTCATATATTATGTACTGAAGGCTGAAACAATCTACAGTCAATAGTGGTACTCACTTCCTTTAGAATAAATAGCCCGAAAGTACGTAATTATCTCATAGATTGCTGGAATAGCTTTTCTCCCCAGTCTCCACTCTCTTCCTCTTTAAAGTCTCTTCTTGTAGGACGAGACCGGAGCGGCGAGTGGGTAGGCAAGGCGGTCCTCAGGCCGGGACACGAGAGGAGTGCAAGTGGTTCGTAATGTTGTAAAATACTGGTGCCGTAGTCTTTTCCGCTCACGTGAGCGGGCCACGCGTACTTTCTTCACGTGGTTGGGAGGTGCAATTTAGGACAGGCCACAGCTTCTGCCTTTTTAACGCAGTCTGTGTCAGGGACGGGCGGTTCAGTCAATACGCTCCACTTTACCAAGCACTCTGCCCTCGTACATTGGCAGAATGGATTCATCGTCGCAAACCTCCTCAAATACTGCACCACAATCAAATTCGTGGCTGGCTTTCTTGAAGTAATACCTGCAACAAAAAGCAATAGACATTGAGGGACCAAGGAGTGATTAATTTGACATCTAAAGTCATTACAAGTGAATCTGTTTTCACTATCGCCCAATTAGTGCAAATACTTTTATGGAGCGTATCGCCCTTTGAGCACTGAGTGTGGTCAAATTTCCCTACTCATTGGAGTATGTTGGCTAAGAAGCAGATATCTTGCCCCTTAACATTACCTGGGTCTTCTGGTTGTCCAGAGTTATAGAACGACTGATGCCTCATTTGGGCTCTACGGTTCTCATAAATTGTACAACCAGATAATAAAATGCTCTATAATACCAGATAGGGTAATACATTTTAGGAGTGTACTGGAAAAACATTTTAATTTTTTTTTTATAACTAATGTTAATAGTCCTCTGTCGAAAAAAAATTCTAGGACAAACTTTGGTTTGGCAGCAGGATCTCTGCTGGCTTTATGGGAACGAGACCTGGCGCGTGCAGTAATACCGTGGCCGGCTATGGGATTCGGAGTCCCAATTTGTGTTAAGAATATCAGCGACAGCCTGATAAGCTGCTATTATGCGAACCATGTATTTCTCCCTTTTTAAAATGATAACCAATTAAGGACAGATTTGTACTTTTAGTGAACGGAAAACAGGACAGGACGTCAAAGACATACTACAGTGAGCGTTAAATGGTGATATGAAACGACCATATGAGGCACGGTCAATGCTACCAAGGACAGCTCAATGTCATGGATACTTCTATATAATGTATAGACAAAAGTGAGGAAAATGCTCCCTTCTAGCGGTCACCAATCACAGAATCAACTTCATATTTGGAACGAGGGTAGACGGAAGCCAATACAAGAGGTGGTGGAAAGACCAAGAAAAGTGGAGATGAAGAACGTGAGATATAAGGGGATAAAAAGACCGAAAACCAAAAGGAAAACATGAACAGTATTCAAGAAGATGGGAGTAGCCCGAGACATAAAGAAAGTGAATGTGAAAAGAAAAAGAGAAAAAGGAAGAAATAGAAAGACTTAGGGCTAGATTTACTAAGCTGCGGGTTTGAAAAAGTGGGGATGTTGCCTATAGCAACCAATCAGATTCTAGCTTTCATTTATTTACTACCTTCTACAAAATGACAGCTAGAATCTGATTGGTTGCTATAGACAACATCTCCACTTTTTCAAACCCGCAGCTTAGTAAATCTAGCCCTTAGACAAGAATGATAGAAATTGCCGACACATGAAGGGGGAAAAGAAATATATTCCCGAGACTGGTAGAAAATATAAGAGAGGGAAGAGATTACCAAAGCAGACAATTGACAATATAAAAATTAAACAACTTTTTTTGTGTGAGCGTTCCATAAATAAATATATGTACTCTTATCACAGGAGAAGACAATCCCTCGCTCTCCCCCAAACCCCATAGAAATCTGGTAATGGAGATGGCAGTGGGACCCGGGTGATGGTGGGTGGGTGATTGACATACAGCACCGTTGGGAATGTTGGACTCACACTGTCAGGGAGATATCCTTACACCGGTATAGTTCTTGCCTCGTACCTATAATTGCCTTTTTTGCTCAGCTGTTCTTTGAAGTGCCCCAGTGTCAGGCTGTGGGATTTCAGCATTCTCCGGTACGGAATTTCTTCCCCGCAGAAAAAGTAGGTGACTGTCAGCTCGCTGGGGGACAAGACACTTGGCAGCTTCTTTGGTTCTTTAGGGCTGGAGCAAAAAAAAAAAAAAAAAGAACAATTAAAATGGAATTATTAAAACATTCCGAGTAGAATTAAACACATACAGTCACTTCTACACCAAACTCTCCCCAAGCCTGAACAGTAAGTTGCTTTCTCATTGCTATGGCTGTTGAAGGGCAGTACAGGGAGCCTAGCTGGATGCAAGGCAGGCAGCATTGTTGCATACAATAGTAATCATCTAAGATAATCTACTTATATGTGTGTATGATGGCTCAGTAGTAAGAGAATGGTGGTAGGATTCCCGATAGAGAAGGTATTCTGCGCTTATGGAGGGAGGGGTTACACTACACCCTAATATCAGCTCTACGAAGAGAGAATTAAAAAAAAAAAAAAAAGGTCTGCTTTACGGAGACAGCTGGGGGTCCAAGGGTCAGCCAATTAAAAATGAAAGGCTGTAGACAGGTGCCTGATGGCTGGACTTCAAAGCCAAACGGCTTCCTTAAGATGAAGAGGGCAGTGAAGAGCCGGCTTTAATTATTCAGGTCACTTTTAGGCCCCTCTGTAGCTGGAATCCTTGTTAAAAAGAAACCGGGGCCCTGTAATTAGCCTCATCCGGGAGCCAGGATTTAACTCTTCGTCTACCGGGCCTAAGTCTTCCTGGGCCCTCCCAACACATCCGTGTGAACTAAAGACTGCGGATATGGCTTCAAATAACATATAGACTGCAGGAGGTGAGGACACCTGATGGAAGCGGCCCCTGATAGGCGGGCTGCGCATACTG
Organism: Mixophyes fleayi; assembly: GCF_038048845.1. Lineage (NCBI taxonomy): Eukaryota > Metazoa > Chordata > Amphibia > Anura > Limnodynastidae > Mixophyes > Mixophyes fleayi. Next base: position 201,246,651 of record NC_134407.1, on the reverse strand, counting down.
GTGTCTGTCGTCCCAACACAGTTAGACGACCACTGATCTGTAGTCAGGGGTACTGGTAATAGGAACACAATTCCTGAAAGGACTGAGTCTGCATTGAACTATCTGTAACATGCACGTGCGCGGATTCTGCTGTTAAAAGATTCTCGGCGGTCATCTATCATACAGTAGTACTTACTCTTCGGGCATAGGGGTGGCTGACCCAGACTGGCAGGGCACAGAGTGACTCCGCTGGTGGCTGGAAGACGGGCACCTGGAAGAGAAGAATGTATACACCAATTATATTAAACGCAAAAACACAGCACCAGGATTTGCAAACCACGAGAGTGGGGTTAGGACATGCCCACAGGGAGAGAGGGTACCAAAATGCCCGGATGGATAAACGTGAGAAGTAGGGGGTAGGAGAGGCGAAACAAAATGGAAGTGACTCAGTGGTCTTATCAGCTGTGATAATGTAACTGGTATCTGAGGATCGTGTCACGAGCTGCAGCAAGGAAGGGGTTAACAGTCTGTTTTATACTCCTTAGGAAATTCTATATATCTCATACACACACTGTGCTCATGTAAGCAATCTCGGCAAAAAAAAAAAAAAAAGCAAATTAATTAAACAAATAAAAAGTTGCTGAGCAGATGGGAAAAACACACAAAGTGAAGAAAGAACCTCAAGCTGTGTGTTTCATGTCTTGAATTTTTCTAGCAGCAGGTAGTGCGGACAGCTGGATACCTCTCTAGCTCGGGAGCAGAGGAGAGAGATGTGGGGGGGTAGAACACTATGGTGGGTAAATAATTGGGGGAGGAGGATGGCTGTGAAGTGGACACCAGTGTTACCTGTGTTCTGACACCTTCTAAGGAAATGACATCGATCCAAGAACCCTTTAAGATTCTGTCCACCAACACAGCTAACCGTGTCAAATGTATTAACATCTCTCTCTGGACCTGGTCTAGTTATCATTTATTTAGTACATTCTACAAAATGACAGCTAGAATCTGATTGGTTGCTATAGGCAACATCTCCACTCTTTCAAACCCGCAGTTTAGTAAGTACACCCCTTAGAATGGAGAGACAAGCCCTCGCTATTTGTATATACCCTACCCAGAATGCATCAGTGAATGATCAATTCATTTGATGGACATGAATTTAAATTGAATGAACATGAAGCTGGTGGATGCTACGTAAGAAGGTAGAATTTTTTTCACTTTATTAGTAACGCTGCTTCTAATACACATCTTAAAGGACAAGTCATCTTAAACTGAAATAATTTTTCTTAAAACATTCACCTCCTAAACTGCTCCCCCTCACTCCCCAATCCCCATCTTGTCTAGTTTCTCTTCTCAGTGATCCCATGTTCAGCTGATCGCCCCTTCAGGCTTACACAGTGTCCACTTGCCCGCCCCTCTTGTAGTCTGAGAGGGGGGTGGGTGATGGGGGCGAGTCAGCTCCGCATGACTCCTGTCAACACGGGGACGGCTGTGAGTGAAGAAGACCACGTTTACCAAGCAGGGCTTCTGAAGGAAGCCCTGCACAGCCAGGAGAGATAGGGTATTGGGGACATTTTAGAAAGGCTTTTAAATAACAATATTTTAATTCCCTGCTTATCATTATTGTTATCCTCTATTTATGGAGGGCCAACATGTTACACTACCATTTAGAACCCAAGAATGTTTATTAATTCACAACACACATCAATCAACTAAGGAGATTTTTTTTTTCTTCTTTATAAGCGAGAAGCCAATTAACCTGACAGTATATTCTTGGAGTGGGAAGAAACACAAAGATAGTGTAAACTCCACAAAGATAGTGCCCAGGTCAGAGGAAAACCAAGGCCAACGCTGCCAAGCAACAACGCTACACAACAGTGGAATCTGCAATGCTGAGACAGCTATACTGAAAGTGGGCAACACATTATGGTTCAAACTTAGAGAGAGATGAAGGGTGGTCTTTACCTTTGCTTTGGCGGTCTCGACACCTCTGCCAGCCTTCTGCAGGCTTCTTCCAGCTGAGCGAGAGTGTTGGGAGATGCCATCGTGGTCACGGGAGCATCCTGGGCAAGCGGATGCGAGAGCTGCTGGTTCCGAGTGTGAGCGCCGGGGGCGTTCCACGGGTGATGACGAACAGGACGCTCCGCTGACGAGGCTCGAGTGGTTTCACAAGCCGCCGTCCTCTTTGTGTTCTGAGCGCTAAAGACATGGTTCAACACGTTACACGACTTACACCCATACTATAAACGCAAACAAATAATGTATACATACATCGTTGTACCTCATACAACAAACTGACGGCACATGAAAGTCATGTGGTAGAGCGGTTTGTCATGTGACCATCTGAAAAACGTTTTTTTTTAATCCAGTATTTTTTTTTATTGGTATTTCAAGGTATAAACATACCAAACAAAAACAAAAAACATAAAGAAAAAGATAAACAATCACAAATATAACACTATCAGAGTTAAGAGAATTGCTTACATATCAACAGTGCAGCGTTACAACATATGTGCTAAACTTGTTTAGGAACATAAACCATATATGCCCATACATGAATATAATCCAGATACAAGATTCGACATTTAGCATTTACCATAAGACCCAGGGAGACCGAAGACTCATGCGTTCGGGACACATTGACTTGGGGACACAAGTGAAAAAGGAGACTCAAACCACCTGTACCATATACCCTCAAATTTCTTCAAGGCCTGTCTACTGGTGTACACAAGTCTCTCATGCCCTATAGTGGTTTTAACCAGAGCTTTCCTGTTTGTAATCGTGGGACTCGCCGGGGATAACCACAGACTCGTTATGCTAACCTTAGTCACCATAAGCTGGGAAATATAAACTTTTGTCAGCTTATTAACCTCACCCTTCAGGCGGAGCCCAAAGAGACAGGCGGCCGGAGAGCGAAGGGACACCTCGATTCCAGTTTTCTGAATACAGCAAGTGACCCTACGCCAATAGGTTTGTATATAAGGGCACTCCCAAAGAAGGTGCCAAAAATTCCCATTCTCTGAATTACATTTCGGACAATTAGGGGTGTTATCCGGGTGGAATCTAATAGGGGTCAAGTAAGCCCTGTGTAAAATGAAAACTTGTATTTGTTGGAACTGTAATGACGCTGTATAACTGCTAGTGCTGTCCAGGACCATCCCCCAGTCCTTATCTGTTAAAGGCCCAAGATCTATTTCCAATTGATTTCTCAGGCCGTTCAGATCATCTACTGTGGATTCATATAAGAGATATGAGTACATGTGTGAAATCAAACCCTTATGACTAAGGGCCTTCCTCAGTGGGGCTATAGCAATCACCGGCGGCTCCGCCATGAATTGGGTGTTTATAGCATGTCCAGGTTGGAGGTAGGAGAAAAACATTGTTCTGGGCATGGAGAACAATAACTGTCTAATAATTATCTAGTTATCCCTAGATAACTGTTCAAAAGATTTGAGAACATTCGTGTCATACGATTGACCTACAGCCATTACACCGTACCGGGACCACTGCCTGGACCCCTCCAATTTATTAAACAAAACCTATCCATGACTATACACACACTCTAATTCGAATAGTTCCGCACCAGACCTTAAACAAGATCTGATTGGGTGGTGGAATTCCTGAGCAAAGTCATCTGTCTAGATACTTTAGTCCAGGCCTTCAGCTTTGTCATATGAACCAAACAGGAGACAATAATTGATGTGCTTCTAAGTGGAACTGTTCCATCTACAATATAATCACACAGAATAACTGTATTCTATACCTGTGAGATCTGTGCTTGCTCTGTCGCTCAGTCTCACTCTCCACCACTCGCTGCCAGTTCGGTTGTACGAGTTCTTCTCCCGGGAGCTGGTATACAATGGTCCCAGCCCGACTGCTGCATAAACAGAAAACAAAACAAAAAATAAAAAATCAGTACTTGGATAAATAGACATTCTGAACAAAACATATCTGGATATGCTGATCAGAGAGAACTAAGGAACCATTGTACAATCAGATGGAGAGCACAGGTAGTGGGCTACTTACCCTGCATTGTCCATATGTAGTAGTGACAGGTCCATGCCCTTGCAATGTGTCCTGGTTTTCAGGTAGCAGCAATAGTCTGCAGAACCAGTGCAGAGACACTGCACCCGGCGAGCAGCCTCCGCCTCGATCTCCTCTTTAGACTTCGGCGCGGTGTGGTGATGGATGTAATGGTGGTGGACGTGTTTGGTGGTCTGCTTCGTGACAAAACTCTTGGTGAGCATAGGGCAGGCCGATGGGGCCACTGGCAGTAACGTAGGCCTTGGGACACGAGAGCGGTCAGGGGAACGAGCTCTTCCCACCCCAGGAGACTGACAGCCAGGAGTCTTCAGAACTCTCGATAAATGGTCATCTAGGATGGCTTGAGGGTCATCTTCACTGGAGACTGAGGATGCTTGTACAGAGGGCTGGTGGGGCAGAACAGAGACCTCACGTGTCGGCTGAGAGCACACAGTGGCCTCACAGTCCTCTTTTTCTTCTTCCTAAAGTAGACAAAACAACATCTCAAAATCCCTCTTTGGACTCCTGACAAGGTAACCCATTTATGCTGGAAGGACAGAAAATAGAGCTATAAGGACAACAACTTATTTATTATTGTGGTCAAGTTGGCAATTAAACTCTTGATTTTTTGTTCTTTACAGCCGGAGGATGAACACTCAATAGTGACAGGATTTGTTAAAATACTTACATAAAAGACACAAATATATACGCTTGCTATCCAAATGATTTAACATTCTATAATATTCTCTTCTCTATCCGCTATAGAAAGAAATGATCGGATCATATACATATTCTTCAACAATTTTCAAATAATAATAATCATAATAATAATAAACAACAACAACAACAACAACAATAACAACAACAACAACACAGGTTATATGGAGAAGTGGGAGGTTAATGGCTACATAACCCATGGCTGGGGTGGACCTCATCGATGGACTACACGTCTACGTTACATCCAAGCTAACAGTTAACGGAATGTGGCGCTAACTATTTTGCAGAGGAACAGAAACATTTCATCTGTATATTTGACAAGCAGTATGGCAAGTATTGGGCATGATTAACTAACACAGGTTCCGTAAGAGAACACAAGCCCCTGCAAGCATAGAGAACCTGGGAAGAAGGAGGGTCGAACTGGCGTCTCGTACCTCTTTGATCTGCTGCAGTCTGGCTTCCAACGTGTGCATAGTCTCTTGTTCCTGCTTAACCTTCTCCAGCCGCGCGATGAGCTCAGCCGCAAACACTGCCGGTTCTATGGGAGTCATCTCTCTGGGCAGCCGGTGCGTCCTCTATGGAGACCAGGAGGAAGAAGAAGAGAAAGCCATGTTTTAGCAGGAGCTGTGTCCGTTCCGTTGCATCTCCGAGAGAGGTAGAGAAAAGCGTAGCAGTTCTGTGACTGCACTGGATATTTATCAGCCGGAGCGGTGGCTTCACGGAGAGGCATCCTGCCCGGCAGCCCTTGCCTACGGCACTAGCAGTTGGTTACACTCTGAGGAACCCCGCTTGTTCCCTCTGTACTACAACCAGCCTATCAGGAGCTGCTCTGTAGTTGCAAATCTTCAAAGACACTTGTCAAACATCAAAAAAAAAAAAATCCGGGAGAAGAAGGGGAGGGGACGGCTGAGAAGAGAGAGGCGGACGAAACTGAGCCAGAGACAGCGAAAAAGAGACAGGCGAGGAGACAGGACTACAGTCAGGCCAAGTGAGAAATGAAGAGTGAGAGAGAGACAGACAGACAGCTAAAGTCAGAGAGGCAAATGAGAGTATAGAGACAGAGGTAGAGAAAAATGCAGAGGAGCTCCAATGTTGCACAGGGGGGTAAAGAGACCAAAATGCAGGGAAAGAGATGATGAGGCAGATAGGGAAAAGATAGGCCTAGAAGCATGAAGAAAAGAGAATAAAGCGGACAAGAAAACAGACAATACATGAACACCGGGTAGAGGGCAAAAATAGACCTCAAGGAAGGTTTATAGACTTTGGAAAGGGTCAGCAAATATTAGGGCCAGAGACAGGCAGGGCTAAATAATAATGCATGATCCCCTAGGTTAATTAAATTAGATATTTCTGGTAATAATGCCACTACATCAAACAAATCTCATGAATGACTCACTAACAGCATTTTACCTAACTATCTCTCCTCCAAGAACATAGCTGTACAGAGGGAGAATTTGGCACTTCCTGGCTTTACATAGTTCCTACTGTACCGGTTACCCAGAACCCTCTGCAACAAGCGAGCCGTGGAATGAACACACTCCATTTACAAGACTGGGTTTTGAGCACAGTGCTCAGATGGGCTAATTGTGCATTTAGAAGGAATGCGTGTAGTTATATTACACTATAGGGTTGTGTAATATACACAAGCATTAAAGACAGAAAAGGGCTAATTGTTTCTTGTACAAGATTTGTATATAATACAACAACACTGAGAAATTAGCTCTTAATATGCAGCATACGCAGGTGATATTTCTGTATTCCCTGCAGGAATTCATGACTTTACCCCTCTATGGAACACAACCTGTCATTGAAGAAAACATGAACACCCACTAAGAACAATTCATTTATCACAATCCATCTCAAAACAAACAGTTTTCACAGCCAGCAACAAATTGACCCCATAATGCAATAAAACTCATCACCCAGCTAAATATGACTGGGAGAATATAATGGCCACTGTCCATTAAACAGAAGAGAACAAACCACCTCAACCAAACATAGCAATCCCCAAAATGTTAGCACATTTCATCATTTGGCAAATAATAATGGGGGGTGTGCGCTAGTCAAAAGCTTAAAATAAAACAAGTTTGGCCGTGCAATTTCATCAATGTTAGTACGATATGGATAACATATGTATACACTATGTACAAAATGGAAATTATAGTCACTTTATTTTCCTATAAATATTCAGTAAAACGGTATTAATATCATTGGGAGATTCTTATTTGGCCAATACAAAATATGCCAAAACCTCAAGACAACAGTGCCCCCTAGTGGTCAGTTTATCATAGAAAATAGCAGCAAGTTGACGACGGGTATCAAAATGAAGCAGTCACAATCAGCGATATGCAGTGAATAGAACTTACTGGAAAATGAGGTAATGTGACCTGCCCGTTGGCTTTCACACTTCGATGCATCTCTCGCTGCTGCTGTTTCTTGCTGCCAGCCCGATATGGAGGAATGCCATCCCTGCCAGAGAGAGAGAGACGGGTCAATGATCAGAACCAGTATCTCTCAATACCAGCATGGTACTGGGGCACAATATTATTAATGCTTAATATGTTCCCAGTGATATCATACATCATTTTATGAGAACATTATACAAGACACTAACTTGAATAATAGAATTTAAAGTTAAGCCCCTGTGTCTGTCTCTAAGCGTCACTGGCTCTATCGGAATCCTATTAGAGTCACAATACATCTGCAAACTGTGCAGAGCTGCCACCACCAGAGGGCGCCATAGTAATACTTTTCTAAATCTTAAGCAGCAGCTTTAAACTATTATAAAACAAGCAAACCAAGGCTTTCTAAAGCGTAGATTATTGCAGAACACCGTTTAGGCCAGAGCTTCAAAGCGAAGCCATCTTTCACTGGCATTGGTCTGCAGCAATAATTTATATTGGGTCTACCAACGAAGGCTGAAAAAAGATATTCATGGAAAAATAAAAAAATAAATAAATAAAAAATCACCCTGTTCTTGCCACATTACCATAGGAATATTCACTTTGTAGATTGGCTACATTAAAAAAAAATAAAAAAAAATAATAATGAAAAAAAAAAAAAAAAAAAAAAATGGAGCGTCCTTTTACTTAAGGGCTATCACAGCATAAGCAATCCTTTCCAGTTGAAAAGGATGGCAAAATGCCTTTGCAGGACTCTCTGGCTGCAGAAGGGTGAGAGGAAGCCAATTAGCAGAAGCTCGCGAGTCCGTGACCCAAACTGAAAATAGTTTTACAGCGGCTTTGAAATCAGATTCAGTTGCATATGTATTCAGTCCCATTTTCATTTGGCACGCTCTTCATAACCACTCTGTGATCTTGTTAACATCAAAAGCCTGGTTTGTAAGATAAGGTAATGTTTGAAGTCACAGAGCTGTTTCCTTGGTGTCCAACGCTCGCCCATAAATAAAGGAATCGGAGAGAGGGGGAGAACGGGGCGGAAAAAAAAAAATACATCCTTTTCTCTCCTTTAACCCAAAAAAAGAAATTAAATATTCCCATCAGGGCTCACAGGGTTGATAAAAACACACAAACATAAAGGCGGCAGCGGCTGTGGGGCTGGTTACTGTACTTTACTGCAAGAGTAGTGGACAGATATGGACTGTACACCCAGCAGAGGTGGCTGGAATATAACAAAGTAGCACTATACGGACCGATCTATTGAAGACAGAGGTTTACAGAATTGAAATGATCACCCAGGCCCTAACACTGTACAATGTTGCAAGCCGCACAATTTCCACAACTTTATTTTAAACTGAAATCAATCCAAAATACAGATTTGGCATTGCTCCAGTGTAACGCCCCCTACTGGTTTAATCAAGCTATTGTCACCTGCAGGGGGGAAAAAAAAACACTGCAGCTTATTCAACAAGAATGGGATTTGGTGCAATCTGTAGACTTTGAACTCAGAATAGACTATCCTAAAACTTGGACCCTGAAATCCTTCTCTAGCAGTCGGCCTCTCTACAATGATTTATACTCGGTGGGATAATGCGATGTTTCATCGCTACCTCTGCCATGTGGTTCAGAGAATTAAGTAGATTCACACACAGAAAAAAAGTCAGATCACAGAGTTTTCGCCTCATATAGAGACTCTGTGTTTGAGAGGATTAACCAAGTAACTGTGCCTAGCTGAGGACCAACAACAGAACAATATCTGAGATAAACTCCCAGCTATTTCTATACAATGGTAACACTCGTGACCAATCAGCGAGCGTTACTGAACCATGTACCCAACCACGTTCATTAAATCCAACACTCATCTTTTCTTCCCCTAACGCAGAAGAGGCGAATGTCTACTTACACACTACTGTCCGTCATTGACATGGAGTCATCCGTCATGGCATCGCTAGATATTTCGCTCTCATTGGCGCTAGTGGCGGGGGCAAACACATACCCAGAATTCACATGGTAAGGATTAATGGGATTGTTCCTCTTGCACGACCTGAAAGAAAGGGCATACGTTATATCATCATGTCACAACGTACTATTATCATTAAAACTAGTATTTCAGGGTCACCCTACTAACCCTGCATCACAACTCCAAATCTGCCATGTTTACCTATCATTCCAAAAAGAAATTCCATCAAACCAACCAAGTGTGTAGATTAAACCATATCCGTTAGCCAACGCTACTCAGGGACCGAGTGCAAGTCTAAAAGAGGTGCTGTATCCCATAGCAACCAGCCATCAGCGTCCCTTTCCCTCCTCAACCCTCCTGTATTCAGGATTTCCTCCATAATCCTTCACAAAATGGTATTAATCTCCGTGACTGGGCTAGTAATTATCCCAACAGTTCTCCCAGGGGGAAGTCCTTAAAATGTGCCCTTATCCACTGAGGGAACTTAAGGACGGGAGCCGATAAACCCTGGATAAGACCGATCGGCGTTGATATCAGGTTACTATGTACATATTGTCACTGACCGTAGACTGATTGGAGTTAAACTTCATTATTTCTGCTAAATTTTCCTTAGAACTGTTTAAATGTCAGAAAGTAGATCACAGAGAAAGCAGAGATCACATAGGAGTGGCACAAACATATGTAAATGGCCATCTTATCCCTATGGGTACCAGACATGACATGTTAGTACTCTATGGACGAAGGGGCTATGGCCCCCGTTTCTGAAAGTCTATCTTATATTAATCCCCTAGGTACTGACTAATTACTGCCCTCACGCAATAACACGGGGTCAATGACAGCGTTAATCCTGGCACCAAGAAACTAAATGGATTCGGAAGAGAACAAAATTCAGCTGTTCATATCTCTTGATTTATTAAGTCTAAAACATGCAACAAAGTGGTGAGACCAGACCTCATTCTCTAACCTGGTATGGCATTGTCACACTGACTATTAATTCAGTGTAAAGATGTCATATTTAATGTGCTTCCACTTATTGACAATGTAAAGTACATAATATATGACCTAATATAAGTTTTCTTTCCCTACTGGGTCCCATTCCTTGCAGTCTGGAAAACTAGTTCTTCTTTAGGAGTGAAGGCAATGTATAGGCCTCATCCTGACCTTAACCTCTGCAGATGACAATGGTTAATGTGATTCAGGTACTTAGTGCAGATCTCGCAGCACAGACAAAGCACACACAGCCACTTGACATGACTTAGAGGACAGGGTCTATAAACACTAGCGGACACTCCCTTCTTTACCTGGTGACAAGGACACAATATAATATTGTAAGGACATAACCCTCTATATCATAAACAGGAACCGGACTTCACACATGATCTGATTAAACGCACAACTTTGATCTCTGAATCAGCCATTTAAATCTGTAATCTCGCCCTCCAACGCATGATAATAGAGCACTACTACATACTGTATCCATTATACGGTTGCTTCTAAAATGCAGATCAGAGGGATATTTGGCTTCCAAGTCATCCCACTTCAAAGACAAGACATTCCTGTAAATTAACCTCTTGCTTTGATGCGTTAACCCATTCGCGGCCGAGAGAAGCCACTTTCATCACATATAAAATTCATAGGGCTGATTCTATGTCAATATTTGACACTACACCGTTGATTTGGGATGTTATCAGTTAGGTAAAGGGGCCAAGAGTCAAGCTGCCCTAAGAAATTATTTACAGAAACGGATCTTCCTTAAGAACTGCAGCAGGTTCAGGAAGCCAGGGGTGAAAATACTGTTTGTACGTGGAGATATCTCTCAAGGGAGATAGCAGCGAAGCTCTGGGTAATACAAGCCCCTACAATAAATAATATCAATTTGGAGTCATTGGGGTATATTTACTAAACTGCAGGTTTTAAAAAGTGGAGGTGTTGCCTATAGCAACCAATCAGATTCTAGCTGTCATTTTGTAGAATGTACCAAATAAATGACAGCTAGAATCTGATTGGTTGCTATAGGCAACACCTCCACTTTTTCAAACCTGCAGTTTAGTAAATCCAGCCCCATTGTCTGTCTAGAAATTCCCTGAAGACAGTTCCATCAAATCACACAGCGAAAGGCAAGAAAATGAGGAACAGTTCCTCAATTCTTAGACTGCCATGTTCCCCCCCATAATATGAACTTAGGACACAACACAGCTGTCCGTCCAGGGTTTAATGTGAATTTCCAGTTCGATAACAAACGGTATACATGGCAAGTACAGATCTGCAGGGATTTCTTGGACGCGATGATTAGGGACGTACAGAATCAACAATACAACGGAGTAAAAATGTAATGGGAGTAATGTACCAGTTATGTTGCTTAATATCAGAGAAATAAAGAGTCATTTAAAATCAAGCAATGCTCAGATATATTTCACTCTTTGTGACAAGCTGCTAAATAAAAGACAAAGAGGAAGACTGAGGAATGGAATTAGCTGATGGCTAGATAGAATGTAAGCTCTTTAGACAGATTGATGTTTTGTGTAGCGGTGAGTAATGGGAAGCGCTGTGGTACCTGGCGCTGTTGGTGATGGTTTTTGTTTACCCAGTAGAGGGCAACCTCACACACTAAAAGAGCAGATCCAGCAAAGGTTCAACTGGGGTCATGAGAGTATCAGCTGTGTTCACCTTGGCGAGTGTTTAGGTTACCCGACTAATGTAGTGATGAGCGATGGGCACCGGGCTCAACATATCCAACAAGCTACAAGGCTGCCTGCTCCTAACACAATAACTCCATAATGAATAACGACTTCAATCGCTTCTCGTCAGCAAAGTAAACAATTCCAGTCGTCTGTTTATTGGTATAGCGGTATCAAGTCTGACTCCAAGTACTCTCCAGTGGCATATACCACAGAACTCATTCATTCCACTAAATAAAATCCCTTTCTTATGACAATTGACGAGAACAATTATCTGGGTAGATGGGACGACCAATGCCCAGGTCCTATCACCAAGACTACTGCAGCAGATGTTTTCCTCAATAAGAACAAGTTATAGTGAGGGGGTGACAAACCTTCCATACACATCTTATAGAACTAATCTAGTGACGTTCTATAAACTCACGCACATTTCAGAACAGAGAAGCTTGGTTCGCTAAATGGAATCACAGCCTACAGTTCACAATTATCTCTGATACCAACATACTTAAAGACCATCTCCAGAAGTTCAGTGACAACAGAAGTAGACACGGAGGGAGAAGACACACACAATGAAGGAGGGTCCTACCTGAAGCAGTTATCCACAGTTTCCTTGGCTCTTGAACTTGCAGTAGCCCTCAGGGATTTGCTAGACAGACCCACCACAGAGGGCAAGCTCTTTTGTTTTAAGTCCATACAGTTCAACTCCTCTTCCTCATTCAAGGTGGGTAGATAGCCACTGACCAGTTTTAAACTCCCTGGTCCTATATTGTTGAAATAAGCTGTGTTCTCTCCACCAGTCCTTACATATTCGAGGTATATGTCAGAGGTCAAAAACATCTGGTAGGCATTGTCCTCCATCACTGCTTGGATCTCAGCCTGAGCTTGGTCAAACATGGTCGAGTCAAACTGCTGCTTCTTAATGCAATCCCTTATGAAAACTTTGGTTGGGGGTTTCAGCTGTATGGACACAATGCTGTAGTTCTCAATATAGCGTTTGTGGATGGCCTTGGCTACCCTCAGTGTTTTGGCATCCTTGAGGTCCATCTGCCTAAAACCATTGCAGGCAAACCAGAAGTCTAAAGTATCCACACATTTTTCCCTCTCCAAGAAGGTCCTAAAAAGATGGGCGCCATCCTGATCACCCAACAAGGAATGCAAGGATTTAGTCCATCTGACCAGGGGTGAATCTGGGGAAGCACTGCCTTCCGGCTCCCCCAAACCATCTTCGTTTCTCCTAGGATTGTCTGAAAGTGACATAGACTTTGATCTTTGGCTTTTTGACGGAAATTGGCATGATGTCTGACCTTCTTCTCCTGGCACCGGTGGACGTGGGGCGTCTTCCCTGAAGCTACTGTTCTCATCCGAAAGGTGAGTCATCAACAAGGTACTGCTCATGGCTCTTTAATACGTATTGTATGTTTTAAATTCCACTGTAATCTGCTCTCTCTCTCTCAAGTCAGCAGGGGATCCTGCGAGTCTGCTTCTCTCTGTAAATGAAAGAAAGTATTGATCTAATCAAAACCAGATCCGCCCAACATCAAAAGAAAAAGTAAACAGGCTTTTCAAGTCCTCACTGCCACAGAAAGCAAAGAGATATATATACACAATGCAAATCACAGGGTGCTTTCAAAAGATGCCATGTGAATGGAGGAGAGGCAAACCCCTCGCTGGCTACAGGTCTGCAGCGAGCTGTGAGGGCTCTCTATAATCAACGCTGGAAGGTACTGAAATTAATAGATATGAGACAGATCCATAGGAGATAAGATTTTATATGCGGTATTGAAACACATTACTATAAGCATACTCCACCCAGTGTGCTAAAAATACAAAACAAGACAATCCTACCTCCCAGCCATCACTACTAAACCATAGTTAGGTCTGCTTAGAGTTAAAACTGCTAATGTTAGAATTGTGCCCATATTGTTTTGATAAAACACATGTTAGAGCGGGTTTGGCTGGAATATAAAAGAACTAGAATTTAGTTGGGTTTTTGGATGTACTGGGAGTCCTGCAGGTGAAACTCATTTTACAGAAATCTCCTCCCCAAAGAGGCACGGCGCCTCTCTCCAAGGCATCTGGTTCCCATTCTTAGATTAATATCAGAAGGAAACCCCCTCCAGTAGAATATAGACTGTACTCCCCAGCAAATTGCTAAATATTCCCTGCAAATGGGACATCAGCGTCTTGTTTCCTAGCGAGTGAAGAATCCTATTCATATCTGCAGTGCCCAGAAAATTCAGCACGTTGTGAAATATCGCTCTGAAAAAAATACCAGTTTGCTGCAAAATGGTTCCTTTATCCCCCCAATACTCCAGTATTGTAACTGGCAACAACACAACTCAATGAAAAGAAAATAAGATGGGTAAAATAATTGCTAATTGTGCTTAGAATCTTCTCATCAAATGAAAATTAGGACCTTAAAACACAGTAGCTTGTAAAAATTATACAGTTGCAAAATAACCAACAAAACATATTTAGCAAAGCTTAAAAACACAACTGATTACAACAGCAGAAACTGGTCAACAAAAAAAACAAACAAAAAACAATAAAATAGAACCAAGATACACTTAAAGCCAGATCAAGATCAAGTATAGATCTGTCATCACCTAAACTAATCTTTATAACTTCAGCCAGCAACATTCTTGCAAAATACAGTATATCCAATTTCTAACATAAAATAAGCAAATCTGCTAAAAAATGCAAAGCAATTCGACCTCACTTACACCACCATCAGCGAGAAAGCAGGGACTATGATCCTACAGCATATTTAGGTTTGGAGAAGTTATGCACCAAGCTGGGCAGTCGATACAGCATGAGATCCCATTATTAAATCCAGCTCTTCTCGTTTAAAAAGCTTTGAAGTGAGCTGGCAGACTGCATTACCTGTTTGCATGAACACCCATTCCGCTTCTGGGCAGCTCAAAAAGTTACAATATTATTCCACCATCCTTGCAGCAAATATAGGGACTAGAATCCTGCATGTCACTTGCTGTCTTTCACAGTCCTGTGTAACAACTGACCCCTAGTAAAGCATGCAAAGCTTCTTTAGACATCACAGGGGTGTTGATGGGGATGGGAGGGCTCAGGAGGAGTAGGCAGGAGTTGATTGAAGAAGAGGGAGGGTGGGTACAGAGGAAGGGGGGCACACGCAATGATACAGATCTGTCACACTATCCCACCTTGCTATAGTGCAAGCACTGGATCACACACTGCATAATAAGAGCTCCCAACTTCAAAGGCCAGCAACATGAAAGAGTAGGGGGGGTGGAGAAGGGTCCAGCTTACCATTCATCCAGGGTTGTTTTTTGGGGGGTGCCCTTGGAAAAGGGGCTCCCCAGCATTAGAAGACAGGCACAGGCACAAACACACAGGAACAGCAGCAGCTAGAAAATGAGATAACTCCTCTTGTGCTGTGTACAAAGCTGGAATTTCTCCTCCTGCTTCAAGCAGTCATCAGCTCTTGCAGCAAATTTCCTGTGGGTTCTTTCCAACACAAACTGAACATCAAAGGGTGTCTGTCCTGGCAGGGCTGTGCATCTGATCCATCCCAGAAATGTGCAAGGCTGCACCCCCCGTACCCCGCACTGAGTGCAGGAGCTGCACCAGGCAGCATGCATGTGTGCCCCCTCCCACTGGTGCATGGGCAGCGGGGGTGAGAGGGGCTCGGTGGCTGAGATTTGTACTCAGTGGCAAGGACCTTATCAAAGCCTAGCAATCTCAGCCAACTCCCTGAGGCTCTGGGACGTCAGAATTCACTGATCTGCCGCCCTGTGCCTCCCCCCTCTCCTGCTAGTCTTAAAGAGGCAGAGCCTCCTGCAGGAGGGCTGCTGCCTGTGAGTATAGAACGAAGAGCTGACAGCTCATTGTCACCGTTCTAAACAGTATAAAGGGCGGAATCTGTACCAAGGAATTTATAATCGGGTGGTATAATGATTATATTACCTGAAAGAGCTTTCTATTAGTGGTGAAATGATTATATCCTGTCCCAAGAGCTAGTGGTGAAATGATCATACCCTGTCCTAAGAGCTTTTATCTAGTGATTAAATGATAATACCTTGTCCCAAGAGCTGATACCTAGTGGTGAAATGATCATACCTTGTCCCAAGAGCTTATATCTAGTAGGACAGGGTATGATCATT
Organism: Mixophyes fleayi; assembly: GCF_038048845.1. Taxonomy (NCBI): domain Eukaryota; kingdom Metazoa; phylum Chordata; class Amphibia; order Anura; family Limnodynastidae; genus Mixophyes; species Mixophyes fleayi. Next base: position 201,230,759 of record NC_134407.1, on the reverse strand, counting down.
TCACTACTAGATGTAAGCTCTTATACTCATAGATATGATCATTTCACCACTAGATATACGCTCTTGGGATAATGTATTATTATTATTTAATCACTAGATAAAAGCTCTTAGGACAGGGTATGATAATTTCACTAAGAGCTTTTATCTAGTGACTAAATGATAATACATTATCCCAAGAGCTTACATCTAGTGGTGAAATGATCATACCTTGTCCCAAGAGCTTATATCTAGTGGTGAAATGATCATACCTTGTCCCAAGAGCTTATATCTAGTTGAAATGATCATACCTTGTCCCATGAGCTTATATCTAGTTGAAATGATCATACCTTGTCCCAAGAGCTTATATCTAGTGGTGAAATGATCATACCCTGTCCCAAGAGCTTACATCTAGTTGAAATGATCATATCTTGCCCCAAGAGCTTATATCTAGTTGAAATGATCATACCTTGTCCCAAGAGCTTATATCTAGTGGTGAAATCATCAATCTTTGTCCCAAGAGCTTATATCTAGTGGTGAAATGATCATACCTTGTCCCAAGAGCTTATACCTAATGGTGTGATGCTCAGACCCTGTCCCAAGGAGTTTACAATCTAACGTTGTACAAAAAACAGAACCGTGTCCCCAGGAGCATACAATCTATGAGTATAATTGTCACAAACTGACCCTAGGAAATTACAGTCTAGAGATTGTATAGTTCCTGTTACTATTAGTCTTTATTCATATAGCACCAACATACTCTGTAGCTTTGTCCAAATAGGTAGAAGCACATAAAAAAAAAACAATACAATGAAACATAAGTTGTGGTGGCCTTGCTCATTAGAGCTTACAATCTACATATTTAGCGACCAATGCCTGATCTTACTATCTAGTGCTATGATCATCACCTGTGCCAAGGAGCTTGCAATCTAGTTGTGAAATAGACTGTTTCAAAGCACTATTCAGCTACAGATACTTTCTTAGCATCTGGAATAGTAATATCAGCTTTAGATATGGACACAGGAGCTGACAGTCTAGTAGCAAACTATTCAGCACTAGCTCACATTGAATTAATCCAACCCCTCCCAGATACATGAGTGCACACTGCTCACCAGAAGTCCGCTAGTAGGTGCTGTGTCACTCAGGAGACGGAAGACAGTAGTCATGTGCAATAAATCACAATCCTACATCCACCACAACTTGCAGTTTTGAGAAATTAAATCAACTGAGTTTCTACATGGAAAAAAAATAAAATAAATGCATTTTTAGTTAGCTTTATATTAGTATAGTGCAGGTATCGTCGAGTTTGTGTCCTGTATAGCTTTATTATACAAAATATAATGGATCAACGTACTGATAAATTTTATATTATTATATTATGAGGGTCCGCTCTCCTTATATCGCATGTTTATGCAGCCTGTGGAATGACATATACAAGCGTTCTTTGATAGCCACTGTACACTCAGATGGCTGGCAAATATTATTCTTACTTAATGTTACACTAGACAGAACTCCAGACTGATTTTAGGGTTCTGTCCCACTGTCCCATCCAGGGACATGTTAGTCCTGCGGCAGGGGGGTTGTTGGCGAACAGGATTGCCAGGCAGCCTTCTAGGGGTGTGGCCACACTCCCTGACCTGCGACTGGAGAGGTGGCACGGGAGATGGGAGGGGCGTCCGGCATAGGCCAAGAACAGTAAGGGCGTGTTCACGTAATTGCGACTGAGGTAGACCTGGATGCATAGGCATATATACCAGTCTGGAGGCGTGTCTGTCTGGCGCGCTGACACAACAAGTCGCACTGATGGTAAAGATCAGCAGCTAGACCGCCATCTATTCACATTACGGAATTGATATTTCCACTTGGACTGCGGCAGGAAAAAAGGTTCCATTTTATTCTTAAGGACTAAAATGTATTAATGTACTTGTAATTTATTTATACTTTAACAATTGCGTCTTTCGCCTGTATTAATAACACTGTCTAGACAGTACTCTGTTATGTATAAGACATTTCGTTACAGTATTATATTGTGTACAAATAGGGTAATATGAATCTCGCGTATACTACTAATGCCATGAAGTCACATCGCTACACTGTCGTGTACACACTTTTTACTCCTGGCATAGATTTGGTGCATACACGAGTGGCATAAAGCTGGATGCACCTTATAAAGCATAAAGCTAACTAAAGTCAGTTGTCATGGGGCGTAGATCCCCCTTACACTAATGGGTCACCCAGAAACCCAGGAGATATAATCCGTGTTTCCAACCCATCCCCCTCGTCTGCTGATTTCCCACAACCTGTAAAGAATCCTCTTGCTCATCTTTAAAACATTATTCAAACTCCAGGTCTTCCATTTGTGAGCAGCTTCAAAGCGGGGTGTTTAATCCACATGTGAATGATTAAACGGCTGCAGGAATGCTGCTCAGTTCCCCCGGCAGCAGGTTTTCATTTGGGGGCTTGTAGGAAACATTCCTCAGGTCTCCTCTGCTAAATGTGTGATCTCTCACCTGAAGAGTATATCTCATGAATCCATATATATATCTCAGTACACATTGTCCTTGCCTACAGCATATGTTGCCACTTCTGTTGGGAATACCGTGCCCTGCCTCACAGAGATGCTCGGAACTACCACAAAGGCCTCCAAGGATGAATTAGACAGCTCTGTCCACAGGAGAGTGGATATATGGCTTTATGCCGAAAAGGGAACACCCGCAATAACCTAACCAGTAGACATCATCATCACCATTTGTTTATATAGCGCCACTTATTCCGCAGCGCTGTAAAGAGAACTCATTCACATCAGTCCCTGCCCCATTGGGGCTTACAGTCTAAATTCCCTAACATACACACACAGACACACAGACAGAGGGAGAGACTAGGGTCAATTTTGATAGCAGCCAATTAACCTATCAGTATGTTTTTGGAGTGTGGGAGGAAACCGGAGCACCCGGAGGAAACCCACGCAAACACGGGGAGAACATACAAACTCCAAACAGATAAGGCCATGGTCGGGAATTGAACTCATGACACCAGTGCTATGAGGCAGAAGTGCTAACAACTTAGCCACCGTGCTGCCCATACACTGGGTCTAGCTGGCAAAGCACCAAATCCCCTTTGGTAGCGCCATGCACCTAGATTTGTACCAAAGTGCAGAGGTGTATGAAAAAAGATAGCAGCGTTTGGGAGGAGCATCCCCCACCCAGTGTCACTCTCTCTGTGTCTGCCCATCCCCTCTAGAATGTAAGCTCTCATGAGCAAGGCCCTCTCTCCGAAGGGGTTGATTCAATTGTCGGCGATGTCCCGCTGTGCCGACTATTATGGTAAAGAATCTCCGTAAATTTTTCCTTGCGTGGAAAAGTGAGCAGAGATTCCAGCCTGAATGTTGGCACTATGCGTCTCCGTGGACTGTTCTGGAGACACATAGCGCTTACTTGAATCTCCCACCTAGTGCTTTCCTTACATAATTATAATCATCTAGTTATATAGCGCTACTAATTCCGCATCGCTGTACAGAGAATATTTGTCACCCATATGAGCCCCTGCCCCGTTGGCGCTTACAGTGTAAATTCCCTAACACACACACAGATTAGGGTTAATGTTGGCAGGCAATTAACCAATTCTGGGAGGAAACCGGAGCACCTGGAGGAAACCCACACAAACACGGGGAGAACATACAAACTCCAAACAGATAAGGCCATGGTTGGGAATCAAACTCACGACCCCAGTGCTGTGAGGCAGAAATGCCAATACTGATTTGTATATAATTGTGTCACTTTTATTGTACGTTCTAACCTCCTATATACAGTTCTGCAGAGCACTGATAAATAAAAGATAATAATAAATGACAAGTAAGCAAAGTAGCAGCCCCGAGTCTCCTCTAGCTTAGGCGCTATGCTTCTGGAGATGATGGCTAACCACCGGAATCAGTCACGCATTTTGTCTCTTGCCAAAAAAACAAATCTCTATTTAAATACATGGGTTTTGGCCTGACGATCCTTTGAGCATGACACCAAGTGGCGGCTCTTATTGGCCCCGGATTCTGGCAACCGACTGTCCCTATCATAATTCATCACAGCAATTATCTCATCAGTGTATGAATAGATTATTTTATTAATTGCCAAATCTCCGCCTTGGCTGCTGTTTCCTGTATTACAACTCTTCCCTGCAGAGTCATTGAGACCGTCCCTTACTCTTCCGTCATGATGTAATATCGACCATTATTGCTCCAGAACACAGGAATATCTTAATATCTCTCAGGAAATGAGGGAAAGGGCCACAAGGCAAATTCATTAAAAATGTAGGCTAGGCTGGCAGGTTAATACAGAAAGAGCTGGGAGGCACCAATTATATAATACATTAAAAAAAACAACAATTTAGTGATGACAGGAGACAAGATTACGTATATCATATTGTCAACTTTTAAGGTTATTGCAAAACATTTCACAATTCACAATGAAATATTATTTTTATACAGCAACAAAAGCACCGTAATACTGAGATAAATAGAGTTGTGTAATCATTATATATGCCAGGTCTGGCTAACGTTGTGAAACTACAAGTCCCAGCATACCCTGCCAGCTATTGGCTGGCAAAGCATGTTGGGGTTTTTAGTTTGACAACATCTGGCGAGCCACAGGTTGGCCAGGCCTGATGTATGTGCTCACCCCCCAACCTCACTTATGGGGAAGTAAGAATGGAAACTTTGCCTTTCTTTTGGATTGTCCTTCTTTGCACCCCGTATTCTATCATGTTATAGTTAAATAGCCGTGTTTTCCTCCACGTCAGTCTCCTTTTATGCTAATTAATATAAAGCGGGTTTAGTTTTGTTAACGCCACAATAAAACGTCGCTTTTGCAGAATACACCTAATGTAGATATTTTTATGTATATATTTTTATAACTTAAGCAGCTCTCAGTATTAAATTGGCCAAAGTAGGAAACTACCCTGTCTGAAAAGGGCAGAGAACTACTGTAAAAACAGCATTTTTTTTCAGGAAAGTACAGGAAAAAAAAATAAATTTATGGACTAAGAAAGCACAGGAAAAAAAAAAGACATTTTAACATTCTAAAAAAAAGACTGTGTAATAGGATATGGTGTAACACGGTATTATATATGCATAAGAACATTCTAAGGTTCCACCACTTTTATAGAATAGCCCCCATTGTTCGCTACCCAGACGAATACTGCAGGGCCCCTCTGTGGAGTCACTGGGGCCCGTTATTGCAGTCTCAGCATGGCTGCACACATAGCGATGGCATTTGCCAACAAGTTCAATAATGATCATGTTTATTTCACTCAGATTACTATTGGACATCAAGTTTGGTTTGGAGGCACTCGCTTTCACAACAAGTCAATTGCTCAGTATCGCTGCTAATATCTCAACATGTGGTCAACTTAAAGAAGTTGCTGGTAGATGCGAGAAGATATATTACCTCTTACAGCTTGAATCTTATCCACATACCCATTGGTGATAAGTGATCATTCCTGCTGATTAATGCAGAGAAATGTCAAGACCTATGAGTGATGGCAATAAAAGATTATGTCGCAAATGTCGACTGTTCAACCCGGGGATGGCAGGAGCACAGATACTAATTCTTAGGGCAGAAGTGGTAAGTTACTAGCCTCAGAGGGTATCTAGTAGCCCAATGCCTCGCTATCTGTGTCCGTCACTCATTGTATCTTACTCAGAACATCTGATTTCACTCATTTTAACACTACTTCTATGCTTTCAAATTGTTTGGAAAGTTTTCCACTTTAATGAGCTCATTTAGAATTAAGGGTAAATGCAGCTAAAGGGGCAAATTATCACCCGCACCAGCTATGTTACAAGGTAAGAGGTGTAAGTCCAGGAACCACTGCCTTCTTTTTACATTTAGAACACAAATACTAGGCAGCTTTATTAAACACAGTGATTTAGAGTTGTACCTTCTAACTAAGGTCACTCCTAACTCTAAGGGGTAAATGTATTAAACTTCAATTCTGGCAAATCGCCGACATTCAGCGTTATTGTCAACCAAATTTAGAAAGGCAATCTGATTAAAGGCTAAACTTGCCTTTATTTATATTGCCGTTTAAAAGCAGCCGAAAGAAGGATTGGGGAGAAAATGTAGAAAAGAAGTATTCAAAGGGGGCAGAGTGTAAGAGAGAGGTGGGATAGATATGTGGAGAGACAGAGGAGTAAAGAGAGGCAGAGAGGTATAGAGTGAGGGAAGAGGAGGGAGTGGGTGAGAGAGAAGGGTGGGATAGACATGATGAGAGAGAGAGGGGAGAAGATAGGTAGAGTTGGGGAGACTGTGGAAAAGAGAGAGATTGAGAGGAGGGACAAAGTGGGATTGAGAGGCAGAGGGGCATGGGATAGAGATGGGGAGAGACAGAGGGGAAAAGAGAGGGATAGAAGGAAGTAGTTGGGGAGAGAGTGTGGAAAAGTGAGAAATTGAGAGGTGGGAGAGAGAGAGAGAAAGAGAGAGAGAAGACAGAAAGAAAGGGTGGAGAGTGTGGAAAAGAGATTGAGAGGGGGACAGAGTGGGAGAGAAAAAGGGACTGGATAGATATGTGGAGAGATAGAGGGAAAAAGAGAGGTAGAGAGGGAGGACAGAGTGAGAAAGTGGGTGAAAGAGAAGGGTGGGATAGACAGGGGAAAAGAAATGTAGAGAGGGACAAAAGAAGTAAGTTGGGGAGAGAGTGTGGAAAAGAGAGAGATTGAGAGGGGGACAGAGTGGGAGAGAGAGAGAAAGTAGTGGGATGGGAAGAGACAAAGAGGTAGCGAGGGAAGACAGAAAGAAGGGATGGGGAGAGAGTGTGGAAAAGAGAGATTGAGAGGGGACAGAGTGGAAAAGAGAGGTAGAGAAGGAGGACAGAGAGAGTGGGTGTGAGAGAAGGGGAGAGACAGAGGGGAAAAGAGAGGTAGAGAAGGAGGACAGAGAGAGTGGGTGTGAGAGAAGGGGAGAGACAGAGGGGAAAAGAGAGGTAGAGAAGGAGGACAGAGAGAGTGGGTGTGAGAGAAGGGGAGAGACAGGGGAAAAGAGAGGTAGAGAAGGAGGACAGAGAGAGTGGGTGTGAGATAAGGGGAGAGACAGAGGGGAAAAGAGAGGCAGAGAGCGACAGTAATAAGTAGTGGGGTGAGGTTGTGGAAAAGAGAGAGATTGCGAGAGGGATAGAGGGTGGGATATACATGGGGAGAACAGAGGAGAATAGGGAGGTAGGACACATATAAGGAGATAGAGTGGAGGAAAGAGATTTATATTGAAAGGGGTACAGAGTGGAGGAGCAAGAAATTGAGAGAGGGAGAAAGAGAGAAAGACTACTGATTATCATGGTGTCACAGTCATAATTACAAGGCAATATTCTTTCCGACAGTTCACAAATATACCAGCCAACTTCTTTTCTGTTTAAAATGGGCATGACAGCTTGAGGTGATAGGATAATAGCCAGCATGTCCTAATAAGTTATTTTAAATCTTAATGAGCACTTCTTAAATCATTTGGCCCTATGTTCGGGGGCCCCACATCCCAACAGTGAGCTGTACCATATTGTTTACTAGATATGAGTGAAACATTGCAGAAAAATTCTACAATTTCTACAAATATCAGTGTTTTGTGGTTGGAGAAACATTTTGGACCCTACTACAGCCTACGGTTTTCATGGGCGAAACATGGAGTCGACTTTAAGAACATCCTAATATATGTAATATTATGAGGGGGGTGAAAAACAAAAACAAAGACTTTTTTTAAATTTATATTTAAAATTAATTAAATGTAACAGAGAAGTAAAACTTCTTTTGTGCTCCTTTTATGAATATGGCTTTAATGTTTGAATATTTTCACTATAAATAGAAACCGATGTTTAGTAGGCTATAATTTCCCTGCAATAGAGCCTTGGTGTGAGAGGTCCTGGTTTGGGCAGCAGGGACCTCACATCTCCAAGTTTTTTACCTGTCTTTGAAGATTTAGTGGTTTCAGAATTTGGTGTAATAAAATAAAAAGTTATATATAAATGGGGCTTGCTTTGAAAGACAACCTGTGATCACTTATTGTTGCCAATTACCTCAATGTCCACTCGTTTTCGCTGGGAGGGGGTTAAGCTCGTCACGCGTCCCTTTGAAGTGATTATCCTTTTATCTGTCAGTGGCCTGAGGAATTTCTAGACAATGAATTCTGGAAAGTGGTGCCCTGAGATGAAAAGAAAGGACAGAGGGGAATACTGCACACATCAAATAATAGTGGGGACATTATGAAAATCCCCCCAGTCATGGGGCAGATGAGGTGCAAGCTGTTGGAGAAGACTTTCTGTTTTTAAATGTTGTGTAAAATTAAATATTATTGATCTGTAATATATATTATTAGCCACTCAGGATTTGGCAAACAATTTGTATTTGGCAAACAATATAATATTTAAACTATTAACTTACATTAAGGGACTTTGTTAAATAGACTGACGGATGAGTACACTCAACGTCTCCTGCCGTGGAGGCAGCCATTTTGTGGCCTGACCCAATATTCATCTCAACAATTAGCTAATAACTAGCAAACATCACTGAGTGCTTCAGTGATGTTACTATTCATAGGCAGCATTCTTATGAATATGAATTCAGACAACACAGTGTTTGCCTCAACTGTGAGTAGGCCTTTAGCACTCTTAAATAAACTGTTGACAATGAGCAACTGACACATTTGGCCGCTTACAGGTTAATTCTGACGAGAGATAGAACGTCTAAAATAAAACAAAGTTGCGCGCTGTTGGTTCGTCTCAGTTCTTATTACCCAGAATCCTTTGCTGTGTGGTAAAGTGCAGGCTAAGCAGGTGCAAGTTTGCCAAGTCAAGTGCTTGACTTGTATAATACGGTATATAATATACATATTATATATATATTCCAACCCAACATAACCTTTAATTTAATTGCTGTTTTAAATCCTGACGCAGGTCGATACATTTACCCCAGGGGGAAATTGAAAGCGATAGCATAAGTCCTGAGAAGGAGCCTGCAGAAACCAGTGAGATGAGAGGAGTTGGTGATACCACTGTGTGTGTGTGTGACGTGAGAGTACGAAGGTGCAGCCATGCTGGTTGCTGGCAGCAAACCGGATATGTAGGTGCCCAGATGTCAGCTCTAAGAGGCATCCTGAGAGGAGCATAAGTATAAGAACTCTCACCCATGAGGGCAAAATACAGAACAGATAAAGGCGGAGAGATACCCTGTAATCAGGGCAAGAACAGACAGCCTGATAGCGCTGAGGCCGAAGGAGTGAAAGGTAGAGTACCAATGCCAGGACCAGAGAGTGTCACCTCTGGTACTATCATGTAATGTAATCAGGAGCGATGCATGGAAGTGCTGTACAGATGGAAAATAAATGTGATGGTTTATTTAATCAGCAAGAAGGTCTTATGCCCAAATGTACTTGTGCTAGGCTACCATGCCTGTGTCATCTTCACATTCAACTTCATTGGTTACTAAACCTGCAAGTGCACGGGGAACTGTCCAATTAACTACCCTGTACCTTGGCAGTAAAAGACTGAGCTCAGCCTGGGTGGCAAGCTTGAGGATCCTCATCAGGGGTAGGCGCCTGGGTTTGTACACCTACACCTCCCCATAGTTGGGCAGGGGAGTATCAGTCATTTATTGGGAACATTGGTATGCTTAGCTCAGTCTGGGAGGTTCTGGTCAAGGTCTATCTGATACCGAAGAGTCGGACATCACTGAAGAAATGGACCTTGGCTTCTGACCATTCATGATTAATATACCACCATAGGCATGAATATTAACCTCAAAGATCATTATCCATTGTGGGAGATTCCAAATAATAATACTAATGGTAACGAGTAGGTAAATCATTTAGCAACACTGTGCCATTATGCAACTTTCTATATGTGAATATTGTGCAACTGATAGCGGGACATTCGTCACTGACAGAAAGCCAGCAACACCGCACTCTGTCTAATCCTTAAATTTATCACCTGCAACGTATGGGTTTTTTTTTTAACATTCACAAAGGTCTGAACTTCCTCCTGGACAGTTCCAGCACACCCTCATGCCCCCCAGTGCAGGATTTCCAGGTGACAAGTAAAATAATTAGTACAACCTGTGGATCTGTTACCATGTGTCATTCAGTAATGAATACACCTGTGCTCCAACAAGGAGATATGGAAAACATGCACTGTTAGGGGGCCATAAGGACTGGGTTTGGGAAACCCTGCACTAAGATGAGTAACTCCTTCTGATCCATTCTGGGTGACAATGATCAGTATAAAAATATGACACACCACCATCCTCATAGTGGTTTTATAATACACAGATTCCACAGTGTAGAGGTGGCTTAAATAAATATATATATATATATATATATATATATATATGTCATATATAATATGATAATAATAATTAGGGATGAGCGCGCTCGGATTTCTGAAATCCGAGCCCACCCGAACGTTGCGGATCCGAGTCGGATCCGAGACAGATCCGGGTATTGGCGCCAAATTCAAAAGTGAAACTGAGGCTCTGACTCATAATCCCGTTGTCGGATCTCGCGATACTCGGATCCTATAAATTCCCCGCTAGTCGCCGCCATCTTCACTCGGGCATTGATCAGGGTAGAGGGAGGGTGTGTTAGGTGGTCCTCTGTGCTGTTTAGTTCTGTGCTGTTTAGTTCTGTGCTGTTTAGTGCTGTGCTGTTTAGTGCTGTGCTGTGCTGTGCTGTGCTGTGTTCTGCAGTATCAGTCCAGTGGTGCTGTGTGCTGTGCTCTGTCCTTCTGAGGTCAGTGGTGCTGCTGGGTCCTGTGCTGTGTCCTGTTCAGTCCAGTGGTGCTGTGTCCTGTGCTCTGTGCTTCTAAGGGCATAGTTATTTCCCCAATATTCCCCTGTGTTTAAAAAAATAAAAAAAAGTTTTTTTTATAAAATACCAAAAACTACTTTAATATTTTTTAATTACCACAAAATTTTCACAACCAATCCTGCAGTATAAGCCCATTGGTACTGCAATATTACCAAGTTCACACATTCAGCAGTAAAAGTCCAGTGGTACTGCAATATTACAAAGTTTACACATTCTGCAGTATCAGTCCAGTGGTGCTGTGTCCTGTGCTCTGTCCTGCTGAGTTCCGTAGTGCTGCTGGGTCCTGTGCCGTGTCCTGTTCAGTCCAGTGGTGCTGTGTCCTGTGCTCTGTGCTTCTAAGGGCATAGTTATTTCCCCATTATTCCCAAGTTTGTAAAAAATAAAAAAAAAGTAAAAAAAAATAAAAAAATTAAAAAAAAAAAAAAATATATAATAATTATAACCAAATTTGCAAAACCAATCCAGCATTATAAGTCCATTGGTACTGCAATATTACCAAGTTCACACATTCAGCAGTAAAAGTCCAGTGGTACTGCAATATTACAAAGTTTACACATTCTGCAGTATCAGTCCAGTGGTGCTGTGTCCTGTGCTCTGTCCTGCTGAGTTCCGTAGTGCTGCTGGGTCCTGTGCCGTGTCCTGTTCAGTCCAGTGGTGCTGTGTCCTGTGCTCTGTGCTTCTAAGGGCATAGTTATTTCCCCATTATTCCCAAGTTTGTAAAAAATAAAAAAAAAGTAAAAAAAAATAAAAAATTAAAAAAAAAAAAAATATATATAATAATTATAACCAAATTTGCAAAACCAATCCAGCATTATAAGTCCATTGGTACTGCAATATTACCAAGTTCACACATTCAGCAGTAAAAGTCCAGTGGTACTGCAATATTACAAAGTTTACACATTCTGCAGTATCAGTCCAGTGGTGCTGTGTCCTGTGCTCTGTCCTGCTGAGTTCCGTAGTGCTGCTGGGTCCTGTGCCGTGTCCTGTTCAGTCCAGTGGTGCTGTGTCCTGTGCTCTGTGCTTCTAAGGGCATAGTTATTTCCCCATTATTCCCAAGTTTGTAAAAAATAAAAAAAAAGTAAAAAAAAATAAAAAATTTAAAAAAAAAAAAATATATATAATAATTATAACCAAATTTGCAAAACCAATCCAGCATTATAAGTCCATTGGTACTGCAATATTACCAAGTTCACACATTCTGCAGTATCTTGTGCTACATATAATGGAGACCAAAAATTTGGAGGATAAAGTAGGGAAAGATCAAGACCCACTTCCTCCTAATGCTGAAGCTGCTGCCACTAGTCATGACATAGACGATGAAATGCCATCAACGTCGTCTTCCAAGCCCGATGCCCAATCTCGTAGTACCGGGCATGTAAAATCCAAAAAGCCCAAGTTAAGAAAAAGTAGCAAAAAGAGAAACTTAAAATCATCTGAGGAGAAACGTAAAGTTGCCAATATGCCATTTACGACACGGAGTGGCAAGGAACGGCTTAGGCCCTGGCCCGTGTTCATGACTAGTGGTTCAGCTTCACCCACGGATCTTAGCCCTCCTCCTCCTCCCCCCCCCTACAAAAAATTGAAGAGAGTTATGCTGTCAGCAACAAAACAGCAAACAACTCTGCCTTCTAAAGAGAAATTATCACAAATCCCCAAGGCGAGTCCAAGCGTGTTGGTGGTTGTCAAGCCTGACCTTCCCATCACTGTACGGGAAGAGGTGGCTCGGGAGGAGGCTATTGATGATGTAGCTGGCGCTGTGGAGGAACTTGATGATGAGGATGGTGATGTGGTTATTGTAAATGAGGCACCAGGGGGGGAAACAGCTGATGTCCATGGGATGAAAAAGCCCATCGTCATGCCTGGTCAGAAGACCAAAAAATGCACCTCTTCGGTCTGGAGTTATTTTTATCCAAATCCAGACAACCAATGTATGGCAATATGTAGCTTATGTAAAGCTCAAATAAGCAGGGGTAAGGATCTTGCCCACCTAGGAACATCCTCCCTTATACGTCACCTGAATAACCTTCATAGTTCAGTGGTTAGTTCAGGAACTGGGGCTAGGACCCTCATCGGTACAGGGACACCTAAATCCCGTGGTCCAGTTGGATACACACCAGCAACACCCTCCTCGTCAACTTCCTCCACAATCTCCATCAGATTCAGTCCTGCAGCCCAAGTCACCAGCCAGACTGAGTCCTCCTCAATACGGGATTCATCCGAGGAATCCTGCAGCGGTACGCCTACTACTGCCACTGCTGCTGTTGCTGCTGTTAGTCGGTCATCTTCCCAGAGGGGAAGTCGTAAGACCGCTAAGTCTTTCACCAAACAATTGACCGTCCAACAGTCGTTTGCCATGACCACCAAATACGATAGTAGTCACCCTATTGCAAAGCGTATAACTGCGGCTGTAACTGCAATGTTGGTGTTAGACGTGCGCCCGGTGTCCGCCATCAGTGGAGTGGGATTTAGAGGGTTGATGGAGGTATTGTGTCCCCGGTACCAAATCCCCTCGAGATTCCACTTCACTAGGCAGGCGATACCAAAAATGTACAGAGAAGTACGATCAAGTGTCCTCAGTGCTCTTAAAAATGCGGTTGTACCCACTGTCCACTTAACCACGGACATGTGGACAAGTGGTTCTGGGCAAACGAAGGACTATATGACTGTGACAGCCCACTGGGTAGATGCATCCCCTTCCGCAGCAACAGCAACAGCTGCATCAGTAGCAGCATCTACAAAATGGCTGCTCATGCAAAGGCAGGCAACATTGTGCATTACAGGCTTTAATAAGAGGCACAACGCTGCCAACATATTAGAGAAAATGAGGGAAATTATCTCCCAGTGGCTTACCCCACTTAGACTCTCATGGGGATTTGTGGTGTCAGACAATGCCAGTAACATTGTGCGGGCATTAAATATGGGCAATTTCCAGCACGTCCCATGTTTTGCCCACACCATTAATTTGGTGGTGCAGCATTACCTCAAGAGTGACAGGGGTGTGCAGGAGATGCTTGCGGTGGCCCGCAAAATTGCTGGACACTTTCGGCATTCAGCCAGTGCCTACCGCAGACTAGAGGCACATCAGAAAAGCTTGAACCTGCCCTGCCATCACCTCAAACAAGAGGTTGTGACGCGCTGGAACTCCACCCTCTATATGCTGCAGAGGATGGAGGAGCAGCAAAAGGCCATTCAGGCCTACACAGCCACCTACGACATAGGCAAAGGAGTGGGGATGCGCCTGAGTCAAGCGCAGTGGAGACTGATTTCCGTGTTGTGCAAGGTTCTGCAGCCATTTGAACTTGCCACACGAGAAGTCAGTTCCGACACTGCCAGCTTGAGTCAGGTCATTCCCCTGATCAGGCTGTTGCAGAAGCAGCTGGAGAAAGTGAGGGAGGAGCTGGTAAGCCATTGCGATTACAGCAAGCATGTAGCTCTTGTGGATGTAGCCCTTCGTACGCTTTGCCAGGATCCGAGGGTGGTCACTCTTTTAAAGTCAGAGGAATACATTCTGGCCACCGTGCTCGATCCTCGGTTTAAAGCGTATGTTGTGTCTCTGTTTCCGGCGGACACAAATCTACAGCGGTGCAAAGACCTGCTGGTCAGGAGATTGTCCTCTGAAGAGGACCGTGACATGCCAACAGCTCCACCCTCATTTTCTTCCACATCTATGGCTGCGAGGAAAAAGCTCAGTTTTCCCAAAAGAGGCACTGGCGGGGATGCTGATAACATCTGGTCCGGACTGAAGGACCTGCCAACCATTGCAGACATGTCTACTCTCGCTGCATTGGATGCTGTCACAATAGAAAAAATTGTGGATGATTACTTTGCTGACACCATCCAAGTAGACATGTCAGACAGTCCATATTGTTACTGGCAGGAAAAAAAGGCAGTTTGGAAGCCCCTGTACAAACTGGCTCTATTTTACCTGAGTTGTCCCCCCTCCAGTGTGTACTCGGAAAGAGTTTTTAGTGCAGCGGGGAACCTGGTCAGTGAGCGGCGAAGGAGGTTGCTTCCTCATAACGTTGAAAAAATGATGTTTATAAAAATGAATAATCAATTCCTCAATGAAGTACAGCACTGCCCTCCAGATACTACAGAGGGACCTGTGGTTGTGGAGTCCAGCGGGGACGAATTGATAATGTGTGATGAGGAGGAAGTACACACTGTAGGGGGAGAGGAATCAGAGGTTGAGGATGAGGACGACATCTTGCCTCAGTAGAGCCTGTTTAGTCTGTACAGGGAGAGATGAATAGCTTTTTTGGTGTGGGGGCCCAAACAAACCAATCATTTCAGCCAAAGTTGTTTGGTAGGCCCTGTCGCTGAAATGATTGGTTTGTTAAAGTGTGCATGTCCTATTTCAACAGCAGACCTCTCAACTGCAGCTCATCCCTCCTCTGCGGGGATAATGTCTCCTGTGCTCTGACACGTCACTCTGTGTACTCTCAGCCTCAGGATCTGACACTACAGCTACCATGCCTCTTGTAGCAGCCCTCACTCCAGGGCCTCTTCCATGTGCAGTGTCCCCCTCTCTCTTGGGTTCACTATAGTGGCATGGAGTTCTCCCCCTCATCCAGGGCACACATTCCTTGCCCTGGCTCAGTCACCACGCTCAGACTTCCAGGCAATGCTGGGGGAGCCTGGGAGCTTCCACCCCAGGTCCCCAGCTACAACTCTCCTCTCCTGTGTCTTCTCTCTCTTTCTGACACTTGAAAGATCGTGCCTTTAAATGAAAAAGTCAGTCTTGATTGCACGACTATGTGCAAGTGCAACAGGGACATTTTTTTGGGTTTACAAAGTCAAACAGTAACACTACGACCCTGTCTGTCTGGGGTCTGTCAATGACGAATTGTCTGGAGCATGTTTTGAGGAGGTATTGTGGCCCCGGTATCAAATTGGGTACCGGGGCCACCCCACTATGCAGTCCAGATACTTGTTTGGTGGAATTCCGACACGTGGAGGGTTTTTTAATTATATTGTGGCCTCGGTACCAAATTGTGTACCGGGGCCACCACACTACGCAGTCAAGATACTTGTTTGGTGGAATTCAGACCAGTTGAGGGTTTTATTATTATATTGTGTGGACCACTCTATCTATACCACACTACAACTCTATACCACTCTATTTCCTACTTTAATTCTATTTAATTCTATTTCCTACTTTAATTCTATTACTAATTAATTACCATAAAGAGGAACCAAAAAAACCAATTTTACCAAAAGTATAATATGACTTAGACTTACAAACACTACACTTGAAAGATCGTGCCTTTAAATGAAAAAGTCAGTCTTGATTGCACGACTATGTGCAAGTGCAACAGGGACATTTTTTTGGGTTTACAAAGTCAAACAATAACACTACGACCCTGTCTGTCTGGGGTCTGTCAATGACGAATTGTCTGGAGCATGTTTTGAGGAGGTATTGTGGCCCCGGTATCAAATTGGGTACCGGGGCCACCCCACTATGCAGTCCAGATACTTGTTTGGTGGAATTCCGACACGTGGAGGGTTTTTTAATTATATTGTGGCCTCGGTACCAAATTGTGTACCGGGGCCACCACACTACGCAGTCAAGATACTTGTTTGGTGGAATTCAGACCAGTTGAGGGTTTTATTATTATATTGTGTGGACCACTCTATCTATACCACACTACAACTCTATACCACTCTATTTCCTACTTTAATTCTATTTAATTCTATTTCCTACTTTAATTCTATTACTAATTAATTAACATAAAGAGGAACCAAAAAAACCAATTTTACCAAAAGTATAATATGACTTAGACTTACAAACACTACACTTGAAAGATCGTGCCTTTAAATGAAAAAGTAAGTCTTCATTGCACGACTATGTGCAACAGGGACAGTTTTTTTCTTTACAAAGTCAACTAATAACACTTGGACCCTGTCTGTCTTTAACATACTTAATGGGATCTCAATGACGAATTGTCTGTAGCATGTTTGGAGGAGGTATTGTGGCCCCGGTATCAAGTTGGGTACCGGGGCCACCCCACTACGCAGTCCAGATACTTGTTTGGTGGAATTCTGACACGTGGAGGGTGTATTTATTTTATTGTGGCCCCGGTATCAAGTTGGGTACCGGGGCCACCCCACTACGCAGTCCAGATACTTGTTTGGTGGAATTCTGACACGTGGAGGGTGTATTTATTTTATTGTGGCCCCGGTATCAAGTTGGGTACCGGGGCCACCCCACTACGCAGTCCAGATACTTGTTTGGTGGAATTCTGACACGTGGAGGGTGTATTTATTTTATTGTGGCCCCGGTACCAAATTGTGTACCGGGGCCACCACACTACGCAGTCAAGATAGATAGATGCGTATCATAGATAAAGTACATTCAGTGGTGTGGGGCAAATTGAAAAATATTCAAAATGCACTGACATTATCAAAAACAAGAGGTTGTCACATGCTAAAACTCCAACATGTATATGATGGAGAGGATGGAGGAGCAGCCGTATGTGTAGTGTAATGCAGACCTGTTGAAGGTTTTTTATATATTTTATTGTGGTGCCCAGTGCCCACTCCTCTACGCAGTCCAGGTACATTTATTGGTGCGAATCAAACAAGTTGATGGTTTTCTTATTATATATATTGTGGTGACCCACTCCTCTACGCAGTCCAGGTACATTTATTGGTGCGAATCAAACAAGTTGATGGTTTTCTTATTATATATATTGTGGTGACCCACTCCTCTACGCAGTCCAGGTACATTTATTGGTGCGATTCATAAAAGTTCAGGGTTTTTAAGATATTGTGGTGACCCACTCCTCTACGCAGTCCAGGTACATTTATTGGTGCGATTCATAAAAGTTCAGGGTTTTTAATATATTGTGGTGACCCACTCCTCTACGCAGTCCAGGTACATTTATTGGTGCGAATCAAACAAGTTGATGGTTTTCTTATTATATATATTGTGGTGACCCACTCCTCTACGCAGTCCAGGTACATTTATTGGTGCGATTCATAAAAGTTCAGGGTTTTTAAGATATTGTGGTGACCCACTCCTCTACGCAGTCCAGGTACATTTATTGGTGCGAATCAAACAAGTTGATGGTTTTCTTATTATATATATTGTGGTGACCCACTCCTCTACGCAGTCCAGGTACATTTATTGGTGCGATTCATAAAAGTTCAGGGTTTTTAATATATTGTGGTGACCCACTCCTCTACGCAGTCCAGGTACATTTATTGGTGCGAATCAAACCAGTTGATGGTTTTCTTATTATATATATTGTGGTGACCCACTCCTCTACGCAGTCCAGGTACATTTATTGGTGCGATTCATAAAAGTTCAGGGTTTTTAATATATTGTGGTGACCCACTCCTCTACGCAGTCCAGGTACATTTATTGGTGCGAATCAAACAAGTTGATGGTTTTCTTATTATATATATTGTGGTGACCCACTCCTCTACGCAGTCCAGGTACATTTATTGGTGCGATTCATAAAAGTTCAGGGTTTTTAAGATATTGTGGTGACCCACTCCTCTACGCAGTCCAGGTACATTTATTGGTGCGAATCAAACAAGTTGATGGTTTTCTTATTATATATATTGTGGTGACCCACTCCTCTACGCAGTCCAGGTACATTTATTGGTGCGATTCATAAAAGTTCAGGGTTTTTAATATATTGTGGTGACCCACTCCTCTACGCAGTCCAGGTACATTTATTGGTGCGAATCAAACCAGTTGATGGTTTTCTTATTATATATATTGTGGTGACCCACTCCTCTACGCAGTCCAGGTACATTTATTGGTGCGATTCATAAAAGTTCAGGGTTTTTAATATATTGTGGTGACCCACTCCTCTACGCAGTCCAGGTACAATTATTGGTGCGAATCATAAAAGTTCAGGGTTTTTAATATATATTGTGGTGACCCACTCCTCTACGCAGTCCAGAAAGATACCTTGTTGCAACGTTTTGGACTAATAACTATATTGTGAGGTGTTCAGAATACACTGTAAATTAGTGGAAATGCTTGTTATTGAATGTTATTGAGGTTAATAATAGCCTAGGAGTGAAAATAAGCCCAAAAACTTGATTTTTAAACTTTTTATGTTTTTTTCAAAAAAAATCCGAATCCAATACCTTAAATCCGAACCGAGACCTTTCGTCAAGTGTTTTGCGAGACAAATCCGAACCTCAAAAATAACGAAAATCCGGATCCAAAACACAAAACACGAGACCTCAAAAGTCGCCGGTGCACATCCCTAATAATAATATCCTTCCACATACAGGGTTCCCTAAAGCATACTAAAGTGATATCACAGCTGTGTAGTTATACACTATTCTCTTCTGACAATATAATCTACCAGTAAAGAGATCACATGTGTATATTAAAGGCTCATCTGGGGGTAAATGTATCAAGCTGAGAGTTTTCCGGCGGGTTTGAAAAGTGGAGATGTTGCCTATAGCAACCAATCAGATAATAGCTGTTATTTTGTAGAATGTACTAAATAAATGATAGCTAGAAACTGATTGGTTTTTTAAACCCGCCGAAAAACTCTCAGCTTGATACATTTACCCCCTGGTCTTCAGAAAAGGCAGCAGGTTATAGTCAGTGATAGCACCAAGGACCCTGTTCTGAGATTTGTTGATACGAGCTGGTGCTGTGAACACGCCCAGTGAAATAAAACTCAGGACACCGACGTCGCTGGTAAACACCTTTGAGTACGGGAACACTATACAATAATGAGATCGCGTACAGAACGTTTTGAGAAGTGATCAGAGGCAAACGCAGGTGTTTGTTTACTTAAATGAAGATATCCTCATCCAAACTTGTGCTTTCTACAACCTGATATTCCTGCTCTCTGTTGCATCCTTTATTAGCATTTCTAATAGTATGGAGATTATCTGTTATCTTGTACTTGGCCTACATTAGAACTCACCATCCCGTTTCTCCCGCCGCAGGCAGGCGTAAGTGGAAGTTGCACCCACATTCTGATCATGCGCAGAAGATATGCTACGCACACTGGCATAGTACCCACCCTGCATCAGTCCCACTAACACTTAACAGATAATTATCAATGTTGTCTATTATCAATTTAAAGATGAATAAAAACAAAAAGAACACTGCAGTTGGATATTTTCTGACCTTTAACATTCTAAACATTTGTCTTTGATAAGGGATTCTATTCCTGCCGGTAATTTGTTACAGGATCGGCAGCCCTCATCCTATGCACATCTGAGTATGATGAGACTTCATACGAAGCATCACTCACTGAAACAAGTAAATGGAATTATAAATGTGGCAATTGGCCACTCATGTAAATAATAATTCTCTGCAGTGTTCCGGAACTATAAAAAAAATGTTGACGCAACTCCCAGGTTACTTGTAATATCCTTATGAACAACAAAGAAACGATTTACAGTCTACAGCAAAAGATACATTATACGCTATATAACCTAGAGGGAGGAATATGAAGTGATGATTTAAGAGCTCAACCTCATTATTATACAGCTATAATTTTCAGGCATTCATCACTTCACTTGTGTTTTAGACTGCAATCTCTTTTCCTCGGTTGTCACAATTCCATATTATATCCCTTTTTTTTTTTTCCCAGACATGTATTACCTCTAACCCCCCACCCGGGCCCTCTTCCCCCCTCCCTTTCTCATTTAAATGTCTGAATAGCACAGTGGGCAGAATCCTTGATGGAAATACATGAGGGGCCTCTATGGAGATCCTGTGTCAGAAGTGAAATGTACTCAATATCTGCACCCTGTAATTGCTTTCTAGAAATGCTAGGGCTGTAGGTTCAAATTTTCTCTCACAACAACAACAACAAAAAAATATTCCTTCTAAACCTCAGCATTCCCATGGACAGTAACTCCCCCCCTAAATTCTGCTATAAAACGAAGATGTTTATTTTTTAGGGTACATAAGAATCTCTATAGCTCCGAAAAACAACTTTAGTTACAGGCAATACATTTGCTTACAAAGAGATAAATTGAATATTTGTTACCTCATAAATAGAGAAAATATTGTCATTAGGGCTGTGGCCTGGAGCTCACCTATTGGACAGGATAAATGAAAGTGTTAAATTGAGCAATAGGGTTACTTTACTTTGTGTCACCGACTTCAATTTACCTTGTTAAACTCTCCTTAAAGCAGCAATTGCCCCCAAGATTTTTATTTTTACTTCAAAAGAAGTGGCGAAGCTTAAGTGAAGTTGTTTCCACAGCTTGGGGCTAAAGAACCCCAGAGTGCAGATAAAATGGGCTTTTAATTGCCCACAGTTGCCGTGGGATGAGTATGGCCAGGAGGTCAGTCAGCTGCACCATCCTCCGCTGATTATTTTGTCATGTTATGTTGTTCATTAGCGCTACAGAGGCATCTGTCGGCCATGTTGTTTTTGAGTGATCATAGCAGTGGTCCTTATAAAGCACTATCTAGATTTTATCTGGTCGGACAGTACTAGGGACTGGTATGTATGTACAAGGCAATACCAATATTCAGCTGTCAAATCCATGATTTATTTACCTCAAAAATTGTATCAAACTATCAAATTTGTCGCTTATTACTCTTATTTTCCCCAAATTTTAGGAAACGACGGCATTAAAAATCACTGACATTAATTACAAATGACTGACTTTCTATTTTAACATATTACTGCAACAAGAAAAAAAAAAAACCTTCCCGAGGATTTCGAGAATATATGTCAACGTATTCCCTCGAGTACATTATAACTTTATTACACATGTCCAAAACTGCTTCTGTGCAGGACACAGAGCACATTATTGGGCGTGTAAGTTATTCTGCAATTCAAAGTTACTACTCTCCAATGAATATTATTGTCCACTGTACATAGATTATAACGATATAATATATATGCGATCAAAAAGTACTACTCAAATATTAGTTATTACTAAGCAAGAGTTTGTAACTGAGAAATGCAATGTGAGGATTGTGTAATACATGGAGAGATGAGATATTGTGGTCACACACAGCAGCAGGTGTCTGGGATACTACACTTGTCACTGTGTGTTTTCTCTGCTCATTTTGATGGAATGATTCGCTTTGATCAGGGATCTTTTTGTATGGAGAGAAGGTCCTTTTCCCCAGGATTAAAGGCTCTGTTTTGCCAGGTGTTGCTGTTTGTCCTACACACTAATCCACTTAGGTAGAAACAAACAAGAACCCAGGAGCCGTCCACTCACAGGACATTACTGCAGATGGACGTCAGCTGGCTCCTGATGTACCACCGTGTTTGGTGTCACTTCACGTCTCATCTCTGTATCCACCAATGTTCCATTCAGTAAAAGGGGCTCCCAGTGGTGGAATCCCATACCCTTTGAAATTATTATTATTACCATTTATTTATATAGCGTCATTAATTCCGCAGCGCTGGACAGAGAACTCACTCACATCAGTCCCTGCCCCATTGGGACTTACAGTCTAAATTCCCTAACATACACACAGACAGACAGAGACACAGACTAGGGGCAATTTGTCAGCAGCCAATTAACCTACTAGTATGTTTTTGGAGTGTGGGAGGAAACAGGAGCACCTGGAGGAAACCCACACAAAAATGGGGAGAACATACAAACTCCTCACAGATAAGGCCATGGTCGGGAATTGCCACATGACCCCAGTGTTGTAAGGCAGAAGTGCTAACCACTTAGCCACCGTGCTGCCTCATACTAAAGGCATCCATATGTTTGGATAGTAAAACAAAAACTTAGTAAAATCTATCCAAATAAAACATTATGAAATGTATCTTTTGAGAATAAATGATTAATAGACCCATGCTTGGGATGGTGTTATACTTAGAACAATAGGGAATATATTATAATAGAAATTACATTGCCAGCTATGTGTTTTCCAAGACCTATCTTCTCTTATTGGCTTGTTTTATATCTCCTTTCTGTAGACTTCCCAAACACAGTCTAGAATTAATTTCCCTGTCTTATCACATTCCCTCCTCCCTGGTGGTGATATCAGAGTAAGTCTGAGAGTTTTATCCTGTCTGTCTGACCCTCTCATCCTGGAACAAACTGTTCCAACATCCATTATAACAGCTGTCTCCTGTGAACTCTCCCTGGTGCCCTCTAGAACAGTAGACACACAATCCAGGAACAATATTGGCTCCCAAAGATCTGTTTCTTGGGCCCTTCTATCCACCCCATGGGCACGTGCCATAGGTAACGGAGTATCAATGTGGGCGCATAGCGGCTAATTGTTTGAATTGGTTAATGACACTATAGTCTATGGGTGGATTAGTCTTTATTAAGGTCATATATAGAATTTATTTAACGCTAATATCGGTAGCTCTGCACTATACTGACATAGAAGTATAGATGGATACAAAAGAGGCAGAGGTCTTAAAATGTATGTTGCCTTCAGGTTGGACATAGACATCTATTAAAGCTACTTCTAACATACCTACTTCTGAGCTGTTGATTTAAGCTGCCAAATCAGAGCTGTTTATTTGTAAAGGATTTTACCAGGAAGAAATATATTGAGAGTGACTGCTCGTTTTCAAATATGTCCATTAAAAATGTAGTCATCTGAGCTCTCACATACCCCCTCTGCCTATTCATTACAACAGAATTTGGCAAACATCCGAAACTACTGTACATTATTTACACTATTGCAACAATGTTCTTGTCCTCTGCAAAACAGCAAAAGGTTCTCCACCCACCCGGATGTTTTTACTTTCCACCCAGCTTTTGAAGCCCAACAGAGTCCTATTGTTATAGAGGAAAACATTGTTTCTCCTAGTATAACAGGTACTATGTGAGCACTACAGCCATCAGTGTGTGCTACACCACAAGTCTGACCTGTCCTGGCAGGTGTGGGCAAAAAACTCCAACATTTTTATTGCAAAAATATTACACTGCCCCCACCTGGCAGGGCAGAATTTTTGGGAGGAGAACACTGTTCTGCATGAGCAAAACTGCCAGGGGTGCAAAGATCTGCCAGACTATGGACAGTGGGAGCAGGAAGGGGTGGGTGCTTCTGTACATTGTTATATTTTAGGAGAACCCCTCTAAGCTGGTTACACAGTGGCGTTAGGAAAACACATTTGATATGTGGTAGTGACCATCATATCAGAATCAGAATAAATAGAACAGCCAGCATCCAAAAAAAAAGTCAACCAAATCCATGACTATAGGGTAATTGGCACCAATATGTTCCCCACGCTCATTTGCATGATTTTAGTAGTATAAACATTATTTCTATGGCACTGTGTAAGGGACGGTACTGTTAGAACCCTAGATATGCTGATAAATATAAAAGTTGTCTTTCAGAATAACAATGTTTCAGGTCATATTATAAACGATTGGGGAATATGATTTAGAAGCAAATGGTGATGATGTATCTAATTTATTATTTAATGAATGTAATTATTTCTGTTCCCTTCTACAAAATAAAAACGGACCATTTTTTTGGTTGATCTGTGCTAGATGCTATATATAGCCCCAGAGATAGGCAGAAGTGCTGGACACTGTGCACTTAACAAACAGCCTCAAGGACCAATCTGCTTCTCCATAACAGTAGCAATCAAATAGGATAATGTAAACACAACTTCAAATGTTTTCAGGTCCCCAGCTTAACAGTGATTTAGAGCCAACAGCCCCACCTATTAAAGCCTTTCATGTTATCAAGAGAGGTCGAGCCCAAGGTCACTCACTCTGACCCCTAAGAGCCCAGGCCATTTCAGGAGTGACATGTGGACTGCTGCAATTATTCGCAACCTAACACCTAAATTGTTAGTTTGTGTTATTGTGTTACTTTTGTCAGGGTGTTGTGATTTACTTGCTCTAATAATCATCCCCTGGAGGGTTCAGTGCACAACAGGGATTAAACATGGCAACATATAGTTTTACATTTACTTTTTACCAATGTAAATGAAGACAAAGGGCTTGGTGGTGGTAGGAGCCACGTGTCCCACCTGTTGTAAAATCCCAAACGATACGGTTTCCGGTGGCTGTGTATTTCATATAAGTATCATATAGTCCAAGCAGTAGAGAAATGGCTTTATCTTGGATCTATTCTAGTAATTTGATGAGAGAGAAAAATTAAGTGAAAGAGGGGAGAGAGAGGGGGGAGAGGGAGAGAGAGAGGAGAAAGAGAGAGGGGAGAAAGAGTGAGGGGGTGAGGGTGGATGGAGGAGAGAGAGAGGGAGAGAAAGAGAGAGAGGGGGAGAGAGAGAGAGGATGGGGAGAAAGGGAGAGAGGATGGGGAGAAAGGGAGAGAGGATGGGGAGAAAGGGAGAGAGGATGGGGAGAAAGAGAGATAGGATGGGGAGAAAGAGAGATAGGATGGGGAGAAAGAGGGGGGAGGAAGAGAGAGAATGGGGAAGAAAGAGGGGGAAGGAATAGAGAGGAGAAAGAGGGAGAGAGAGAAAGTTGGGGGGAGAGAGAGAAGGGTGAGGGGAGAGAAATGGAGAGGGAGTGAGGGAGAGAAAGAAGGAGTGAGGGAAACAGAAGAGGGAGGGAGGGAGGGAGGGAGGGGGAGAGAGAGAGAGAGAGAGAGAGAGAGAGAGGGAGGGAGAGAGAGAGAGAGAGAGAGAGAGAGAGAGATTTTGGAGAAAGAGAGATGGAAGGAGAGTGGAGAAAGAGAGGGAAGAAAGAGAGAAGGAGGGGGAGAGTGGATGGTGGAGAGAGAGGAGAAAGAGGGGGAGAGGGAGATAAAGAAAGATGAGAAGAGGGAGAGAAAGAGAAGGGTGGGGGAGAGAGAGGGAGATGGAGTGAGGGAGATATAGAAGGAGAGAGAGAGAGAGGGGAGAGGGAGGAGAGAGATCAGGGTATAATTATGAGATTTTAATTTGTATCAGGCTACAACTTTTTGGACCCGAATACAAGGAAACCCACGTACAGGATAATGTATGCTGTATCCACATTCTATTATTAATATTACCCTTTGTCTATATTGCACCAACGTTGTATGCAGCGCTGTACAACCAGAGAATGTTCATCACTCTATACCTTACCTGCAAAATACCATATAATGCAGAACTATATGGAGGATGTATTTCGGACTTATTAAGGTGTAAAACAAGTACCTGGTTTCACACCTTATATTTGGTGCCCACAGGAGGATACCCTGGTAAGATGAACAAGGTCTTGTGTTGTCCCACAGAATGTGGAGATAATTGCTGCTTGGTTTGGTTAAGGGTTAAATGCTCATAAAGCTGGCACTGAAGCCAATTGTTCCAGGAATCCTTTCACTTTTTGGATTATAGGCGAATAGAACCCGATTCACGTAGGACACCGGCTGTGGGATTTAATCCCAGGACATAAGGTGCGAGTACGGTGGCTCATCAGTTACCAGGCTACCCACACAAAGCTTGTGAACTCTGGGATACCACCGAGCTAACACCATGCCGACTTCAGATATAGATTTCAAGAGTACAAGAAAGAGAAATGTTAAGGGGATTTCTTGTACCCTGCTGCTGCTCGATCTGACGGTGACCACTGTATCCCACGCTCTGAGCAGCAGGCTAGCGCCCTCCCATCAGCCTTTCATAAGATCAGAGCATCGCCTTGTCATGTCAGATACCACCATTCCCTGACTCACCATGGAGAATCTCAGTGATGGAGATAGGAGCCTTACAACCTTCCCAAAAAAATAATGTTTAGATATACAGCAGTGGGTCAAGTTTAATATAAGAATATAAATGTTACAGCAGCTCTCATTATATGTACCATTCTGTTAAAATGCCTTTGCTTTACAGCCTGCAGGTGGCACTGTTCCTTATGACATCAATGAAGAGGCTTAGGGGTATATTTACTAAACTGTGGGTTGGAAAAAGTGGAGATGTTGCCTATAGCAACCAATCAGAGACTAGCTTTTATTTTGTAAAATGCACTGAATAGATAACTAGACTCTGATTGGTTGCTATAGGCAACATCTCCACTTTTTTCCAAACCAGCAGATTAGTAAATCTAGCCCTTAGTCACCGACTCAAAACAGATATCAACTGAAGAGCCACAGCCAGGCTAAAGTAGAAGGGCCTGAAAGTCACACATAAAAATAGCATATTTATTATATATTGGGTGGCCTGCGTCTGTAGTATATACTCCAGGTTTACGTCAAACATACATGTACACATACCCACAGCCAGATCGTAAGCACAAGAAAAGTTTGTTAACAATTGTCTTGATGGCGTACAAACACATTTGCAATATAATACAGTAGATGATATATTCCTTCTTTAAAAATATGCCCACCTATACTATATGCATGATCAATGCAGAAAGCACCTATTGGCTCTGTAGTGTTCAGCTGTATTTATTTCATTGAAAACTGGTGCCGAGGGAAAAGGTGCTTTAATTCATAACAAGCAGACATTATCTTCTAAAAGTTTTATTTTGTAGTTATTACATTCTTCCCTGAAAATATTGAACTCAAAGTGCCATGTTAAAAGACCTGGAGCTGAAAATGATGGCAGGCCAGTCGTGTGATAAATCCATGGGCGTGGCTATCTGGAAGTGGGCGTGGCTATACAGCCCAGTAAAAGAAGAATTAAGTACAACATTGTTCCGCCATCATCATCATCCCCAGCAAGTCTTGCCCTCTGCATGCATTAATTATAGGACCATTACTCATATACATACCTAGGCTTATAATATAGCTATACTCGTAAGCCAACAATGTGAGGATCCATGCTCTTATTATAAGTGTGCAGAAGGCATATCCCATTGTCAGCCATATTATTTCACAGAGGTAGCCGTCCCACAATTGTCAGCCATACATTACATAGTGATACCTCAACTGACATTGCCAGGTATATATTGCAGAGCTGTACCCCAATTTCTAGTCACCTCCAATGCCAGTCACATATAGCTCAGAGATATATCCTATTTCTCAGAGTCCTCCTTATTAGGTAGAACTTATTACATTACCAAAAATAGAAACAGTGTCCTTCTCATCTGGTTCCCTCTTCGCTTGTTGAAATCCTTACAGAACCAATTCATATAGATCAGTGATGGCTAACCTGTGACACTCCAGGTGTTGTGAAACTACAAGCCCCAGCATGCTTTGCCAGTAGATAACTAGCTGATAGCTGGCACAGCATGTAGTTTCACAACACCTGGAGTGTCACAGGTTAGCCATCACTGATATAGATAGAGAATGCACAGAAGGTGGTGTTCCGCAGCAGTACTCTCTATGTGATATGTCTGGCTATAATATGCCTCTGAACTTCATCAGGGGTCACCCTAAGCAATTATTTTTTATACCGTATGTGCAGCAGATCATGTATGTAGCGGCGATTCAAATGAGGATTACCAAACCATACAGGTGCTATTACGTCACGTAACATGGAAAGACTCTATCCTCCTAAGTATTAAAGGTGTGTGTCATCCAGTTGCTGACAAGCCAGCTTGACTTGGATTGTCATGTGTCGCTCTAGTTAAACACCAAGGAAATATTAATATACATTCACTTTTAATCTGTGTCTCATTACAGACTGTAATAGATGTGAATATAGTAATATATATATATATATACTGTATATTAGAGATGCTCAGGCTCGGTTCCTAGAGAACCGAACACACCCGAACTTAGGGGATCCGAGTGGTTGGCTTGGTACTGTCACGCCCTCGGAATCGAAAACGAGGCAAAACGTCATTGTGACGCCGTCGGATCTCGCGAGTTTTGAATTCCTTTTTAAGATCCAACATAGCGAGGGGTGGGAGGGAGGGCGGACCCCCATTTTTCTTTTCTGCCACTGCTGTGTGCCAATGTGTCCTAGATGTGCTAGGAACTGCCGTGTGTCATTGCTCTGTCGCTTACCATCCAGCCAGGTCGCTGCAGTATTTGTCCGAAAGTGTATGAAGATAATATTGTGACCTGTGAGGTGGTCTAAATTGACTGCAAATTACTTAAATTAGTGTTATTGAGGCTAATAATAATAATGTAGGAACAACAAAAAGCAAGGTGGTTTTGCCAAAACCAAAACTAATCCAGATCCAAAGCCAAAACCACACACACATGCCATATGTACACCATATAGAACAGTGGTTGTTAGTGAATACACTTATCATCATCTTTGATGGGCCTATTTGTGTGTGTAGGCCTGGAGCTGTAAGCTCCACCAGGGCCATTGTTAACAGATCAAGAAAAATATGTATTGTCCAAGTAAAGATCCATCGGAAGTTGAAACCGCCTAATCAAAATGGTAAGATATGCAGATATTACATAAACACAGTGATGTCACGGGTTCTTAGCCAACTGTCAGGGTGGGTACAAACTCAGACAACAAAATGGCTTCTTCCAGTGTGAATACCATACCTCCCAACATTTAAAATCATGGAATCAGAACTAAATAAGCACTGACTCAATTCCGAGCAATCTCCGCCCACAGATGGGCGAATTTGGATAAAACACTTTTAGTTGTTATGACCCACCCCTATTACAGACCACGAATCTTGATGTCCTGTCAAAATCAGAACAGCTGAGAGGTATGGAGCAGGTAATGGGTCTGATAAATAAAAATTACCTCTATTAGGCAGAACACATCCTCATCATCATCATCACCATTTATATATATATAGCGCCACTGATTCCGCAGCGCTGTACAGAGAACTCATTCACATCAGTCCCTGCCCCATTGGAGCTTACAGTCTAAATTCCATAACACACAACACAGACAGAGAGAGAGACTAGGGTCAATTTTGATAGCAGCCACTTAACCTACCAGTATGTTTTTGGAGTGTGGGAGGAAACCGGAGCACCTGGAGGAAACCCATGCAAACACGGGGAGAACATACAAACTCCACACAGATAAGGCCATGGTCGGAAATTGAACTCATGACCCCAGTGCTGTGAGGCAGAAGTGCTAACCACTGAGCCACGATGCTGCAACAATCACGTATTGTCACTGCCGCAATGTTTTCTGTGTACACGACGTCCCATAAACACACCTGTGATGGCCAAAGATCACTAAACCCCACAACCATTTATCTTGTGTCAAAACACGACCTCTACATCTTACAGAAAAAAAGTATAAATTACGTTGCCAATGTTCTGATAGCAAAAAAATGATTTACCCTCAATACTTACTTTTAAAGAAAAAAATAAAATAATTCAACATGCAAGAACAAAGTCACCTCATTAGGTCCCTCTTTACCGTGGACTGAATGGCGGACAGTCTGTCTTTATTTCTGTCGGCACAAAAACTAATGTCTAATTTTAAGTAAGTTCTTGCAAGCCGACTTAAGATTGATCCACTCATTCTGGTTTCTGCAACTTGCAATTTTGTTTTAGAAAAAAAAAAAAAGAAAGGAGAAAGCTCTTTGATAGGGAGCTTTAAAGAGCAGCCTTTCCCTAATGGCAAGATTTAAAAGAAGTGACCTTTTTGTGGAAAATATCAAAGTATAGAAGAGAGTCTTCTTTTCAAGCGTTGCTGACCTTGTCGGCTGAAACTTTTCCCCCGAATGCAATATTTGATGTTTTCTTTCCTTTCTGAATTAGAGCGCTTTATGTTGCTGTCTGCACAATTGAAGCCCTTACCTGGATATTGTCATGCATTTTTCTAGTCAGTAATAGGCAAAAATCCCCTTAGAAGCGTTGCTGGGATGGTTCCTTCGCTCGTCAATCTGTTCTACCGTCAGCATTTATACTTCTGACATGAAAGTGTGGCCCTACTTCTGTAAAAAGCACCACAACTCCCAGCATGCTTACAGAGAGTCTAAGCTCTGATGTTCTTTAAGGAATATAATAATAAACAAATACAGTGTGGGGCATATATATACAAAAGCTGGTGCAACATAAAAAAAGCAATTAATTGTCTCCGGAACGGCCATGGCGAAGATTTCACAGAATTCTCTACTCATTTTTCCTCGCACGCTATAGAGATTAGAGGAAAAATGAACAGAGATTTCTACCGTAATTGCCGGCAATGTGCACGGCGCGATGTCCGCGTGCTTCTTCGCCAGCAATTGAAATCCCTCCTAAGGGAATTATCTTATTACAGTGTAGAAATCTGTTCTCATAAAGATCTCTGAAGTAACAATAATACATACTTGCCAACCTTTTTAAAACTTCATTCCGGGGCAGGGGGGCGTGGTTGGAGGGCAGGGCAAAGTGAATTGCGGAATTTTGGTCCCACCCCGCGACTAAATGTCATTTTTGTCGCGGGGGGGGGGGGTGTAAAATGACGCAAATTGCGTCATTTTGACAGCGAGTTGCCGTATGCGGATACTTGCCTGCTTTCCCGGGAGTTTCATGAGTCTCCCGGACATTCCAGGAGGGTTGGCAAGTATGCAATAATATCGTTTTACACCATATCGTATAAAAATGTCTTGGATTTAAAAATATCTTTTTTTTATACCTTAAATAGGTTTGTTTTCATTTCCTGTTGGTGAGAGTAGGTCCGAATCTCCATCACTGCACAAATCTACGGACTGCATCCGCTGGACAATCCTCAAATTAAGGCAAAGGCATCAGCCCTCCATTACCTTCCCCATATCATGGGAGTCTGTCACACCCAGCACTGCCCTCAATAACAATTACATGAGTGGACAGGTCACCCTCCCCCAGCTCATCATCTCCTGACATACTCGGTGCTGCTAGGAACATTCTAATTATTTGATTGGCTAAAGACTGTTCTATCCCCACCCACATCCAAACTGAGGAAATGTCAAAGGAGCAGGAGACTGGTTACCGTCAGGCAACATTACTTATTTATCCATGTGCATCATATTTCATAAATGTCATGTTTCCTTCCATGTCTGGCTTCTAGTTATACTTTCCCTTTCAAGTATCAGAGTTGTAATACTGTCAGTGACATAAACACTTTATTCTCAGCAGGTGACCCATCACTTTCCCTGTAGGACATGTAAATAAGTCTGGTACATACAGGAGTAATATAGACATTGATCCCAGCTGGAGAGCAGGTAATAACCCGGTGGCTGTGCTTGCAGGGTGGCAATGGAAATGGACTTTTAGTAAAAAAAAATCCTGGCCCCAGGGGCTGTTCTCAGAGCTGGATGTGGCAGCAACAGACATTTTCCTTTACTTATATAGCGGATGATAATCTGCATATATCACTGGATGATAACAGTCAGTCATGTCAAAGTTCATTTTACACCTGGGCTAAATTAAAATATTGGGCATCTAAATTGAAATGTACAGTTACTATAATGTAGCTTTATAGTGCAGTATATGGCAGCACTGCATATCACAGGGAACAGAAGACATCACAAGCAGCATATGGCAGCACTGCATATCACAGAGAACAGAAGACATCACAAGTAGCATATGGCAGCACTGCATATCACAGGGAACAGAAGACATCACAAGCAGCATATGGCAGCACTGCATATCACAGGGAGCAGAAGACATCACAAGTAGCATATGGCAGCACTCTATATCACAGGGAACAGAAGACATCACAAGTAGCATATGGCAGCACTCTATATCACAGGGAACAGAAGGCATCACAAGTAGCATATGGCAGCACTGCATAGCACAGAGAACAGAAGACATCACAAGTAGCATATGGCAGCGCTGCATATCACAGGGAACAGAAGACATCACAAGTAGCATATGGCAGCGCTGCATATCACAGGGAACAGAAGACATCACAAGTAGCATATGGCAGCGCTGCATATCACAGGGAACAGAAGACATCACAAGTAGCATATGGCAGCACTGCATATCACAGAGAACAGAAGACATCACAAGTAGCATATGGCAACACTGCATATCACAGGGAACAGAAGACATCACAAGTAGCATATGGCAACACTGCATATCACAGGGAACAGAAGACATCACAAGTAGCATATGGCAACACTGCATATCACAGGGAACAGAAGGCATCACAAGTAGCATATGGCAGCACTGCATATCACAGAGAACAGAAGACATCACAAGTAGCATATGGCAGCACTGCATATCACAGGGAACAGAAGACATCACAAGTAGCATATGGCAGCACTGCATATCACAGGGAACAGAAGACATCACAAGTAGCATATGGCAGCACTGCATATCACAGAGAACAGAAGACATCACAAGTAGCATATGGCAGCACTGCATATCACAGGGAACAGAAGACATCACAAGTAGCATATGGCAGCACTGCATATCACAGGGAACAGAAGACATCACAAGTAGCATATGGCAGCACTGCATATCACAGGGAACAGAAGACATCACAAGTAGCATATGGCAGCACTGCATATCACAGGGAACAGAAGACATCACAAGTAGCATATGGCAGCACTGCATATCACAGGGAACAGAAGACATCACAAGTAGCATATGGCAGCACTGCATATCACAGGGAACAGAAGACATCACAAGCAGCATATAGTGGAAGCACTGCATATCACAAGTATTATATAGTGGCAGCATTAGATATCACAAGTATTATATAGTGGCAGCACTAGATATCACAAGTATTATATAGTGGCAGCACTAGATATCACAAGTATTATATAGTGGCAGCACTACATATCACAAGTATTATATAGTGGCAGCACTAGATATCACAAGTATTATATAGTGGCAGCACTAGATATCCCAAGCAGCATAGAGTGGCAGCACTATATATCACAAGCATCATAGTGGCAGCACTAGATATCACAAGTATTATATAGTGGCAGCACTAGATATCACAAGTATTATAAAGTAGCAACACTAGATATCACAAGTATTATATAGTGGCAGCACTAGATATCACAAGTATTATATAGTGGCAGCACTAGATATCACAAGTATTATATAGTGGCAGCACTAGATATCACAAGTATTATATAGTGGCAGCACTAGATATCACAAGCATCATAGTGGCAGCACTACAAATCACCAGCAACATTAGACACCACAAGCAGCATATGGCAGCACTGAATAGGACAGTGAACATATGACATGACAAGCAGCATATGGTAGCACTACGTATCACATAGGGAAGACAAGACATGATGACACTGCATTCCACAGGGGACAGAAGACATCACTAGCAGCACACGAGGGCACTAAGTGTCAGAGGGAAGACAAGTAACATTGCAATGCACCTCGTAACACGGAGCACTGGAGGACATTATAGTCTATTCTTTTGATAGAACAGAGCTGTATATATACTGCAATATATAATATTACAGGCAGTACATAGCGGCACAGGTTAGCACAATGGAGTAAGGAGCAGTATATTGTAAAATCAATATATGGCAGAGGATATTTTAGGGAAGTATACAGTATAACAGAGCAGTATGAAGTGGCACCAGTTATAATAAACCGCTATAATGATGTAACCATATAAGCCTGACATTGCTGGTGTAGTATATCACATGTGATAGATTGGCAGTATCAGAACTGATGTGGGGGCACATTACATGAACACCCCATCGTAACAAACTTATTCTTACACCCCATTCTGCCCAACACTGCAGTGACACTCAGCTGAGCATCAGACCAATCACTGAAACGTGGCGGCTATTCCAAAAACTCAAAACACATTGGGGCATATTCAATAATATGTTGCTGCAACCAATCAGAAATCAGCCTGGTGTAGAATGAGAATAGTCATAGATGATTGGTTGATATGACCTACAGATAACTTTACATTTTAACTATTTTGACAAATATTTACAGGAAACAAGAAATTGTTTACAAATTCCCATATCTCACTCTACATATGATGAAGAGTGCAAGCTCACCTGCCCGATTCATGTTACTTGTACACATAAAACTGCACATGGGATTTGGAATGAAGAAATGAGAAACATAAATGTTACAAAATAAATCTTTAATGTTATGTAAAATGCTGGATAAAAAATATAAAAAAAAATATACAGCATATACAGTAGTTTGGTAGACATGGATTAATATAAAATAACATGGTTAAATAGGAGTGTATAGGTAGTATATTAACCCCTTGTCTTGCAGCACAGGGGCCATTAAATATTAAAACAGTGAATAAATAAGATTAATTTGTTGCAGAGATTGTGGATATAATTCCTGAGCTTCCAGGTAGCTTTTATTTAAAGTATCTATATAGCGCTCACTGTTTGGCGGGATCCGGTTGTGTCTCCGTCATGCTTCACATATATGGAATTCATAGCCTGAAATAAACATGAAAGAATGAATTATTATCAGAGTGTGGTTCACTTACATCACCCAGCATTGATCTTGTCCCTGGGAATCACACCTGATAACACTGCGGGAATCACACCTGATAACACTGGGGGGATCACACCTGATAACACTGGGGGGATCACACCTAATAACACTAGGGGGATCACACCTGATAACACTGGGGGGATCACACCTGATAACACTGGGGGGATCACACCTGATAACACTGGGGGGATCACACCTAATAACACTAGGGGGATCACACCTGATAACACTGGGGGGATCACACCTGATAACACTGGGGGGATCACACCTGATAACACTGGGGGGATCACACCTGATAACACTGGGGGGATCACACCTGATAACACTGGGGGGATCACACCTGATAACACTGGGGGGATCACACCTGATAACACTGGGGGGATCACACCTGATAACACTGCGGGAATCACACCTGATAACACTGCGGGGATCACACCTGATAACACTGCGGGGATCACACCTCATAACACTGCGGGGATCACACCTGATAACACTGCGGGAATCACACCTCATAACACTGGGGGGATCACACCTGATAACACTGCGGGGATCACACCTGATAACACTGGGGGGATCACACCTGATAACACTGGGGGGATCACACCTAATAACACTGGGGGGATCACACCTGATAACACTGGGGGGATCACACCTGATAACACTGGGGGGATCACACCTGATAACACTGGGGGGATCACACCTGATAACACTGCAGGGGATCACACCTGATAACACTGGGGGGATCACACCTGATAACACTAGGGGGGGATCACACCTGATAACACTAGGGGGGGATCACACCTGATAACACTAGGGGGATCACACCTGATAACACTGCGGGGATCACACCTGATAACACTGCGGGGATCACACCCGATAACACTGCGGGAATCACACCCCATAACACTGGGGGGGATCACACCTGATAACACTGGGGGGATCACACCTGATAACACTGGGGGGATCCCACCTGATAACACTGGGGGGGATCACACCTGATAACACTGGGGGGGATCACACCTGATAACACTGCGGGGGATCACACCTGATAACACTGGGGGGATCACACCTGATAACACTGGGGGGATCACACCTGATAACACTAGGGGGGGATCACACCTGATAACACTAGGGGGATCACACCTGATAACACTGGGGGGATCACACCTCATAACACTGGGGGGATCACACCCGATAACACTGCGGGAATCACACCCCATAACACTGGGGGGATCACACCTGATAACACTGCGGGGATCACACCTGATAACACTGCGGGGATCACACCTAATAACACTGGGGGGATCACACCTAATAACACTGGGGGGATCACACCTAATAACACTGGGGGGATCACACCTGATAACACTGGAGGGATCACACCTGATAACACTGGGGGGGATCCCACCTGATAACACTGGGGGGGATCACACCTGATAAAACTGGGGGGATCACACCTGATAACACTGGGGGGGATCACACCTGATAACACTGGGGGGGATCACACCTGATAACACTGGGGGGATCACACCTGATAACACTGGGGGGGATCACACCTGGTAACACTGTGAGGATCACACCTGATAACACTGCGGGGATCACACCTGATAACACTGCGGGGATCACACCTGATAACACTGGGGGGGGGGGGGGAAATCACACGTGATAACACTGGGGGGGATCACACCTGATAACACTACGGGGGGGATCACACCTGATAACACTACGGGGGGGATCACACCTGATAACACTACGGGGGGGATCCCACCTGATAACACTACGGGGGGGATCCCACCTGATAACACTGCGGGGGGGATCCCACCTGATAACACTAGGGGATCACACCTGATAACACTGGGGGAATCCCACCTGATAACACTGGGGGATCACACCTGATAACACTGGGGGAATCCCATCTGATAACACTGGGGGAATCACACCTGATAACACTGGGGGATCACACCTGATAACACTGAGGGGATCCCACCTGATAACACTGGGGGATCACACCTGATAACACTGCGGGGGGGATCCCACCTGATAACACTGGGGGATCACACCTGCACAAAGTGTTTAAAACCTCAGAGGTGGAACCTCTGCAGTTCATTCCACCAGACATAATGAGTAGAGAGGAGAAGTTAGAAATACTGTAATAGACTGTGTATCTAACCAGGGAAAAGGTGACAGGTACCTCATTAATTTTAGGCAAAATGAATCTTACGGTATCCAGGTTTTATAGTCGAAATGCATGTCAGTGACAATGGAATAAAGTGATAAAACACATTACGTCAGGTCCAATAGGAGTGAAGCATTATTTATTATATCTGCTGAAGTTACCTGTTACATTTGTGCTGCAGCCAATCAATTTAAGTCTAAAACTAACACAAACACTCACATGAAAACAAACCCATACATTTATACCGGGGTCAGAGCATATTCTGTCATCACACCCAATTCATGGGAATGTAGTCCCATGAATTGTATAAGTGCAATATATACACCAAACTGGGATGGAGGTGGATTAGCTAGCGGTTACTAAGGGAAGACTAGGTAAATGTACTATACAATATAAAGGTAGTCCTGATCCTGTGGACCCCATCCATCTATCCTGGATCTTTATCCTCCAGGAGTGTATACATATTATTTATAGGGAATACTGACAATAATAATATTTATCCCAGAGCTTAGCCCGTGTTTTTCTGCGTGTCTCCTGCTTGTTATTACATCTTGCAGAAAAGTTCTTAAGTCTTTCAGGAGTCCGAAGGCTCTACAGGGGTCCTGAGTGACTGGAGTTTGGGTCTATAGGTCGAAAATATATATTACTCTTTCAAGGTGGGTTTACATTTAACACATGAATTTATTAAATTTGCATTCCCGTGTACGCTCTTTAGCTTTGGTCCTAGATTCATTCTGTACAAGTGAAGACTGGAACAAAAGGGTTCCGTGTTGGCCTGGATGGGATAATGGAACAAGGACCTTCTGGCAATTTGACTTTAGCCACAAGCCTGTGCTACCGCCCGTGACGAAATTAGATGTTTTTTTTCTTCACTTTGAAGTGTGCAATAATTTCATAATCACGCTGGTAATTGTGAGTCACTGGCTCGACCTCCCAGCTGTGTTGTGGAGTTTGTGTCTCATCATGAAAGACGGTCTGGACTTGTGAAGCACTTGTCCTCTTCTTGAAAAGTCTGACTAAGCAATGTGGATGACAGACAGGTGGGCAGGCACCCAAAAAACAGTCTTGTTCACACAATACAAGGTGCTTTTTCTCACAAGTGAAAGCAACTTTGAAAGCGCTAATTTAATCCTTCAACCTTCCCCCCCTGGGGAAAGAAGACAGATAGAGGACATAAAAAGACTTGTCACCGCGCCTCCAAACCCCCTCACCTTTTGTTCTGATAAAAGGTTAGGTCTTCCTGCAGCACCTGCGCTCTCTTCTGTAGAAAGTTCACCTGTCAGCAAAACACACAGTTTATGAACCTCGAAAGTGGACAACTTAAAACACAGCGATCTTAGCACTGATAAGTGAGAAATCTTGTTTGTAAAGTACCAAGAATACAGAAATACGCCAACCAGGGTCCAGTTAAAGAGCATTTATTTGCATGCAATCAAATATATTATTGACTTGAAGGACAAACATACCATTTTAGGTCTATTTTCTCCTGCAGTGAGTACAAATGAGTAATCAGTGGAGTTATTGGGAGGATTTATATGATTTGCCTTTGCACTATGGAAATACATTTCTTAGGTGTCAGTAACTCATCCAGCACCATTCAGGTGATGTCTTACAATTGTGAAGTCATATATTGCTGAGGGTCTTAACGTTCATTATACTGCAGACCACCGAGATCTACAACAGGGGCGAGCAACCTGTGGGTCAGGACTCACGGGGCAGCACGGTGGCTCAGTGGTTAGCACTTCTGCCTTACAGCGCTGGGGTCATGAGTTCAATTCCCGACCATGGCCTTATCTGTATGGAGTTTGTATGTTCTCCACATATTTGCGTGGCTTTCCTCCGGGTGCTCCGGTTTCCTCCCACACTCCAAGAACATGCTGGTAGGTTAATTGGCTGCTATCAAATTGACCCTAGTCTGTCTCTCTGTCTGTATGTGAATGAGTTCTCTGTACAGCGCTGCGGAATTAGTAGCGCTATATAAATAGTGGTGATGACAGAATCTAATTTTGGGGTCATCTCTTTGGGGTTGTTGAACAATGATATACCGGGACTCCAGCTTAAAATAAAAAGATTGAGCTGATCTAGAGTGATAGGAATATGCAACTTAGTCACTGATGTCTTCTAGAAACACACTGAAAGCCTGGAAAATCAAGCCAAAGATGCCAAAGTTGGCATTTAGAACAGTGCACCCCTTGCCATCAGGAATAAAGGCAAAGTGGGCATGACCTGGTGATATAGTCTATGTCAGGCTTGGCTAACCTGTGGCTCTCTAGATGTTGTGAAACTACAATTCCCAGCATGCCCTGCCAGCTCTCAGCTGGCTATTTACTGGTAAAGCATGCTGGGGCTTGTAGTTTCACAACACCTGGAGAGCCACAGGTTGGCCAGGCCTGGTCTATGTATTAGTGAATGAGACGCAGAGGCAGGAAAACATACACAAATGAGAGTCTATTTTTTGCAGTTAACTTTAGAAATGTCCTCAATAGGGTGCAATGTACAGATGTGACATTTCAAAAGCAAATATATATATATAATTGTATATCATCATCAGCTCTTTATATAGCGCTACTAATTCCACAGCGCTGTACAGAGAACTCATTCACATCAGTCCCTGCCTCATTGAAGCTTACAGTCTAAATTCCATAACACACACACACACACACACACACACACACACACACCAATTTGATAGCAGCCAATTAACCTACTAATATGTTTTTGGAGTGTGGGAGGAAACCGGAGCACGGTCATGGTCAGGAATCAAACTCATGACCCCAGTGCTGTGAGGCAGAAGTGCTAACCACTAAGCCACTGGGCTGCCCAAAATATATAATTACATTTGAGGTGACATGGTTACTCCCATTTTTAAGACTAGTTTTACTACTGTGACTGTAAAATGTTGGTAGATTTTCATTAGGATGACATTATATTGTGTTTGTCACAACTACAATTACCTGGGATTTTAGCGATGTTATTGTGTCTTCAAGTTCATGTCTCATGGTGGCCGGCATCAGTCCTTTGATCTTCAGTTCGTATTCCTGACGGATGTGCGTGATCTGGGAAGCAAGAGAGCGAATAAGTGATAATGTCAACGCTACACGACAATATCAAATACATATACCAACCAAGTCTACCCTCGTAGACGTAATAGATAGCGTATATATTACGAGTTCAGTTTATTTCTGAGAAATAAAAGAGGGCTTCCTCGTTATAACTGCCCCTTTATAATGCCACCCTTGCTTGTATATTATAAAATAAATGAAAAACCACTAATCTTTAATAAAAATATGGTTGTTTGAAAGAAATATTTTTATATATATTTTTTTACATTGATTACATAAATCAAGATGTTCTTAATGTGTACTATACAAACAAAAATGCATTTTCATGGTCTCTCTTCCTTACATACACATTTCTGTGCTAGCTACTGGCACACATACGTGTACTTTTCCAAACAAAGACTATGCCATGTCAGTTATCACTATTAGTCCGCACACACCTGCCGTGTAGTTGGTGCAAATGATACGGTTGAAGTCAAGCGGACTTACGAGAAACCCTGGACTTGAATCAGCTGCAACTGCGTTGGCACCGCCTTACTTACTGTACGTTACCTATGTGTGCGTCCGCCCCTTTCCACTCCCATTCTGCCCTTACTTACTGTACATTACCTGTGTGTGCGTCCGCCCCTTTCCACTCCCATTCTGCCCTTACTTACTGTACATTACCGGTGTGTGCGTCCGCCCCTTTCCACTCCCATTCTGCCCTTACTTACTGTACGTTACCTGTGTGTGCGTCCGCCCCTTTCCACTCCCATTCCGCCCTTCAAGTCGTAAGTGTAATTTGCGCTTGGACATCATCATTTATTTATTTATTTATATAGATGATTTATTTATTTATAGATGTATTTATTTTTATAACATAACCCCAGGGTTTGGGTTAAATAAAGCCCTTGCTCCTATTCTTTGCTGCTATTTTGAGAATTGGAGCTTGTGCCTCCCAGCCAAAAACATTAAAGACAATACACACTTTTTGGTGGGCCAAATAGCAGTGATTTGAAAATGGACCTTTTCCACCCCCACATTCCTGAACTAAGTAAAACTTGATGCTTTTAGATATCCTCTATTCGACAGAAGGAAATCCTCCCACATATCCAAAAAGGGGCTACATTTTATGCCAAATGAGGCTGTAGAACGAGATGTACAAGATAAATACATGAAATTGTTTGAATCTGGATTGGTTTCATTATAAACAGATTGGGGATGCTTCCTGGGGGAAGAAAACTAGAGAAGAGTAAAGAATCTTAAGAGGATTGATACGTTTGCTGTGGGCAGAGTTCTAGAACTATAAAAGACCTTGACTCACATTATCAGACATCCTTGACCTCCGTCTCTCCCTAATGTATCACTACAGTGCCTGCTGAGACAACACAGAACCTTCTATGGCTTGTGCAAAATCAACTGTTTTTGATTTCTTAAATTGTAGGTTTATTTTTGTTGGTTTGAATATTTGAGTACTCAATGATATAAAAAGGTCAATACTAAGGCTGGGTACACACCACATGTTTTTCACCCGATTATCGGGCCAATCACACGATAAACGACCGTTAGGTCCGATATTGCATTAGTGTGCACGCTCCCATGATCATGTTTTATCGCACAAAAGCTCATAGTATCATTTGATTTGATTTTATAAACGGACTAAAAATAACTATAATCGATGGAACGATGTCGGGCAAATTCCGCAGTGTGTACGCACTCACGTCCTGCAGTGTAGGCAGATCTCCACAGAGTGAACAGAGTCACAATCTTATCAGCAGATGGTTATGACAGATGAAGAGCGCAGATCTGAAGGTAAATCGTGTAAACCTTGCACAGTGTGTACACAGGAATCAGTATGCTGATCGGGACTTTCAGTCATTGGTACATTGTGGGCACAGTGGCTAAGTGGTTAGCACTTCTGCCTCACAGCACTGGGGTCATGAGTTCAATTCCCGGCCATGGCGTTATCTGTGTGGAGTTTGTATGTTTGCGTGGGTTTCCTCTGGGTGCTCCGGTTTCCTCCCACACGCCAAAAACATACTAGTAGGTTAATTGACTGCTAACAAAATTGACCCTAGTCTGTGTGTGTGTGTTAGGGAATTTAGACTGTAAGCTCCAATGGGGCAGGGACTGATGTGAGTGAGTTCTCTGTACAGCGCTGCGGAATGGCGCTATTGATGGCGCTATATAAATAAATGATGATGATGATGGTAAAATTGTTAACAAAATCGCACCGGGAGAAATTTTCTGTAGTGTATACCCAACCTTGGATCAAAGCAACGGCTTTCTCTGTAACCATGATTACTTCCATGTTGTAACCACAATGTCTTCTTATGTTATGAATCCAGCAAACATACTGTTGTTTTGAATATTTTATGCTTAATAAAACAGATTAAAAAAAAAAATCATTATGTTTAGGTCTGTGGTGGAAGTTACTTTTATTGACATTGGTGGAAAGGTGAGCGTTCTCTCATGGTGGGACTGTTCCTAAAATAAGACCGGGCAGGAGGATGGGAGCGCACCCTTTCAAGTAGCTGAGGATTGAATGTCTGCGGAAAATGAATTGCCTATATACTTGTAAACATACCGCTGGGGCACAGGGCTGCAAGCTGGGAGGGGAGCCAGGACTCTGGCAGAAGGGAAATTCTGCATCGCTGGGATAATGGCATCCCAAAATAGCATGCAGGGGTCTGGAAATACAAACCTGAGAGGTCTTTGGGATACCGCAAAGGTACATTGGCAGGCAGCTCGGCAAATGATGCTTTTGTATGGAGGCCAGATAAGATTCCCCGCTGAGAAGTATTGGCTGCCTGCAAGGTAATCTATACAGCCGCTATTTATGTGCTCACTTTTCATTGATGTCTATATGAACCTGGCCGTGTGTTTGGAAATTAACTTAACCTTTTAATCCAGAACAAACTAAGACTAATTCTCATGCAGAAACAGCTTCAGCTGAGGTGGAAAACTTTCTACTATGTTCCACTACAGGGTAGTGATGTTTGTTATGCTCCAGGTAATATGATTTACAGATGTCCCACAAGGGTCAT
Organism: Mixophyes fleayi; assembly: GCF_038048845.1. NCBI lineage: Eukaryota > Metazoa > Chordata > Amphibia > Anura > Limnodynastidae > Mixophyes > Mixophyes fleayi. Next base: position 201,187,593 of record NC_134407.1, on the reverse strand, counting down.
TATCTGTCTCTAAATATATCTATTATATGTTATATCTATACGTCTTTGCTTTGACCAATTAAAACAGTGTAATTTGTAGGCACTATATAAATAACTTAATAAATAATCTATACAGGACTACTTATATGTGTGGGTAGCGCTGTCTGTATATACCTTTTACGGTGTTTAATAACTTTACAAGAGTCCTAGGGGTATATTTACTAAGCTGCGGGTTTGAAAAAGTGGAGATGTTGCCTATAGCAACCAGAATCTAGCTGTCATGTTGTGGAATGCACTAAATAAATGACAGCTAGAATCTGATTGGTTTCTATAGACAACATCTCCACTTTTCCAAACCCGCAGTTTAGTAAATCTAGCCCCTGATGAGAGGAGTGAATGGGAATCAAGAATAGCCCAGAGATAACGGGCTTGTAATGGGGTGTTTCAGGCATGGGGGTGTTACTGAAAATCAGGAGTACAGGAAGATCTAAAAGCTACTACAACCCTCCCCTCTAGGTGTCACCAACTCATACCTCTAATTATTAATTCAGGTAAGATACAGACTAAATCCAATCAGTCGCAGAACCTGTGTAATGTACATTGATCAGTAATTAAAGGGAGAAGATGACAACCCTGCTCTCTGCTCCCAAAAACAGTGATAATTCAGAGAGAGATATTTACTATTAATGTGAATACCTCTTTTTTTAAAGATCATTTAAAAAAACAAACATGTGTGCCCTCAATATTGAGGGAACTTAACAGGTAATTATTAGTAAAGATGGACAGGGAATTGTTCTGGCCGAGGTATCTTACAGCGGGTGCTGATAATGGGGACCTATACAATTCACCGTGAAGGAAGAACAAATATATTGTCTAGATCAATACTGTGTGCACAGTGGCCCATGTTTCTCCAATAGTCTTGCACAGCCAGTGAACATTGAAAACAAAGAAGCTGTCCTTTCCATTGAAACGATGGACTGGAATAATACAGTGTTATGGTATATGTCTGACACACAATGATACTAGTCACAGAGTATCTGACCACTGTAGGCTGGGGATCTCTCTCAATTTACCGAGGGGTACAGAATCCTCCTCCTTCACCCTCCTGTAATTACAGGTACCATACACTGAAAAAGTGTCCCTGGAAACAAGATTTTTAGATGTCTAATGACAGGTGTGTTATTGTACCAGCTTATCTCTGGAACCCAGAATTAAATCGTTAGAGGAAACTCAGAACTTTGTTAAATTGCTTTTCTGCTAGAACGGTTATGTGTCAGCTGCCTCCGGGCAGTCACAGGGAAAATAATTACCAATACAGAGAAAATAAAACGAACAACAAGTTCTGTTGCTTTCAGGAAGAATGATAAAGAGGCAAACAGAGTGTCACTATTAGCTATTTATTGTATAGCGGGCTGTGTAAATATTTTACTGGAAAACAGCCTATGAGTGGTTGCATAAAAGTGTATAGTAAGCTCAGACATAGGTTTCTCCTGCTGCGCCCTTCCCGCAATGTCTTCCAATAAATAATAACAAAACAATTTTGCAATAGGTTTATAAAAAGAAATGTGTATTGAACCAGTGATGTCACTACTTCCAACTGACTGCACAGACGGCATTCCTTGTGATGTCATTGGTACTTTAGTGACATGATAATCTGCAGTCTCAAGAAGAGTGATTTCATCCTACCTGTAGGTGACGGGTGCACTTATTATAATACGGATTTATTGTATCTTACAGAACCATATAATTGACACATGTGACCACAGCTCCCCACGCATTTTTTTAATTTTTTTTTATCATTGTAAAAAAATAAAATAAAAAACTACAGTCTATCTATAGTAGGACGGGCATTAAATCTGCATTTTCAGAAAGAAGGGGAAGGCTGCCTCCAGTTAGGCTTGCAGGGTCAAACCCAGGTCAAGTTTTGTTTCCTTTAAACACAGACGACCTTAAAGAGGATATAATTTCAAAGCAGTTAAAAGTGCTGATGACACATAATCTGCGGAGCCACAAGACTGACAAATGTGTCCGATCAAAGGGGGAGAGCTTGGACACACGTATGTCATCAGGTCTCCGAGGTGGGAGAGTGACACCGCCTCATTGTAAAGACGGTGAAAAGTGTTACGTATCGCCGTATCTGCTTTACACACCTCTTCTTTATGAATTATACAAGACTACTCCAGTGTCTGACAAGCACTTTGTTCAAAAGTTACTGTCTGGCAAATATTGGGCCATTTACTTGGATATGGCCACTAGGGGCGCTGTTCCAAAGGAACCATATGGCGATGGCTGATATTTCAGTGAACCGCTGTAAAGGAAGCGATATGACCTGGGCCGCTCTCACTAATGTCATGAAATATGTTAGATAAATACAGGTTTTATTTTAACTACAAAACAACTTATTTCCATGCATTACTGGGCACTTCTAAAACAAATAAAGTGTTAATAGCTCACTTGATTAGCAGAGTGGGTTCCCCTTTAAATGGGTGATTTCTGCTTTATGTAAGTAAAATCCCTGAAATAGAAAGTACATAGGAATCATTGCCTCTAGATATATTATTGATCCAATCTCCAATTATTTTCTAAGATATGACTTGCAGAAAATGGCCACCTGGTAACAAGTCTCACGTGGACGACCTGCGCTGATAAGCGGTAGTTTGGGGATAATATACAGGAATAAGACTCAGACAGACTGTCTCTAAAAACATGACCTTTGTCTACTGCCTTATCTGGCGCAGCAAATTACAGTTGTGGTTAAAAAACATGAAGCCAGATAGAGGAAACAGCTCATTTATGGCACTGATATGTCAATAGCTGCCCTTATAAAATGACGTATTTATGTCATATTTATGTCCCAGCAGTTAGATGAGACGGGGGCAGCGGAGGCTTTGAAGGGGAAACCAGGACGTGTTTTACGTGAAATGTTTACTCTATTATACTACATATGTGCATTTACTGATTCATGTTCCTTAGTGCAAAATATTTGTTAAATGTAGAAGCATATGATGTCACTCCCTGTAATATGGGGTGTTGCGGTTACACAATGTCACTCCCTGTAATATGGGGTGTTGTGGTTACACCATGTCACTTCCTGTAATATGGGGTGCTGTGGTTACACAATGTCATACCCTGTAATATGGGGTGCTGTGGTTACACAATGTCATACCCTGTAATATGGGGTGCTGTGGTTACACCATGTCACTCCCTGTAATGTGGGAGGTGCTGTGGTTACACCATGTCACTCCCTGTAATATGGGAGGTGCTGTGGTTACACCATATCACTGCCTGTAATATGGGGTGCTGTGGTTACACCATGTCACACCCTGTAATATGGGGGGGGAGGGGGTGCTGTGGTTACACCATGTCAGACCCTGTAATATGGGGTGCTGTGGTTACACCATGTCACTCCCTGTAATATGGGGTGCTGTGGTTACACAATATCACTCCCTTTAATATGGGGTGTTGTGGTTACACCATGTCACTGCCTATAATATAGGGTGTTGTGGTTACACCATGTCACTGCCTGTAATATAGGGTGTTGTGGTTACACAATGTCACTGCCTGTAATATAGGGTGTTGTGGTTACACAATGTCACTGCCTGTAATATGGGGTGTTGTGGTTACACCATGTCACTGCCTATAATATAGGGTGTTGTGGTTACACCATGTCACTGCCTATAATATAGGGTGTTGTGGTTACACCATGTCACTGCCTGTAATATGGGGTGTTGTGGTTACACAATGTCACTGCCTGTAATATGGGGTGTTGTGGTTACACCATGTCACTGCCTATAATATAGGGTGTTGTGGTTACACCATGTCACTGCCTGTAATATGGGGTGCTGTGGTTACACCATGTCACTGCCTGTAATATGGGGTGCTGTGGTTACACAATATCACTCCCTTTAATATGGGGTGTTGTGGTTACACAATGTCACTGCCTGTAATATGGGGTGCTGTGGTTACACCATGTCACTGCCTGTAATATGGGGTGTTGTGGTTACACCATGTCACTGCCTATAATATAGGGTGTTGTGGTTACACCATGTCACTGCCTGTAATATGGGGTGTTGTGGTTACACAATGTCACTGCCTGTAATATGGGGTGTTGTGGTTACACCATGTCACTGCCTCTAATATAGGGTGTTGTGGTTACACCATGTCACTGCCTGTAATATGGAGTGCTGTGGTTACACCATGTCACTGCCTGTAATATGGGGTGCTGTGGTTACACCATGTCACTCCCTGTAATATGGGGTGCTGTGGTTACACCATGTCACTCCCTGTAATATGGGAGGTGCTGTGGTTACACCATATCACTGCCTGTAATATGGGGTGCTGTGGTTACACCATGTCACTCCCTGTAATATGGGGTGCTGTGGTTACACCATGTCACTCCCTGTAATATGGGGTGCTGTGGTTACACCATGTCACTGCCTGTAATATGGGGTGCTGTGGTTACACCATGTCACTGCCTGTAATATGGGGTGCTGTGGTTACACAATGTCATACCCTGTAATATGGGGGGGAGGGGGTGCTGTGGTTACACCATGTCACTCCCTGTAATATGGGAGGTGCTGTGGTTACACCATATCACTGCCTGTAATATGGGGTGCTGTGGTTACACCATGTCACTCCCTGTAATATGTGGTGCTGTGGTTACACCATGTCACTCCCTGTAATATGGGGTGCTGTGGTTACACCATGTTACTCCCTGTAATATGGGGTGCTGTGGTTACACCATGTCACTGCCTGTAATATGGGGTGTTGTGGTTACACAATGTCACTCCCTGTAATATGGGGTGCTGTGGTTACACAATGTCACTCCCTGTAATATGGGGTGTTGTGGTTACACCATGTCTCTGCCTGTAATATGGGGTGCTGTGGTTACACCATGTCACTGCCTGTAATATGGGGTGTTTTGGTTACACCATGTCACTGCCTGTAATATGGGGTGCTGTGGTTACACCATGTCACTCCCTGTAATATGTGGTGCTGTGGTTACACAATGTCACTGCCTATAATATAGGGTGTTGTGGTTACACCATGTCACTGCCTGTAATATGGGGTGTTGTGGTTACACAATGTCACTCCCTGTAATATGGGGTGCTGTGGTTACACAATGTCACTCCCTGTAATATGGGAGGTGCTGTGGTTACACCATATCACTGCCTGTAATATGGGGTGCTGTGGTTACACCATGTCACTCCCTGCATTATGGGAGGTGCTGTGGTTACACCATGTCATACCCTGTAATATGGGGTGCTGTGGTTACACAATGTCACTCCCTGTAATATGGGAGGTGCTGTGGTTACACCATATCACTGCCTGTAATATGGGGTGCTGTGGTTACACCATGTCACTCCCTGTAATATGGGAGGTGCTGTGGTTACACCATATCACTGCCTGTAATATGGGGTGCTGTGGTTACACCATGTCACTCCCTGTAATATGGGAGGTGCTGTGGTTACACCATATCACTGCCTGTAATATGGGGTGCTGTGGTTACACCATGTCACTCCCTGTAATATGGGAGGTGCTGTGGTTACACCATGTCACTCCCTGTAATATGGGAGGTGCTGTGGTTACACCATATCACTGCCTGTAATATGGGGTGCTGTGGTTACACCATGTCACTCCCTGTAATATAGGGTGTTGTGGTTACACCATGTCACTGCCTGTAATATGGGGTGTTGTGGTTACACAATGTCACTCCCTGTAATATGGGGTGCTGTGGTTACACCATGTCACTGCCTGTAATATGGGAGGTGCTGTGGTTACACCATATCACTGCCTGTAATATGGGGTGCTGTGGTTACACCATGTCACTCCCTGTAATATGTGGTGCTGTGGTTACACAATGTCACTGCCTATAATATAGGGTGTTGTGGTTACACAATGTCACTCCCTGTAATATGGGGTGCTGTGGTTACACCATGTCACTGCCTATAATATAGGGTGTTGTGGTTACACCATGTCACTGCCTGTAATATGGGGTGCTGTGGTTACACCATGTCACTCCCTGTAATATGGGAGGTGCTGTGGTTACACCATGTCACTCCCTGTAATATGGGAGGTGCTGTGGTTACACCATATCACTGCCTGTAATATGGGGTGCTGTGGTTACACCATGTCACACCCTGTAATATGGGGTGCTGTGGTTACACCATGTCACTCCCTGTAATATGGGGTGCTGTGGTTACACCATGTCACTCCCTGTAATATGGGGTGCTGTGGTTACACCATGTCACTCCCTGTAATATGGGAGGTGCTGTGGTTACACCATGTCACTCCCTGTAATATGGGAGGTGCTGTGGTTACACCATATCACTGCCTGTAATATGGGGTGCTGTGGTTACACCATGTCACACCCTGTAATATGGGGGGGGGGAGGGGGTGCTGTGGTTACACCATGTCAGTCCCTGTAATATGGGGTGCTGTGGTTACACCATGTCACTCCCTGTAATATGGGGTGCTGTGGTTACACAATATCACTCCCTTTAATATGGGGTGTTGTGGTTACACCATGTCACTGCCTATAATATAGGGTGTTGTGGTTACACCATGTCACTGCCTGTAATATAGGGTGTTGTGGTTACACAATGTCACTGCCTGTAATATGGGGTGTTGTGGTTACACAATGTCACTGCCTGTAATATGGGGTGTTGAGGTTACACAATGTCACTGCCTGTAATATGGGGTGTTGTGGTTACACCATGTCACTGCCTATAATATAGGGTGTTGTGGTTACACCATGTCACTGCCTATAATATGGGGTGTTGTGGTTACACCATGTCACTGCCTGTAATATGGGGTGTTGTGGTTACACAATGTCACTGCCTGTAATATGGGGTGTTGTGGTTACACCATGTCACTGCCTATAATATAGGGTGTTGTGGTTACACCATGTCACTGCCTGTAATATGGGGTGCTGTGGTTACACCATGTCACTGCCTGTAATATGGGGTGCTGTGGTTACACAATATCACTCCCTTTAATATGGGGTGTTGTGGTTACACAATGTCACTGCCTGTAATATGGGGTGCTGTGGTTACACCATGTCACTGCCTGTAATATGGGGTGTTGTGGTTACACCATGTCACTGCCTATAATATAGGGTGTTGTGGTTACACAATGTCACTGCCTATAATATAGGGTGTTGTGGTTACACAATGTCACTCCCTGTAATATGGGGTGCTGTGGTTACACAATGTCACTGCCTGTAATATGGGGTGTTGTGGTTACACCATGTCACTGCCTATAATATAGGGTGTTGTGGTTACACCATGTCACTGCCTGTAATATGGGGTGCTGTGGTTACACCATGTCACTGCCTGTAATATGGGGTGCTGTGGTTACACAATATCACTCCCTTTAATATGGGGTGTTGTGGTTACACAATGTCACTGCCTGTAATATGGGGTGCTGTGGTTACACCATGTCACTGCCTGTAATATGGGGTGTTGTGGTTACACCATGTCACTGCCTATAATATAGGGTGTTGTGGTTACACCATGTCACTGCCTGTAATATGGGGTGTTGTGGTTACACAATGTCACTGCCTGTAATATGGGGTGTTGTGGTTACACCATGTCACTGCCTCTAATATAGGGTGTTGTGGTTACACCATGTCACTCCCTGTAATATGGGAGGTGCTGTGGTTACACCATATCACTGCCTGTAATATGGGGTGCTGTGGTTACACCATGTCACTCCCTGTAATATGTGGTGCTGTGGTTACACCATGTCACTCCCTGTAATATGGGGTGCTGTGGTTACACCATGTCACTCCCTGTAATATGGGGTGCTGTGGTTACACCATGTCACTGCCTGTAATATGGGGTGTTGTGGTTACACAATGTCACTCCCTGTAATATGGGGTGCTGTGGTTACACAATGTCACTCCCTGTAATATGGGGTGTTGTGGTTACACCATGTCTCTGCCTGTAATATGGGGTGCTGTGGTTACACCATGTCACTGCCTGTAATATGGGGTGTTTTGGTTACACCATGTCACTGCCTGTAATATGGGGTGCTGTGGTTACACCATGTCACTCCCTGTAACATGTGGTGCTGTGGTTACACAATGTCACTGCCTATAATATAGGGTGTTGTGGTTACATCATGTCACTGCCTGTAATATGGGGTGTTGTGGTTACACAATGTCACTCCCTGTAATATGGGGTGCTGTGGTTACACAATGTCACTCCCTGTAATATGGGAGGTGCTGTGGTTACACCATATCACTGCCTGTAATATGGGGTGCTGTGGTTACACCATGTCACTCCCTGTAATATGGGAGGTGCTGTGGTTACACCATGTCATACCCTGTAATATGGGGTGCTGTGGTTACACAATGTCATACCCTGTAATATGGGGGGGGAGGGGGTGCTGTGGTTACACCATGTCACTGCCTATAATATAGGGTGTTGTGGTTACACCATGTCACTGCCTGTAATATGGGGTGCTGTGGTTACACCATGTCACTGCCTGTAATATGGGGTGCTGTGGTTACACAATATCACTCCCTTTAATATGGGGTGTTGTGGTTACACAATGTCACTGCCTGTAATATGGGGTGCTGTGGTTACACCATGTCACTGCCTGTAATATGGGGTGTTGTGGTTACACCATGTCACTGCCTATAATATAGGGTGTTGTGGTTACACAATGTCACTGCCTATAATATAGGGTGTTGTGGTTACACAATGTCACTCCCTGTAATATGGGGTGCTGTGGTTACACAATGTCACTGCCTGTAATATAGGGTGTTGTGGTTACACCATGTCACTGCCTGTAATATGGGGTGCTGTGGTTACACAATATCACTCCCTTTAATATGGGGTGTTGTGGTTACACAATGTCACTGCCTGTAATATGGGGTGCTGTGGTTACACCATGTCACTGCCTGTAATATGGGGTGTTGTGGTTACACCATGTCACTGCCTATAATATAGGGTGTTGTGGTTACACCATGTCACTGCCTGTAATATGGGGTGTTGTGGTTACACAATGTCACTGCCTGTAATATGGGGTGTTGTGGTTACACCATGTCACTGCCTCTAATATAGGGTGTTGTGGTTACACCATGTCACTGCCTGTAATATGGAGTGCTGTGGTTACACCATGTCACTGCCTGTAATATGGGGTGCTGTGTTTACACCATGTCACTCCCTGTAATATGGGGTGCTGTGGTTACACCATGTCACTCCCTGTAATATGGGAGGTGCTGTGGTTACACCATATCACTGCCTGTAATATGGGGTGCTGTGGTTACACCATGTCACTCCCTGTAATATGGGGTGCTGTGGTTACACCATGTCACTCCCTGTAATATGGGGTGCTGTGGTTACACCATGTCACTGCCTGTAATATGGGGTGCTGTGGTTACACCATGTCACTGCCTGTAATATGGGGTGCTGTGGTTACACAATGTCATACCCTGTAATATGGGGGGGAGGGGGTGCTGTGGTTACACCATGTCACTCCCTGTAATATGGGAGGTGCTGTGGTTACACCATATCACTGCCTGTAATATGGGGTGCTGTGGTTACACCATGTCACTCCCTGTAATATGGGGTGCTGTGGTTACACCATGTCACTCCCTGTAATATGGGGTGCTGTGGTTACACCATGTCACTCCCTGTAATATGGGGTGCTGTGGTTACACCATGTCACTGCCTGTAATATGGGGTGTTGTGGTTACACAATGTCACTCCCTGTAATATGGGGTGCTGTGGTTACACAATGTCACTCCCTGTAATATGGGGTGTTGTGGTTACACCATGTCTCTGCCTGTAATATGGGGTGCTGTGGTTACACCATGTCACTGCCTGTAATATGGGGTGTTTTGGTTACACCATGTCACTGCCTGTAATATGGGGTGCTGTGGTTACACCATGTCACTCCCTGTAACATGTGGTGCTGTGGTTACACAATGTCACTGCCTATAATATAGGGTGTTGTGGTTACATCATGTCACTGCCTGTAATATGGGGTGTTGTGGTTACACAATGTCACTCCCTGTAATATGGGGTGCTGTGGTTACACAATGTCACTCCCTGTAATATGGGAGGTGCTGTGGTTACACCATATCACTGCCTGTAATATGGGGTGCTGTGGTTACACCATGTCACTCCCTGTAATATGGGAGGTGCTGTGGTTACACCATGTCATACCCTGTAATATGGGGTGCTGTGGTTACACAATGTCATACCCTGTAATATGGGGGGGGAGGGGGTGCTGTGGTTACACCATGTCACTCCCTGTAATATGGGAGGTGCTGTGGTTACACCATATCACTGCCTGTAATATGGGGTGCTGTGGTTACACCATGTCACTCCCTGTAATATGTGGTGCTGTGGTTACACCATGTCACTCCCTGTAATATGGGGTGCTGTGGTTACACCATGTCACTCCCTGTAATATGGGGTGCTGTGGTTACACCATGTCACTGCCTGTAATATGGGGTGTTGTGGTTACACAATGTCACTCCCTGTAATATGGGGTGCTGTGGTTACACAATGTCACTCCCTGTAATATGGGGTGTTGTGGTTACACCATGTCTCTGCCTGTAATATGGGGTGCTGTGGTTACACCATGTCACTGCCTGTAATATGGGGTGTTTTGGTTACACCATGTCACTGCCTGTAATATGGGGTGCTGTGGTTACATCATGTCACTCCCTGTAACATGTGGTGCTGTGGTTACACAATGTCACTGCCTATAATATAGGGTGTTGTGGTTACATCATGTCACTGCCTGTAATATGGGGTGTTGTGGTTACACAATGTCACTCCCTGTAATATGGGGTGCTGTGGTTACACAATGTCACTCCCTGTAATATGGGAGGTGCTGTGGTTACACCATATCACTGCCTGTAATATGGGGTGCTGTGGTTACACCATGTCACTCCCTGTAATATGGGAGGTGCTGTGGTTACACCATGTCATACCCTGTAATATGGGGTGCTGTGGTTACACAATGTCACTCCCTGTAATATGGGAGGTGCTGTGGTTACACCATATCACTGCCTGTAATATGGGGTGCTGTGGTTACACCATGTCACTCCCTGTAATATGGGAGGTGCTGTGGTTACACCATATCACTGCCTGTAATATGGGGTGCTGTGGTTACACCATGTCACTCCCTGTAATATGGGAGGTGCTGTGGTTACACCATATCACTGCCTGTAATATGGGGTGCTGTGGTTACACCATGTCACTCCCTGTAATATGGGAGGTGCTGTGGTTACACCATATCACTCCCTGTAATATGGGAGGTGCTGTGGTTACACCATGTCACTCCCTGTAATATGGGAGGTGCTGTGGTTACACCATATCACTGCCTGTAATATGGGGTGCTGTGGTTACACCATGTCACTCCCTGTAATATAGGGTGTTGTGGTTACACCATGTCACTGCCTGTAATATGGGGTGTTGTGGTTACACAATGTCACTCCCTGTAATATGGGGTGCTGTGGTTACACCATGTCACTGCCTGTAATATGGGAGGTGCTGTGGTTACACCATATCACTGCCTGTAATATGGGGTGCTGTGGTTACACCATGTCACTCCCTGTAATATGTGGTGCTGTGGTTACACAATGTCACTGCCTATAATATAGGGTGTTGTGGTTACACAATGTCACTCCCTGTAATATGGGGTGCTGTGGTTACACCATGTCACTGCCTATAATATAGGGTGTTGTGGTTACACCATGTCACTGCCTGTAATATGGGGTGTTGTGGTTACACCATGTCTCTGCCTGTAATATGGAGTGCTGTGGTTACACAATATCACTCCCTGTAATATGGGGTGCTGTGGTTACACAATGTCACTCCCTGTAATATGGGGTGCTGTGGTTACACAATGTCACTCCCTGTAATATGGGTGCTGTGGTTACACCATGTCACTCCCTGTAATATGGGGTGCTGTGGTTACACCATGTCACTGTCTATAATATAGGGTGTTGTGGTTACACCATGTCACTGCCTGTAATATGGGGTGTTGTGGTTACACCATGTCTCTGCCTGTAATATGGGGTGCTGTGGTTACACTATGTCACTCCCTGTAATATGGGAGGTGCTGTGGTTACACCATATCACTGCCTGTAATATGGGGTGCTGTGGTTACACCATGTCACACCCTGTAATATGGGGGGGGGGGAGGGGGTGCTGTGGTTACACCATGTCAGTCCCTGTAATATGGGGTGCTGTGGTTACACCATGTCACTCCCTGTAATATGGGGTGCTGTGGTTACACAATATCACTCCCTTTAATATGGGGTGTTGTGGTTACACCATGTCACTGCCTATAATATAGGGTGTTGTGGTTACACCATGTCACTGCCTGTAATATAGGGTGTTGTGGTTACACAATGTCACTGCCTGTAATATGGGGTGTTGTGGTTACACAATGTCACTGCCTGTAATATGGGGTGTTGAGGTTACACAATGTCACTGCCTGTAATATGGGGTGTTGTGGTTACACCATGTCACTGCCTATAATATAGGGTGTTGTGGTTACACCATGTCACTGCCTATAATATGGGGTGTTGTGGTTACACCATGTCACTGCCTGTAATATGGGGTGTTGTGGTTACACAATGTCACTGCCTGTAATATGGGGTGTTGTGGTTACACCATGTCACTGCCTATAATATAGGGTGTTGTGGTTACACCATGTCACTGCCTGTAATATGGGGTGCTGTGGTTACACCATGTCACTGCCTGTAATATGGGGTGCTGTGGTTACACAATATCACTCCCTTTAATATGGGGTGTTGTGGTTACACAATGTCACTGCCTGTAATATGGGGTGCTGTGGTTACACCATGTCACTGCCTGTAATATGGGGTGTTGTGGTTACACCATGTCACTGCCTATAATATAGGGTGTTGTGGTTACACAATGTCACTGCCTATAATATAGGGTGTTGTGGTTACACAATGTCACTCCCTGTAATATGGGGTGCTGTGGTTACACAATGTCACTGCCTGTAATATGGGGTGTTGTGGTTACACCATGTCACTGCCTATAATATAGGGTGTTGTGGTTACACCATGTCACTGCCTGTAATATGGGGTGCTGTGGTTACACCATGTCACTGCCTGTAATATGGGGTGCTGTGGTTACACAATATCACTCCCTTTAATATGGGGTGTTGTGGTTACACAATGTCACTGCCTGTAATATGGGGTGCTGTGGTTACACCATGTCACTGCCTGTAATATGGGGTGTTGTGGTTACACCATGTCACTGCCTATAATATAGGGTGTTGTGGTTACACCATGTCACTGCCTGTAATATGGGGTGTTGTGGTTACACAATGTCACTGCCTGTAATATGGGGTGTTGTGGTTACACCATGTCACTGCCTCTAATATAGGGTGTTGTGGTTACACCATGTCACTCCCTGTAATATGGGAGGTGCTGTGGTTACACCATATCACTGCCTGTAATATGGGGTGCTGTGGTTACACCATGTCACTCCCTGTAATATGTGGTGCTGTGGTTACACCATGTCACTCCCTGTAATATGGGGTGCTGTGGTTACACCATGTCACTCCCTGTAATATGGGGTGCTGTGGTTACACCATGTCACTGCCTGTAATATGGGGTGTTGTGGTTACACAATGTCACTCCCTGTAATATGGGGTGCTGTGGTTACACAATGTCACTCCCTGTAATATGGGGTGTTGTGGTTACACCATGTCTCTGCCTGTAATATGGGGTGCTGTGGTTACACCATGTCACTGCCTGTAATATGGGGTGTTTTGGTTACACCATGTCACTGCCTGTAATATGGGGTGCTGTGGTTACACCATGTCACTCCCTGTAACATGTGGTGCTGTGGTTACACAATGTCACTGCCTATAATATAGGGTGTTGTGGTTACATCATGTCACTGCCTGTAATATGGGGTGTTGTGGTTACACAATGTCACTCCCTGTAATATGGGGTGCTGTGGTTACACAATGTCACTCCCTGTAATATGGGAGGTGCTGTGGTTACACCATATCACTGCCTGTAATATGGGGTGCTGTGGTTACACCATGTCACTCCCTGTAATATGGGAGGTGCTGTGGTTACACCATGTCATACCCTGTAATATGGGGTGCTGTGGTTACACAATGTCATACCCTGTAATATGGGGGGGGAGGGGGTGCTGTGGTTACACCATGTCACTGCCTATAATATAGGGTGTTGTGGTTACACCATGTCACTGCCTGTAATATGGGGTGCTGTGGTTACACCATGTCACTGCCTGTAATATGGGGTGCTGTGGTTACACAATATCACTCCCTTTAATATGGGGTGTTGTGGTTACACAATGTCACTGCCTGTAATATGGGGTGCTGTGGTTACACCATGTCACTGCCTGTAATATGGGGTGTTGTGGTTACACCATGTCACTGCCTATAATATAGGGTGTTGTGGTTACACAATGTCACTGCCTATAATATAGGGTGTTGTGGTTACACAATGTCACTCCCTGTAATATGGGGTGCTGTGGTTACACAATGTCACTGCCTGTAATATAGGGTGTTGTGGTTACACCATGTCACTGCCTGTAATATGGGGTGCTGTGGTTACACAATATCACTCCCTTTAATATGGGGTGTTGTGGTTACACAATGTCACTGCCTGTAATATGGGGTGCTGTGGTTACACCATGTCACTGCCTGTAATATGGGGTGTTGTGGTTACACCATGTCACTGCCTGTAATATAGGGTGTTGTGGTTACACCATGTCACTGCCTGTAATATGGGGTGTTGTGGTTACACAATGTCACTGCCTGTAATATGGGGTGTTGTGGTTACACCATGTCACTGCCTCTAATATAGGGTGTTGTGGTTACACCATGTCACTGCCTGTAATATGGAGTGCTGTGGTTACACCATGTCACTGCCTGTAATATGGGGTGCTGTGTTTACACCATGTCACTCCCTGTAATATGGGGTGCTGTGGTTACACCATGTCACTCCCTGTAATATGGGAGGTGCTGTGGTTACACCATATCACTGCCTGTAATATGGGGTGCTGTGGTTACACCATGTCACTCCCTGTAATATGGGGTGCTGTGGTTACACCATGTCACTCCCTGTAATATGGGGTGCTGTGGTTACACCATGTCACTGCCTGTAATATGGGGTGCTGTGGTTACACCATGTCACTGCCTGTAATATGGGGTGCTGTGGTTACACAATGTCATACCCTGTAATATGGGGGGGAGGGGGTGCTGTGGTTACACCATATCACTCCCTGTAATATGGGAGGTGCTGTGGTTACACCATATCACTGCCTGTAATATGGGGTGCTGTGGTTACACCATGTCACTCCCTGTAATATGGGGTGCTGTGGTTACACCATGTCACTCCCTGTAATATGGGGTGCTGTGGTTACACCATGTCACTCCCTGTAATATGGGGTGCTGTGGTTACACCATGTCACTGCCTGTAATATGGGGTGTTGTGGTTACACAATGTCACTCCCTGTAATATGGGGTGCTGTGGTTACACAATGTCACTCCCTGTAATATGGGGTGTTGTGGTTACACCATGTCTCTGCCTGTAATATGGGGTGCTGTGGTTACACCATGTCACTGCCTGTAATATGGGGTGTTTTGGTTACACCATGTCACTGCCTGTAATATGGGGTGCTGTGGTTACACCATGTCACTCCCTGTAACATGTGGTGCTGTGGTTACACAATGTCACTGCCTATAATATAGGGTGTTGTGGTTACATCATGTCACTGCCTGTAATATGGGGTGTTGTGGTTACACAATGTCACTCCCTGTAATATGGGGTGCTGTGGTTACACAATGTCACTCCCTGTAATATGGGAGGTGCTGTGGTTACACCATATCACTGCCTGTAATATGGGGTGCTGTGGTTACACCATGTCACTCCCTGTAATATGGGAGGTGCTGTGGTTACACCATGTCATACCCTGTAATATGGGGTGCTGTGGTTACACAATGTCATACCCTGTAATATGGGGGGGGAGGGGGTGCTGTGGTTACACCATGTCACTCCCTGTAATATGGGAGGTGCTGTGGTTACACCATATCACTGCCTGTAATATGGGGTGCTGTGGTTACACCATGTCACTCCCTGTAATATGTGGTGCTGTGGTTACACCATGTCACTCCCTGTAATATGGGGTGCTGTGGTTACACCATGTCACTCCCTGTAATATGGGGTGCTGTGGTTACACCATGTCACTGCCTGTAATATGGGGTGTTGTGGTTACACAATGTCACTCCCTGTAATATGGGGTGCTGTGGTTACACAATGTCACTCCCTGTAATATGGGGTGTTGTGGTTACACCATGTCTCTGCCTGTAATATGGGGTGCTGTGGTTACACCATGTCACTGCCTGTAATATGGGGTGTTTTGGTTACACCATGTCACTGCCTGTAATATGGGGTGCTGTGGTTACATCATGTCACTCCCTGTAACATGTGGTGCTGTGGTTACACAATGTCACTGCCTATAATATAGGGTGTTGTGGTTACATCATGTCACTGCCTGTAATATGGGGTGTTGTGGTTACACAATGTCACTCCCTGTAATATGGGGTGCTGTGGTTACACAATGTCACTCCCTGTAATATGGGAGGTGCTGTGGTTACACCATATCACTGCCTGTAATATGGGGTGCTGTGGTTACACCATGTCACTCCCTGTAATATGGGAGGTGCTGTGGTTACACCATGTCATACCCTGTAATATGGGGTGCTGTGGTTACACAATGTCACTCCCTGTAATATGGGAGGTGCTGTGGTTACACCATATCACTGCCTGTAATATGGGGTGCTGTGGTTACACCATGTCACTCCCTGTAATATGGGAGGTGCTGTGGTTACACCATATCACTGCCTGTAATATGGGGTGCTGTGGTTACACCATGTCACTCCCTGTAATATGGGAGGTGCTGTGGTTACACCATATCACTGCCTGTAATATGGGGTGCTGTGGTTACACCATGTCACTCCCTGTAATATGGGAGGTGCTGTGGTTACACCATATCACTCCCTGTAATATGGGAGGTGCTGTGGTTACACCATGTCACTCCCTGTAATATGGGAGGTGCTGTGGTTACACCATATCACTGCCTGTAATATGGGGTGCTGTGGTTACACCATGTCACTCCCTGTAATATAGGGTGTTGTGGTTACACCATGTCACTGCCTGTAATATGGGGTGTTGTGGTTACACAATGTCACTCCCTGTAATATGGGGTGCTGTGGTTACACCATGTCACTGCCTGTAATATGGGAGGTGCTGTGGTTACACCATATCACTGCCTGTAATATGGGGTGCTGTGGTTACACCATGTCACTCCCTGTAATATGTGGTGCTGTGGTTACACAATGTCACTGCCTATAATATAGGGTGTTGTGGTTACACAATGTCACTCCCTGTAATATGGGGTGCTGTGGTTACACCATGTCACTGCCTATAATATAGGGTGTTGTGGTTACACCATGTCACTGCCTGTAATATGGGGTGTTGTGGTTACACCATGTCTCTGCCTGTAATATGGAGTGCTGTGGTTACACAATATCACTCCCTGTAATATGGGGTGCTGTGGTTACACAATGTCACTCCCTGTAATATGGGGTGCTGTGGTTACACAATGTCACTCCCTGTAATATGGGTGCTGTGGTTACACCATGTCACTCCCTGTAATATGGGGTGCTGTGGTTACACCATGTCACTGTCTATAATATAGGGTGTTGTGGTTACACCATGTCACTGCCTGTAATATGGGGTGTTGTGGTTACACCATGTCTCTGCCTGTAATATGGGGTGCTGTGGTTACACTATGTCACTCCCTGTAATATGGGAGGTGCTGTGGTTACACAATGTCATACCCTGTAATATGGGGTGCTGTGGTTACACCATGTCACACCCTGTAATATGGGGTGTTGTGGTTACACCATGTCTCTGCCTGTAATATGGGGTGCTGTGGTTACACAATATCACTCCCTGTAATATGGGGTGCTGTGGTTACACCATGTCACTCCCTGTAATATGGGGTGCTGTGGTTACACCATGTCACTCCCTGTAATATGGGAGGTGCTGTGGTTACACCATATCACTGCCTGTAATATGGGGTGCTGCGGTTACACCATGTCACTCCCTGTAATATGGGAGGTGCTGTGGTTACACCATATCACTGCCTGTAATATGGGGTGCTGTGGTTACACCATGTCACTCCCTGTAATATGTGGTGCTGTGGTTACACAATGTCACTGCCTATAATATAGGGTGTTGTGGTTACACCATGTCACTCCCTGTAATATGGGGTGCTGTGGTTACACAATGTCACTCCCTGTAATATGGGGTGCTGTGGTTACACCATGTCACTCCCTGTAATATGGGGTGTTGTGGTTACACCATGTCTCTGCCTGTAATATGGGGTGCTGTGGTTACACAATATCACTCCCTGTAATATGGGGTGCTGTGGTTACACCATGTCACTCCCTGTAATATGGGGTGTTGTGGTTACACCATGTCTCTGCCTGTAATATGGGGTGCTGTGGTTACACAATATCACTCCCTGTAATATGGGGTGCTGTGGTTACACCATGTCACTCCCTGTAATATGGGGTGTTGTGGTTACACCATGTCTCTGCCTGTAATATGGGGTGCTGTGGTTACACAATATCACTCCCTGTAATATGGGGTGCTGTGGTTACACAATGTCACTCCCTGTAATATGGGGTGGCTGAGAGATTTTTTTTTAACAATACTGAAAAGGCCAGTGGCACATGTAACAACTAGTTAAAGATGTAGTGAAACTACAATCACATTCTACTTCTACTATTTTTAGATGTGTCTTTGCACAGTCCATTATTTTCATATATGTACAAACTGCCTATTGTATTTTATGAGTTTCTTCCCCACACCCTCTGCTTTCACCACAAATTAACCTCAATCATCTTAAATTAAGAGAGGATCATTCTTAAACAAGCCTAGAAAGACCTGCGTTCAAATGTAATAAAGTTCATTGTTGAATAACCTCTTTTCCCACTTTCGCACCGGATAGAGCTGGCAACCAGGCCTGATGGCTGCTGTCAATGGCCAATTTGTTGTGTGTTCAAGTATACCGTATAAAAGTTACAGTTGGGGAACAAAAGAAACTCATATGAGGAAGAACTGAGGTTTGAAAAGCACTGGTTTTAAAGGCTAAATCCAGCTATCTGGATATCTTGGGGCAGCATGGTGGCTAAGTGGTTAGCACTTCTGCCTTACAGCACTGGGGTCATGAGTTCAATTCCCGACCATGGCCTTATCTGTGTGGAGTTTGTATGTTCTCCCCTTGTTTGCGTGGGTTTCCTCCGGGTACTCCGGTTTCCTCCCACACTCCAAAAACATATTTAGTAGGTTATTTGGCTGCTATCAAATTTGACCCTAGTCTCTCTCTCCCTCTGTCTGTCTGTGTGTGTAGGGAATTTAGACTGTAAGCTCCAATGGGGCAGGGACTGATGTGAATGAGTTCTCTGTACAGCGCTGCGGAATCAGTGGCGCTATATAAATAAATGGTGATGATGATGATATCTAGCACTCATCTTCTTAGTAGCTTCTCTCTCTTCAGAGGTGCGTGCGCTTTTAATCTTGCTGAAATCAGTGGCTTTAGAAAGAGCAGCACGAAATGCTTTTCTTGCTACTCCGTTCAAACCCAATGACGTTGGGTTTGATACACGCCGTTGGGGGCTGGGTGTACATTAAAGACTACAGTCACATCCCTTCCCCAAAGATAAAGAAGCTACAGGAATGGTAAGTGTTAGATACACTTGCTTAGAGAGTTTATCTAGCAAAGTATTACACATAGGGATTAGGGGTTGGAAACCAGACCCTTGGTTCTATAGCACAATTCTTAAGAATGTAAATTCTAACAAGGCCATCTCTAGGACAACTACAGTGAGCCCAGCATGACATAGCCTCAAATCTAAAAAGTGGTCACAGTGCAATGACACCCAGCAGGGGCCGCTTACATTTGGTGGGAGAAACATGTGGTGTTAATATCACACATCTGGCTGCTTCGGTACCCAGATTAGATGTCATGCTGCCATAAATGTACTTTACGGAGTTTACAAGATGTGTCTTGGAGGATGACGATGGGCGGAGGGGGAGCCAACCTCGTACCACCCACGTCTTGATGACATTCAGCCTTTGTCTCTTTTGTTGACACAAAAACACAACTGTCTTCCTTCGTTTAAAACAAATGTTGTAAAAATGTAAAACAGAAACGAGAGATGTTTGTGGTAGAGCCTCACCCAGGGAGATGAGGGGGAATTATGTGACACATTAACCCTATACTGAGGCAGACCAGCAGCGATCACGTCTATCTGTCCACAAAGCTGCCCAATATAAAGAAACTATTCCGCACCTCCAATCAACATTGAAAGGTCGGCAGCTTTCATAGCTGTGCAGGGAGTATAATGGATTTTGGGATCTAAAACAATAAATTATGACCAATACAAACCCGTAAAGGCTAATAATCCAAAACTAAAATGTTATTCTTGGGTGCAGTTTAAGTGACTTAAAATAGAATACAAAGTTTACTCATTGGTGCTCACTGGATCCAGTAGGTCCCCCATTGAATCTCTGGTGCAAGAGGGCGGATCTCCTGCTTGAACCATTAGAAGCATCGGTGGCCACACTGAGTCCACCAAGTACCTCTGAGTAGAACATCGTATTCTATTTTAGGTCACCTATATCCACCCAAAACTAATTTTATAGTTTAAAATGCTGTTTGTCTTTAACTAAACATGTACTACTGCACTGTGATACATTTTATATAACTCATTGTTGAACGGGAAGAAAGTAAGAGGACACATTATTAGTCCCCTGGTAGAACTAAATGCTCAGTCCTACTTGATCTCCGACACTCTGGGCATTGAATAATGGTGTTGTCACTGGTTCCTAAGAAGAGATGTATCCTCTTTTGTCACATTTCACAGTATATTAAAAGGTCACTTAATTCCACATATTGCTAACAATTTTGAAAAGTCCTAAATATTACTGCTAGTGAACGGACAATAGGAAAATAACATAAGCGAAGATGTCAGCCCCTACTCACTCCTATCTTTATCTCACGGTTGTGGGACCACACGTGACAATCACTCAGTCTAGAGACTATTTGGCACTGGAGAGGAGTATGCCAGAGGTCACTCTTATCAACGGCTTGTTTTATTGTCGGATGACTTCAGTGACATCTCTGCTTGTCCCAGAAAAATGTACTTGTCTGTGTAACTTTAAGAAATGTTTGTGTTGACTAAATCTGAACCCAGAGAAGGATGATCACTAATAGTTCATGAAATCCAGAATGTCCCCACGGACAGTTCCACCACCGTCTAACTTCAAATAACTGAAATACCTTCCTGACATCAAGGACAGTGGACAGATAGAGATGCCTGTGGGGTGCAGACACTTTAAATCCTTTTTATTAAGTGAACGTAGAAGGGTTTAGAGGATTGTATGTCTAAAAGCTGAGCCTTTCATTGTGATATTAATACAGAGTCTGAGAGATGACCCCAAAAGGGAGCCGAAGAAGTTACCTGCTTGTGCGTCTCCAGCTGCTTGTCCTGAAGTTTACGCTCCGACAAACGCAACTGATTGCAATAATTTTCTACTTCGTTTTTCAGAAGCTAAAAAAGAGAAGTAAATAGATATTCAAGTTACAAAATGAGTATCCAGTTATTGGTTTCACCTGTGGTTTATATAATCTCATATTTGAGGACATGATAGGACATGAAAATACGTATTATACACTAAAAATGTTCAAGTTGCTGCTGCCTGGATCCCATACCTCCCTTCGTCTTCTGCAAAACTGTCTAATAAAAATCACCTTGTACTTTTGGTTCCATTTATTGCCCCGAAACAGAAGTTTCTGCAAGTACATATAGACTCAGTGGTCACTTTATTGCAAAGGTCAGGGAACTTTTTTACCTTTTACCCCAAAATATATTTAGATACACCGACGTTGATTTGAAAGGAAGGAAATCATATATTATTAATTATTGGAATTCAACATTTTACTGAATCTATTTCTTCATTTTTGATACGAGAGCATCAATATTGGGGCATTTTGATGTCAGAACAATTTGGATACAGTCTTCAGCGTCCAATCGATTTCTCTGCTTTGTTTTTATGTTTGTTAGTGTGGAAAATCCTTGTTCGCAAAGGTAGGTTGTTGCAAAAGGCAGCAATATTTTCACAACCTCCTCATGTGCAATTTTGAATGCCTTTGCAGCTGTTGATATCCAAAAATATGACAGATCTGCTTTGTTTTCAAATGCAATACCTGCTTCATTATTGCATCGAAGCTCAAGAAGTGCCTCTGCCAACCCCTGAGGCTCTTCTGGTACAACAGCAATTTCACATTTAAAGGGGTCTACAATCCAACTGACAGCATTACCCCCAGGGATTTAATTTTTACCCCATTTGGGGTAATTTACCCCTGTTCCCTGACCACTGCTTTATTGGGTAGACCGTGCTAGTGCTTTGTGCCCAGAGCAGTCTAAATTGTGTGAGCTATGAATTCAGCAAAATGCTGGAAACATTCCTTAGAGATTCTGGTCCATGTCGACATGATAGCATCACGCAGTTACATTAGATTTGTCGGCTACGCATTAACGCTGCAAATTTCCCATTCTATTGCATCTCAAAGCTGCTCTTCAATCAGTGTTTCTGACATCACACCAGCACTGGGTACAATGTTACAGGAAGTAGACGGCACGTGGCTGTAGATAATAAGAAATTCATCACATTGTACCTAACACCATTACAAGAAAGCCAATTACTAATGTCCTAATCATGTACACTGAGAATTACTGTGTCCCATATAATTTTCAGTATTGGGATACATTATCCCACACATAATCCACAGTTGAGGGATTTTAGTATTTACAATATATAATCTACAGTAGTGGAAAACATCATCCTATAGATATTGCATTATATCTAGTATTATCTACAGAACGGAATTGATTATCCATTGTATAATCTACAGTAGATAACAAAACCCCGTTACAAACACTATAGAGGCTAAGCAAATATTCAAACTTTACAGCTGATTCCACAAAGCGGTTTTAGAAACATTATGAAACAAATTTAAGCATCTTTAATGTTTAATTAAATTAAAGTTACCTACAAAGACCGCACAACAAAAAGTATATACTGAAAATATATACAGAACATTTTGCATTAGGCCGGTATGAAAAACCTCCTGGAGATTTCAGCAATTATACTGTAATCTAAAAAGTATATTTAAAGAAATTTCGTCAACATGCCATGTTGTTAATAATGACATATAAGTAAGGATGTTGTTTCACTGAATTTACAGACATAATTCAGTGTAACAAAATAACACATATGACATAAGCATTAATAATAAACTCCTTTACTTGGTGACGGGGAGAGCCGATTATGTATTTAATCAACCAGAACCACTATATTTAAAAGGTATTGTCAGGCAACGTCCCCGCATAGCGTCCATAGATCGGGGACGGCTGCCTGTCGTTTCCGGCCGGGGTAGCCCTGTTTGCTAAGCAACAGGGATGCTGCTTCCCCTGACCGTCTGGTCGCTCTCAGTTGCTAGGCAACGGGACGCCAGTTCTGGACCCCTGGCCTATCACTTTCCTGGCACCTCTATTTCAACCTGTCTCTGACAACATTAGGGTGCAGGGTATCAGGTCTTTTCCTGTCTCCAGAGTTATATGTGCTACCTATCTGCTTTTGACCTCCAGTTTGACCCAGCTTGTACCCTGACTACTCTCCTGGATCCCCATTCGGTTTGCTTGCTCTCCTGGTTTGTCCTCTGCTATCCTGACTATACCTTTGGATCACCCTCAGTACTGCATTGTCCGAATGGCTTGATCCGGATTGTCCTGACCACCTGCACCATTACTACACTGGCAACTGTCCTGGAGAACCGCGAGCTGCGCACCCTTTGTAGCGAAGCCCAAACCTCCTTGCAGGAGTCCCTGGTGAGTACTGTGGGTGCGTTAGACTCCGCGCCTACTTCTTCAGTAGCGCCAATATCAGTTAGTAGCTCCATCCCATTTGTTATCCTGACAGCTACATACAAATACAATTACAAATGACACTTGAAGGAGTGCCCTGCCCTGAAAAGCTTACTATTGAATTGCTCTACCCATTCTATTCTGAAGCCAGAGTCCAGTGATGAGGAAGAGCATGTTGTAGCTGTGACTTATATGTGAGTGTATTTGGCTAATGGTGCCGCTGTGGAAGTTTTAGAGAACACTTGACCTTGGCAGAGCTGTATTTTGGATGCAGAAAAAGCATCGGTTGTGTTTTGCAGACATCATTCACTTTGAAAAGGTCTTAAACATGTAAATGAGATCAGCTCTAACAATGCTTGGGTAATATGACTGCCACTTCTTACATTAACACTTCACAGAGAGTAAACAGCTTATAGATGGAAGACAACTTGCCCAGAAGTTTGGCAGCTGGGGAAAGGAGAGGGTGAATTATGACTGATATATATATGACAATTGGAGGCTAAAACACTGCACAACTTAATGGAGAAGGACACCAAAACATTACACCGATTCATCTAAATCTCCCCAAACACACAGCTGTGGCTGGCTCCTCTTTGCCGGCCTGACCAGCTACCAGCAGTGCCTGTCCGAGCTGTGTAGGCCAAGACCTGCAATATCAGCTGATAGCGGCTGTAAGCTTGACCTGCCAGGAGTCAACAAGAAGAAAGCTGGAGTGGTAAGTGTAGCGGTTAAGTATACATGACACCAGATAAGGCTATGCACATTAGTCTTAGCACCAGGTTTGTCTCAGTATGTTAGTTTTGGCATCAGGTTTGTCTCAGCATGTTTGTCCTGGCACCACGTTTGGCTCAGCATGTTAGACTTTGCACCATCTCTGGCTCAGCATGTTAGACTTTGCACCATCTCTGGCTCAGCATGTTTGTCCTGGCACCACGTTTGGCTCAGCATGTTAGACTTTGCACCATCTCTGGCTCAGCATATTTGTCCCGGCACCCCGTTTGGCCTGGCACCACGTTTGGCTCCGCATGTTAGTCTTGGCACCACATCTGGCTCAGCATGTAAGACTTGGCACCACGACTGGCTCAGCATGATAGACTTGGCACCATGACTGGCTCAGCATGATAGACTTTGCACCAGGCAAAACTCTGTACAATAGTTTTGGCTTCGAATAAGACTTTTCAAGTTAGTCTTGGCAACAATGATGGCTCTGCATATAAAACTTGGCAGCGATTATGGCTGTGCACACACATTCATGAGGTAAGAAGATTTACCAACACTTGGTATATAACTGCACCTAACATAACCTTCTTTTACCTTCATTCAACAATGGGCATTTTTCGGTAGTGTGTTATATAATATCAAATTACAGAGCTGTACTTTTTGCTAAAGAATTGTAATAATTCCCCAGCACTTCCCCCGGCTGCATACCCCCATGA
Source organism: Mixophyes fleayi (assembly GCF_038048845.1). Taxonomy (NCBI): domain Eukaryota; kingdom Metazoa; phylum Chordata; class Amphibia; order Anura; family Limnodynastidae; genus Mixophyes; species Mixophyes fleayi. Next base: position 201,162,133 of record NC_134407.1, on the reverse strand, counting down.
CGCTGGATAAGTCTTTCTCCTCCCTAACCGAAGATGTCCTGGACACTATGTACATTCATAAATATACAAGTTCATAACTTGATTATGAAACATTATGAAATAAAATAATAAAAGGTAAACTAATTAATGATAACAGTAAGGGAGGCCAAGGATGTTTCAAATGTTGAGCAACATATATGAAACCAGAGTTGGCTAATCATGATAACACCAAAATAAAAGTGCAAATCAGCATAACAATCACTAAATGGGACATGCTAATAACTCATTAGGCCCCACCTTTGCTATCCAATAGTAATATCGACCTATTATAGAAAGGGGCGGAGTCTGGATGACACAATTAGCCCCACCCCCATCACCAACAAAGTAGGCAGGGTGCGGGAGGCTGCCCTGCTCTCCTGGAATCCTGCGAAAGCACCCAAAAATTCATGAGTCTCCTGGACATTCTGGGAGAGTAGGCAACTATGGCCTAGAACAGCCCGATTGACGACTGGCCAATAGTCTCATTGCAGTTCACCTCAAGATAATTAAGGTATGCTGTAGCTAAAGTCACACTGGGATGTAAACTATACCATGGGCATGATCAACTATAAGTCTGAGGGAAATGAACATCACTTCCTCACATCTCTGCTGCTCAAGCAAAAAGATGGCCGAACGCAGCAGCCATGACACCGCATGACAAACCAAGGGTGACATTTTATATAATGACTACTTTGGCCATCAGGTTCTGTCACGTTTGGGATTACTATATAAAAGGATTATTTCCAGCAGTCGAAGTAACACAATGAACATAATTATAAACATGGTTGATGTAAGGAGAGTGCATTGCCTTCTCTGGAAAGTCCCCAGACACTAATGTAAACACGTATAAAATCCCTGTGAATTTATTCTATAGCACTACCAGATTATCCAGATTCTATTAATAATACTGTCATACATTGTGTATTTGTCTTAAAGACAAAATGCAGCCTCAGGTTCTCTCTTTAACATGTGCTACAATAAGTTGCACTTATTTGGATATCAGGATAACGGTTCACTAGACTCTGCCGTATTTCTGTGAAAGTCTGTTTATCCAAGTTGTGTGGACTTATACATAAATTGTCCTGTTACTAGCAATCTATGCTAAAATTCCATTGTCACATCATGTTACATGTCTCCAGCTGAGTATTTCCAATACCATAGAACTGTTTTTGCTTTCATTCTATACAGAATGTAATGCAAACTTTCAGGTAAGTCATCATGGCTGCTTCTGGTCAGTAAAAGTTTAATATTATATAACTCGTTATACAACACCAAGTGACATGCATGAGTAGATGTCTCTTATACAGGTGTTTTTAGGAGAGATGGAGGAAGTGGGCGTTCCTGCACGAAAGACAGAGTGACGTGATTGGATTATTGGATATGAAGCTGACATGAAATAAACCTTCGCCATGTATGAACACTGCTTCGGGCTGTCCCAGCTAATGGCATTAAACAATGACCATGGGAGTCAAACCGCTCTAGGGAGGCCTACTCTGGTGACTGGGAGGTCGCGGCTGCAGTGGATCCTTATACCCCCTCCCCACTTCATGTTCTGCATCAATAATCCCAGATTACCACATAGAACCCGCAGAGCTGGCCAGAACCGTAATTACGCTTTATAATCAGGAGTAAAATAACAAGACTAATTATGATGAAGCCATAGAAAGAGCTGTAATTACTCCATCTTAATGATCCTTTTAATCTTCCTCATGAAAATGTAACGTAAACTAAAGTTTCCACTTCAATCCATAGAGCTAGATGAGAGTGGAACTTGAGAAGAGAAGGCTTTCATACTTGCCTGGCTGAGGACGGCTCGTTAGTCCCTCCATCCCACCCCAAATCACAATGTCAGACAACCGTTGGGAACTGTATACTTACTGCACATTGTGTATTTTAGGTTGTGCTATTTCAGGGTTCATTCCCATTCTACTACAAATGTCACATTTTTTTGTCATGGATTTAACAGCCCCCCCTCCACCCCTCTCCAATACCCCAGGACGAGAGAGAAAAGCATTAGGAACAGGAGGTGTCTATGGCTCTTCTCCCTTCACCACTTGACATCATAGTTTATCACTGAGAGGTCAGTTTACATTTAGACTGAAAGCACTTTATAGTTTTGTACTAATTTATCTATTTTTCATAGGGTGAGCATTGATTAACACTCAAAGAGAATCCACCATGAAACTGTTGTATAACCACAGACTCACAACTATCTCCTGCTCCATCAGACTCCAGTCTCTCATAACTCACGTTTTTCCCTCACCCCTCTCTGCTTTTCCAAATCCTTTTACACAGCTCACACATTGTGTCTCTCGTATTTTCAGTAGATTGTAAACTGTTACTAAAAGGATGTGTTTATATATTTGTGTGTATATATTTGTATACAATCTGTACTCAACTTCACAGCCATCATCAGTCATTACTTACCTATCCTCACTCCATACATAGTCTACACTTACCTTTCCTCACTCCATACATAGTCTACACTTACCTATCCTCACTCCATACATAGTCTACACTTACCTACCCTCACTCCATACATAGTCTACACTTACCTACCCTCACTCCATACATAGTCTACACTTACCTATCTTCACTCCATACATAGTCTACACTTACCTTTCCTCACTCCATACATAGTCTACACTAACCTATCCTCACTCCATACATAGTCTACACTAACCTATCATCACTCCATACATAGTCTACACTTACCTATCCTCACTCCATACACAGTCTACCCTTACCTTTCCTCACTCCATACATAGTCTACACTTACCTATCCTCACTCCATACATAGTCTACACTTACCTTTCCTCACTCCATACATAGTCTACACTTACCTTTCCTCACTCCATACATAGTCTACACTTACCTATCATCACTTCATACATAGTCTACACTAACCTATCATCACTCCATACATAGTCTACACTTACCTATCCTCACTCCATACATAGTCTACACTTACCTATCATCACTCCATACATAGTCTACACTTACTTATCATCACTCCATACATAGTTTACACTTACCTTTCCTCACTCCATACATAGTCTACACTTACCTATCTTCACTCCATACATAGTCTACCCTTACCTATCCTCACTCCATACATAGTCTACCCTTACCTATCTTCACTCCATACATAGTCTACACTTACCTATCTTCACTCCATACATAGTCTACCCTTACCTATCCTCACTCCATACATAGTTTACACTTACCTATCCTCACTCCATACATAGTTTACACTTACCTATCCTCACTCCATACATAGTCTACACTTACCTATTCTCACTCCATACATAGTCTACACTTACCTATCCTCATTCCATACATAGTCTACCCTTACCTACCCTCACTCCATACATAGTCTACACTTACCTACCCTCACTCCATACATAGTCTACACTTACCTTTCCTCACTCCATACATAGTCTACACTTACCTATCTTCACTCCATACATAGTCTACCCTTACCTATCCTCACTCCATACATAGTCTACCCTTACCTATCTTCACTCCATACATAGTCTACACTTACCTATCTTCACTCCATACATAGTCTACCCTTACCTATCCTCACTCCATACATAGTTTACACTTACCTATCCTCACTCCATACATAGTTTACACTTACCTATCCTCACTCCATACATAGTCTACACTTACCTATTCTCACTCCATACATAGTCTACACTTACCTATCCTCATTCCATACATAGTCTACCCTTACCTATCCTCACTCCATACATAGTCTACACTTACCTATTCTCACTCCATACATAGTCTACACTTACCTATCTTCACTCCATACATAGTCTACCCTTACCTATCCTCACTCCATACATAGTCTACCCTTACCTATCCTCACTCCATACATAGTCTACACTTACCTATTCTCACTCCATACATAGTCTACACTTACCTATCCTCATTCCATACATAGTCTACCCTTACCTATCCTCATTCCATACATAGTCTACCCTTACCTATCCTCACTCCATACATAGTCTACCCTTACCTATCCTCACTCCATACATAGTCTACACTTACCTATCCTCACTCCATACATAGTCTACCCTTACCTATCCTCACTCCATACATAGTCTACCCTTACCTATCCTCACTCCATACATAGTCTACCCTTACCTATCCTCACTCCATACATAGTCTACCCTTACCTATCCTCACGCCATACATAGTCCACACTTACCTATCTTCACTCCATACATAGTCTACCCTTACCTATCCTCACTCCATACATAGTCTACCCTTACCTATCCTCACTCCATACATAGTCTACCCTTACCTATCCTCACTCCATACATAGTCTACCCTTACCTATCCTCACTCCATACATAGTCTACACTTACCTATCCTCACTCCATACATAGTCTACCCTTACCTATCCTCACTCCATACATAGTCTACCCTTACCTATCTTCACTCCATACATAGTCTACACTTACCTATCCTCACTCCATACATAGTCTACACTTACCTATCCTCACTCCATACATAGTCCACACTTACCTATCTTCACTCCATACATAGTCTACACTTACCTATCCTCACTCCATACATAGTCTACACTTACCTATCCTCACTCCATACATAGTCTACACTTATCTATCTATATTCACTCCATACAGTCTACACTTACCTATCCTCACTGAATACATAGTACTTACCTATCCTCACTGTGTACATAGTCATCACTTACCTATCCTCCCTGCACAGATATATAGCTATCAATTACCTATGATCCCTGGAGGGAAACATCGCCATTATCAGTCTGCACTTATCTATCCTCATAGCACAGATCATAAATATAGTAATAATCTTTTAAAACGTAAAAAGTAGAAATCAGGTGTAAAAACTGACAGTAAGAAGTTGTCAGACGATAATGGCATGATATAGGGGTGTAAATAGACATTTGTGGCCCCCCATAGACCGCACAATGATGATAAACTCCCATACGGGACCCTCTCAGCTGTAAGCCCCCAGTAACAGCCGCACCTCTAGTAGGTCAGACTGAGAAGAGTGTTTCTCTACTTTGTGACCCTTTTGTTAAAACATCTCTTTTTTTACTTTATATACTTTTTATTTGTTTTTAAAAAACGTTCCCTTTTATGCACATTATATAAGTTGTGCATTTTATTCACAGGGAACCTGTCCTTTTTGTTTGCCCTATTCTCCAGTTATATTACATGGCTGTGAGGTTGATCTCATGTGCATGCTTGATATAGACGGTTAAGCAATTGCTGTAGATGATGAGATAGAGTACAGCGGTTGGTTGCGATGACTGGATCCCTACTCGTCAATATGCTGCAATGTGAGAGGGGTCAATCTTCTGGTTTTAAACTGATCCATATGCCAGCTCTTCACATATGGCAACATTCCTTTCTGGTGGGAATTTTCTGTTTCTTCTAAACTTGTTGTTGCAACACACCATATATATTCCAGAAATCATGCTTTGATGTCAGCAAATAGAGAAGTGGCCAGATAGCTATGGATTAAATAACTCTGATCTGTGTTGGGGGAAAATGAGCAAATATGTCAAGTTTTTCCTTGCTGGATTAAAGAAAAAAAAAACGGGTGTTTTGTGTGTTTCGGATACTACATTACTAGGATTGGTAACAAAGAGTCACATATCAGAGACGATGTATCATCCTGATATTATTCACCTCTTTGTTAACATATGAGAAGACAATGAGTAATATCCATTACATTATCTAATAAAGTCCCAATAAGGCTCAATTTTGATCAAATATGGAGCCGTGGAGTAGGGATATCTTCTCCCTTATGATGCTCCCTCATGGAGCGAGTGTGAACTCATGCTTGGGCAGTGAGAGCGAATGGGGCTCCCTTGTGGAGTGAGAGCAAGTCGGGTTCCCACTGAGTCTGAGGGCGAACGTAGATCTTTTGTGAAATAAAGTCTGATTCACTTATTTCATGGAGCAGTTGGGTACACTTCATTATTTAAGGTATTGAGGACGACCATTATGTCATGAAAATGTTGTACATACGCAGTAACCTGTCATCATCATCATCAGCTATTTATATAGCGCTACTAATTCCGCAGCGCTGTACAGAGAAGTCACTCACATCAGTCCCTGCCCCATTGGAGCTTACAGTCTAAATTCCCTAACACACACACACACATATACACACACACAGACTAGGGTCAATTTGTTAGCAGCCAATTAACCTACTAGTATATTTTTGAAGTGTGGGAGGAAACCGGAGCACCCGGTGGAAACCCATGCAAACACGGGGAGAACATACAAACTCCACACAGATAAGGCCATGGTCGAGAATTGAACTCATTACCCCAGTGCTGTGAGGCAGAAGAGCTAACCACTAAGCCACTGTGCTGCCCGTCTGTCGTGAAAAAGCTGCCAGTGTGGCATATAAATATAGAGTTAGAATGACAACAAGCTGACTAGGCTGAAACTCATCAACTAGCAGCTGCCCCTCAGATGGAAGGACAACATGGGAGCTGCAATATAGTAAATCTTTGTGCATGAGTGTATATCATGAACACATATATACTGTACTACTGCAGAATCCCTAAGTGTCATAAGAAAATAATATTTAGAATTCTGAAGCTCATGAAACTGATACGAATTGCTTCTCCTTTTGTTCTGGAGACAGGTACTTTTTCTAGGGGCACAGTGATGAATGGTAAAGGAGGGGAGTGATCGCTGACACCGTGGGACCATTGTCAGGGTGGCACTCAATAAAGGATCTTCTTGTCAAAGTACAAATTTACACTTGTAACACATGGGTCACTCCAATGAGTTTGTGGCTAAGGATGTCACTCACAATGTTTGTGATTCTCCATTTTCCTGCACAACTGTCACTTACTCTTTCAAGATTGGAGAAAAAGTAGCTAGTACAACTGGCTAAAATACCTGTAAAGCTGTTCTAAAGCCATAACAAAATTTTAGGTACAACGTTGGATTAGATATAGTACCATATTGTTCCTGATTGTCAATCACTTTATAGGACCTGGTGAAAACAGCTGTAGGGGTGTCAGAGCCTTTTGGAGGTACGCACACCAGCTTTAGTGCATGAATCTAGTCTACAACTCCTATACATGGTCAGAGCAAAGCCTTGAGCAAAGCCATCTGTCGTCATGGAAACAGCTTTAGTCAGAGCAAAGCATTTCATCGTCATGGAAACAGCTTTAGTCAGAGCAAAGCATTTCATCGTCATGGAAACAGCTTTGGTCTCAATATAATGCACATTGCTTTGCATACATGCATCAGGTACAAGAACACCTTCACTATCACAGACATACTGTCAAGAACTTTCATCCCTTAGCAAGCTATGATATTACTTTATAATGTTCATCAATTCATACATTAACTCTACAAGTATAGGTAAAGAAGGATCCTGACAGTCAATGGTTTCTTTCAAATCTAGCTTAGTAGGTGTGCACCTGGGAGCTTTATCTGGTCTAGGGGGCTGGGAAACCTAACATGTATGATTACAAAACACTGAGAGTTTGCCATCTTGTTTTATAGTACTAGTATTAAATCTGATTGTATCAGAGTCACCATGTCAAGCTGTCTGGCACTATCTACGGTTGTTTTTGTCAACCTGTAATAACGTTAGCAGAAGAGTCGTTAGAAGGTCATATGAGTGACTGTTTAAAGATGCGTTTTCACATTGGGTCATATTGTATTTCAGTGACCCTATAAGTAACATAATTACAGGGGCCAGGTAAGTGTATTACTAGGATGTTACAGTGATGTAAGTCTCACCATGTCATTATACAGGTTACATTACTCCCTGTAATCAATCCTCTACAAGTGACTGATGAGATCATACCTAAAGGGAAAGTTAAATAAAGCAACGACTCCCCCGAAAACCTGACATTAGTAAAGTCTGCTGAACAGAAAGAGTCCTACGTCTATGTCCCGTGGTTAGTATTACTGCCTCACATCACTGGGGTCATATGTTTTATCCTGACCAGGGCACTATTTGTGTGAAGTTTGTTCTCTCCATGTTTGCGTAGTTTTCCAAACACAGTGCAACAACATACTAGTAGATTAATGTGGTAGACAATTTAGACTGTAAGCTCCAGTTGGCCAGGGACTAAAGTGAGTGATTAAACAGTCTCTGTAAAGTTCTGTGCAATATGTTGCCACTACATAAAGTTTAAAGATGCGCACTAAGCAATACTGCTGCAAAGAAGTGGAGATTAGTGTGCTAAAGCAATACTGCTGGACAAAGGAATACCTGAGTCTATGTATGTTTAAGGTGACCACTAAGCAATGCTGCTGGACAGAACTAGACCTGAGTCTATGTATGCCTAACGTGTGTACTAAGCAATGCTGCCGGACAGAAGTATACCCGAGTCTATGTATGTCTAAGGTGTGCACTAAGCAATACTGCTGGACAGAAGTACACCTGAGTCTATGTATGTCTAAGGTGCACACTAAGCAGTACTGCTGGACAGAAGTAGACCTGAGTCTATGTATGTCTAAGGTGCACACTAAGCAATGCTGCTGGACAGAAGTAGAACTGAGTCTATGTATGTCTAAGGTGCACACTAAGCAATGCTGCTAAACAGAAGTAGACCCGAGTCTATGTATGTCTAAGGTGCACACTAAGCAATGCTGCTGGACAGAAGTAGACCCGAGTCTACATAGTTTAAGGTGCACACTAAGCAATGCTGCTGGACAGAAGTACACCTGAGTATATGTATGTCTAAGGTGCACACTAAGCAATGCTGCTGGACAGAAGTAGAACTGAGTCTATCTAGGTCTAAGCTGCACACTAAGCAGTACTGCTGGGCAGAAGTAGACCTGAGTCTATGTATGTCTAAGGTGCACACTAAGCAGTACTGCTGGACAGAAGTAGACCTGAGTCTATGTATGTCAAGGTGCACACTAAGCAGTACTGCTGGACAGAAGTAGACCTGAGTCTATGTATGTCAAGGTGCACACTAAGCAGTACTGCTGGACAGAAGTAGACCTGAGTCTATGTATGTCTAAGGTGCACACTAAGCAATGCTGCTGGACAGAAGTAGACCTGAGTCTATGTATGTCTAAGGTGCACACTAAGCAATGCTGCTGAACAGAAGTAGACCTGAGTCTATGTATGTCTAAGGTGCACACTAAGCAATGCTGCTGGACAGAAGTACACCTGAGTCTATGTATGTCTAAGGTGCACACTAAGCAATGCTGCTGGACAGAAGTAGAACTGAGACTATGTATGTCTAAGGTGCACACTAAGTAATGCTGCTGGACAGAAGTAGACCTGAGTCTATGTATGTCTAAGGTGCACACTAAGCAATGCTGCTGGACAGAAGTAGAACTGAGTCTATGTATGTCTAAGGTGCACACTAAGCAATGCTGCTGAATCTGCAGTCAGTCTTTTAAACTGTATTTTATACTCGATTCTATTATTGAAAATAACAAATGTGATGAAGAATGCTGGAAACCCAAGAAACAATGAGTATGTATGAGCTCACAAAGTGGATAACTAAAGATAAGAGTAACTCACATGCTTAGTGGGTCAGAGTGTACAATTTTACATGTCAATAATAAAATTTCAGCATTTCGGGCACCACTGTTAATTAAATTACAGAACCATATTATGTGGAGGTAAATAATGGCAAATGCTTAGTAGAACAATTATTGGTTTGGTAGGATATAAGTATATGTGTAGACAGCAGAATATAGACACAACATGTGGAGTTGACAGCTCCCACCACAGGCACTGTAGCTCTTTAATCTCCACTTCCATAAATCCCACTGCTTTTCCCATCTCTATACTGGAATCCACAGTATAAGTAAGTAGTTGGCACACTGAGGGGAGAGGCCGCTGGCCCTGGACATTTATGAATGGAGGGCTCGGTGCCCTCACAGTGGTTGTCATGGTTCTTTTAAGGTAAGATAGCAATTACAACCTGTTGATACACATCAAATTGATAGAGGGCTCTCTATAATTGCAGAGTTTGATTGGCAAAACTTTTTCTCTGACTTCTGAAAACACAAACAGGAGAAACCTCAGCGATGGGTCAGCTGAGGACGAATCCAAAGTATTTATGGAACGTCTTCCTGCCAGACCTAGACATACTTGTTTATGTCCAGAAGAAGTGTCAGAGTCTCTTAGTATGGCTGTCTTCAGGAGACATGCATGAAACCAAGATGGTGCATTAAAATATCACACCTGCACACAAAGCATGGCAGAACGGTTTCATGGCAGAGCGGTTTCATGGCAGAGCGGTTTCATGGCAGAGCGGTTTCATGGCAGAGCGGTTTCATGGCAGAGCGGTTTTCATGGCAGAGCGGTTTCATGGCAGAGCGGTTTCATGGCAGAACAGTGTGGCCGCAAAGTGGCCAAACGAGTACATTTGGTCAGGTGATTTTCAACCAAATTGACAAACCAATACACTGTGTCAGGCCGCATTCTGATGAATCAGAATCTGATTCGCCTGAACTAATAAGTTATGATGTAAAATCGGTTTGGTCAATAACCTACATTAGGGTGTTGACCGAGCCGTCAGTGATCCGGTCGCATGGATTGGTACCTTAGATCTGTGTTCTTTGAGGCTCCTTTCAGATTTGGCTTTTTGGCGATCGAGCTGAGCAACCACCTTGTGCCACTGGTGGTCACCTTTACCTAGACAATAATTTCTCCGTTATGTGCATGCCATTCTCACTAATCCAGAAAAGGTAACCGATGAAGAATGGAAGTCATGTGCTGTAATCATTTACCTTGAATACTCAGCTGAGCCTAGGAAATAAAGTATTTGGTTTCTGTGAACCGGGAGACAGCAGTGTTTGCCTGTGTGTTCGGAGGCTGTAGATTTAGTAACGCAGGAATGCAGCTTCTGGTGATGTCACTCCAACACACAAGGTAAAAACATCTGACAGCTGCTCGCTCAAATTATAAGACGCTTCCTCTTCAGGCGGAAACAGGCCGAGCGTTCGTGAGAATGAGAGGGAATTGTCAGCTGCCAGTGACAGTCCTAGTAAACCTGCAGTTCTTTATAAGAGCTGAATGAACCATTAAAATACTTCTATTAGGGCTAAGATATCTGCAAAAAGGCAGCTCCGGGGGAGGAGGGCAAAGCTGTAGATAGACATAGACTGGTCCTAGGAAATAAGTGTTATACAATGTCTGCTGTTCATGCAGCGAATTGTCTTACATGGGACAAATAGGGTCATTTATATTGTATTCTATATATGTGCACTGCCCATTCTAAAGTAATGTATTAGTGACAGGATTTAACCATATAGACATAATAAAACTGCCCCAATCCAGCACCTACTTTCCTATGTAATAATCTACAGATTATTCATCATTCTGATTCCGGAGTGCGTTCTTTGTATTTAAGGCAGGCGGACTGCAGTGAAGGAATGCAGGATGCCAGATAAATGCACCAATTACCCATATTAATGAATGGGAGAGGGTGGCTGGTAATGGACAGACATTTGATAGTGGAACCTGTGAGGGGTTCTCACCCCTCCACCATGAATCATACTAATGGAAGCTTGCCCACTGATTAATGATATCTGCTGTGTCTACAAAGAGCCAAATAGTGACCCTGTCACTTACCATTTGTTACTTCCTTCTTTACACCTTACTTTTGAATGTATCCGCAAATGGCAGCAAAGATATATTGTGCAAAATGCTGAATTACCTGTTTTCATTCCTGGGGAGCTATCCTAAGCACATACAGCCCTTTAGTTAAAGGACCATTAAACCTAAACCATATATGAAGCATGAAGGTTAAAATGTTTTTCAGTCTTTCCTTGACATTTTACTACAGTTCAATAAAAAATAAAATAAAAGTATGATGGAGTATAAACATCTTAGTTCATTATAGGCAGCTGAGACTACATCCCACATTTTTAAAACACTGTCAAAGGTGGATTGAATACAGGGCAAAAAAGCTCAAACTTCAAAGCTCGATATGTCAGTTTGCTTGGTGCAACATCACTGACCCTGCCCTTGTTTATGAACACTCCAATCCAAAGAGACATGTTTTGCACACAGTGATGAAGGATATAATAGCACCTCCTTCTGAACATGGCGACCTGCTACAAATTAATTATCAAAGTCAAATAGTGGAGTCCAAGGCTTTTTACATCTCCCCAAATTAAAATCTGGCACTAAAGGGCGTTAATATCTACCAAAGCTGTGATTAACAAGTCACGTAATATACACAAAGTAACTGAAAGGTGTAATCTTAACAAACGCTGACCGACTTACAGTGTGCTCTTCATTTTGCAAATAAATGTAGCACCCAGCATTGAGCTTTGTGCTAGGTATATAAATAACTGGCTATGTAAAACCACCATCCATTATATATCATTCATCCTTGAATTTCCGCTTCCAGCATATCACATTAGCACAATACAGCCATTGATGCCTTATTGAGCTTGCTACACATACATACTCTAGAGCCTTTCCCAGCCCCTGCAGCCAACGTACCATTCCACCAGTGTGCCAGGTGCCAGTGTATGGTGGGGAAGCAGGAGAGGACCTTGACTCTCGCTCACAAGCATGTCAAATAAACACAGGCGGTGACTGGCGGGCAGAGAACAATTTGTCATTTCTTGTGGCGGCTGGAATAGGTAGTTTATTAAGAAGCAGTGTGAGGGTCCTAGGGCTGTAAGAGAGATGAAATGGCAAAACGCTCTGGAGATTTCTCGCACCAGCGCGTACGTCATTGATCTCTATGTATTTACATCAGACACCAAACAACTATAATAACGGGGGAGACAAGAAAAGGAAAGCGAAGGTCATTATTTGTGTGTTGCTCTCAATGAAGCATCCTCGCTCCATCATAAGGTACTGAGTTGGCCTCAGTACTTCTGGCCAACTCATTATACAGTAAGCAGTTAGTCAGCCCATTGTTTCTTTATGGTCCACTGTAGTAAGATTGCTGCTCTTGCCATAAATAACACCCTGGTGAGCAATGAACACGTCTCATGACGCAGAATGGTGAACTCTAATTAGTTTCAGAAGTTCAATAAGCAAACCAAACATATCAAAAATTTGCTGTAATACGGAGGTGGTGTCTTAAAATGTTTTTAATGTCTCCCCCCTTATCCAAGACAAAGACATTGGAAAAAGTAGACAGAGAGGGGGCCGATTTCATACTCGGGGATGTGCCATAGAGTGTCTCCAAAACCCAGTCCACGACAATGTAGTGTTGCAGATTTTGCCTAGCACCCATGGGAGGTGTGCAGGGATATCTGCAATGCTGGGTACTACAGTACCCAGAAAATCACGCGGCCGAACATTGCGCTGAATTAAATCGACCCTGCGGTGCACCAACGAACCAAGGTGTTAATTTAGAGTGGTGCTCATTACTTTATCACTGCTTGCTGCCACGTTAATATTGATTACGCCCTTATAGCTTCAGTACTTATAGCTCCCCACTCTACCAAGCCCTTCACTGGCTCCCCTTCCCCTACAGAATCCTTTTCAAGCTCCTCACTCTGACTTACAAGGCCCTCGCCAACTCCACTGCTCCCTACATCTCTAACCTTATCTCTATTCACACTCCCTCCCGCCCACTGCGATCGTCGCCTCTCTTCCCCTCTGATTACCTCCTCTCACGCACGTATCCAAGACTTCTCCCGTGCCGCTCCCCTCCATTGGAACAAGCTCCCCTGCTCCATCAGAACTTCCCCTAATCTGTCCTCTTTCAAACGAACATTAAAAACCCACCTTTTCCTTAAAGCCTTCCAGTCTCATGCCTAAACTCCCACCGGTCGGCTACCTCTCTTTCTCATCCCTTCTCCACCTTCCTCAACTCCATCTCCGTTTCTCCCATCTCTCCGTCTCATCCATGTGTCTGTCTGTCTTCCCCTCCCTTTAGATTGTTCGCTCCTTTGAGCAGGGCTCTCCTACCTTCTGTTTCCATCACTTTTAACTGCGCTCTCCAGCTACTCAGCTCACCTCCTCTCAGTCCCTCTGCCCTCTGTCTCCTCTCGCTTCTCTCCGCTCCCCTCAGTGACTCTCAACCTGTCATCCGTGCCCACCCTCTTGGGCCATAGTTACCTGCCTATAGCCACTTTTCCCCTCCCTCCCTCTTTTTCATGCTGTGCCTGAGCCCCCAGAGTTATAGTGCTTACTGTTACTTGTACTGTGCTGTTTCACCTTGTACTGTGCCATTGTTTGTCCTTGTACGGCGCTAAGGATACTTTGTGGCGCCCTATAAATAAAAATTAATAATAATAATAATAATAATAATAATACATGGCCTCTGGTTCTAGCACGTCTTCTAGACTATATATACAAAAGCATTGGAGATATGAGGTGTAAGATAGAAGAGTGTTAGCATGTGGGATGAAAAGTGGCATTTTTGCCCCTATCATACAATGACCAGACACGTCTCTAGATCGGCTGAAAAAGGAGGAGTGATATGGGTCCATTGTTGCATCCTGATCATGGGTCCATTGTTGCATCCTGATCATGGGTCCATTGTTGCATCCTGATCATGGGTCCATTGTCGCATCCTCAAGCCACCTTGTCAAGAAAGGAGCACAGGCCCATTCAGTGTCAGAGGACAACATTATAGGACATGTCCGCTATCCATCACAACGGATGTGTTGAGTCTGACTACATAATCCTGACATGTCATGTTGGAAGAATCCTGCTGTGTCACAGATACCCTGTTCTATGCTCGGTAGAGGTTACGATAGATGACTGCAGATGCCTGTATTTAATTGCACAGATTTGTTTCCCGGAAAACCCTGGAGGTGCATTTCACAAATGCTTTCACTTATAAACAAGTTGAAAGACATTTGCCGGCCTTTAAAATATTTCTCTGCAGACGGACGCACTGAATAGGATTTGCAAGATGGAATGGATATTTCCACAGATCTTTACAGTCATGTTGAACTTGGCACCCGATGCAGTAATTTAACAAAACAACGCACAGTGTACAGTCATTATATACAAAAAGTAGCAACACGTCCAGCAGTGTGTGGATGACATGATTGGGCTGCGGAGCTCAGTGACAATTTGTTCATCACCTTCATTTACTAAATGTCATTATTATCAACATTTTCCATTATAGCTTGAAATCTATGGCTGTGCTGGTCATACTTTCTTTAGTCCCTGTCCTTTTAATACATGATCCTAATGTTACAGTCTACTGATATGGAAGTTAAGGAATTTAAAGTTTCACAAAGACAGTACAATACTTGAGTGTTGTAACGATCAGACATTACAAGAAGATGTGAATCTGGGGTATATAAATTAGTACCAATTTCACCTGCTGATTGGCTGAAATCAGTCATTCTGGGCCTGCTAATTAGGTCAAATCACTACTGTACTACTTATGGATAGGAAAGGTTTTCCATGTGTGTTGAGTGTGTGCACCGTCAACCACTTGTTTATGCCTACACTAGTAAAATCAGTAAGTGTAAGTGGAGGATTGCTCTACGGTCAGGTTATTATCTGGCAAGATTTGTTAATGAATAAGATATTTATTTGCCAGTTTATAAACCAGCATGCTGTGGTTTGTTTGCAGCTGCTTCTTAGAACCCAGTTTCATACTCAGGTCATGTACTACTGATGTGGTTACTTGGGGTAACGCGTGAACAATCAAGACATACTAGACAAGGAGAGGGGCACTCACAATAGACAGCAGCCACGCCTGGGACCATGGACGGTAACATAGACTCATTGTGGGGAGCAGAGAGTATCTACAAACTCTACTTTAAAACTCTTGGTACATGCCCAGATATATTTGTAACGGGTCCTTGTGTTCCACAGAGGCCTACTTCTTAATTAATGATGTCATCATTACAGTTCAAGTGTTATTACCTTTATTGCCTTCTCTTTCTCTTTAATTAGTTGTCTCTTGTCATCATCGTAGTTCTGAGCCGTATCTTGTAGTTTCTTCTCCATGGTGAGCTGCTGACTGTTGGTTTCTTCTCGGATAGAAGCTATGGTGGCCTGGAGCTCACATACCACCTAGAAGAAAATGAGAATTGGTCATGTTGGCTGGAAAACCAGGCCTTTACCAATAGGTGTGAACTAGGCCTATATTACCAATAGATATGGGCTTAGCCAGCAAGCAACAGACAAGATATCTAGACTGGACATGAAGGTGTACCAAGACAAAGAGCCTCTTATCATCCAATAGTCATAGTGCAGCACACATTAGGATTATCTTGGCAAGAGAAAGGAAAAGGATTACAATACATTTGGCTACCGTATTTACTACAACCATCCCATACATGTAAAGAGAAACAAACCCATAAATAAAGAAACCCATAAGAACACCGATACTAGACGGCAGTAGGAAGGTCCAACTGGAACACTCCATACAGTATATACTCAGTCTCAAGCTCACCCTTCAGGGGCAGATAATTAGAAGGGTTTCTACATTTCTACCACCGCTATCTCTGCGGTAGACTTGTGTTGTTGTGCGAGCGCACCTGACATTTCCACAGCCGTTCTGTGCACATGTGGCAGCGAGCCTATTCAGCTGGCACCTTATCCATGTACTGTTTGCAGACATTCCAGTGGTCTGGCAAGGGATATGTACCCAGTGTGCGCCTTATGGTACAAGTCAGCATTTGGGTGCCAGAAGCAAACCATATCCCTGCCAGGGATGTCCTCAATACAATGATCTGTAAACACTGCTACGTCTGGAACAAATGCTTCTAAAGGAGCTACATTGTGATAGCGACGATTGTCGTCTAGTGGAAAAAGCCAGCTCCTGGCGGAAGGCTTTGGTGCCCGGACGCAACAGGAACTGGGACTTCTGCCTGAAGACATTACTTCAAGGCAACCTGCCCTCGGACGAAGAACACAAATCCATACCCATGGCCATGCCCACAATGATTATTGCAACATTCTTCTATCTCCAGCCAAATATTTATCTTTCCTAATCCTTACCTGCTCATCTTTAACCTTCCCCTATACTCTCTTCTAAGCTATAGAGTTGGAACAGGCTGGCATAATGAATATGTATATATATTTTAAGAAGTTAAATTAAAAATAAAAGCCATCCATGCTTAAGGCTATGATTTGCTTTGCAGAAGTAAAAGTGTTAAAAAAACACATAAAGCCCCATAATAAAATAACAAAATATCTGTAAATAAATAAAATATCACTTCCTCGGAGAGGAGTAATCTCTTTTATCCACAGAAAAGGAGTGTGAATGGAGGTTCCTATCTTTTAGGTGGCAAATTTAGCAACCGTTGTTTGTATCTATCCCATTAAATCTATTGTTTTGCATGTGGCCCAAAAATGAGCATGATGTTTGAGGAAATTGAATCTATCCAATACAGCCACCCACGGTTGTGATCAGATCGAAAACATATCCTATGATTCTGCACTCGGGATGAGTGACAGGATTGGCCGATGCGTTGGATTTACAGATTTCAATGATAAAAATGGGAACAAATGAAATCTATAAGATAGAATACTAGTATGGTGTTGAACAGTAAATGACAAACAGATGCGGGGATGTACCTGCAGCTCTCAAGTCAACACCTAGCTGGATATTTTAGAGAGACCTGTAAAGTTTGGAATTGGGTGATCCTGCATATATAAGTTGAGGAAAGGGCAATATTTAGTGAAATGATTTTATGGTAATCAGGCAAGCTGTCTGTGAATAAGACAACCTAATGCCCTCACACTCTTCTCAGAAGATCAATTTATTGAGAGGCTTTGAAGGTCTCGTGTCTCCCATATCTGCACTTTCTATGGACCTTTCAGTGAGCCCAGGTGCAGTCGACACTTCTCAAAGGCTTCTTAGACTTTTTCTGCGCTTTCAAGATTCCGGCTGTGGGAACAGAGTCGGATTTTTTTCAA
Source organism: Mixophyes fleayi (assembly GCF_038048845.1). NCBI lineage: Eukaryota > Metazoa > Chordata > Amphibia > Anura > Limnodynastidae > Mixophyes > Mixophyes fleayi. The sequence goes on along the minus strand of NC_134407.1, from coordinate 201,144,298 downwards.
ATAACATAACGATTATGCTGCATTTGATATTCTGCTGTGGAACATTTGTTATTTTCTTTTGGAAAAAAGGTTAGATGGGAGCGGACGAGATTGCAGTGATGGGACTTGATGAACAGCAGCCCACGCAATGCAATATTAGCCAGTCAAGCGTAACATCTTAGTCCCCCTGCTTGGGGAAAGAGTTAAGGACACGCAGGATAACCAGGAGACCATATGGGCCTGGTTAGGGAAGCCATCACTAATTCTTCCAGCTGTATGAAGTGGGGGATTATGGGATGCGAGAACAGGCTGCCAACAAATGAATTGCTCTGGAAAAGGAATGTTCCCCCTTTTATGTGGAAAACAAAAATGTGTAAACTCTCATTACAACACGATTCCTCGTTACTGGGGAAACAAACGGCACAAGTGATACTCAAAGTGAAGTCTCCAGAGCGGGGAAGGGCAGTATTTCCAAAATAGGCTCACTGTACATTATATTTATATATTATATACTTTATTATGACCCCCTTTTGGCACTGGGTAAGACTCTACTTTGCTCCCAGAACAGCTTGAAATCTTCATGGCATGGATTCAACAAGGTGCTGAACACAGATTCTGGTCCTTGTGGACACGATAGAATCATGCAGGTACAACAGATTTGTCGGCTGCACATCCATGCTGCAAATGTCCTGTTCCACCACATCCAAGAGGTGCACTATTGGATTGTGGAGGCCACTGGACACTGAACCCATTGTCATGTTCATGGTACCAGCTTCAGATGACATGTGCTTTGTTACAAGACTTGTTAAACTTCTCAAATGTCCTACTCATATGATCCATCATACAACATCTCCCATAGCTGAAGATTCATGTTGTAAAAAGATTACTGTGTCTCTGCCACAGTGACTAGGTGAAGAATTGTCTGGCTGAAAGTTTGCACCTCTATTATGTATCACTGGTATGAAGTGAAATGTAGGAGTAGAATGAAAAGTAAGTTTATAATACACAATTTCAAAAGCTGAGGATTCCAAGTGTCTCAATTCACTTATATCCTTTTCGATCTTCTTGCCCCTTCCCCTCTGAGCCTAGGCTTTCTCCTGACCCTCTGGGCACAGTCTGTTTCCCCCACTCCACTGACCCTATCATCTTCCCACGTCCCTCTGAGCCCAGTCTATTTTCCAAGTATCCCTGACGCCCAATATCTTTCCTCGGTCCCTCAGACGCCCAATATCTTTCCCCAGTCCCTCCGAAGCCCAATATCTTTTCCCAGTCCCTCCGACGCCCAATATCTTTCCCCAGTCCCTCCGACGCGCAGTCTCTTGCCCCTGTCCCTCTGACGCGCAGTCTCTTGCCCCAGTCCCTCTGACGCGCAGTCTCTTGCCCCTGTCCCACTGAGCCCAGTCTTTTTCTCCAGTCCCATTGAGCTCAGTCTTTTTCTCCAGTCCCACTGAGCTCAGTCTCTTTCCCCAGTCCCACTGAGCCCAGACTCTTTTTCTCAGTCTCTTTGACGCCCAGTATCTTTACCCCGTCCCTCCGACAACCAGTCTCTTGCCCCTGTCCCTCCGACGCCCAGTCTCTTGCCCCTGTCCCTCTGAGCCCAGTCGCTTTCCCCAGTCCCTCTGAGTCCAGTCGCTTTTCCCAGTCCCTCTGAGCTCAGTCTCTTTCCCCCATCCCTCTGAGCTCAGCCTCTTTCCCCTGTCCCTCTGAGCTCAGTCTCTTTCCCCCGTCCCTCTGAGCTCATTCTCTTTCCCCCGTCCCTCTGAGCTCAGTCTCTTTCCCCCGTCCCTCTGAGCTCAGTCTCTTTCCCCAGTCCCTCTGAGCCCAGTCTCTTTCCCCCGTCCCACTGAGCCCAGTCTCTTTCCCCCGTCCCACTGAGCCCAGTCTCTTTCCCCCGTCCCACTGAGCCCAGTCTCTTTCCCCCGTCCCACTGAGCCCAGTCTCTTTCCCCCGTCCCACTGAGCCCAGTCTCTTTCCCCCGTCCCGCTGAGCCCAGTCTCTTTCCCCAGTCCCACTGAGCCCAGTCTCTTTCCCCGTCCCACTGAGCCCAGTCTCTTTCCCCCGTCCCACTGAGCCCAGTCTCTTTCCCCCGTCCCGCTGAGCCCAGTCTCTTTCCCCAGTCCCACTGAGCCCAGTCTCTTTCCCCCGTCCCGCTGAGCCCAGTCTCTTTCCCCAGTCCCACTGAGCCCAGTCTCTTTCCCCAGTCCCACTGAGCCCAGTCTCTTTCCCCCGTCCCACTGAGCCCAGTCTCTTTCCCCCGTCCCTCTGAGCCCAGTCTCTTTCCCCAGTCCCTCTGAGCCCAGTCTCTTTCCCCCATCCCACTGAGCCCAGTCTCTTTCCCCCGTCCCTCTGAGACCAGTCTCTTTCCCCCATCCCTCTGAGCCCATCTTGCTTATCTCTTTTCTCTGCACCCACTTTCTTTAGGCTTTTTCTGTGTGATTCCCTCAAACCTAGATCTTAATTTGCTTTTTTTACTGTAGCGAACACCACATCAGAGTATGTTTCCTCATGTCTTCTTCCTCCTCTTTTCCCTATCTCACTTCCCACAATATTTTTATCATTGCCCCTTTGGCACTGGTTGCTATCCTCTGCTTTTACCATTTCTGCTCCCTGAGAATTTGTCTCATTCCCCCATCCAGCCCATATCTATGTCTTCCATATCAGTCCTCTGTCACTCTATAGTCCCGCAACAGACAGCCACAATCTGTGTGTGACAGAGGTTGGCCGGTAATTAAAAGATGCAACATATTTCATATGTATATTTTAAAAAAGGTAGTGTGCTACTATAGTGACAATACTGCTATTAGAGGTAACACCACCCCCTTAAACCTTCCCAAAGGTCATGAAAGCATTTTCATATAAATGATGTGACATGGCTCATTCCAACACATCTGGACGGAGGAGAAAAACAACTCTCATGTTTAAAAGAAACCACAAGATTGCCAGATTGTCTTTGAGGATATTAAATCCGAGCCACAGAAATGTCTCCTCACCTTACATTGAAATTCTACAAAGTTAAGTGTCATGAAAATAATACCAGTTGATCTAGATCTTGATAAAACAAAAGTTTTGTTTTTCCCAAATTATCTGGTTAAAGTGCTAAAGCCATCCGCATGCTGCTGACACTTGTCGGGGCAATAACACTTGTATGAAACTACACAAGGACAAACGGAAGCTGGTTTAATTTGGGGCATGGGGCAGGCAGATTGTGTTTGTGTGTCCGGATAGATCAGGGGTGGACATAATAAGTCTATTGTGTCCCAATGTTTGCATGTTGGTTGCCATATTTAAAGAAGGGTTTTCTCAGCCTTTTTTTTTTTGTTAAATGTACTCCTGAGTGATGGTAAATGATTACCAAGCATTGCCAAAAGCGTGGAAATGTATTCAAAATACACCCTAGTAAATGTACCCCACTCCATGTGTATTTCAATATTTGAAAAACAAACTATTAGTTTTGTAAATTCTTTCCTTTAGACTTATATGTTTTAATGTTATTTTGGGAATATAGTAATAAAAAAAAATGTGGCTAATATAGGGGTATAGCAAGAATTTATAATCAGCCCCCCCCCCCCCTACCAAGAAAAATGTAGTCATTATAACGAGCAGACTATGGACTTTGCATGGAATTTTATGTTTCTATAGAAAAAGACAATGAAATTAGACCATACTTATAAACGGGGGCAGTCCCCTTTCACAAACTATTTTTCCTCAGCGTCAATACTGTTTTGATGGGAAAATATGTAATCATTAGAGATTTCCTGCAGCTAAGTACATAAGTGACATTTCAAACAAACAAAAAAAAAAGAACAAATGAGTGGACGGTTAATGATCTGACACAGTCCCCTAGGAGATATAGCCTTTGGGACTGAGCTATGAGACAGTGCCCACGTTGTATGCTGTATTGATTAAACGTGGCTTGTTTGAAGTTATGAAACGTATCAGTGTTTTTAGAATCTTGACATCTCCAGTGTGCAGACCTTCGAGATCCCTTCAATCACTTCCACCCCTCAACTGTTTAGGGCCAACAATGTGTTAATGGAGGAATGCTGTCATGTGGCTGGGAGGATAATAAACAAAAAAAAAAAGCCACAGAATTCATACTTATAGCGCAGAGATGTTTAAAATGGAACATATGTTTCCTTTGCTGGTTTAATTAATACATATGGTATATTGTTGAATTTGAAAACACCACTTTGTAGACACGGACCTAAACGCACATAGAACTAGGAGACTATAGGAAAGTTAAAAATGAGCTTACACTCTATAGGTAGAGGGCAATGTTGGAGCTAGAAGGACTCAAGAGTTGAAATTGGCACCGCAGCCGGCAGTTCAACCAGATAGAGTGGTGTCAATGCAGATAGGATAGGGTCTAGTGAAGATGTGGGTTTTGAGAGAGCTATTCAGAGAGATTAAAGGTTGGGGAGAGTCTGGTCAGGTGTGTTCTATAAGTGGGGAGCAGCACAGGAGAAGTGTTGGAGGTGGGAATTAGAGGTGGCTATCGGAGAGGAGGCTTATGTCAGAGGCAGATCTAAGAGGACGAGTGAGAGAGCATCTCCATATGCAACTACTTTTGCAGTATTATAGGTCTGGCTAAGAAATGAGCAAGGTAAAAAAAAAAACGTCACATCTATGTCCAGCCTACAACTACTACCCCTTTAATTACTTTACATTTTTCTGCTTTTCTCTTAAAATAACGCTCGATTTAGCCTGTTTTTAAATTATTAGAGAACATTGGGACTGTACTTCTATTTAAAGCGAATACATCTTCCCGCCCCTTTATCCATACTTCCTATCATTGTCTCTGTGAAAACTGGGTCGATTGTGTGTGTACAAAGAGTATATGTCAAGCAAGAGGCGTAAATACAGCACTTAGGAATGTAACATCTTCCAGGGACTTGTCTAGCGTTTCTGAAGCGCTAAGCTCCTTTCCCTAAAACAGCACTGTGCTTTTTGAAAAGTTTGTAAATGACAGTAGATGTATTTTATCACACCCCATGTGTGGGGGGACTCTCTCTTGCCCACTTAAACTTGCATGACCTCAAGATGAGAGAGACTGAACTACAGCCGGGCTGCGGACTTATGGGCATCAGCTGGGTGGAGTTAGGGGGTATCTAGCCTTGCAGAGCAGTGTAGAAACAATATTTTATTTAGGAAAGCGAGATTACTGAAATGAAATAAATGGGTGGAGGAGGTCCATTTCCATAGGCAAAAACTGAAAAAGTAGAATATAGTGCAATCCGCGCTGAGATAGCGGTCCATGCCAAACAAACTGATTAGTAATTGAATCCACGTAAATGAAAAAATGTTCACATTCATTTATTAGACAACATACCATATAAAAACATCAATTAAAACAATGCATAAATATCTATATCTGAAAAAGACAGTAGCAAAGAAAAACATGGCAAAATAGGCAGGATTGTACCTAGTAGAGGAACCTGTGAAATCCTCAAAAAATCAGAACTGTCGACCACTAGAAACAGCGCTGAATGCAAGGACGCTCGTGATCCCAAAGAGCTTAATGCATTAAGTTGATGTATCCAGTATACTCCCTGGGTACAAAGTTCTCTATATCTATCACCCCCTCGTTCGGTGCTCCTAATATTCTCAATTCCAACAAGGATTCGTCCTTGACCTTTACCACTGTGAAATAGATTAAAATGAAGAGGAACACTATGAATTTCCTTCTTATTGATAATATTACGCCTATGTTCCATAAAACTACACTTCAGAGCTTTGGTCGTCCTACCTATGTAAATCAGGTCACAACTACATTTCAACATGTAGATGACAAAACAGAAATTACCATTAAAAAACATTTGATGGTCAGGCCTTTATAAAGGTGTAGTTGGAAATCGGAACATACACACTACTTATGTTGCCTCTGAGAAAACGTGCTAACGATGAAACGCGTCAAGGAGGCGTCATCATATAAATATTGTTTTGAATGCCTCTACTGTTCGTCTGTTCATTACAGTGTTATTTTCTGCTGTGGACTGTTTACAATTGAAGTCCTTTCACCTATTGAATTATGGATTGGATTGGACTTCAAACCGCGGCTCAATACTATTCAGTTGGATGGAAACGTGTCACTCTATTTAATTGTTATATTGTTATCCATGTGGAAACTGTATATCCATTGAAGTACCTCCCTTGAAAGCTCTACATCTTTATGATTGGTGCGTCAGTGTCTGCATCTGTTTTCGTTTGCTAATCGGCTGCTTTCTTGCCAATATACGTTGACTTTGTTGGAGGATCAGATGATCACTATTATAATTCCATCCAGGTCTTAGGAGTTGTTGCTGAAACTCCTTATGTGAGACCACAGATTTCCTTTACATCGGAACCTTGATTCAAGTTTCCTTATGATCGATTACTACATAGTGACTGTATATATGAACTGCCAGTATATGTAGTTATTATATCTTTGATCATCGTGACTTCATTCCGATATTGTTGGTGTGTTTGTACCTTTTTTATATGCATATGTTCATTATAGCGGTATATATTTAGCTGTTGTACAGCAATTTGCATAGGAATTGATCACAGTTGTTTTATCTATGTATATTAGGTTTTTATAACTTTGTATCCATTTATATTCATGAACTGACATCACATATTATTTTTTATGAATCACGGACTTCCTTGCACTGAGCGCTGTTTCTAGTGGTTGCCATTCCCATAGCCGTTGAGCTGTCTTACCAATAGTAATATGTTTGTTTCATTCTTTCTTGAATTCCTTTACAAAGTATGTCATTATGGCAGAGAGACTCCATTGCTAATGGTCTCCTTGTTATTATTAGCAATGTTTGTTTATATGGTCCTACAAATTTTCCACAGCGCTGTACAGGCGGGAAAAACAGAACATAGTACAAAGACGTAACGGGTGAACTGGCAAAATACAAAACCACTGAAGTCACAACACAGAACATACAATGAAAAGATAGCAAGATTACTATACAGAATAAACAACAGGTATATAACAGACAAGTGTCGTACATGATGCAAGGATGAACAGCTGGACCCCAATATAACTTGACTGACCTTTGCTCTCTGAACCAGTTAAAAGGTGCTGTATGTTTTTAAAATATTCACGCACACATATATACTACAACGAACGGCACATAAAAAGCAGTGTTCTAGTCAAAGTTGCAGGAGAGCAAATAAAAACCAACATATTACAAGTGTCTCACATGGAATACTTTTTTTTTTTAACTACAACTTCTTGTAGCATCACTGAGTTCAGCTGTGTTACCCCTTTTTTCAGCAGTATATCAGTTCTGCCCATTGTATTAAAGATTTATAGAGAAAGTAAATGAAAACAAGACTACATCATTTTTAAAAAATGTAAAAACATGAAAGAAGAATATTAAAAATATTTTTCACCCAGATATAACTATCTAGGACCCTTAGTTGCAGTATATGGGACAGGGGCCAATGTTATCACATACTCATTGCTTAACCATAGTGGAAGCAGCCATTTTGTCACTGAGCACTGTGGAGATGTCATTGGTTCTGAGCTAACTGCAGTCTCAGGGATATTGGTTCAGCCATTTTGTCACTGAGCACTGTGGAGATATCATTGGTTCTGAGCTAACTGCAGTCTCAGGGATATTGGTTCAGCCATTTTGTCACGGAGCACTGTGGAGATATCATTGGTTCTGAGCTAACTGCAGTCTCAGGGATATTGGTTCAGCCATTTTGTCACTGAGCACTGTGGAGATATCATTGGTTCTGAGCTAACTGCAGTCTCATGGATATTGGTTCAGCCATTTTGTCACTGAGCACTGTGGAGATGTCATTGGTTCTGAGCTAACTGCAGTCTCAGGGATATTGGTTCAGCCATTTTGAACGTCACTGACATCACTAGTTCTTTGAGAATCTGTAGGCTGTGTCCTTATATACTGGTTCAGCCTTGAAAAATGGCTGCCTCTGCTGTGTGTAAGTGACACGTTGAAGTCAAGTCAACTCCTCCACTTTGATAGATAAGGCAGATCTGTTGCTGACTTCAGAGAAAGAGAGAAAGTTTTCTTGGAAGCAGCCCTGCGTGTGGGAGTACAAATCACATGCGGACGGACGAGGCAGCAGAGAGCGAGATTAGTAGGATATGAAACGTGTACACCGCCCATCACAATTTATTTAATTGCATTATCTCTGCTCTCAATAGACAGCCACAGAAGACTAGCTGCCTTTATAATTGGGATCTAGTAATGCTGAGTCATGTCATCCACTATGGCTGTAATAAGAACTGAGGGCCTGATTCATTAAGGATCTTAAATGAAGAGGTATCTTTTTAAGTCTCCTGGACAAAACCATGTTACAATGCAAGGGGTGCAAACTAGTTTTCTGTTTTGCACATAAGTTAAATACTGATTGTTTTTTCATGTAGCACACAAATATCAACTTTAAATTTCAGTGTACAAATAAGCTATCAAGTATTTGTGTGCTACATGAAAAAACAGTCAGTATTTAACTTATGTGCAAAACAGAAAACTAGTTTGCACCCCTTGCATTGTAAGATGGTTTTGTCTAGGAGACTGAAATAAGATACCTCTTCATTTAAGATCCTTAATGAATCAGGCCCTGAGACCAGAATTAAATGGTTCCATGGAACGTTAAGATATCTTTCTCACCTGTATTTAGCTCCTGCTTTCTGATATGACCACATTTGTTGCAGTAGCACATGCAGCCACTTAGTCTATTTTCAGTAAACTTTCCTTTAGATGTTCAGTAAAATATCTGGATCTACAGTATTTCCTTTACAAATGTATAATGCAATCTCCTCAATAGATTGTAAAAGAAAAAGTGTCTCTACAAATTACTATGAAAGGTTGTCTGGCATTACTAACAAACAGCTTTATATAACATTAGTTGATACGCCAGAAATAAGGTATTGTAACCTGTAGCAACCAGTAATTCGCTTTCATTCAAATGACAGAATCGGATTGGTTGTTATGGTGGACAGTCACCAGTACACTGTTCTTTCATCCTCATCATCATTTATTTATATAGCGCCACTGATTCCGCAGCGCTGTACAGAGAACTCATTCACATCAGTCCCTGCCCCATTGGAGCTTACAGTCTAAATTCCCTAACACACAACACACAGACAGACAGAGACTAGGGTCAATTTTGATAGCAGCCAATTAACCTACTAGTATGTTTTTGGAATATGGGAGGAAACCGGAGGACCCGGAGTAAACCCACGCAAACACAGGGAGAACATACAAACTCCACACAGATAAGGCCATGGTCAGGAATTGAACTCATGACCCCAGTGCTGTGAGGCAGAAGTGCTAACCGCTTAGCCACCGTACTGCGCCAAGAATCGGATTGGTTGTTATGGTGGACAGTCACCAGTACACTGTTCTTTAGGAATGTCTGCCATATTGTTCTACATATAATATAGAAATATTATTTTGCGATGACACTAAATCAGTGTCCCCTGGTTCCTTCTTAAATCCTGTCAAATGTGTTTGTTATTACTGAGATTGAGGGTAATTTGCGGCCCTTTTGAAGGTTAGAGGCGACAAAATGGCTGCCTCCGCTGGGTGTAGATGATGGTTACAATAACTAAAATATTTGACTAAAAAACTAAATGTATTTACATTTGTTTTAGATTAATATATTTGATATTTTCTATATGAATAAACACTACTATAATGTTTCAGACAAACTGGGCCTGAGTCATTAAGGAGAACAAGGCAGAAAAAGGAGTAAATTTGATCCCTCACAAACCATGTTACAATGCAAGAGGTGCAAATTAGTTTATTATTTTTCCACGTAAGGAAAATACTGGCTGCTTTTTCATGAACTGTAGCACACAAATATTTGATGGCTTTATTTTTACACTGAAATTGAAAGTTGATCTAGGACATGCCGTATCCCAACTATAACTCTGTTACCACATTTTTAATTTATCTCCCCCTTCAATGCAACATGGTTCTGCCAAGGTGCAAAGTTACTCTTTTTTTTTTTTGCTTTGCTCTCCTTAATTACTCAGACCCAGTATGGATTTTTGCTCTTTTTTGTGGAGATATATCTTCAAATACATGAAGAAATCAACATTAAAATTCCACATATCACCCAATTCAGTCCCATGGTGTTTGTAATCAACTTATGAAGCAAAACAAATATTCTGCAGTACTTTTTCCTGATAATTGGACCTGTTCGGGGTTCTATTGAAGTCTACGATAGTTATTTAAGTCACATACGTTACGCCATATGTTTTATACATATAAAGCACAAATTAAATTGTATTTTTCAATTGAGTGTCTTAATTTAAAGGACAACTGCACCCAAAACCCCCAAAAAATTGGTCTGGGAGGAAGAGCAAAAAAAATCCTCAATTCTGGTGGGTTTCGAAATGTCTGTAACCATCCTAGGAAGACCGTTCTCAAGCTGGTGCTCAGTTGTCAAGGTTGTTAACAACACTGCAGCAACTGGAAAAGGCCCAACCTGAGTAGGAAAGAGGATCCTCTACTCTGGGGTCCACTGGAACAGAGGATTTTTTTTTTAACTCCACCCAAAATGGCAATTTTAGTTTTGGATGGAGTCATCCGTTAATTCATCTATACCTCCTGATAGTAATGGCGTATCCTATTTGTCATTTTAACATATGTAATGTATCTTTTAGATTGCAATCTCTTCAGGGTTAAATACACTACATGGCCAAAGTATGTGGACAACCGAACATTGCCTCCACATGTGCTTGTTGAGCATCTCATTCCAAAACCATGGGCATTAGAATTTAGTTGGTCTACAATTTGCTGCTATAGTAGCCTCCATTATTTTGTGAAGCCGGTCCACTGGATTCTGGAACATAACTGCAGGGATTTCTGCCCACTCAGCCGCAAGAGCATTAGTGAAGCCGGGCACTGATGTTAGACAATAAGGCCTGGCTCACAGTCGGCATTCCAGTTCAACCCAAATTCGTTTGATGGGGGGTGGGGTCAGGGCTTTTTGGTGGACCACGCTTTGTGCATGGAAGAATTGTCATGCTGAAACAGGAAAGGGCCTTCCACAAACTGTTGCCACAAAAATTGGAAGCACAAAGTTCTCTAGAAAGTCATTATATGCTGTAGCATCAAGAATTCTCTTCAAGGAAACGAAGGTGCCCAGGCCAAACCATGACTTGGACCGTTATTCCTTCCCCACCAAACTTTACCGGTATGTGTACTGCCCAACCCATATTTGTCCATCAGACTGCCAGATGGCGAAGCAAGATGCATCACTCCAGAGATAGCGTATCCACTGCTCCAGAGTCCAGTGGCGGTGCGCTTTACACCACTACAGTCAACGTTTTGCATTGTGTATGCTGATCTGATGCATGGCCATAGAAATCTATGAGGCTCCCGATGAACAGTTCTTGTGCTGACATTGTTTCCTAAGGTAGCGTGGAACTCTGCACTGAGTGTTACAACTGAGCACAGACTATTTTTACGTTCTACACAATTCCGCACTCTGTGTTCTTGTTCGGTAAGCTGGTCTGGCCTAACGCTTTGCGACTGAGCTGTTGTTGCTCATAGACATTTCTACTTCACAATAACAGCACTTACAGTTGGCCTGGGCACAAATTTGACAAAGTGACTTGTTGGAAAGGTGTCATCCTATAACAATGCCGCATTAAGTCACTCGGCTCGTCTGTACGACCCATTCTACTGCTAATGTTGACTGTGGCGATTGCTTGGCTGTATGCTGGATTATATGCACCTGTTGTCCACGGCTGGAAAGGCCCAACGCACTAATTAGAAGGGGTGTCCACATCATTTTGGCCTTGTAGTGTATAAAGTTATTATTTTATTAGTGTAGTGTAAAAATGCAGTCAATATCCATAGTGCAAGAAACACAACTCTGTAATGACTTTAGTAATTCTGAATTAATTCATGCTGGAGCTGTGTTTGGTAACCAAGAAGCCATTTCTTCTGTACCTGTTTTGTTTTTGCAAGCTTCTCTTCATATTCCTTCTCAATCTGCATCAACCTGCTGCCGGCCTGCATGGCAAGGGGAGAAAGAAAAAAAAACTAGATTAGTGGAGATGAAGAACAGGGAGAGACACTTTGCAACTGACCTCTGTGTTTGGCACCTCATCTGCATGCCGAAGTCACCGGGCATGGAGCCAATTCCAACGCCCTTTTATAGCAGCCAGAAAAGCAGAACGGTTCGCCTTTGATCTGCTTACAACTATTCATTACTTGAAAGGAGGGGAGAGAGAGGGAAAAAATCTGGGTCTGCTGCCAATTATTAGAAAAAACAAAGAGCTGAGCCGAGAGAAGGGGGAAACTGGCTGGGCCAAGAGAGCTCAAGATGACTTCATCTGCGGCAACAGCGCCATCTGTGAAAAGGGGCATTATTCTGACGCGTTAGCTAATCATGCTTTGTAAATCTCCTCATGCGGAGTAAAACAAGGGAACTCCGAGCTCTGATGGACGTTTTGCTCTAACATAATCACAATAAATTATTAAGTAAATAATTTGGCAGGTAGAGGCACTGTTCCAAGGCTGACGTGTTTTATTTCATCTTTGTGAAGGGAAAAAGTATGGCTGCACTTACGTTAATGAATATGACTGGAAAAATTCAGTGCCGGTGGTAAGCCCTACTTCTCACAGAGTATAGTTTGCCATTAGTCACGGCACAGCCAGTGACCGCCAATAATCTGAAGTTTAAACTAGTTCAATGTCGGCCATATTACATAACTCGCAGAAACGTTGTGATGTCACATGATCTTACATAAATATGATGCCTGAGCGAACTCTAATAATCCCTGTGATATGAATATTACCTTTACATGTGGGATGTTATTATATTGCTTTATTTCCACAGTGCTACACTAGGTCACATGTTTAATCCCGGTATGCAATATCTGCAACACCTATTGCTGGAGAAAAGGAGGTGGGGCTATGACATAGAGGGGCGGAGTTTGATGGTTCAGCATTTATGGAAGATAGATAGCACTAGCAACAGAAGAATGAGTGCTGTTTTAGTTAGAGACTGTAATGGAGCTGTGACTTAATTATTGTATCAACAGGCAGAGTAATCAAACGGGTGTAGTATCTATTAACAATACTGACTACCCCGACATAGACCACGACGACATGAGGATTCCGAAGAACTACTACCCCGACCTGAAGAAAAAACGACTTACCATAATCCAGATGACTTCATGTGACGACCTGATGTCTGCCGACTGTGGAAAATGACATCACGTGAAAATGTGACTCCTCTTAAAGCGGCGATGGACAGACCCGTCAGCCATTCATGTAATGTAAGTATAGGGTTAGGGTTAGGGATATTAGGGTTAGGAGTTAAGGGATAATCTTAGCTTTACAAGTCGGGCTCGGCTTGTAAAGGTAAGGTCAACCCTAACCTCTAAAATAATAAGTTTGATGAATGGCAGTGGGGTCCGTCCATTGCCACTTTAAGAGGAGTCACGTTTTCACGTGACATCATTTTTCACAGTCGGCAGACATCGGGTCGTCACATGAAGTCATCTGGATCATGGCAAGTCGTTTTTTTTCAGGTCGGGGTAGTAGTTCTTCGGAATCCTCATGTCGCCGTGGTCTATGTCGGGCTAGTCAGTATCGTTAAACTGACCACCGAATCAAACAATAATCTTTTTAGAAATGGGTGTACACCCATTTTGTTTACAGGGCATCTACACAATACACTGTTCCTACAATAAATATACTGCATCGGAAGAAAGTAAAGTCTCTGCTAAATATCACCATTTCCTGTCTTTTAAGAGGAGAAGCATATTCCTTATTGTGCAAAAAATGAAAGACCAGGGAAATGAAAAGCACATGTACTGCTGCAGATTGCTGGGAAAACATGGAATCACACACATATATACCCGCAATAAATAAAAAAATAAATAATATATATATATTTATTTTATTTTTTTCGGAGGCCAGCACTGGGGTCATGAGTTCAATTCCCGACCATGGCCTTATCTGTGTGGGGTTTGTATGTTCTCCCCGTGTTTGCGTGGTTTCCTCCGGGTGCTCCAGTTTCCTCCCACAATCCAAAAACATACTGGTAGGTTAATTGGCTGCTATCAACATTGACCCTAGTCTCTCTCTCTGTCTGTATGTGTATGTTAGGGAATTTAGACTGTAAGCCCTAATGGGGCAGGGACTGATGGGAATGAGTTCTCTGTACAGCGCTGCGGAATTAGTGGCACTATATAAATAAATGATGATATATACAAACACACTGTACATATATAATATATGTATATGAACAGAGTGTGTGATTATATATATATATATATATATATATATATATATATATATATATATATATATATATATATATATACACACACACACACACACACACGTATACAAGTCACACACACACACATATACAAGTCACACACACACACACACTACCATTAACCACCATGTACACATTTTATGTATCTGGTAGACAGATTCAGCAGAGTTTCTGCTAAAGTTAAAAAGAAAAATGACCACTGAGAGTGTAAATAAATGAGAGGGAGGAGACAGATTCAGTAGCTATTCAACTAGCATAAAAAGAAACGGAGAGGAAAGAGACAAATTAAGAAATCATTCTTCTAGTATAAAACGTAATATGGCTTCTAACACTGCATGTAACTGAGAGGAAAGAGACAGATTCAGTAGTCATTCTTCTAGTATAAAACGTAAGACGGATCCTGACACTGCAGTTCTGGCGTTTTCTGCATTTGCATAGTCAACTAGACAAATCCTCATTAGATTTATAAAGAGAAAAAAACGTGTGATTTTACTCTATTGGTGAAATTTCTTCTTAAACTGCCTGAAAGTCAACATGTGAGGGGAGAGTCAAATGACAAAATATAAATACATTAAAAAATAAAAACATATTATAAGACTTTCTATCCAGTAACTGGCAAATCAATGGGACAGTGTCATACACAGTAATGTAAGTCATCCCATGTGTACGAGGAGCCCTCTCTGGGGGAGATTTGTTTTACTATTTATGTGAAATGCACTTTGGTTCATTTTTCTGCATGAACTGGGGAAAGTGCCTGAAGAATGAGACAGTTTCACCTAAATCAGATTTTCTCTCAGCAAAAAGATTCCTCCCACATTCAGCTGTGATTGTGAAATGCCTTTGATGTGTTTGCTCATGTTTAGTGCGGTGTGTAATGCATGACAAAATCTAATGTGATTTAGGAGCCCGGCAGCTGACAGATATCAGGAATTCAGCAGATGTGCTGCAGGAACTCACTTCACTAGACCTCCACTGGATGGGAGAGAAACGCCGTCCTCTGATGTAGGAAGAAGCAATGACCTATTCGTTTAAGGGAGTTATAAAGAGTGTAATCAGACTACGCAAGATAAAAAAAATGTTACAGGCTTACCTTATGTGTACTTAGGCCAGTAAGTAAAGTTTTAATTTATTAGCCCCATGGCAACATGACTGACCGCGCAAAAGTCATGTGATCCCATGGTACGTCAACTATCTCTGTAACCCAATTAAACTCACTGCCACAGGGTGAATAAACGAAAAGCACCTGCTTGTAGTGCAGCTCAGGTGAATTGCAGCATCTTCTCTGGGGGATTTAAAGCACTGGAAATCCTCCATAAACAACCCACCAAGCTCTTGTGCTCCAGCCTTTGTGGAGCAAGCAGCCCGATAACCAGGGCCAGTGGGACGTCCATGGGCACCTTCTCCTTGGGAGTTGCAGAGGAACTGCCAATATAGAAAAATACAGTTGGCAGACTGTCCTGCTCTCTGCTACCTGTTCTTGTTGCTTTCCCTACCTATGGTTTCAGGTGTCTCTTGATCAGTTGCTGTTTGACCCTGGAATGCTGGGGGCCCTATTTGGAAAAAAAATTAGTACATGAAATTTAGAAAACTCCAACAAGCTCCGGTGTTAAATCAAAAGCACCCACATTTAATAAATAGGCTTCCCTCCAGCCCCAACATTAAAATGCTAGAATTCACATTTAATAAACCTATTTCCCTCCCTCCAAACAGCCCCAGCAATAAATTAACAGCATTTACATTTAATAAATATAACCAGTTCCCACGATCATGCCGGCATTAAATAATTCATATTCATATTTAATAAATAGCCCTCTTCCCAAACTCACCCCCACATTCAATAGCCCCCAAACCATCCCATCTTAAATAGTCCCCGCTATTAAATTAAATTGCCCCACCATCACTCCACAAACCAAATAGCACCCATTAATTAGCTACCACCTACCTCACACCCATATTACAATACCACAAGCCCCCTTTGCCAACACACACCGTTGCCATCAGCCCCCCTGCTGCTTCACACACACACATTGCCATCAGCCCCCCCCTGCTGCCTTTACACACATGGTCATCAGCCCCCCCCTGTTGCCTTCACACACACATTGTCATAACCCCCCCCTTACTACCTTCACACACACACACACACACACACACACACACACACACACACTGTCATCAGCCCCCCGCTGCTACCTTCACACACACACATTGACATAACCCCCCCTGCTGATTTCACACACACATTGTCATCACCCCCCCACCCCTGCTGCCTTCTCTCACACACACTGCCATCAGCCCCCCACCCCTGCTGCCTTCACACACAAACACATTGACATAACCCCCCTGCTGCTTTCACACACACACATTGTCATCAGCCCCCCACCCCTGCTGCCTTCACACACACATTGCCATCAGCCCCCCCTCCGCTCAGATACACACACTGGAATCAGCCCCCCCTCCACTCACACACACACTGGAATCAGGCCCCCCACGCGCATACACACTCATTGGAAACGGCCCCCCCTCTGTGCACACACTCGCTCACAGACCCTGCCATAAGCCTGCTGCTGCCACGCTCAGTTACCTTTCAGCCGCTTCCAGCTGCGCTTCTCTGCTCACATGGGATGGCATCTGTCACATGGTGCGCTTCCCATGTGATTGTGGGATAGGCCACTCACAGGGAGAGAGACAGGTCACAGGAGATCCGCCACTCTTGTTTTAAAAAAAATTAAAAAAAATTTAAAGGAAGAAAACCAACAACAGACAGGCGGCCTCATTAGGTCATCGGCCTACTGGGAAAGTTCCCGGTAAGGCCTATAACCAATCTGCCCCTGGATATGAAGGAGCAGCCGGAAGATTGACCGGCACTCAGTATGGCGGCTTCATTATAGACACTGAATGATTGGCATTATATCACTAACTCAGTGTTTTAAGCAACCCCTAAACCATGATGCCCTAGACAACTGCCTACTGGTAGTGCCTTGCCTGCAGATACCTTCTATAGCATGACTGATGTCTATAGAGTTTTACAGAGCACATTGAAAGTCTCACAAGCACGTGTGTGTCATGCATTATAACATGTTAATAACATCCCATGGTCATGGTCAAGTATAAAATAGGTGGACTACCCCGATTGTCTATAATTGTGGCCAGCATGGCTGCAAGGGGAAACCTCAATTATTTTAAGAGAGAAGTGTTTGCTCGGGCACTGATTAGTATTATTGGTAGAAACACCAATGTCAAGGACTGCTCAACTTGCTGATATAATAATAATAATAATAATATTTATACAGCACTTTTCTCCCAATAGGGTTCAAAGGAATTTGCACAACAAAAGCACATGATAAAAATAAACATATTAACTAGTAAGCATTGAGTACTATGAAAGTAGAGGTGCATTAGTGAAATGATTGAGTACTCAGGTAAGTCTTGAGTCTGTTTTTGAAAACTTCTAAAACGGAGACTTCTCGCACTGAGCAAGTTCCAAAGAATAGGAGCCACAAAGCTAAAAGTTCAAGCCCCATATGAAGTGTAGGAGATTCTAGTAGTCCTACATCTGCAGATTGAAATGAGCGAGATGGATTATAGGGAATCAGAATCAGCTTCAAGTATCTAGGACGCTGGTTGTTTAGGGCTTTGAATGTCAATAAGCCAAACTTGAAACAAGCTCATCATCTTACAGGCAGAGAGCAAAGGGTGTTATGTGGAGGGAATGGGGCAGGTTAGATAACAGCCTGGCAGCTGCACTTTGTGCCAGCTATAAGCGGTCCACGTCTTGTTCTGGGAAACCCAGGTAACCTGCATTGCAGCAGTCTAAGCTTCAGGACACAAATGGAGCAAGGATGTAAGAAGATTGTTCCTCAGATGAAAAAATGAAGATTTGTTCACGGCTGACACATGGGCCTGAGTCATTAAGGAGAGCAAGGCAAAAAAAAAAAAAAAAAGGAGTAAATTTGATCCTGGACAAACCATGTTACAATACAAGGGGCCCAAATTAATTTATTATTTTGCACATAATGAAAATATTGGCTGTGTTTTCATCTAGCACACAAATACTTGATAGCTTTAGTTTTATACTGACATTTAAAGTTGATCTAGGACATGCCCTACCCCAACTATAAATCTGTCCCCACATTTTAAATTTACCTCCCCCTCCAATGCAACATAGTTTTATCAAGGTGCAAAGTTACTCCTTTTTATGTTTTGTTTTGCTTTGCTTTGCTCACCTTAATGATTAAGCCCCATGGTGTGTAAGTCACAAGCAAGGACACCACCAAGATTCTGAACAGAGTTTGGCAATACAGAAGCAGTCTTGTCATTATATGAATCTTCATTTTATCAGGATTCAGCCGTAGCCAACTGGCATTCATCCACTGCTGGAGCTCATATTCGTGGGGTTTCAAATTTGCACTTTGACAAAACAATATTTAAAGCTGAGGGGGTGAGCGTGTTCTAGCTCAACTCTAAATTTGAGTGTGTGTAAAAATAAAGCTGTACAGTACTTGTGTGCTATATGTAAAAGCAGTCAGTATTTCCCTGAAAACAAAAGTAACAAAAAAAAATCTCCAAAACACACATTTGCACCCTTTACACTGCAACATGGTTTGCCCAGGAGCAAACTTGCTCCTTTTTTTGCTTTGCTCCTAAATGTAAATGAGCAATGTTGTATAAGGTCATTATCATCACGAAACTCCAAAGAAAAACCAGCATCAGCAAAGGGCAACAGTGGGTACAAGTGCATGAGTGTTTGGCAAAATGTTCTGATATCAATTCCACAGTGCAGGATATCAGTCGGGTATCAGTGCACAAACCACACATCACACCTGGCAATGCACATCTGTGAGCTCAGGCAATGGATTACCGAGCGGGGGATGAAGGCGATATGGTCAGATGAATCGGCCTTCACCGCGTTCTCACGTGCATGTGTAGCGCCAACTTAAAGAAGTCTAAAGCGCTGAGTGCTTGTTTCCAACAGCAAATGGTTCTGGTGTTTATGCAACATTTGTGGGGCACAAATTGTGGCATGGTTTGGGTGCAGTTATTCCCTTGGAGGGTAGGGTCAATGCTAATTACTACAGAATGGTATGGAGGAACCATTTTTAAGCCAGATTTAATCGTCTGTTTCTGTGGTCATCAAGTGGTTTGATGAGCATGACACTGATGTTATCCATATGTCTCGGTCACCAGAACTGAACCCAATAAAGAATTTATAGGATATTATGGAACGAGACAGTGGGTGTCAAACACAATGGATCAAGTGTCAGTTGAGTGGCGTCTTGTGGATGAATGGCCTTGCATCCCATCTTCACAATTCCGGACGTAGACTCAATATCGTGCTAGATAAGGGCCGTCCTGGCCCAACAACCCCATTAAGTCACTTTATATTGGCGTTTCCATTTTATATCCACCATCTAGGCCTGATCACCAAGTGTTCCTTTCCAAATTACCAGAGGACCTTAAGTCCCCAGCATTCTGCGTCCTCACATATATATCTCACTTCCTGTTTTATGAACAGGATGTAACACTCGGCTTCTGCGTTCCAATGAAACTTTCCCCTCTATTACTATGTCAGAGCACTGGGACATCTATACTATGTAATGAATTGTCAGTATGTTATTTCCACATATGTATGCATGTCTGTTTATGTATAGAACTGCATATATGTCTAGGTCTAGTTGTGTACATATATGTGGGACATGTGTATTATAAGAAACAAGGTACCCCTTGATATAGAAGGGTATTAGAAATCACATCTGAGTTGTGCCAGTATATAATCACGCAGGCTGTAGTCACTATATGACCTATTAACTAGACACCTCGGCTCGGGGACGGATAATAATCTTTTGCGCATCATTTCACGGAGAAACATATACAAGCAAAAAAAAAAAATCACAATTTATACCCCTCACCTAAACCATTTGTCCAGCAGCCCCATTCCACCAACTCTTCTGAACAATAATCTGCTTCCCTAGACAACGTCATGCAAGCGGCAGCATTTCTCCAGACAAGGAGTGAGGGAAAATGTTAATGAAAACGGAGGCTAAATGGAAATGCCACAGGGACAAAACGAACACACTGTATATTAACACAGAGGGGCAGCACTAGGACCCCACAGAGCTTGGAGCCCTGAGTGCCGCCGCATGCGTCCTGCTTGCAATCCGCAGTCCTTAGTTAATAAAAGTGAAATGTGGTACTTTATAAGTAATATTCACATTCTTTCATTGCAAAACAAGTCCATACCCTCGATCAGCAGCCCATTGTAATGTCTATAAGGAATATTAACCTATTCTTAAAACTATTTTTGTCTTTTCTTTTGAAAGGTCGAAAGGAGGTGGAGGTGAAGGTGACGGTTACAATTACTTCTGAAAAGATCTATTAGCTGAGGTTGGGGGAGCAGGGGGCATAACATAATAATAGACAAATATAAATGTATTGTGTATACAACAATACAAGAGTACATCTAAACAAAACAAAAAAGCAATGGAAACTTCTAAAGCTGAATAACAGGCAACACATTTTCTTATTAAAGTACATATTCGTTTCTGGAAGACTGGTTTGCATGGAGTAAATATGGGCTTCATTTATGACTCTGCGATTTGGACGGAGAACAAGGGAGTGAGAAAATGCAACTAATCCATTAAAATCAAGATCTATTAAAAAAACATATGTGGTAACGAGTGTAAGAGAGTGAGCTTCCTTGTATGCTAACCGCAGGCTGCTCGGAACAGAACAGCTGGGGAAAAGCTGTTTATTTCTTATATAATGCACAATACTTAAAAACAACTGAAATTCAGTTGCGCTGCCTTTTGCGTTACACTAGATTGCAAGCTTCTAAGGACAAGATGTGAGCATTACACATCTTGTCAAGCACTTTGGGAAAGGGTCTAAGTATTACACCCCTAGCTTTTACGATTCAAGGGACAGGGTTTCCCCATTACTACATACAGTTTAATAGATAGTAAGCTTCTTGGAACAGAGAGCCGAGGACATCTCTGCAGATCACATGCACATCCACTAAGCAGGGCCGCGAGGAATTTCACAGCAACTTCTAGTATTTCCTTCCATAGCCGAAGGGGGCGTGGCCTCACCAGGTTGGAAACCCCTCCCACTACACCGCCAGGTCCCCCCAGACAGGCCCGTGCCCCGATACCCGCTACCACCCTCCCCGGACCCTTGCCAGTAAGCAGTCAAACATGGAAAGTGTGAACTGTTGTACTTAAATGATGAATGTAATCCTCAATGTTACACCCATGGACTGTTACTAACACATGTGGTCCAGGACAGACATTGCCATGTTTTCTAGAACTGGTGAACGTAAGTAAATGTGGGTACTCCACGTCTGAGAGATGCTGTGTTGTTATTGCTTGGTGCAGGCATTCGTCAGAATAAACTGACCACTGGTGAGGCTATCGGTAGAAGTAGTTCTCAAGCAGCACGTGAGCCCCCTCCGTAATACATGGAACAAAACTATACAGAAAACAGCGCTGTGGTGTTTACAATATACAGAATTATTTCAATTTGGTGATAAAATCCTATTATTTAGTAATAATGATCAAACTAGCATTCAAAACAATTAAATACATTCAATTTCAGTCATGGCTAAAATTAAACTTAAAAGGAATTGGCTAACCCTCTATACATAGAAAACACCATATATGTATTACAATTTTCTAATCTATTTAAAAATAAGCAATCTCAAGACACAACAGAGTATCAGAAGAGGTCAAAAAATATAATTCATCATCATCATTTATTTATATAGCGCCACTAATTCCGCAGCGCTGTACAGAGAACTCACTCACATCAGTCCCTGCCCCATTGGAGCTTACAGTCTAAATTCCCTAATATAGACACACACACACACACATAGACATATACATACAGACAGAGAGGTAGAGACCAAGGCCAACTTCTGATAGCAGCCAATTAACCTAGCAGTATGTTTTTGGAGTGTGGGAGGAAACCGGAGCACCCGGAGGAAACCCACGCAAACACAGGGAGAACATACAAACTCTACACAGATAAGACCACTAGGCCACTGTGCTGCCCATAATTCAGACTCTATTTATATTTGTGTATCAGTGAAGCTAGAATGAATTACTGGACTTATAGCCTTGTAGTCACATTCATTTCAGTAGTCAAAGCATAGGGAGTCTCTGTCCATAGAGTATTGTTAGTGGAATCAGGAAGTCATGTCAAAAACTCTCCCCAGGTTAGTCCTATTAGGAGAACCCTGATCCCCACATGGAATTGTTATGTCCCTTCTAATACATATAAATATCCAGAGAAATGTTATATTAGTTATTCCTGCCCGTTTATACAAAACTACAAATAAACTCTAGTCAGGAACAATGAAAAACTCCTTTCAATAATGTCATTCTAATTGGCCAGTGAATGAGGAGGGGCGATTAGCGCTCTGTTTTGGTAGATTACACATGCAACAAAAAATCTCACAACACAATGAATGGACACATTCTGGAAGTTGCAGAGCACTACAATGTTTGCCTGGAAGTAAGGTATGTTGTAGGATGGGCTCATCCACAAAGGACTGGCATGATTCCCTTATCCGTGTGGAGTTTGCATGTTCTCCCCGTGTTTGCGCTACGCTTTCCTCCCACATGCCAAAAACATACTGGTAGGTGAATTGGTGCCGCTATATAAATAAATGGTGATTATATATATATATATATATATATATATATATATATATATATATATTTACTTTTGTGTAAATCTGCGGACTTCATAGTTACAATTGCTGTCAATAGTTTGGCCCATGGCTAGCTAATCACTGACAGAGATTGTGTTGTGATATATCATTGGTGTGCCGAATTGGATATGAAGAGCCACTAATAAGGGTTACACTTCAGGTAAATAAAGACTGTGAGGCGCATACTGAAGAACGATGAAAATCTCTGAAAAGTTATGCTGCATTCTGCTATTGGTAGACAGGGAAAATATTGAATAACATCTTAAAGTATTTACATAAATTATGAGATTAGATCTCTCATGAGAGGGCAGCGGAAACAGCGATACCTGCAGGCTACGCCATTTGTTCAATGCACTAGGGTTGCATACTTCCTATTAGCAGGGGCCTCTGCTGGAGGGGCTTAGTAATGAAATATTAAGCATCAGAGAAAATATGGATTGAAAAGCCACTGCTCTCATTGGTCTTTACAAACAATAATTGTTTGTAAAGGTATTTATGCTAATAAACTGACCAATGGTGGTGTTACTGGTAGCAAATTTGCTACCACTAGCAATAAAGAGGTGGGTTGTCAGACTGGTTAAAGTTTAAAGATTGGAAGGCTGGGAGAGAGTCTGATCAAGAGTGGTAGGGAATTCCATAGATGGGTAGAGGCTCATGAGAAGTCTTGTAGGCGGGAGTAAGTGGTGGTTAACAGAGACATGGCGATACAAAGGTCAGAGGAACATCTAAGAGGGTGTGAGAGATAGTATTTTGAGATGAAGTTTCAGACGTATGAAGGAGTGGTGTTTTTGAGGGCTTTGTAGGCGAGGGAGAAATTTGAGTCTGATTTTGTAGGATATCGGGAGCCAGTGAACGGATATGCAGAGTGGTGCAGCAGATGTGGCGCAGCAAGACTGGAAGGATCGGTTCCGCTGCAGCACGAAGGCTGGATTGAAAAAAGGGCGAGGTGAAGTGTGACAACAGGGCGGTGGGCTTGGGAGACTGAGGAAAATGTGTATATTTGAGAGGATTGGGTGACTCTGGATAGAGGGGAGATGAAAAGCTGTACGTGTAGCCAAGGTTCTAAATATGTCACTTGTGTTTTCCATTTAAAGCAAAATTTCTGAATGATTTGTCAAACTCACAGATTCATGTTTTTACTTAGCAAATTATTGATACACACGTGTGCCCATACTGTACATGACTGTGTGCGCGCCCACCACTGGTACATACTCGTGTAACCATCACTGATACACACACGTGTGCCCATACTGTACATGACTGTGTGCGCGCCCACCACTGGTACACACTCGTGTAACCATCACTGATACACACACGTGTGCCCATACTGTACATGACTGTTGGCGCACCCACCACTAGTACACACTCGTGTAACCATCACTGATACACACGTGTGCCCATACTGTACATGACTGTTGGCGCATCCACCACTGGTACACACTCGTGTAACCTTCACTGATACACACACGTGTGCCCATACTATACATGACTGTGTGCGCGCCCACCACTGGTACACACTCGTGTAACCATCACTGATACACACACACACACACGTGTGCCCATACTGTACATGACTGTGTGCGCGCCCACCACTGGTACACACTCGTGTAACCATCACTGATACACACACACACACACGTGTGCCCATACTGTACATGACTGTGTGCGCGCCCACCACTGGTACACACTCGTGTAACCATCACTGATACACACACACACACACGTGTGCCCATACTGTACATGACTGTGTGCGTGCCCACCACTGGTACACACTCGTGTAGCCATCACTGATACACACACGTGTGCCCATACTGTACATGACTGTGTGCGCGCCCACCACTGGTACACACTCGTGTAACCATCACTGATACACACACGTGTGCCCATACTGTACATGACTGTGGGCGCGCCCACCACTGGTACACACTCGTGTAACCATCACTGATACACACACGTGTGCCCATACTGTACATGACTGTGTGCGCGCCCACCACTGGTACACACTCGTGTAACCATCACTGATACACACACGTGTGCCCATACTGTACATGACTGTGTGCGCGCCCACCACTGGTACACACTCGTGTAACCATCACTGGTACACACACGTGTGCCCATACTGTACATGACTGTGTGCGCGCCCATCACTGGTACACACACGTGTGCCCATACTGTACATGACTGTGTGCGCGCCCACCACTGGTACACACTCGTGTAACCATCACTGATACACACACGTGTGCCCATACTGTACATGACTGTGTGCGCGCCCACCACTGGTACACACTCGTGTAACCATCACTGATACACACACGTGTGCCCATACTGTACATGACTGTGTGCGTGCCCACCACTGGTACACACTCGTGTAACCATCACTGATACACACACGTGTGCCCATACTGTACATGACTGTGTGCGCACCCACCACTGGTACACACTCGTGTAACCATCACTGATACACACACATGTGCCCATACTGTACATGACTGTGGGCGCGCCCACCACTGGTACACACTCGTGTAACCATCACTGATACACACACGTGTGCCCATACTGTACATGACTGTGTGCGCGCCCACCACTGGTACACACTCGTGTAACCATCACTGGTACACACACGTGTGCCCATACTGTACATGACTGTGTGCGCGCCCATCACTGGTACACACACGTGTGCCCATACTGTACATGACTGTGTGCGCGCCCACCACTGGTACACACTCGTGTAACCATCACTGATACACACACGTGTGCCCATACTGTACATGACTGTGTGCGCGCCCACCACTGGTACACACTCGTGTAACCATCACTGATACACACACGTGTGCCCATACTGTACATGACTGTGTGCGTGCCCACCACTGGTACACACTCGTGTAACCATCACTGATACACACACGTGTGCCCATACTGTACATGACTGTGGGCGCGCCCACCACTGGTACACACTCGTGTAACCATCACTGATACACACACGTGTGCCCATACTGTACATGACTGTGTGCGCGCCCACCACTGGTACACACTCGTGTAACCATCACTGGTACACACACGTGTGCCCATACTGTACATGACTGTGTGCGCGCCCATCACTGGTACACACACGTGTGCCCATACTGTACATGACTGTGTGCGCACCCACCACTGGTACACACTCGTGTAACCATCACTGATACACACACGTGTGCCCATACTGTACATGACTGTGGGCGCGCCCACCACTGGTACACACTCGTGTAACCATCACTGGTACACACACGTGTGCCCATACTGTACATGACTGTGTGCGCACCCACCACTGGTACACACTCGTGTAACCATCACTGATACACACACGTGTGCCCATACTGTACATGACTGTGTGCGCGCCCACCACTGGTACACACTCGTGTAACCATCACTGATACACACACGTGTGCCCATACTGTACATGACTGTGTGCGCGCCCACCACTGGTACACACTCGTGTAACCATCACTGATACACACACGTGTGCCCATACTGTACATGACTGTGTGTGCGCCCATCACTGGCACACGCTCGTGCCCAAAATGTGCATCACTGATCAGGCATATAGCCTGCTGGTATTTTTGTGTCAGTATTTCTTCTGACAATATTTCTGCTGTAGGACATATGACTACCACCGCTTAGTGTATAAACCTACAAATTTAGGTAGACAGTGGAGCGTGCTATTTATGATTAAACTGCCTGAAAGGGATGGATGTTGTGAGATCGTGTGCAGTACTGAAGGGGTTACTATTAAGTATACGGCCGTATATACAGCAAGCAAAGACACCCACAATGTACCAGGCCAGTGGTTATCTGTTTAAAGGATTAGGGAGTGATGTAGTATTTGTGTATACTTCAGTGAGGTTGAAAGGTAATTATGGTTTGCGTGGAATTTGCAGCGTTTGAGGGTGGATTCCTCCGAGTATTGTTTGCCTGTCTTCTGATCACTTCGGCTTATGTATCTGAATATGAGATATCCGTGCCAAGAAAATACCAGAAATGACTTTGAGAAGAGGCTCTGTGAGCCAGAATCCACATCTGTACACACTTATATCCCCGCTCTTCTCTCCAACGCTGGGCCCGAGGAAGGAATGTATACTCACACAACATGTTACACCTGGCGCTGCAACATACAACATGTGTTACTGCTCTCAGTCACTGAGAGCTGCCATCTGGGTCCAATCACTGCAAGGAACATGCTGTGCACACAACACAGGAAGATGGCAGCCACAGCAAAACATTCAACACTGTCCTCAGAACAGAGACGCGCAGGACTCCTAGTTCGTGAATACAACCCAGCGATTCAATCTGGCAGCTCATATGCTAGTCCCCATTGTATGTGATTATATCTATCTCACTGATAGCTACTCAGGTAAAACATATTTCATTTGTCTCCTCCCTCCCATTTATACACAGGGGGCAGCACGGTGGCTCAGTGGTTAGCACTTCTGCCTCACAGCACTGGGGTCATGAGTTTGATTCCCGACCATGGCCTTATCTGTGAGGAGTTTGTATGTTCTCTCCGTGTTTGCGTGAGTTTCCTCCGGGTGCTCCGGTTTCCTCCCACACTCCAAAAACAAACTAGTAGGTTAATTGGGTGCTAACAAAAATTGACCCTAGTCTCTGTCTGTCTGTGTGTGAGTGTGTGTCTATATTAGGGAATTTAGACTGTAAGCTCCAATGGGGCAGGGACTGATGTGAATGAGTTCAATGTACAGCGCTGCGGAATTAGTGGCGCTATATAAATAAATGATGATGATGATGTTAGGAGCTTTTTATACTTCTAGAATGTCTTCTGAATCTGTCCAATCCGTCTTAGGAGAGTGGCTCCATAATTAGAGGGATGTCCAAGAAAATTCAGCTGTAAATCAGATCTGAGTGCAGTTGTTGGCCTGTGTAGGCAGTTATCTTCCAATCTGACAGGCCCTGTGTGATCTGACCACTCATCCCAAGCTCTCAACAGCTGAATCCGTCCTGTTTGGCCACTGATGTGAATCTAGCTAGAGCGAAAGGATCGGCTTACGTGTGGTCAGTGAACGATCATTGGCTGTGACTCCACACACACCTATTATAGCACAGTCATTGAGACCCTCACTTTATCTTCCACAAACTGCAGCAGCACACAGAGGAGGATAAAGAAGGATCATTTTGCATCTCAGCTGCTGGAAAGCTCAGGGCAGGCAATGTTGTTGGAAGTAAAGATTTCCCTGACTGGGACAGTTTTGAGATCTGACGATTGGGTTACAATTGTATGGAGGAATCTGATCTCATCCGTCATGTGTGGAGGGGGATGTAAGGATTTGGCAGGACACGGCTCTTTAGATGCCATGTATCCATTCCTGGAAGCCGGACACTCTCCAACGTTAACCCCTGGAAAGCTGGAATGTGCCAGAACTGCTCAGTAATAGAAACAGATAAAAACAATAGTTTTCTACCATGTTCAATAATTCACCCCGTTTCCATGATGACAACACTGGACTGAAAGACTGTGATCCAGCAATCTGCACAACTTCTGTGCAGGAAATGTCCCCATTTCCCATAGGAACGGAGATATTGCTCACTACAAAATGCCTTCAGCCTACCTTGGATTTAAGTTTGGGGTGTGTGTGAGAGATTTGTTATAAGCCGCTATCCCACTAATAACATTAGAGGCGTGGAGTATCTCCCTTTAATAGATATGTGGCGTGTACAAGCATCTTTGTAAAAGTGGTCGACATAAGGCAGGCCTATGTGTGTGAGAGAGAGTGTTGTGGAGTTACAATGTGTATAAGAGTGGTAGACATACAGTGTGTGTATATGTATGAGTAGCAGAGTTGTGGTGTGTGTAAGAGTGGTGGACACATGGGGGTATATTTACTAAACTGCAGGTTTGAAGATGTGGAGATGTTGCCTATAGCAACCAATCAGATTCCAGCTGTCCTTTTGTAGAATGCACTAAATAAATGAGAACTAGAATCTGATTGGTTGCTATAGGCAACATCTCCACATCTTCAAACCTGCAGTTTAGTAAATATACCCCCACGGTGTGAGAGTGCATGTAAGAGTAGAGGAGTTGAGGGGTAGAATAGTGGAGTTACAGTGGGTGTAAGAGAGAGTAGTGGTGTTGCAATATTTAAAAGGTGTGGACATATGGTGTGTGGGTGTGTAAGAGAGGTGCAGTTGTGATGTATTTATATGTGTGTGTGTGTAACAGTTGTAGAAGTTAGGATGAAGGAATGTGTGTAGGAGTAATGGAGTAGCGCGGTGTATGTGTGTGTGTAAGAATGGATGTTGCAGTGTATGTGTAATAGTGGTAGAAATACGTTGTGTGTGTGTAGTTGAGGCACAGACTACTTTCGCCACTGGTCAATACTCTCCAGCAGTCACTACTATTACAGGGATACACAGCTATGTGTCGGTGTATCAATACATTTCCATAACAGCACCTGTGACAGTAATCCGTGGAGTGGTTAATAAAGCCGCCTGCAGGTTACTCCAACAACGAGAGGCCAGTTCCCGCTTCAGAGAGAGGTTAATGTGGCTCCATCTGGCTACTGACTGATAAGAGCTGCTGAGAACACACTTTATGACTCTTTTATATGGAAATCTGATTTGAGGAAGCAATAAACTGGGAAACTGCTGCAAAATGCCCCAAATGCTGGACTATCAAATTAGTGGAAACTGCCCAACCATATTACGAAGAAATGAATAAGAATATAAATCCCGCTAATATCCGTCACTTACACCATTAACAGTTTGCAAACAGAATAGAGTTGTATTTACATTCTAATTGAGTCTCACTCCTCTCCATAGTGTAATAACATGTGAAAAGGATCTTTTCTTTGCCTCCATAATATACACAATATTATTATAATATTATTCTGTACAGGAAGAACTGTTCTTAATACTATACCATGTGCTGTACAATAAAACACTGTTTTATCTCACACGGACATACGCTGATAAACATTTTAGATTTTCTATAACCACATACAAGATATTTTATAGAAAAATTACTTCCCGCCATAACCATCCAACAACGATCTCTATTTTTCTTAGCACTGACACTGTTTTTTTATAAAATCTACTCATTCCTATTGTATTTTCTTTGCCTGTTGCCATCTGAAATTTAGACCCCTGCAGAAACACCAGACAGATACGGGCTTCTTCTAAATCGCCAGGCATTGTAGTGCAATGTCTCATTCAAAACTACAGCTTCCAGCATGCCTCATGCTCTGCACAGGGCAATGTTAGGGCTTGTGCAGCAGAAAGCGTGTTTCAGCAGCAGTGTTTGCCCTGTCGCTGTGTCAGGCCATAGACAAAGCGCAAGCGTACTACAAACTTTCAAGCGTTCTCTGAAAACCCACCTCTTCAGACAAGCTTATAATATTCCTTAACCACCCTCTTAACCTCACTACCTTACCCTATTACCACCTGTTACACAATTTCACACAGGGCAACTACCCCATGACCAACATTGTTGTGTGACAGGATCATTTAGCTAATGAGTCACTTTTACCTTTGCAGCCTGGCTGGGCCGAAATGCAAAATGTAGCCTTAGCCTCATGTGTCAAACTCACATTGTCCCATAGATTGCAAGCTTGTGAGCAGCGGCCTTCTCACCTCTTTGTCTGTTTTACCCAGTTTGTTTATTAGTTTACTATGTTTGCCCCCAATTGTAAAGCGCTACGGAATATGTTGGTGCTATATAAATAAATGATGATGATGATGATGAGATTATTAGGAGGCTGCAACTTTTCCGCAGTAGGCAAGTTTACAGTTAAGCTGCATTTGAAAATATTATTATTTTCTATCAAAAGTAGGTTTTGCCTTTATATTGCTTGTTTTCATTCTACTAGTTTCTTTTTTCGTTGCAGGTGGCTTCTGAGATAGGGTTTTGGGGAGAAGGAACTCTATAAAGGAACAGAGGCTACTGTTAAAGTCCTTAAGAATGGAGGCTATTGAGAAAAGTAAGGAATGAAGGCTATAAAAAAAACTGCTTTAGAAAGGAAAGGCCGTCGTGCACTGGAAGAGAGGGGATCAATAACGTGCGAAGGAGGCAATTGAGAAAGTACTCTGGAAGGGAGGCGATCGATAAAGTGTCAGGAGGAGAGGCTACTGAGAAAGAATTAAGAGAAGAGGCCATTGAGAAAGTGGTCAGGAAAAGAGGGCATTGAGAGGCTAATGAGAAAGTGGCCAGCATGGAAATCTATTGAAAACCTGTTGAGGAAGAAGTGCTATTGAGAAAGTACTTAGGGATGGAATATATTGGAAAAGTGCTCAGCAAAAGAGGCTACTAGTGAAGTCGTCAAGAAGGGAGCCTCTCGATACAGTGCTACGAGTTCTAAAACATCTTTAAACTTTGAAAAGCCCAGAGTGGTGTAGAAACTAATTCCAAGAGGGTAGCTGGCTCTTCGACAGTGCTTTTCTACATAGGTTTAGGTAGAACAAATACCAAACGTTGCAGGATGTTATCTTGTATACTTATCTGCAGATCTATGTGGTTAGAATTAATTTTCTCTCCACTACTAGGTACAGGACTAAAGCCATTTATGTATAGGTCCCCTATTGTCTCCTAACTAAAAGCCGGAGTGGGTGGTCACCCAGTGGACAGTCCCTGATACCAGGAGACTGGTAGATCATGTCTCACCTTCTCCAGAGCCTGCTGGGTTTCAGCTGCATGCGTTCTTTGTAGGTCTAACCTCGTAGCTTCCGCCTCCGCTCTCAGTTTGCTCATAGCCATTTGATATTCCTGGGCGGTTTTCTGCTTCTCCTCGTCCCTCAGATGTCCCAGCTCCACCAACTGCTGCTTGCGCTGAGAGTTGACTTGAATCAGCTCTTCCTTCAGACTGTACACTTGGGCCTGGAGCTCAGAGATCGTCTGTTTGAGAGAACAAGAAAAGGATTTCAAATCATTATGTCAGAACTGTACCTGATGATAGCAGTGGGGTCTCGTCTGACCCAGTCTCCTGAAAGTCACACTTCTCCTCAATGTCACAGAAGTTACAGTTTAGGAACCAATAGATGAGCGGACTGCAAGCTTAGAAGCTGAAACTAAATACATGCTGATTTCTCTATAGATAATTCACTGTTCAATTAAGACAATAAATTTGTGTACTACTTGATTATCCCAAGTTACTTAAACTACAAAGCGCTATACAGAGAATATTTAATCATTCCCTGCCCCATTAAAGCTTACAGTCTAAATGCTCTTCCATACAAACACATACACTACTAATAGGTTAATTAAGCCTTTAACCGAGCTGTATATATTTGGAGTGTGGGAGAAAACCGGAGCACCCGGAACATGGGGGGGGGGGGGGGGCGCATACAAACTCCACACAGATAAGGCCCTAGTTGGCCTCATGGCTCCAGTGCTGTCAGGCAATGTAATTTTCTCCAAATGTTCAGTAAAACGGATTGGAACAAGTTATTCTACCAAAAACCTCCTCTTCTCTGTATATTTCAATTTACTAATGTCAGTGCCAGCTGATATGGTCTTAATACATTTCCTGTAATGGGACAGTGCCCGCTACTATTCAATCTATCAATACAGATTAGGACACTTTGCTGATCTTTAATGAGCAACAGCTTCTGAAGCCTTAAGCTGGGTACACACTACACTGTTTTCGTCCAATAATCGGCTCAAACAGCCGACATACGACCGCTCGTTCAAAAGTCGGGTCAGTGTGTGCAGTGACACGATGGTCGAAAGTCTGCCCAAATGGATGATTATCGCCTTATTATCGTACCGTTTAATATTTTCGTTCCAATCTCGTTTCCGCTGTGTAGTGTGTATAAACTTCCGACCGACCCACAACGGTGAGTACGAAATTACAGTCATTGCTCACGACAACATGGCTGTAAAAAGTCGCTAAAGGGACGTCCGCTCTTCCCTTTATCGTCCTAAACAAGGCTAGTGTGTATGCAGTCCATGGACCGAGCGATCGGACCATCGATCGCATGTAAAATCGATCGGCATAAAAAGTTGGTCGAAATTTCTGTAGTGTGTACCCAGCTTTAAACATGAGCCATATACAAAACCAGGAATGTTTTGTTGCCTTGGAAGAATGACTTCAGTTTCATTGTTAAAGATGTCAGTGAATATAAACACGTAGCTGGTGGACAGTGAGATGAGGTCATCATAGGTGAGAGAAAAAGCAGGCAATGGTATAGAAATAAAGCCAATTAACACACAAAAATGAGTTCACTGTGTGTCCCTACAGAACTCACAATTCTGGGGGAGAGTCAATTTGGTGCAAGGGTTCTCCGGAACGTCCGTGGAGACTCCACAAACTGATATTATAGCTGGAATCTCAGATCATGAGTGGAGATTGGTACCGTACTAATCAGCTGGACATTGTGGTGATGTCCCTGCGCCACTTCGCCGGCAATTGAATCTCCCACTCTGTCAAAGATTTAAAATTTTTTGGAAAAGGCCCTTCACTAGTCTAGGAATTAAGCAAAGTATAAAAGCTTGCATGTTTGAAAACCTCTTGCTCTGACTATTTACTCTGGGCCCGAGATTCATAAATCATTGACGATCTATGAATGTGTGTGTCAATTAGTTGGCTGACATAGCAATATTTTTCTCACTTATCTCTGACACATCCTCTGGGTACCAGAGTGTATCATCAATCTGATTCTGCAAGCATCTGAGATACAGTGGTCACCATTCCCTGCCTTGTGTAAAAATCAACACATCCACACCGTGCATTTCTGTACAGCAAGTCTGCAAAGATGTCTCTCTAACCCTGCTTACTTAGAGAAGCACCTCCCTCCTAACATGGAAAATCCCTGCAGAGCGGCGATAGAGAGCAAAGCGGACTTATTTAAATATAAGGGGCCTGATTCATTAAGGAACTTAAATTAATAAGTTTCTTATTTAAGTCTCCTGGACAAAACCATGTTACAATGCAAGGGGTGAAAATGAGTATTCTGTTTTGCACATAAGTTAAATACTGACTGTTTCTTCATGTAACACACAAATACTTGATAGCTTATTTGTACACTGACATTTAAAGTTGATATTTGTGTGCTACATGACAAAATAGTCAGTAGTTAACTTATGTGCAAAACAGAAAACTAATTTTCACCCCTTGCATTGTAACATGGTTTTGTCCAGGAGACTTAAATAAGAAACTTATTAATTTAAGTTCCTTAATGAATCAGGCCCAAGAACTCCAATTATTCAAATATGTTTTTCAGCTCAGAAATGCACAGCCTTTCATATATCTTACACTTGCCTTCTTTTCATTCCTGATCTCCAGGAGACGCGAAGAGTAGTTATGAAAGAAGAGGTGGGTGTGACTTGGTGGTGCCATTTGTACCAAGTCGCGGGACAATGTGTATGGTGACACCAAAAGTGTCATCACCCACCTGTCCATCAATGTTCACTGGTTTGATGATGAGATTTGTGCCATCACAGTCGGTCTCTGCCCACTGTGCAGATGGGCAAGCACCCTTGGGGGAAAAGTGACTGCTCTCTGGGGAGCAGAGGTCTCCCTCTACTTTAGGAGTCTCCCTGACGTTCCTGGAAAGTAGGCATCGATGATATATATAGTGGCTTTACTTGTGCTTTGATACCATAAATTTCATAATTTTTCAAATGACTTTAAACACGGTTTTCTTGGCAGAGCGGGATATATCCCAGGAGACAATGAACCTAAAAATACCTATATAACAGTAGTGATCATTAACCCTCTTTTATTTACTCATATGCGGATGCTACAGCCTTTGCTCGCTGTATGAAGTTTCTTGGAGCTCACTTTAATGAAGACACGTATGGTTGTCATTCTCAGTGTAGCATATACTACATACATGACATGTCAGAGGACGGAACACGTGGAACCTGGGGATCCGTCTTACATGCATACTGCCAGCTTCACATGGCACAAACCCTTCAGAGCCAGTGTCCACACAGCTCATCTGCATTCATAACGAGAGCCTGAATCAATACCTCCACATAAACAGCCTGAGGGTGATCTATGCACAACACTTGTACATTCTGTCAGCTAAGATCAGTCCGGTGTTCTATCATAATCAGTATGAAATGACAAACAAATGCAGCTGTGTCTTCGTGTCCCTCTTATCCCTCGGATATTAATGGAGCGTCAGTAGCAGCGCTGGCGTTCCCAAATCTGGGCCCCTCTACAATCCACCCCATAGAGAAAGGTTGTGAACAAGGGCCCTGCTTCAAACACAATGCCATGATAGGACAGAAACACGTAACTTTGTAGGGTTGGGCGATACGCTTTAGAATTAGTAGGCGACAATGATTGAACAACTCAAGTCAATCAGCTCCCGTTTAAGGTATATATAGATATAAAAGAAATAGATATAAAAGATATAGGTATAGATATAAACGATCTACAGCAAAGAAAACAGAAAATCATCCATCTTCAATGAAACGGTCTGATTCTTTTAAACTTGAGCAGTTGTGAACATTACATATTTACTGTGAGAGGCCGCTGACGTTGCCGAAAGCCATTTTGCTTTTCTACAAACATCTGCTGAGGCTTAAAGCTGCTGCAATACTGAAGAAATATGTAGGTTTATTCATTTGTTTATAAAATATGTATATAACAGACACCCAAAACTAAAACCCTTTAGTCTTACACACAGTCCAGGTAGGCATCTTGTGGGCTGCAAACACTCAGGAAAATGCAACCTATGTTCAGGAAATCATCTCACGCTTTTCCCGTGTAAGAAAGGAGCGCGCCGGGGATGGGGTACTGGTCCGCATGTGGGCAGGAGACGGGCATTTTATGGCAAGCAGACACACACTATTCCTCCACAGGTTTCGTCTTAGCTTCTCATTTTAAGTCATAAAATTTCCTTAAGAAAGCAAACATCAAAGAGAATTCATAGCTGCAGGAATATCATCCCAAGAATGCAGGAGAGAAAAATACACCTAGCCAGAAACAATAACATGCTTTCATTACATGATAGTGTTATTGCAGAACAAACCAGTGTTAACTGCTTCGTCTCAGGACACCCAACACCAATGTCATTCCTCTGGATGGAAAAAAAACTAATAAACTATTATCAGGAGATTTTTAAAAAGCGGCTTTATTTTTTAGCAACTTGTATTGAAAAGTTTTCTTTCACAAGTTGTTTCCTCAGCTATAATCTAATATATATATATATATATATATATATATATATATATATATATATATATATATATATATATACACACACACACACACACACACACACACACACAGGATATGAAAAGTCTACACGCCCCTATTGAAAGTGTAGGTGTTTGTTATTTAAAGCCTGAAATCAAGCTAAATCATGTCAGACCTTTTTCCACATTTAATATGACCTTGCTACCAACAAAACTCAAGTACAAAACAAATAGACAATATTGAGGAAAAAGAAGGGAAAGTAAAAAAAAAAAAAAACAATACTCTGGTTGCATAAGTGTGCACATCCCATTACCTAATACTTTGTGGAAGCATATTTTGCTTTTATTAATGCAGTAAGTCTTTTTGAATAAGTCTCAATCAACTTCGGACACCTAGGGGTATATTTACTAAACTGCGGATTTGAAAAAGTGGAGATGTCGCCTATAGCAACCAATCAGATTCCAGATATCATTTATTTAGTACATTCTACAAAATGACAGCTAGAATCTGATTGGTTGCTATAGGCAACAAATCCATTTTTTTCAAACCTGTAGTTTAGTAAATATACCCCCTGGACTTCTGCAATTCTATCTCACTCCTCCCTGCAAAATAGTTAAAGGTCCATCAATTTGCTAGGGGATCTCCTGTGCACAGCCCTCTTTAGGTCAATCCTCAAGATTTCAATGGGATTGAGGTCTTTCCTTTGAATGGGCCATTCCAAGACTTAGATCTTCATCTTCTGAAGAGATTCCTTGGTTGACTCAGAAGTGTGTTTCGGATTGGATTCATCTTCAACTCTCTGACCGAGGCCAGCAGATTTTGTGGCAAAATGCCTTGATATTTGGAAGTATTATGCCATCTTTTCTGAATACAGACTGTCCCAGCCGATGCTGCCACCACCATACTTCTCTTTGGGTGATGAGCGGTGTTGTCTTTGTGCAAAACAAGGCCAAAAAGTTCTACCTTGGACATAAGACATTTTCCACAAGGTTTGATGTTCATCATCATCACCATTTATTTATATAGCGCCACTGATTCCGCAGCGCTGTACAGAGAACTCACTCACATCAGTCCCTGCCCTATTGGAGCTTACAGTCTAAATTCCCTAACACACACACAGACAGACAGAGAGACAGAGATAGACTAGGGTCAATTTTGATAGCAGCCAATTAACCTTCCAGTATGTTTTTGGAGTGTGGGAGGAAACCGGAGCACCCAGAGGAAACCCACGCAAACACAGGGAGAGCATACAAACTCCACACCGATAAGGCCATGGTTGGGAATTAAACTCCTGACCCCAGCACTGTGAGGCAGAAGTGCTAACCACTTAACCACCAAGTTCCCCTCTACATTTGTTTCAAAATTTAGATAGACATGGTTTTCTGGTCAGAAATGGCTTTCGTCTTGCCACCCTACCTCATAGTCCAGACATGTGCGACATACAGGAGATTATTGTCGCATGCAGAGAGTGACTAGTTCCTGAAAGAAATTCCTGCAGATTATTTAATGTTGCCGTAGGCCTCTTTAGTTAGTGAAACGTAACAACACAGAAGGAGAAGGAAAAATGAGGCCTGATAGTGCCCCTCCCCTCCCACAAGATACCTGCCGCACACTGAAAAGCACTGTGGTATATTGTGAGCTCCAAGTTTTTGTGGAGGTTGATAGTGAGATTTGAATAACAGACTCGACTCCCCGAAACCAGATTTACCACTTTATTTCAATGTTTAAAGAAATCTTTT
This sequence comes from Mixophyes fleayi, assembly GCF_038048845.1. Lineage (NCBI taxonomy): Eukaryota > Metazoa > Chordata > Amphibia > Anura > Limnodynastidae > Mixophyes > Mixophyes fleayi. Next base: position 201,106,472 of record NC_134407.1, on the reverse strand, counting down.
TTTTCTTTTTTAATCCGACATATACCAAGTAGAAAACAAACAAACAAAAATCTGCATAAAAAGACACACCCAAACACACTAGCACTAAAAGATTAAAGTCAGGAGAACAAATAATCAGTAGTGTTTCCCACACTGACCATTTCTGGAGTCTCGGGTCCCCCCAGATTTCATAGCTGAACAAATATTCAGCACAGATGTGGATTTAAAGGAGTGGAGCTTTTGAGGTGTTTTGGGGATATCATTTTGGACTACGTTAGTTCGAGATATAAGAAAATATTATTTTTTTTATAATAAATAATGTGGTGAAGGTTTTGGGAAGTCTATAGTCTTTTATTCAAATAAACTTTATTTCAAAGTTATGTTTTGTATTAACTTTTGTTTTGTATAATGGATGTGGGTCTTGGGGGACCTCTGTCTATTATACTGGGACCACAGAGGTGGGAAGCTTGCCACTCCAAGCGTCCCAATCTTGTTCAATACCCTTGGCACCACTGCATAGCTACAGGGAGAGGGGACAACAGCCCTGTGGTGACGAGCCTTAGGTTAGTTTGCATTGTTAAAGAAGGACCCCAAAGACGACCTGCCAGCTTTAATCACAATGCTAGAATCCATACCCACCAGTCACTTATATCACTAGATTAGACACAAAACAACAAGAGCACCAATAGTCACTTTGGAAAATATAATAACAATAAAAAGTGTAAGACACTTACAGATGACTTTAAAAGGAAGAACAATCGAAGGTAAAATAAATGGCATTAATCAGTCCTCTCTATCTTTAGCTATATATTTCCTGAAGCGCCCTTGGGCAGATAAGTCTGCTAGCACACAGAGTGTCCTCACACATCACGGATCCAATCCAAGATGTGTTTTAATCACGATAGATGCTTAAACTGGTCATGGTACGATTCTTGGAAAACTGCAGTAAATCAATTACAAGAACTGAATAATTTTAGAACTGGTTAAAAATAAATCGATAAATCAAACAGATTCGAACATGTTCAAGTTAATGCGACCATGCCGAGCCAGTTTGTGCACGTGCGAACCGGTTTACACATGTTCCAGCTCAAATTGAACAAATATGATATTTTTTTTTTTGAAAACAGTGTATCTCCGAGTACTAAGTATACAGTAGTAATCTCAGTTCGATTTAATCAGAAAGTTAAACTACTTTTATATTAACTAAACAAATTATTTTGATTGTTTAGAAAAACATTCAGCCTCGTACGGGATGGTCATACCTCGATTGTGAACTGCTAGAAGCAAATTACAAAGTGCATCTTCAAATCAGGGTCCATAGCCGATTGTACTGAACTGGTACCAGCTTTCAAACCGGTTTAATATGTAAAATATTTTTTAAAAGGCATCTTTTGTCAGGGAGAACAGATAATAAACAACCAATATTCTAACCGTTCTCCTTTTCAGCAATTCAATAATAATAATTTGGGGTGGGAGGGGCATCACTTGTTAAACTTAATAAACATATCTAGATACAAATGAGAAAAGGTACATTACATACAACAAAAAAAGATTACAACTGAAATTTTTAAGTCCGATCCAAAGAAGCGCTTAGTTTTTACTGAAAGATATTAATTTGCTGCTGTATTATTACTATTGTCTTATTCTTTCAGGCCAAGTTCTAGTCATGTTTTAAAAGAAAATTGCAGCTCCTGAATTTCTGACCTCAGCACTGGGGAACCTCTATTAGTTGTATACAGGTTTTTTTGATGTTGAATCCGGTTTGAACCATGGAAAAACAGAGTAGCTTTGTCAGCTACCTCGGTTACTCCGATAACCGCTCCACCAATACTAACGGAAGTAACAGTAGCTAAAAACCTGTCAAATACTCAACAGCGTGAGGCTAAAGACTTTCTCACAAGAACCAGACTTTTTTTTGGATGTATTTGGTAAGACAATATGTATCAAACTGACGGGAGTTTAGGCTTCTGCAATGACTTACATAAACTAAATAAGGTGTGTAAGTTTGATGCATACCCATTGTATAAGAGGTTACCATTTGGGTTACATGGGGCACACGCCACATTTCACGGAATGATGGATACAATTCTAAGACCCCATAAACAATATGTGGCTGCTGACCTTGATGATCTATAGTCCTGATTGGCAATCTGACCTACCCATGGTACAAGCAGTGTTGGACTCCATCCGTGAGGCAGGGTTAACAGCTAACCCACAAAAGTGTTACTCAGGGATGGAGGAATTGAAGTATTTGGAGTACACCAGAAGTCTGATAAAGCCCTAACTTAATAAAATTGAGGCACTACAAAAATGACCCCGACCCTTAAATAAGAATCAGGTGCAAGCATTTCTGGGAATCACAGAAAAAGATAGGATTGAAGATTTATTCCCAATTTTGCCACGACTGCTGTCCCGTTGACTGACCTTGCCAAAGGTAAGAAGTCTGTTGCGATTAAATGGAATCCCGAGGCAGTAAAGGCTTTTCAGACATTGAAGGTAGCATTGTGCTCCCAACCCATTTTAAAGAGGAGTATCCTCTTATTTATTTAAGCAGGAAGTTGAATGCGCATGATAGAAATTATGCCACTATTAAAAAATTAAGCCCTAGCAATTAAATGGACGTTAGAAACGCTAACATTTTACCTATTGAGCTGGAAATTTAGGTTAAATCACACATCATGCTCTGTTGAAATGGATGTGTAAAAAATGGAAGAATAACCAGGTGGTTCTTTGCTCTCCATAATTTTAAATTGTCTAGCAATACAGATGCATTATCCTGAGTCCATTTTTTGGGGACTACAAGTGTTCCACCCCGTAGGTCGACAAGGTGGGGAGGGGATATGTGAAAGAGCACTGGGAAACTAGTAAAATGGCAGGTATACAAGTCCTGAATTTCTGTCATTTGTGTTTTAAAACCCTAGGGAGATTGTTTGTTTGGGAAGAGCTTCCCAGAGACTGTCTTCAGCTGTAAGAAAAACTGATAAGGGTCCTTGGGGTTATGAATGAAGAGAGAAGGGTAGGCTCCATTTATATGGTCCATTTAAGATTTTTCAGAGAGCTAGCAAGTTGCTGGTAATAAGGAGTTGCACCTGCAAAGTGATGATAAAAAGCTGTTGGGCAGCTCATTCAGGCTCTCACAATCTGGTGAGTAGTTGAATGCTACTGAGACACACTGCAATTTATAACCAGTAACTACTGTTATTTTGTATGTGTGTGTGAGATACTAGGTCACTTAAGCTGGGTACACACTACACGGTTTTCGTCTAATAATCGGCTCAATCAGCCGACATACAACCGCTCGTTCAAAAGTCGGGTCAGTGTGTGGTCGAAAATGTATGCCCAAGTGGACGATTGTCGCCTCATTTGGTTGGTCGCATCGTTAAATATTTTCGTTCCAATCTCGTTTCCATTGTGTAGTGTGTATAAGTTTCCGACCGATCCACAACAGTGAGTACGAAATTACAGTCATTGCTCACGACAACATGGCTGTAAAAAGTCGCTAAAGGGACGTCCGCTCTTCCCTTTATCGTCCTAAACAAGGCTAGTGTGTATGCAGTCCATGGACCGAGCGATCTGAACATCGATCACATGTAAAATCGATCAGCATAAAAAGTTGGTGGAAAATTCTGTAGTGTGTACCCAGCTTTAGAGAGGGTGATCCAGTGTATTGGTTAGAAGCCTGATAGGCTAGGCCTTTTTTTTATGCTTTGTTTTACTTTGAGGCTGGTGAATAAAAGTAGCACTGGACTGATGTGATATCCTTGGCTGATGTGAAGTGCAGCCGTCTCCCCCAGAAGACAATAACTCCAATATGATCCTATGACTATATAGATATATATTTTTTAAATCCAGTTAAATAAAAATAATAAAAAAAAAATCTTCTCTACATGCAAACCAAGACAAATTTGAAGCAATCTAATCTTAGCAAGCCAACATCTTTTCAATAACAAGACGTTTAGTTCTTCTATTGTTTGATTAAATCAATTTAAATTCTTACATACCTACCTAAACTGTAAACCTGACAATTTCTCTGAAGTATAGGCCAGGCTGGAACAGTGCATTATACCAGCCACAATAAGCCTTCTCTCTATTTTGTCTATAGGTCGTCAAAACTGCAACAACTATAAAAACAACAAAAGGACTAATTACTCTTCAGTGCGATTATGATTAAATCCATCAAATGCCTTAATGTTACAATAATTACAACCACTCAGACAAAGTTAATCCGTTATTAAACTCATTTTTTTAAATCCATACCTTGAGGTGTACAGACATATTTTAGACAGGGGCTGTGACATATATAATCTAGCAAGGTTTTATATGGATCAACCATCAACCGATGATTATTAATAAATACAGATGTTTCCCAACCTATTTATAAAGAGGCCCCATAGAGATATCACTTTATACATCACTGGTAAGATATTGCCTAGAGTATAATGTTCAGTTCTACACATCAGGGGGTAAAAGTATTAATCTGCACTTTTTGCAAGTCGCCAATATTCGGGGACTTTTAAAGCGGCAATGGCTTTAAAGGCAAAACTTACCTCAATACATTTACTCCCAGATCTCCAGGAGGACAAAAGAGAGGAAGTGATATCACTTTATACATCATTGGTAAGATATCACCTAGAGGGCAGGAAATGAAAAAAAATAATACTTGCCAATCTGGCGGTGCCCGGGACCCAGCATCCTCCTCCCTCCTCACTGAATGTGATGGCGCGATGACGTCACGCCCGACATATTCAGTGAGAAGCGACAGGGGAGAGGTGGATGCTGGGTCCCGGGTGCCGCCGGATTTGTAAGAAGACAGAAGAAATAGAAGAAAGAAGGCCAAGTATAGTAAGTAAAGAAAGAGGAGGGGAAATGGTGATAAGAAACAGCAATGGAGGAGCAAATGAATGAAGGAGGCAGAGTGAGGATGAAGAGAGGCAGAGTGTGGATGAAGAGAGGCAGAGTTAGGATGAATAGAGGCAGAGTTAGGATGAAGAGAAGCAGAGTTAGGATGAAGAGAAGCAGAGTGAGGATGAAGAGAAGCAGAGTGTGGATGAAGGAGGGCACAGAGTGTGGATGAAGGAGGGCACAGAGTGTGTGGCAATAGGCAACATCTCCACTTTTCAAACCTGCCAGAAACTTGCAGCTTAATACATTTACCCCCAGATCTCCACGAGGACAATAGAGAGGTAGTGATATCACTTTATACATCATTGGCACAATGTCACCTGCAGTGTTGGCTAACCTGTGACACTCTAGGTGTTGTGAAGTCCCAGCATACCCTTCCAGCAATAAGCTGCTATATATTGGCAAAGCATGCTGGGACTTGTAGATTCACAACACCTGGAGTGTCACAGGATAGCCAACACTGACTTAGAGTATAGTATTCAGTTCTACACACCAGGGGCCTGATTCAATGAGGAAAGTAAAGCAAAATAAATGAGTAACTTTGCACCTTGGCAAAACCATGCTGCATTGGAGGGGGAGGTAAATTTAAAATGTGGGGACAGATTTATAGTTGGGGTAGGGTATGTCCTAGATAAACTTTAAATGTCAGTGTAAAATTAAAGCCATTAAGTATTTGTGCCCTACATGAAAAACAGCCAGTATTTTCCTTATATGCAAAATAATAAAGTAATTTGTACCCCTTGCATTGTAACATGGTTTTGTCCAGGGGAAAACGTACTCATTTTTTTGCCGTACTTTCCTTAATGAATCAGGCCCCAGATCTCCAGGAGTACAATAGAGAGGTAATGATAACACTTTATACATCACTGGTAAGATATCACCTACAGTATAGTGTTCAGATCTACACACCAGATCTCCAGGAGTACAATAGAAAGGTAATGATATCACTTTATACATGACTGGTAAGATATCACCTACAGTATAGTGTTCAGATCTACACACCAGATCTCCAGGAGTACAATAGACAAGTAGTGATATCACTTTATACATCACGGTAGGGATATCACTTGGAGCACGCCTGGCCAACCTGTGGCTCTTCAGATGTTGTAAAACTACAAGCCTCAGCATGATTTGCCAGTAGATAGCCAGCAAGGTATGCTGGGATTCGTAGTTTCACAACACCTGGAGAGCTACAGGTTGGCCAGGCCTGACCTATAGTACAGTGTTCAGTTCTATACACCAGATCACCAGGAGGACATAGAGAGGTTATGCTATCACATTATACATCACTGGTAAGATATGACCTACAGAAGTGATAAGCAACCTGATACACTTCAGGATCAGCGTTGATGGCACTCAGAAGGGCCACACTTTACCCTTAATCATCATCACCATTTATTTATATAGCGCCACTAATTCCGCAGCGCTGTACAGAGAACTCACTCACATCAGTCCCTGACCCATTGGAGCTTACAGTCTAAATTCCCTAACACACATACATACAGAGAGAGAGACTAGGGTCAATTTGTTAGCAGCCAATTAACCTACCAGTATGTTTTTGGAGTGGGGGAGGAAACCAGAGCACCTGGAGAAACCCACGCGAACACAGGGAGAACATACAAACTCTTTTGTGAAACCTTTGTGTGATAGCATATATCAGCAGACGTTCTAAACATGTTACAAGCTGTAACACACATAAAGGAGGAAGGAGCTGGGATGTGCAAGTGAAGGCTCAGAGGACCGCATGTGGCCCTAGGGTAACAAGGTTGCTAATCCCTGACCTAGAGTACAGTGATCAGATCTATACACGAGATTTCCAGGACATAGACAGGTTGTTATAGCAAACAGGTGGCCTGACAATATAATGGTCAATTCTCTCCAAGGACAAAGCTCATAAAGTCAAGTACACATGCAAGTTAGAGACAGAATTAAAGGCAAACAGCAAACGATAGTCTACCTTTCTATTAATGTTCTCTGCCCTGGCAGCACAAGGGTTATTTAACTATGATACATTCCATTTCCCGTTTTCTATTGCACTAAGCTGTATGTGCAATGTGTTGACATTCAGAGTGCATACAAATGAGCCGGTGTGTTTACATGCTGTGTGGCGGCTCTCATTTTTAATTTGAGAACTAAGCTTCTGATGGATAAAAGGGTTCTTCTGCTCCCGGAATATTAGCTAATGATACATTTGCAAGTCGAGAAGAGAGCTGACTTATGGCAGAGAATATATATATATATGAAATAGTCGTTTTGTGGAGATCCTATAGGTACGCATGTGAAGTACTTTGTACTGTTCGGCTGATAGAGGCGATGTCTGTGCAGAGATTAGTCCCTTTTCATCATAAAACCTCATCTGGTTTGAGCCCCGGCTCCATCAAACCTTTTCTCTTTAAAGTCTCGTCTTTGTTTCCAACATCAATTTATGCAGACCGCAGCTGGGTGGCTGAGAAGTAAAGGACAGCATCTTTTAAAGCAAACATGTTTCCGACTTGAAAGGAAGGCTATAATTAAAAAAATGGGCATAAAAGAATGAGAATGGGATAATATTTTTTAATGGTGGTTCAAAGGGCCACAGATGTCAGTGACTTTGAAGAAATTAGAAGTCTGGGCAAGGCTGCACCATTAAATAGTTTGCTCGAGAGGTGAAGCAGTTTTAATGATGGCCAAAAAAAAAATATATATTCAGCAGACTCCGCTCTGTTTTCCATTTGCCCACGTTTTTGCAGTATTAATGGTGTGGGGACTGGCAAGGGGACATGTCATTTGGATTATAACACTTGCTAGGGGACATGTGTCCTGTTTAAAGAATAAAAAAAGTAGGTTGAAATCAGGTGGTATCCAGTCTGGGACAAACTCAAAAACACCGTCCAGGGGTTAGGATAGCCATGTGTTTGTAGGCCAGGATGCGTTGCTCTGAAATCACCTTACAAAGGTAGCTCGCCCAAGACCTAGAATATTACAGTATGATAGTTTTGGACAACCTCTGCAAATTCGATATAATCAAAACCCACCAACATAGTTCTTCCATGAGAAACGGTCCTCTCCCAGTACTTTCATTTAGCACCTGGTCAGCAGGGTCTGAGAGCAAGAGCAAGAAAGCACTCACACATGGAAGATGTTTAACTGATTGGCTCAAGAATTAGCAAAATCAGAATAGAGGCGATTCAAACGCTCTGGATATTCCCCATAGAAGAGGACAACCAAAGAATAACATCAAATATCTGTGTAATCAATAAAAAGTATACTTAGATTGATTATTGATGTATACCCCAATGTTCTTCTTATACTGAAAGTGAATATCCGGTGTAGATCATATAGAATAAATCAGAAAATGCAAATTAGCGTAATAACGCCAATTCTGGTTTTGCTGTATTTATTTTCAATTGGAGTATGGTTGTATGAGGTATATTTAAACTGCACCAGATTGTAGAGCGCCTGCGGGTTCCCAATTCCCTTTTTTTCACTTTTTGGCTCAGCTAATACCCAACACAGCAACTTCAGTGTATGGAACCTGTTTATGACTCCCGCTTTCTATATATGAGCTCAGAGACATCACAATGTTAGCTTTGATACATATAACCCTATATGTTAGAGAATAAAGCTGTTTCAGACAGGGGACCACAGACTAACTTTTGAAGTTAATCTACAGATATTAAATAAAACCAATAGCGTTTGCCTATTTTTTAAGTATATTCTCTGCAATAAGAGCATACATTGCGGGTAACCATCAACACAAGAAAATATTGATAAGCATCTATTTTATTAGCCTACAACCAGAAACTCAGTAAATATCTGTATACGACTGCTGGCAGACACTTCAGTGAAGCAGGTTGTGTATAATATAAAACTGGTATATATAGATGGCGTTGTGTTCCCCAGTCACAGCGCCATGTACTCTGAGTAAACAGACAGGCTGTTTGTAAACTCCATTCTCTGAGATGCCGAGATCCTGGCTTTATTTTGCTGTGAACGCTGTACACATTGAACACAAACATCTTACTAATGACTGCAGAGAGAGGCGGGGGGGATAATCGTGTATTGTGGAGTCTCATTCTGCTCTTTTCTCGGCTACACATTTGTGGATATTCTTTGCTTTTTCCCAGGCAGCTGACAGGGAACAGTACAAAGCGTTGGCGCTGTCAGATTTCAAAGCTCCCATCTTCCTTGTGTCAAGTCTCCAGTTCTCTTTGTGTGGAATGTTCAGCCTTGCTGCAAGGTAGGGGAGCGCTCTATCCTGCCCGGGCTGGCCACCGTCACCTGAACGAGGCTCTTGATACACAGAATTAGGGACAGTAAGCTGCAGGCTCACAATAGTCTTTGAAGTGCATCTAACTGGATGAGATCTCAGTCCCCAGGCACTTTTGTGACACGTTAGCTAAGTAGTGTCCTGCCTGGGCCGCGGGGAGCGATAGACAGCTGCTCAGTAGGTCTGCTGACTATGTGTGTGCCTGGGGTGCCTCTAGTTATCATAAGGACCTGGGGTCACAGCTCACCTGGATTTCTAGGGGCTGCATTATACAGGAATCTTAATGCACTGTACAGAGGATGTAATAGTTGGCCAGTTTATAAACGAAATATAAAATATCAAAATGTAAAAAGGGCGAAACAAAAGAATACCCACACAAAAAGCTATGGTTTATACAGCAACAACACAATAAGACGTTCTGTAGTCTACGTCCCAATGCAGTTTACAAATTAATTTCCATAAAACAGCTAATAAATCTACCAGAAGCCAATAAATCCACCAGTATGTTCTCATCTTCAGGATAAAATGCAGTTTAGGCAGAATATCCACAAAGATCATACAAACTCCACACACACAACGGACACGGCTCTTAAGGGAGCGATGGTAACCCCAAGGCCGGATGCAGCACATCGTAGTAGTCACTGTCATCAAAATCTATCCATCAACAAGCGTATGATCAAACTTTGTCCCAAAGAATTTACAATCTAGTGGTGTAATGATAAGAATCTATCATAAACAATTTACAGTCTAGTGTCCCAGCAAGCTTGCAATCGAGTGGTATAATTGATGACCAAGAAACGTACAATTTAGTAGTATAATAAACAAAATGAGTATATAGGAGCTTACAATCAAATGGTGTAGTGATTCAGCTCTGTAACAAGGCCCTTTAGATGTATTTATGTACCAACTGGACCCTATCCTAAGGAGCTTACACACTAATGGTAAAATAACCGATGCAGTTCCAAGCTTACAATCTAGTTATGTAACGATTGTAAGCTCTGTCCGACAGAGCTTACAATCTAACAAAATCACGGTGAGACTCTTTAGTGGGTGGTAATAGAGCTAGTTTGTATATATAATGGGTTATCCATTAACGGGCAGATTCTAACATTTAAGATGATGGTTGTTTTATTTTCATTGAAGCACACATTACTGTTTGGGGGGAAACAGACCATTAAATCATTTCATCCATTGTTAATTAGCCTATTGTGTCAGAAACATATCAAAACGATCCATGGCCACCACAGTCACATAATGTACACAGTAGTAGTTCCCATAAGTTTCAGACATGTAAAGTATTAAACAGAGCTGAGAACAGTATGAGGATTCTTCATCCCATTAAAAGAGTTTCTGTCACTTTGCCATGATAAGATGAAGTTAGAATACGGAGCAGCTTCCAATTAGCAGTCAGAACACTGGGCTAATACACTTCAAATCCTCCCCTCTTTGAACATCTGATGAGATCACCAATCTAAGCCTATTTACAGTACAGCGTGGGCTTTCTTACCGCGCTCTAAAGTCACTGTCACAAATATTGTTTTAAATACTCCTGTCAGAATATCAATTGTGTCACTTGTGAGTGTGATGAAGCTGTTAAAAGTACTAATTGCCCATATAGCAGAGAAAGGCATATGAAACTGTCTTTGCCGTCACCAGGACATTGTGGGGACTAGAGAGAGATATAAGTCAGTAAAATACACTATGATGTGTTATCTGGTGAGTGTGAAGTGCCTCCATACTTATGTAGTCATCTCGGGGGAGATATTTAACAAAAATGGTGCAAAGAATAAGGTGTTGTAAACCACAGCAACCAGATCCTGGTGCAGTCTACAAAATTAAAACCAAATATTGATTGGTTGTTTTCCCTGCACCAGTTTTTAAAAATCTTCATGCGTATATTGATTTGTTCAGAGAATAGCAATCCAGTTAATTATAAGGCTCGTGAGACACCTATGAATCATTCAGACGAGCATATTCAGAGAGTTTGCTCATGTTGCATTCCAAATAGAAATTCAGAAGAGTAAACATCACCAAACATACTGCTGTATCGGGGTTACTGGTACCAGTACCTGAATGGCTCTGCTGATCACAAGAACGGCGCTTTAAACTGCAGGTCAGACTGAAATGCAAGCGCGAGTTTCTGCAGCTTACAGTGACCCTTATGTGAACAGCGTCATTGACCATGTGGAAACCAAGTGGTTAGTTTGAACTCAAACGAATAAGACACAAGCACATTGTGTGCCATTGTCTATTTCTGTATATTGAACTGCCCTCAGCTTGCGGTGTTAGTTTATTATAATTTGTGTTTATATGCGTTTGCTAACATACGCTATTATATTCCATGCGTATTTTAGGCTACTGGTTATACGTTAGACAGATTTCTCGCCAGGTGGAATAGTTACTCAGGGATGAGACAGAACAAGAGGTCTGGAATAAACAATGAGCGTTAAACTCCATATCATCCACTTGTCATATGGCCCACAAGGTCATAGCATAATAGTACCCTGGCCCAGGCTCCCTCTCCTCAGGGAACAAATGGTTCCCAGGGGGAAGACACTCCAGAATTAGCTCTATCATCTTACCACCTATCACAAGCCAGCTACCGCCGTATACGCCCCCTTTAGCACCATCACCGTGGGAATAATAAGGGTTATATAACCTGTGCCTTTGGGCTGTAAGGGGAGGTCTTGTTTTGAGGTGACTAGGAACTGCGCTTCGGTCACATGAATACGCTGTACATGTAAGGAATGCATCATATGTAGACGTTTGGGTATCATTGACTTGCATCTCTCTATGCCTGGAAAAGCAGAATGGGGGAGGAATAGGGGCGGGGCGGGAAATTAATGGTGAGTACAGGAAGGACATGTTCACAATTGTGTCACAAATTGAATGTATAGCTTGTGAGTGCTGGAGAACCGATGCAATGACACACATTGATGATGATGACAGTGGGTGTATTATATTAAGTCGCAGCTGTCTTGTCGCATTACCTAAATGAAATTTCTATTCGGACCACTGTAGGAAAGAAGATTCCCACTTGATTTTTAAATTGTACTTAATTTAATTAGTATTTAAATACATTTTATATTGAACATGTGACTTTCATATTAATAAGACAGACACAATACTATCTTGTGTATATGACACGTTATTACATTATTATATTGTGTACACATAGGGTAACGTGATTATAACCAGGGGCTGATTATCCAACAGGCTGACTAGGCTGCAGCCTAGGGCACAAGGCTTTTAGGGGGGCGCAAAATTGTGACAGTGAGAGGTCAAGTAGAAGGAAAATATAATAAGGTTTTAATTTTCATGTATTCTCATGGCAAAGGCTGAAGACACTGAGTCATCCTTGGGCGGGCGCTTGTGGATAAGCGAGTAGGAGAGACAAGGGTGGCAACAGCCAGAGACTTACAGATCCCGACTGTAACTCTAATACTGTCAAGCGAAATATCTATACTATCTGCATTCTCCTTTGGGAATACTTGTACGTCTGACATTGCACAAATACCACTGCTTTATAGCCGGGCACCTATGGAGAAGACCATATGCATGTCAATGCTCTTCACTTGCGTGTGTTTTATCTTACGTACATTCGGGGAACAAATGCGACCTCTAAATGATCTGGATTGTGGGGGAGTGATGCACAAGTGATGCAGCCCAAAACAGACTTAAGGGTATATTTACTAAACTGCGGGTTTGAAAAGGTGGAGATGTTGCCTATAGCAACCAATCAGATTCTAGCTTTCATTTATTTAGTGCATTCTACAAAATGACAGCTATAATCTGATTGGTTGCTATAGGCAACATCTCCACCTTTTCAAACCCGCAGTTTAGTAAATATACCTCTTAATGTGGAACTAAGAGACATAATATGCAGACGAAGACCCCTGCTCTGTCTGAGTCCAGAATCATCAGAGACAGGCAGCCAGACTTGCATCACTACGCAGGAGGTAAGACACACATACCAGATTGGTGAAGGAACGTCGGTAATCCCAAATAAAGTAACACACTGATACCGAGGCAGTTAAAAATATTTCTCGAAAAAAAAAAAAAAAAGTACCATTAAAACAACCATTAAAATGCTCCTGCAAAAATGCAGATTTTAATCTCGGTGACAGTTCACATGACAGGCAGCGAGACAGAGGATCTTTGAAAAAGGCAAGTTTTGATCTTAAAAGTTAACGGTAGCCGCTGTGATGTTGCAGTTTCCATGACAACCACATATTCAGGCAACACGGTGACAGATTCCTGTTTTTTCTTCCACATTGACACATGAGAAATGGTCTGTTTGGTTCGGTAAATATATTTCATATGAGTCTGATTACTAGGCACTGCTGTAAACAGGGGGTCAGTGACTACAAATGATTGCAGCAAGAGGTGTCTATATGCCAGGGATGTAGCTCACACAGGAGCAGACGTCTCTGGGTTTATAAGGTACAGATCTCATTAATAAATCTGTACAGCCTGAGCCCTGCACATTCGAGTAACTCTTTCCAAACCTCTGTATTACTAATTTACATGGCTGCAGGAAAAAAATGAATCTCTCTGAATGATAAGTAAAAAAAAATAGTAGCATTCATCACACAGTCAACAAGCGTACACATAGCAGGCTAGTCATTTGTAGTGGAAGTTGTATGTGTGTGTGTGTGTGTGTGTGTGTTAATTTGTTATACACACCATCACTCTCTCCATGAGTACAATTTTTGCAGTGGAGAACTAGTACACAGTAAAGATGATCTATTTGTGGCAGGTTTATGAATAGTGTCTGACATATATGGGCTCATTCACAAAAGCAGCATGAAGTTATTTTCTCATGGTTACTATCGTACTGAATTTCATTGCAGAAGGTATCAACTTAGTGGTATCAGTATTGTCATTGTGCCTATTACACTCATGTGGATGAGAACTTTTTCTTGCTTAAAAAGCGTTTAAAATAAAGCATTCATTATATAAACAGTGAGTGAGATACTATATTCATTAATATTTAATAGTCAAAGACTGCACCATACTAGCCAACTAAGCACAGGTTTCCTCACTGAAAACCCAGGATAGTACCGGTCCAATCACTGAACATCCAACCAAGCACCAGCTCCCTTCACGGAATCTCCAGCCAAGCACTACTCCTATCTTTGAATACCCAGCTAAGCACTGAATAAACACACACTGCACCCACACACACACACACACTGCACCCACACACACACACACACACACACACACACACACTGCACCCACAACTGAAAAGACAACCCAGAATCAGTCCCATCACTGTCTACCCAAGGCCAACAGCGCTCCCAACCATCCCATCTATGAATGCCCAGCCAAGCACTGCTCCCTTTGTTGAAAAGCCAGTGCGAACAAGTCCCAGCACTGAATACACAGGTCAGAACCAGTCCCATCACCAAATGCTCAGCCCAGAAGTCGTCCCATCACTGAATATCCAGCCAAGTACTGAAATAATCTTTGAATGCCCAGCCAAGTAGTGCTCCCATCAATGAAAATACAGAGCAGCACTTGTACCATATTTCGACAACAAGTTCAGAACCAATTCCATCAATGAGGATCCTGGCACTGAACATTTAACTCAGAATACCTAGCCCAGAAACGGTCTAATCACTGAAAACCCAGCCCAGCATTGGTCCCATCACTTAACAACCAGCCCAGAAATGGTCCCATCACTGAACAACCAGCCTAGCATAGGTCCTATCACTGAACAACCAGTCCAGCATCGGTCCCATCACTGAACAACCAGCCTAGCATTGGTCCCATCACTGAACAACCAGCCTAGCATAGGTCTTATCACTGAACAACCAGCTCAGCATCGGTCCCATCACTGAACAGGCAGCCCAGCATCGGTTCTATCATTATACATCCTGTCCAGCACCAGTTCTCTCAGTATACATCCTGTCCAGCACCAGTTCTCTCATTATACATCCTGTCCAGCACCAGTTCTCTCATTATACATCCTGTCCGGCACCAGTTCTCTCAGTATACATCCTGTCCGGCACCAGTTCTCTCATTATACATCCTGTCCAGCACCAGTTCTCTCATTATACATCCTGTCCAGCACCAGTTCTCTCATTATACATCCTGTCCGGCATCAGTTCTCTCAATATACATCCTGTCCGGCACCAGTTCTCTCATTATACATCCTGTCCGGCACCAGTTCTCTCAGTATACACCCTGTCCAGCACCAGTTCTCTCAATATACATCCTGTCCAGCACCAGTTCTCTCATTATACATCCTGTCCAGCACCAGTTCTCTCATTATACATCCTGTCCAGCACCAGTTCTCTCATTATACATCCTGTCCAGCATCAGTTCTCTCATTATACATCCTGTCCAGCATCAGTTCTCTAATTATACATCTTGTCCAGCATCAGTTCTCTCATTATACATCCTGTCCAGCACCAGTTCTCTCAGTATACATCCTGTCCAGCACCAGTTCTCTCATTATACATCCTGTCCAGCATCAGTTCTCTCATTATACATCCTGTCCAGCACCAGTTCTCTCAGTATACATCCTGTCCAGCACCAGTTCTCTCAATAAACATCCTGTCCAGCACCAGTTCTCTCATTATACATCCTGTCCAGCACCAGTTCTCTCATTATACATCCTGTCCAGCACCAGTTCTCTCAGTATACATCCTGTCCAGCACCAGTTCTCTCAGTATACATCCTGTCCAGCATCAGTTCTCTCATTATACATCCTGTCCAGCACCAGTTCTCTCAGTATACATCCTGTCCAGCACCAGTTCTCTCACTAAACATCCTGTCCAGCACCAGTTCTCTCAATAAACATCCTGTCCAGCACCAGTTCTCTCATTATACATCCTGTCCAGCATCAGTTCTCTCATTATACATCCTGTCCAGCACCAGTTCTCTCAGTATACATCCTGTCCAGCACCAGTTCTCTCAGTATACATCCTGTCCAGCATCAGTTCTCTCATTATACATCCTGTCCAGCACCAGTTCTCTCAGTATACACCCTGTCCAGCACCAGTTCTCTCATTATACACCCTGTCCAGCACCAGTTCTCTCAGTATACATCCTGTCCAGCACCAGTTCTCTCAGTATACACCCTGTCCAGCACCAGTTCTCTCATTATACACCCTGTCCAGCACCAGTTCTCTCAGTATACATCCTGTCCAGCACCAGTTCTCTCAGTATACACCCTGTCCAGCACCAGTTCTCTCATTATACACCCTGTCCAGCACCAGTTCTCTCATTATACACCCTGTCCAGCACCAGTTCTCTCATTATACATCCTGTCCAGCATCAGTTCTCTCATTATACATCCTGTCCAGCACCAGTTCTCTCAATAAACATCCTGTCCAGCACCAGTTCTCTCAATAAACATCCTGTCCGGCACCAGTTCTCTCATTATACATCCTGTCCGGCACCAGTTCTCTCATTATACATCCTGTCCGGCACCAGTTCTCTCAGTATACATCCTGTCCGGCACCAGTTCTCTCAGTATACATCCTGTTCAGCACCAGTTCTCTCAGTATACATCCTGTCCAGCACCAGTTCTCTCAGTATACATCCTGTCCAGCACCAGTTCTCTCAGTATATATCCTGTCCAGCACCAGTTCTCTCAGTATATATCCTGTCCAGCACCAGTTCTCTCAGTATACACCCTGTCCAGCACCAGTTCTCTCATTATACACCCTGTCCAGCACCAGCTCTATCATTATACATCCTGTCCAGCACCAGTTCTCTCACTAAACATCCTGTCCAGCACCAGTTCTCTCAATAAACATCCTGTCCAGCACCAGTTCTCTCATTATATATCCTGTCCGGCACCAGTTCTCTCATTATACATCCTGTCCGGCACCAGTTCTCTCAGTATACATCCTGTCCAGCACCAGTTCTCTCAGTATACATCCTGTCCAGCACCAGTTCTCTCAGTATACATCCTGTCCAGCACCAGTTCTCTCAGTATACATCCTGTCCAGCACCAGTTCTCTCAGTATACATCCTGTCCAGCACCAGTTCTCTCATTATACACCCTTGTCCAGCACTAGTTCTCTCATTATACACCCTGTCCAGCACCAGTTATATCATTATACATCCTGTCCAGCACCAGTTCTATCATTATACATCCTGTCCAACACCAGTTCTCTCGTTATACATCCTGTCCAGCACCAGTTCTCTCGTTATACATCCTGTCCAGCACCAGTTCTCTCGTTATACATCCTGTCCAGCACCAGTTCTCTCGTTATACATCCTGTCCAGCACCAGTTCTCTCGTTATACATCCTGTCCAGCACCAGTTCTCTCGTTATACACCCTGTCCAGCACCAGTTCTCTCGTTATACACCCTGTCCAGCACCAGTTCTCTCATTATACATCCGGCCTATCACCAGTTCTCTCAGTATATCTCCTGTCCAGCACCAGTTCTCTCAGTATACATCCTGTCCAGCACCAGTTCTCTCAGTATACATCCTGTCCAGCACCAGTTCTCTCAGTATACATCCTGTCCAGCACCAGTTCTCTCAGTATACATCCTGTCCAGCACCAGTTCTCTCATTATACATCCTGTCCAGCACCAGTTCTCTCAGTATACATCCTGTCCAGCACCAGTTCTCTCAGTATACATCCTGTCCAACACCAGTTCTCTCAGTATACATCCTGTCCAGCACCAGTTCTATCATTATACATCATGTCCAGCACCAGTTCTCTCAGTATACATCCTGTCCAGCACCAGTTCTCTCAGTATACATCCTGTCCAGCACCAGTTCTCTCATTATACATCCTGTCCAGCACCAGTTCTCTCAGTATACATCCTGTCCAGCACCAGTTCTCTCAGTATACATCCTGTCCAGCACCAGTTCTCTAATTATACATCCTAACATTGCATTGCTGCTGTCACTACCCATCATGCCCAGAAAAGGATCCATGACTGTGCCCTCTACTGAGCACCGGTTCCCAACACTGGATGTACCACTGTACAGCGTACCTAGCACATGTGTGTGTTAGTTGGAAACATATTTCACAGGAGATTAGAACTAAAAGCTGCTCTGTATTCCCATAGTATATCAAAGCTTTTTTGCACTCTGTAATAAGACAAAGATGATAGATGAAGCTAAGTATTGATGTGACTACAGTATTTAGAACCATTAAAACTGTGTGGATCTATGAGGGAATTAATTCCCTTTGCTGGCAGGATATGAGAAGCCTGATGTAAATGTACACTGACAATGATTACATTTACATTGGAAATAGAGACAAAAAGGACATTTGCAACTCATAATAGTAACACAACATAGAGCTACTCGTTCCCTATTTAAGGCACTCCCTGGGATGGCTGTATGGATGGAGATATACATATATTAAAATCCGCTGAGGATTTCCTTAACCCTATGAAAGCATGAGGTTAGACCAAATGCTTTTAAACAGGTCATAGAACTTGAAATTCACTTTAAGTTATCTGTATGAGGTTATCATATGTTCCACAGGACACTTCTATAATAAGTCACGTGACACAAGGGGCATTATTACTATAATCATCATCATCATCACCATTTATTTATATAGCGCCACTGAGTCCGGAGCGCTGTACAGAGAACTCATTCACATCAGTCCCTGCCCCATTGGAGCTTACAGTCTAAATTCCCTAACACACACACACACATACACACAGACAGAGAGAGAGAGACTAAGGGCAATTTAATAGCAGCCAATTAACCTACTAGTATGTTTTTGGAGTGTGGGAGGAAACCGGAGCACCCGGAGGAAACCCACGCAAACACGGGGAGAACATACAAACTCCACACAGATAAGGCCATGGTTGGGAATTGAACTCATGACCCCAGTTCTGTAAGGCAGAAGTGCTAACCACTTAGCCACCGTGCTGCCCATAATAATGGTAATAATGTCATGGTTCGTTATACAAAGAATGGTGTGCAAAACAAAAAGAATCCAGTGAGAGGCAGTTCTGTGGGTGAAATTACCTTGTTACTTAGAGAAGTCAGGGGAAAATGCCCAGACTGGTTAAAGCTGACAGTAATTTAAATTACAACAGTGGTATCCATAAGAGCATCTCTGAATGCACATCAAACCTTAAAGTGAGTTACAGCAGATGAAGACCACACTGCGTCAGCTAACAGGAAACACAGGCTGCAGTGGGCACAGGCTCACTGACACTGGACAGATAAAAACTGTAATAACGCTTGGTCTGATGAATCTTGATTTTAGCCACGACATACATATAGTAAGGTCAGATCTTGGTGTAACATGAATCCATGGATCCATCTTGCCTTGTGTCAACGGTGTTGACATGTCACAAAGATCACGTCATCTGAAGTTGGTTCCACAAAGATGACAATGAGTTCAGTGTACTCCAATGGCCTTTACAGTCAACAGATCTAATGCATTACAGCACTACGGGAATGTGGTGGAACGGGTGATTCACAGGATGAATGTGCAACAAACAAGCTGCAGCAACTGGGTGATGCTCTCATGTCAAACTGGACCAGAAGGAATGATTCCAGCACTTTGTTGAAAGCATGCCATAGAGAAGTCAGGCTATTCTGGAGGGGGTCCTATCCAGTACTAGAAAGGTGTACCTATTAAAGTGGATACTGAGTGTAAGGCTGCACATACACATCAGCAATATAGCACTGATCATTTCAATGAGATTAGTAAAGTGTTAAAACTAATTTTAATAAAGGTGTCTGACACGAAGTATGTGCAGGCGTCATATAATGATTGTCTCTGCATGATTCTTATTATACTTTATTTATATAGCACCTACATATATGGCATATATGGGCATTGTGGGCAGCACGGTGGCTAAGTGGTTAGCACTTCTGCCTCACAGCACTGGGGTCATGAGTTCAATTCCTGACCATGGCCTTATCTGTGTGGAGTTTGTATGTTCTCCCTGTGTTTGCATGGGTTTCCTCCGGGTGCTCCGGTTTCTTTCCCACAATCCAAAAATATACTAGTAGGTTAATTGGCTGCTAACAAAATTGACCCTAGTCTTTCTCTCTGTCTGTGTGTGTGTTAGGGGATTTAGACTGTAAGCTCCAATGGGGCAGGGAACGATGTGAATGAGTTCTCTGTACAGCGCTGCGGAATCAGTGGCGCTATATAAATAAATGATGATGATTATGATATATATGTAGCACCTACATACATGTTTATACTAAATGGGTTCATTGTGATCATCATCCAATTACAAGTTATTCAAGATGTTTTTAGGTTATCTTCATATCCATTTTGTCTTGGTCAACTGTTCTGTACCGTAATGCAGGTATGCAAAGAATATATCTTAATATACCACACAAATATGGTTAAAAAGTGGAACACAACGCATCCCCAAACCTCCAAAGCACAGGCTACCGCCACACTCCTCTAAAACACGAAACATAAAGTTAGCGACGTCACGCGTCTCAGGTGACTGCTAAAATTATAAACATCCGCTCCAGATACATTTCCTATAGTCACAGACTTCATAAGACCAGCAGCCGATTCCTCAGGCTACAGAAAATGTCCGTGCACTCGGTTTTGAATATCACTCATTTATTTTAAAATGTGTGACAAACACACCTAATACTAAATGTTAGAGTCATCCAGCAGCAATGACCAGACAGACGCTTCACATGAAGGTTACAGAGCTGAAGTTATAAAATTGGTGGTTGGGAAATGATGTGAAAATAACTGTTTTTTTGGTTTAACTTTTACTACGACGAAGACACGTTTCTGATAGAGGTCTTAAAACGTGGGTGTGTCTTAACTTGCGCCAGGATAGGTCTGAGATTTTTGTAAGAAGTTTGACTTAAAACAAAACATAAAAATGCTTTTATTGAGGGATTTAAAAACAAATGCATTCCATGTTGTCAAAACAGATGCACATTTGTGAATATGACAGCAATGAGATCATTTGTTTTACAATGCAGCCGTTTTTGTGTATATAGTCCAATATTCTAAAGCAACAATCCCATCTCCAATGTTTTTCTTTAAAAGGATAGTTAAGTATCTTTTAAGTATGTAGGAATTCTACATTTTTTTATTCAAATCATAATACTGCATCAGCCTGTGAAATGTCATCATTTACACCAAGAGTGCCACAAGTTTCAACTCTTAAATATTTCCATCTCTTAAATATTATGCAACAATAAAGAGGAACGCCATCACCTAGCACATGCCAATCAATATACGCCACATATAGCACAAAGATACCCGCCAAGAGACTCACCACAACGGCTGGATGACTGACGGATTATTAAGTACATTTAGTGTAGATTATTTATAAATTGCCGACGTCTTATGCAGAGCTGTATAATTAGTAAAGGCTGCACATACATTACAAACAAGTACAATACAAAGTGCTGGCCCTATGTGTGCTTCATTCACAACACAGAGCAAACCATCTGGCTCCCAATGGCGTAACCGTGCCCAGTGTGAGGGGTACCAGTATTAGGACTCCACGTGCCACCACGCGTGGATGGCAGTTTATCTATGTTTTTAAATTATGTTTCAATCAATTCTGTTCAACAAAACATTCTTAATAAAAATTAAATATAAAATAATATAAAGGAAATTGGATGTTATAAATATGATATTGATGATATTTAAAGTGGGGATGTCACCTACACAAAACGGCATATTAAACATGTTACATGTATTATGTGTTACAGAAGTATAGTTTCCATGTTCATCTTTTTACATGTCAGCCATCTTATGGGAAGCTATGATTATTATTACATGAGAGAGTATACAGCCCCTGGACCACGAGTGGTGTGCTCCTGAGAAACAGCTTCTTACATGATAGTCACGGCCTGCCGCATCATAGCCACGGCCTGCCGCCTCATAGCCACGGCCTGCCGCCTCATAGCCACGCCCTGTTACCTCATAGCCACGGCCTTCCGCCTCATAGCCACGCCCTGCTGTTACCTCATAGCCACGGCCTGCCGCCTCATAGCCACGCCCTGTTACCTCATAGCCACGGCCTTCCGCCTCATAGCCACGCCCTGTTACCTCATAGCCACAGCCTGCCGCATCATAGCCACGGCCTGTTACCTCATAGCCACGGCCTGCCGCCTCATAGCCACGGCCTGCCGCCTCATAGCCACGGCCTGCCGCCTCATAGCCACGGACTGCCGCCTCATAGCCACGGCCTGCCGCCTCATAGCCACGGCCTGCCGCCTCATAGCCACGGACTGCCGCCTCATAGCCACGGACTGCCGCCTCATAGCCACAGCCTGCCGCATCATAGCCACGCCCTGTTACCTCATAGCCACGCCCTGTTACCCCATAGCCACGGCCTGCCGCCTCATAGCCACGCCCTGTTACCTCATAGACACAGCCTGCCGCCTCATAGCCACGGCCTGCCGCCTCATAGCCACGGCCTGCCGCCTCATAGCCACGGACTGCCGCCTCATAGCCACGCCCTGTTACCTCATAGCCACGCCCTGTTACCTCATAGCCACGGCCTGCCGCCTCATAGCCACGGCCTGCCGCCTCATAGCCACGGCCTGTTACCTCCTAACCACGGCCTGCCGCCTCATAGCCACGGCCTGCCGCCTCATAGCCACGACCTGCCGCCTCATAGCCACGGCCTGCCGCCTCATAGCCACGGCCTGTTACCTCCTAACCACGGCCTGCCGCCTCATAGCCACGGCCTGCCGCCTTATAGCCACGGCCTGTTACCTCCTAACCACGGCCTGCCGCCTCATAGCCACGCCCTGTTGCCTCATAGCCACGGCCTGCCGCCTCATAGCCACGGCCTGCCGCCTCATAGCCACGCCCTGTTACCTCCTAACCATGGCCTGCTGCATCATAGCCACGGCCTGTTCCCTCATAGCCACGGCCTGTTCCCTCATAGCCACGGCCTGTTCCCTCATAGCCACGGCCTGTTCCCTCATAGCCACGGCCTGTTCCCTCATAGCCACGGCCTGCTGCATCTCATAGTCATAAGACTAATTTCACAAGACCCTGAGCCCGCCCCAACAGCCAATTTAAATAGAGCCTAAAAAAGGAAGGTGTGGGAAGTATTATGGAAGTTCTCAAGCTCAGTGTGCGGATTAATAATTGTACACTGGAATTAGACTTTACTCAGACTGTCCTACTGATGTAAGGTTTTCCAAAACTTCTTTACAGATACCCTTTAAATATTCATAAAGCAAGCAAGTTGTTTTAAAACATTAAGTTATTGTTACTTAAAATTGAAACTCTGGTCGAGTTTCATGTACTTTCATCAATCACAAGGATAAAAACAGACATGCAGATGGCAAAAAATTCCTGTACTCGCACAGTGGATTTGAATTCATCACTACTGATATACTTAATTCAGAATAAATGAAGAGGATTCCTTTATCCAACTTGCTGACGCAAGAGAAAGGCGCTGATAATTTGCTCCTACACATTTGTCTCCTTGAATGATACCTGCTGTGACATTGGAGAACCATTTACTAATTTTAATCTCTAAACTTTTGAAACGCACTTTATTCACCATCACAACAATTAAGATATAATGACATGCCATATACTGGGGGGAATAATTTAGTTCAGTTTTAAGCAAATTTACAACTGGAGCATATTTCTAAATCTGTGTTTGATTTTGCTCACTCAAGGAAAATTAGAGCCTGGTGATGGCGCAGAGTGAACTGTCGTTTTATCATTTAATAACAGCCCTTGCTTAATAGGTAAAACCAGAAATAATTAAACAGCATCAGCATGTCTTCAGGACCAAAGGATGATATGAGATGGATGCTCATTAGTGAGAATCCATCGCCAGAGTTATAGCACAGACCCAAAAACACATTTCTCAGAGATCCTTTAATCTTTAAATATCCCTATGTGTGTGAGATAGAAACAGGATGGTACACAGCAATCCAAAGTAATTGATCGCATGCTCTACAATATTCAAAAGAATATATATATATATATATATATATATATATATATATATATATATATATATATATATATATATATATATATATATATATAAAATATTTTATATATTATCCGCACACAGATATCTGTCTATCTCTATATTATCCTCATCATCAGCTATTTATATAGCGCCACTAATTCCACAGCGCTGTACGGAGAACTCACTGACATCAGTCCCTGCCCCATGGGAGCTTACAGTATAAATTCCCTAACACACACAGAAAGTGACAGAGAGAGAGAGAGAGAGAGAGAGAGACTAAGGTCAATTTAATAGCAGCCAATTAACCTACTAGTATGTTTTTAGAGTCTGGGAGGAAACCGGAGCACCCAGAAGAAACCCAAACAAATTTGGGGAGAACATACAAACTCCACACAGATAAGGCCATGGTCAGGAAATGAACTCATGACCCCAGTGCTGTGAAGCAGAAGTGCTAACCACTAAGCCACTGTGCTCCCCATAACATATACATCAGTGGTGGAAGTGGCGGTGTATACGGTGGTATGCCATACCGCCCCTTCTCCTACTGCCTTCATTGTAAGGCTATCAAATTCCATTCACTTACATTTTCAATTCAATTACATTCTTGAGCGCAACCCAACTAAAATCCTTAACTATCCATTTCACATACTCTGACCACTCTCTTTCTTTCTCTAATACTCTTTCTTACTTCTTGCACACTCACTTTGAGTGTTCCTCATGTTGTTGTTCAAGTCTAGCTTCTCCTACCAATGAACACTTAGATGTTGCCTCTAGCAACCAATCAGATTCTAGCTGTCATTTATTTCGTACATTCTACAAAATAACAGCTAGAGTCTGATTGGTTGCTATAGGCAACATCTCAACTTTTTCAAACCCGCAGCCTAGTAAATATACCCCTTAGTGTGCCACACACTTTACTGGGCTCGTCCTCCTCCATTCACACTCACTCTTGAGAGCTGAACTTGTTGCTGGGCCCTTTCTGTTACATTCACACTAACTCTGAGCGCTCCACATCTTTATGGGCCTTCTTCCTCCATTCACACTCACTGTGAGTGTTACACAACTTGTTAAATCCATCATCTTTCATTACACCGTACTGTGTCCTCATTCCTTCATTTTACAATAATTTTCAATACTACACACCTTGCTAGTTTTTTCTTGTGCGATTCTGAAAAGCTTCACATCTCCTGAGTAATGCCACAAAAAACAGAATGGTGAGTCGAATCCTGTGAGCCAGACAGGGAACACTCGAGAACACAATATGCTCACTACTAATATATTTGAGCCGAAGTGAAGACATCTTTGACTACTTAAAACAGCAATCCCATGAAAGAAATGTGTTTAAACATAAATCACTTGGAAGTCTATAAGAAGAATGGTTGTATTTACAAATTTCCCTTGTTTTTTTTCCCAGCTGCTATTAATGATTTATTATTCTGCGCAGTGTCATAGGCTACCATGGCAACCACAGTCACAAGGCACATGATGTAGTGTGTAAAGAGTCTTTGGGACTCTGAGCTCTGTCTGCAGTGTGACATGCTCCCCATCTTTCTACCCCCTAAAAGTCTGTGTGTGCATAGCAGACTGTGTCTGGCAGACATATCTGTCAATCCTCCAGAGAGATTTTTGAAAACGGGACAATGATTTGTAAAAGAGCAACTAAGAAAAATGACTATTAAATGCATTAAGCTATTCTTGTGGGAGAGGTTTTGCTCTAGGGAGCAGATAATGTGTAGAACGGCTTCAGATGCAGGATAATGTTCAAATGAGAGTATTCACAAGTAAGTAGATAATGGACTGGTGTTAAGACATCTTCCTGTATCAACTGGCATAAAAGAATTGTTTCAGATCTATCATTTTGTGGATGTTGGAGTAAACATAACATAGGACATGTTGTTGCTCGAGTGAACATGAACAAAGCATATGTTCTTGATAGAGTGGACATGAAGTATGACCATGTTCTTGTTGGAGTGGAAATGAAGTACGATCATGTTCTTGTTGGAGTGGAAATGAAGTACGACCATGTTCTTGTTAGAGTGGAAATGAAGTACGACCATGTTCTTGTTGGAGTGGACATGAAGTGCGGCCATACTCTTTATTGGAGTGAACATGAAGTACAGCCATGTTCTTGCTGGAGTGGACATAAAGTACGGCCATGCTTTTGGAGTGGAAATGAAGTACGATGATGTACTTGTTAAAGTGGACACGAAGTACGGCCATGTTCTTGTTAGAGTGGAAATTAAGTACGGCCATGCTCATTTGGAGTGAACATGAAGTACAGCCATGTTTTTATTAGAGAAGGCAAGAAGTAAGGCCATGTTCTTGTTAGAGTGGACATGAAGTACACCCATGTTCTTGTTTGAGTGGACATGAAGTACAACCATGTTTTTATTAGAGAAGGCAAGAAGTAAGGCCATGTTCTTGTTAGATTGGACATGAAGTAAGGCCATGTTCTTGTTAGATTGGACATGAAGTAAGGCCATGGTTTTTTGGTGTTTTTTTTTTTAGAGTAGGCAAGAAATAAGGCCATGTTTTTGTTGGAGTGGCCATGAAGTAAAGACGTGAACTAGTTGGACTCCATAGTGAAGTATTTTTGTTCTCGATATGAAGAGCTATAAAAGAGAAGATTATCTTGAATTGTGAAAACCTAATAAAGAGATGTGAACCCACTGAGAAGAAGTAGACATAAGCCTTGTGTTCTTGTAGCATAGATTATAAATTGATTAAGAAATATGAATTTGTAAAACGATGTATTTGTGGGATTACACATAGCGTGAACAAAGTAGTACTTTGTTTTATTTTTTTAAATCATCAGGTTCAAGCTGGATTTGACATGCTTAGGAACTTCATAAATATAAGAGTAGATCCTGCTTGAAGTGGATTTAATCATAAATCCCATTTTAGATCATGCTCTAGAGAAAAATAAAATATGAGCGCAAACAAGAAATAAACTATAAAAGGGGCGTGTTTCTGTGGATGTTAAATCTAGTGCAGAGATTTAGACCAATGGCTATTTACTTATTGCAAAATAATTACTTGTACACCAGGTATAGAGATATATGGACAGGTTTTATTAGGAGTGAACGTTTTATTAGGATTGGTTACATTTAAAACCAGACGATAACATAAGACGTTGGCTGGATGTCACGCTTATCTAAATATATAAAGATATAGAATACTAGTGAAGACATGCCAATATCAGAACATGTTCTGCAGCTAGTGCTTTAAAACCCCAACGGAAGAACATTAGGTAAGATTTGAGTTCACAAGTGGGTTCACATGATGGGATGACAACATGATATAATGTTATTGCAGGAATCAATATGTCTATTAAGCCAATGAAGTGAAATAGCACCAAATTCTGGTGGTAGCCACAGTGAGAAAACTAGATAAGAGATGTTAATCTAAGATGTTGCTCCTGAAAGAAAAGATGAGTCTATAAATCCAAATGATGAGACACAGGACCAGTCTCTTAAGGATATGGACATACTGATGAACCCAACTAAAAGTTATCACTATGACCCTATAAAGATATAATGTGAGATGAATTCGCTGGAGTGTAGATATGTTGGTGATCTAGTGTAAAGAGATTACTATACATGATGTTCTTGGCAAGACTTGGCAGATCTATAGATACAATGAAGAGATATTAATATGAAATAAGGTTCTTAAGGGAGTGGGTAGGTCTATAGATTCAGTAAAGAGATACTAACTAGAAATAAGGTTCTTGATGGAGTGGGTGGTCCATAGGTCCAGCAAATAGATATTATTATGGGAAGGTTCTTGTGGAAAAGGGTCTGTAGATCCAGTGAAGAGATAAATATTAGAAGGTTTTTGCAGGTGTAGGTAGGTTGATAGATTCATTGAAGAGAATTATTATGAAAAGGTTTTTTTGCGGAAGTTGCAGGTCTACAGACCAAATGAAGAAATATTAATAGTAATAAAGTTCTTGTGGAGTGGGTGGGTCTACGGATCCAGTACACATATATGGAAGAGGTAGGTTCTACAGACGCAATGAAGAAATATTAATATGAGAAGGTTCTTGCAAGAGCAGCAGGCCTATAGCTATGAAGAAGGTACATTAATATTGCAAGTTTTATTCTGGAAGTGGTGGGTTTATAGACCTGATGAAGAAATATTAATCTGAGAAGGCTTTGATGGAAGTGGTGGGACTAAAGATAAAGATCCAGAGAAAGGATATTCCCAGAGTGAGGACAAATAACATCATTATCCTGCTCTAAAGACAACTGAATAACAAGAGATGTAGAATAGGTCCCTTGGAACAGAGAACATGCTGAAAAAGGTAGATTATACGGTCTGATTGTTAATGACAATAATAGAGATATGGAAAATAAAAGCAGTCACTTAGTAAGGGAGGACTCACTCACAGCGCTCTACTTCCACCATATTCCGTCACAGTGTCCACTGACTTAATCTGAAAAACAAACTCCCTCTCTTCTCCAATATATATTATATATATGTGCATGGTAGCTCTACAGAACAACTGACACATTCAGACAAACTTGTGTATAAGATAGGTCGTCTCAAATATGGTTTCCACTTCTCTTGTGCAGAAATCACATGTATCATACCATACATATATCAAATATATATATTACACATAAATATAAATAAGTGTAGAACGCCAAAACGATCGTTGGCCATGACTCTGTAACGTATTTCATACTCTAATAAATGTTTTGATATTCTTGCCAAGCCTGTGCTGGTACCTTCATATACACTGAACATATATGGATATATAGATATATATATTTTTTTTTTTTACTGCAGCAAGATAATTTGCGTTATAATGATATTGTAAATGACAGTCAGTATCTATTGTCCGTTTTGGCTACTGGATTAGATCTTACAGAACGTATATAAATTAATTTAATAATCTCACTTTGGTCTTAACCGTGGACCCTGCACACCAACCTCCTGTGTATAGAAGGCATAGTGGCTTATACCACTGTACACAGACCAGAAGGTTGCACACATCGCCAAGTGAAGCCTACATGTTTATGCAGATAGATTACTGGCCTTCCAGTATAAATGTCATCTGCTGAAGGTTATTGTCCCAGCTGACAGCCCTACGTCCGTCTGCACATCCATAGCATCAAATCAGATCACAGCCGGGGGTTATTCTGAAAAACGGCTTCCAACAGGGAGCGCACCAGCCAATATTTCTAGGGGAGCGGGAGTAAGTGATACAATCCATATAATATGAGTATAATACAGGGCAGCCTGTCAGCTAGGATAATAAGATCCACACAGTAGATGGGCAGACATAATACGAGCCGGGGTTGTCATCCGGCACGTTACGGTTACCTGCCAAGTGATAAAAGGTGAGTGGGGAAAAAGAAGTGTTTTGCTCCATGCTGATTCCGGGGCTGAGAAGCTAAGGCAGATGGTTTATTAGAGGCAAAGCAGGCACTGTATCACACCACCCCCAAACACTAAGCCAATTCATTATAAAAGAACATGAAGCCGAGTATCAAGGCACCACGGGACTCTTAATCTGGCTACCTGTGGTTTCACACACAGTATGGGAGGGAGAAGATAAAACTGCCTCCACCTAACAGCGGATGGGGAAGATAGGAAATCTTAAAACGCCAGACACGCAATCGGCCGCATATGGTTGACATTACCAATTAAAATGAAATAATTTAGGAGGTATTTATTAACCTGCACCCTGTTGGGGGAACGCAGCAAGGCGAAGAGCATTCGTTTCTAGCACAGCAGCCGCAGACGTAGAGGCAAGCCTAGCGCCGGCATACCGTTCTGTGCAGATGTGGTTACCTGTGCGTTTCGCTCTCTCCACGCCTGTGCATTCCTCTCGTGCTCTAACATGGTGTTCTTGAACTGTTTCTCCAGCCGACTGATTTCCTGATCATGGTCCTTCATGATGTTGTCTTTCTCGGTGCTGTGCTGCTGGATAAGGTATGTTTTCTTCTGTTCATGCTCCAGCTTCAACTCCACAATCTGATTGGACAACAGAGAGTACAGTTCATCACTGGAACATCCTTATCACCATGACAACTCATGCAGTGCCTCATCTCTGCCTCCAATGCCCCCCCTTCCAAAACAACCCCTCCTTCCACATGCCCCTCAAACATCATTCCATATGTCCTAAATATACAGTCATCAAATTCACCATACGTCCTGCCCATTTTGGCAACCCCATACCCGCAAAGAAAGCATAAAAAAAAAAATATAAAAAAATTCCAAAAACCAAAGCCAAAAAGAGGAAAAGTGGCGAAATAATACAAGTTAACGCACGGTGCAATGTAAAGATTTCTTTCCTGCTGCTTAACCCATAAATCCCTGTGAATGATAAGTAACATTGTGGAATCAGCGCTTCGGAAAATGAAATGGGTGGAAAAAACAAATCTGTGGGTTTTATCATTACATTTCTGTAGGGTTTTTAGGTTAAGACGACCTTTAAAGCTCAATTCTGTCCTTTTGGATAAAAGTACAGTTGTAATTTTTTTCTGCAAAGATAATTAACCAAACAAAGCCCTATTATCTTGTTGTCAGCTACTGTATAGCGACATGAAGAGATGAATGTGTTTGCAGGGGACACCTGCTGTTTTCATGGCTGCGCCATGGATTCTCATAAAGCCTTCTATTCTCAGGATATTTTCCCAGTCCTCCTCACCCTGGATGCTGTGACCTCAGTGAGTCGCAGCTTCTCCCAGCCGGGTGTGAATGGCAAGACGAGACGGTGGGCCAGGCTGCTCCTGCTTTGATACTAATCCTCACAGACTGGGTATAAAGACACCCTACCTGGCCTGCAGTCTACAAGCATCCAAGCTGTCTTTGAAGCAGAGACGGCAGGAAGCCAGCCTCCCCGGCAATCTCTAGGCCACACAGCTGCTAGCAGCAGTCACTTAGACTTCTCTTCAGTTTTGGTGGATTTTGGGAAGAGATGAATTAAAAAAAAAAGAAGAGAGAGAAAAGGGGAGGCCAATTATCAACACCATATCTTTTCTCAATCTTTAGCGTGAGAATCCAGGGACAGAAAGGACTATGCACATAAGCCGGTTCATAACTTGATCCTGTTTAAGAGACGATAATGCCTGAACTGTATGGTACAGCTGTGCAGCCGCTTCCTACAGGCACATTCCGTGGAGCATCTCATGGAGCCTGGGGACGTCTTGGTTTGAGTGAAGAGACAGGAACCAAGAGTGTGATGCTTGTATTGGGATACGTGGATCAGCAGCTCTGGTGATAAAAGCGCTTTAAAGGGAGGGTGAAAAGAGGCGTCTTCACTGGGGAAGGATATGGAAATGATACCGGGGCGCTCGGGTCTTACCATTTAATGTTATTATGATATGGGGGGGGGGGGGGGGAGATAAAACAGGACGGATGTCTATCTATCAGCTTGGGCCTCCTACATCGACATGCTGTGACACTCCTGCTAAGATTTACATTAATCACTCTCTACCATGCTTTGTTATTACAGCGCATCCTGACAATTAGCCCAATCGCTGAAACAATGACACTACAAAAATGGAATGACTGGTATGTAAGACTAGTGCTGAATGCTATTTAGTGACACTGTAGCTGTTTGGAGTGGATCACAACCCTTTTACATACATGAACTATGGCAACGAGATGAAAAGTGATGTCTGTGAATTAACTGGAATATAAAACAGAACTCTGACAACATGAAGGATTGGCTTATTTGAACTTCGTAATGTTACAAATGTCACGTTTGCTTCAAATTCAGCAAAATGAAATATACCTCATGTATCCAATAATGGAGCAGATGTTTGCATATATATATATATATATATATATATATATATATATATATATATATATATGTATATATGTATATATATATTTATTGCCAAGCCTCAGACAGCTAGGAGAGATAAACAATGTGCACGGTGGCGTAGTGGTTAGCATTTCTGTGTTGCAGCATTGGGGTCATGAGTTCAATTTCCGACCATGGCCTTATCTGTGAGGAGTTTGTATGTTTTTCATGTAGCACACAAATATCAACTTTACATTTCAGTGTCCAAATAAGCTATCAAGTATTTGTGTGCTACATGAAAAAACAGTCAGTATTTAACTTATGTGCAAAACAGAACACACATTTGCACCCCTTGCAGTGTAAGATGGTTTTGTCCAGGAGACTGAAATAAGGATCCTCTTCATTTAAGATCCTTAATGAATCAGGCCCTTTATGCCTATTGTGAAATCCACCCAACCGTATTCAAACATTTTGAAAATATTTAGGAAACGTTGAATCTGGAGGTAACTTTAGTCAATTCTAGGTTTTGTGGTTGTTATTTTAACTGGCATGGTCTTAAAATGATTTTAGATATTTATATGCTGCTAAAAACTTTATATTAACAATTTATGTTATTAACAATTTTTTTTAACCTAACTCTACTTTGGCAAATTTGTAGTGGGACTATTAAAGTAGTGATTGGGCAGGAATGAAGCTTCAGTATGAGAGAGACAAAGCTGCAGAGAGGGGGTCAAAATAAATATCAAGGGGGTAGAAGGAGCAGGGCAATGTTCTGCAGGTATCTAGGTCAGTAAGATGACAATCTGCAGGCTACATTAATACATATCTGTTCAGGGATTAGACTAAACAGAAGAATGTTCAGCACATCTGTATCTGTCAGGGGTTGATGGAATGGACCAATGTTCTGCTGATCTCCACAGAGATCAGTAAAATAACAGTTAATAAATTATTAACGGTAATGATGTTCTGTAATGAGATGAACTATTAGGTTCTGGATGATACAAACATCTACATGTTCAGATACTATCCTGCCAGTATCTGAGGTCCCGTATCTTCAGCAGATGTATGAAAGACATACACACCAACCGTTACAAGATGGATGGTGTTTGGTCTGCTAGCTGCATGCTGAGCGCAAGACAAGTTTATGTAAACACACGCTTGAAAAGAGAGAAAACTAAGTAACGTCAGCTCTGAGGCCCTATACCTCACTGACAGAAGAAAAGATGAGTTTCTGGCAGCTAATGAAGACACATCACATGCCCCGTAAAGGGGGGATGGAGTCAAAGTAGGAGCTCAGATATCCTCTAATATTGTGACATGGACATATAGAAAGCCCCAGTCATAGATGATCTCCCAAAAAGCTTATTTAATTACCCAGTGCAAAATAAAATGTACTGTAATCAAAACATCCAAACAGATAATAAGTTTTATTGACCTTCTGCAAAACAAACTGGGCCAGGATCAGCCCAAAATTCTCTTTGGAGGTGCTGTGGGTTCAAGACCACCTAGATTTCTGCCAGAGCGCATAAGTTTACCAAGGAAAAGAGTGACGTTGGCAGAGGAGTTTGCGCCAGTTGAAAGGAGAAGTTGGCGCACTGGTGCGTTTAGTTTTCTAGATTAGTACAAAAAGCGATTTGCGGAAGGATGCACAGCCATTTTCACTCTTATACCAGCTATGAACTGGCAGGTCGGGTCTTGTCCCATACTATTAATGGGACACATCGTGCACCATCCAGGCACTTCGGTGGAGAAGCACATTTCTCTGTGCACTTTGCCCACCATTAAAAAAAAGCTTCAAAAACTAAAAGTGCCATGTGTAATAAGGACAGACCAGATGTCCCTTCACTATCGTGATTAGGTTAATCTTTTAATGCTCAATAAACTGAGCAGTATTGTAGGAGGAAAAATGAGAAGATAAGTTAATTGAAAGGGGTGGTTCTAAAGTGGTAAAAGTTTGGACTTTGATGTGACGTTTACACTTTTATACAGTGCGGAGCTTAAGATTTTTCATCCTCTCTGTACACAGAGGAGCACATCTATCTGCAGAGCAGTCATCTGAGAGCAGAAGTGGGCAGCACCGTGGCTCAGTGGTTAGCACTTCTGCCTCACGGCACTTGGGTAATGAGTTCGATTCCCGACCATGGCCTTATCTGTGTGGAGTTTGTATGTTCTCCCCGTGTTTGCGTGGGTTTCCTCCGGGTGCTCTGGTTTCTCCCACAATCCAAAAACATACTGGTAGGTTAATTGGCTGCTATCAAATTGACCCTAGTCTCTCCCTCTGTCTGTCTCCCTGTGTGTGTGTCTGTGTGTGTGTGTGTGTATGTTAGGGAATTTAGACTGTAAGCTCCAATGGGGCAGGGACTGATGTTAGGGAGTTCTCTGTACAGCGCTATGTAAATAAATGATGATGATGAAGTGGGCAGAGAGGACCACATCTATCTGATCTGCAGATAGAGCAGACGTGTGCTGGGAGGACCACCTAAGCACACACAGAGGAGCACATCTATCTGCAGATAGCACACGTCTACTCTAGGAGGACCACCTAAGCGCACACAGAGGAGCACATCTATCTGCAGATAGCACAAGTCTACTCTAGGAGGACCACCTAAGCACACACAGAGCAGCACATCTATCTGCAGATAGCACAAGTCTACTCTAGGAGGACCACCTAAGCACACACAGAGGAGCACATCTATCTGCAGATAGCACACGTCTACTCTAGGAGGACCACCTAAGCGCACACAGAGGAGCACATCTATCTGCAGATAGCACACGTCTACTCTAGGAGGACCACCTAAGCACACACAGAGGAGCACATCTATCTGTAGATAGCACAAGTCTACTCTACGAGGACCACCTAAGCACACACAGAGGAGCACATCTATCTGCAGATAGCACACGTCTACTCTAGGAGGACCACCTAAGCGCACACAGAGGAGCACATCTATCTGCAGATAGCACACGTCTACTCTAGGAGGACCACCTAAGGACACACAGAGGAGCACATCTATCTGCAGATAGCACAGGTCTACTCTAGGAGGACCACCTAAGCACACACAGAGGAGCACATCTATCTGCAGATAGCTGTGGTCTACTCTACGAGGACCACCTAAGAGCACACAGAGGAGCACATCTATCTGCAGATAGCACACGTCTACTCTAGGAGGACCACCTAAGCACACACAGAGGAGCACATCTATCTGCAGATAGCACACGTCTACTCTAGGAGGACCACCTAAGCGCACACAGAGGAGCACATCTATCTGCAGATAGCACACGTCTACTCTAGGAGGACCACCTAAGGACACACAGAGGAGCACATCTATCTGCAGATAGCACAGGTCTTCTCTAGGAGGACCACCTAAGAGCACACAGAGGAGCACATCTATCTGCAGATAGCACACGTCTACTCTAGGAGGACCACCTAAGCACACACAGAGGAGCACATCTATCTGCAGATAGCACACGTCTACTCTAGGAGGACCACCTAAGCACACACAGAGGAGCACATCTATCTGCAGATAGCTGTGGTCTACTCTACGAGGACCACCTAAGAGCACACAGAGGAGCACATCTATCTGCAGATAGCACACGTCTACTCTAGGAGGACCACCTAAGCACACACAGAGGAGCACATCTATCTGCAGATAGCACACGTCTACTCTACGAGGACCACCTAAGCACACACAGAGGAGCACATCTATCTGCAGATAGCACAGGTCTACTCTAGGAGGACCACCTAAGCACACACAGAGGAGCACATCTATCTGCAGATAGCACAGGTCTACTCTAGGAGGACCACCTAAGCACACACAGAGGAGCACATCTATCTGCAGATAGCACACGTCTACTCTAGGAGGACCACCTAAGCACACACAGAGGAGCACATCTATCTGCAGATAGCACACGTCTACTCTAGGAGGACCACCTAAGCACACACAGAGGAGCACATCTATCTGCAGATAGCACACGTCTACTCTAGGAGGACCACCTAAGCACACACAGAGGAGCACATCTATCTGCAGATAGCACACGTCTACTCTAGGAGGACCACCTAAGCACACACAGAGGAGCACATCTATCTGCAGATAGCACACGTCTACTCTAGGAGGACCACCTAAGCACACACAGAGGAGCACATCTATCTGCAGATAGCACACGTCTACTCTAGGAGGACCACCTAAGCACACACAGAGGAGCACATCTATATGCAGATAGCACTTGTCTACTCTAGGAGGACCACCTAAGCACACACAGAGGAGCACATCTATCTGCAGATAGAGAAGACCTGTGGGCACACCTAAGCACACAGGTGCAAACTTAAGCAGATGCCTAAATGGTATAATAAGCTTGATATATCATAGGAATCAATTTCCCCTTGAAAGGCCACATGGGAATTACAAGCACCTGAATCACTTGTACTATCTATATATGTGTCTATATGATGATACTTCAAACAATCTGGTGCAGATGGACCCCAAAATAATAAATATATAATATATGTAACACTCAAAGAAAAGAAAATATACAGTTTTTACACTCACCATGTTCAAGTTAGCTGTATATTTCTGCAATATGTGGTGAGCAGAAAGAGACACATTAGTGTTCTCTGCATAGTAACGTGATCTTCACTCATGTATATATTTCAGTCGCCTATAAAAGGTGAATGAGTACAATGTAACGCGATGTGTTGCCACTTCATTGATTTATAACAGACATCAGTGAAAAGTGCTCAAAAAAATGGAAACCAGGGGGAAAAACAGTGTAATCTGTGATGAATAAATGTGATGTTGAGCTGTAAAAGCTGCACTCCCCTAAAACATAAGACCATTGTGCTATACACAGTCATACCCAATGCTTTCCAACATTACGGAATCAGAAAACCAGAACACATTAGGCCATGCCGTGATCATGCCCTATTAAACTACATCACCCTGATTTCAAAATTCCGGGGAATCCACATCCTTTCTGGATGTAATACACCTGGACTGAGCACAATCTCACAGCTCACCATCACATTCATTCGTCAAAGGTTACACTACTTGGTTTTTCTGGTGAGCAATTTCTACTGATGTCTGTTATCAGTCAATGAAGTGGCAACGCACAACGTTACTTTGTAGGTCTTCTGTATAGGTGAGTAAAATACATTCACAAGTGAAGTTCACGTCAATACACAGAGAACACTATTGTGTCATTCGCATCTCCAAAAACATACTAGTAGGTTAATTGGCTGCTATCAAATTGACCCTACTTTGTGTGTGTGTGTGTGTGTGTGTGTGTTAGGGAAGTTAGACTATAAGCTCCAATGGGGCAGGGACTGATGTGAGTGAGTTCTCTGTACAGCGCTGCGGAATTAGTGGCGCTATATAAATAAATGATGACGATGATGATCTCGCCACATATTGCACACTAGAAGATAAAAAAAACAACTAATATTTCTACAGGTAATCTAAACACCTAATACAGGTGAGTACATTGAGAGGAAAAATTGTTTATTTTTTCTTTTTCTTTGAGTGTTACACACACTATGTAACATATTTTCATTCTGGGATCCATCTGCATTGGATTATATGAAGTATCAAGTTTAGCTAGAAGGCAGATTTGGGATCTTCCACTACATCCTGGCAGTGATCACATGAGTATTTGTAAAACATGTGTTCCCCCTTTGGACACCGGTAAAAACATCACTCTCATTATTCGGCGCAGGTTTTGTTTTGTCTATGATGACGTAAACATTGTTGGCAGAGGCGTTTGTGTCAATTCTGGATAAAAGCATGCTCGCCCCTGACAAATGGTCATCGAGTCGAGAAAGACTCTCTCATATCCTCAGCTCTCATCATTCCCCATCTAACTTCACACTCCACCAGTTTAGCTTAATGCTGCAAAATAACAACGTGTAACTATTATTCCCTTTAATCTCCTGATTTCGGTGAATATTTGATTCCCCCCATATGGTTGACCAGGGCCGTAACTAGGGCTGTATGACAGGGGCAACCGCCCAGGGCGCAATGCTGAAGGGGGACGCAATTTAGGAATATTTTAGGTTAATTTGGTTAAAATTGAGGGCTAGGGGGGCGGCATTTGTCTTTCTCGCCCAGGGCACTAGAATTCTAAGTTACGGCTCTGTGGTTGAGCCATACAAACACTCAGAGGGCTGGTCTGTTACCTGCTGCTCATATCTCTGTTTGACGTCCTCGAGCTGCCGGCTGAACTCAACGCTTTGCTTCTCACGGAGAGATTTCGATTGGCTCAAGTCAACCTCCACCTTCTCCATCTACACAGGAAGGACACAAGAAAGTCATAAGGAAACCGTACTTCTCAGAACCATGATACGTGACATGTTAGGACAACATTGGGGAATTAGAGAAAATGCTGAAAAAAAGTTCAGCAATTAGGACAAAGAGCTACAGTAAATTATATTGATAATATTTCACTTAAAGTGCATCTGAACATAGCTAGGGAGCAATCATTTTGCGGACCGAATTCATGACAATTCTGCTTTTTATTCACTAAGTGGAATGGAGACTGCAGCCTTTCTATTCACTAGGAACCAGTGACATCACTGAGACGGCAGCCTTTCTATTCACTAGGAGCCAGTGACATCACTGACACTGCAGCCTTTCCATTCACTAGGAGCCAGTGACATCACTGAGACTGCAGCCTTTCTATTCACTAGGAGCCAGTGACATCACTGAGACGGCAGCCTTTCCATTCACTATGAGCCAGTGACATCACTGAGACTGCAGCCTATCCATTCACTAGGAGCCAGTGACATCACTGAGACGGCAGCCTTTCTATTCACTAGGAGCCAGTGACATCACTGAGACTGCAGCCTTTCCATTCACTATGAACCAGTGACATCACTGACACTGCAGCCTATCCATTCACTAGGAGCCAGTGACATCCCTGAGACTGCAGCCTATCCATTCACTAGGAGCCAGTGACATCACTGAGACTGCAGCCTTTCCATTCATTAGGAGCCAGTGACATCACTGAGACTGCAGCCTTTCCATTCACTAGGAGCCAGTGACATCACTGACACTGCAGCCTTTCCATTCACTAGGACCCAGTGACATCACTGAGACTGCAGCCTTTCCATTCACTAGGAACCAGTGACATCACTGAGACTGCAGCCTTTCCATTCACTAAGAACCAGTGACATCACTGAGACTGCAGCCTATCCATTCACTAGGAACCAGTGGAATCACTAAGAATGCAGCCTTTCCATTCACTAGGAACCTGTGACATCACTGAGACTACAGCCTTTCCATTCACTAAGAACCAGTGACATCACTGAGGCATTTGGATTATGTTGCTTAATTTCTAAAGATTTGACTAAACATGCATTAAAAAATGATATTCAGATAAGATTAGAATTATATACTGATTAATGTTTTTGTGGAAAAAAACAACATAGCAATTTGTTTCCATTATAATTCAGGTTGGAAGGAGAACATTGAAGTTTCACATCTCCAGAGAGATTCAACACAAGGCAAACTCCTATATCATTGTTGAAGTGTTTATACTGAACTGCATCTGTCCAGCATGTGCTCCATCCCTATGGTGACAGGAGTGTGGAGCTTCTCTGTTTTGTATCACTCTGAGGCAGTACAGTAGTGATTGGCCGACGGCCTCCTACGTAACTGAAGTGTGGTTGTACCGATTGGTGAATACACACATGGGTGTGGCCAGTGATATTGTAGAACATTTAAAGGGAAATTACCAGCATGCTGTTATTTGCGAACTAAACTTTTTGTCCTAATCGCATATGAAATACTCAGTTACGTTTTTTAAATAAAGCTCAAGTGGAAAATAGATGTAACATTGATACATGTGTTTCACCTTTATGTATTTACAATTATTTAGTTGTTGTTGAACACATTACTTTCCAAAATTTTTGGGGAGTTCTGATTGATTGTAAAGGGGAACTGTCATGTGATGGTCCCAAGGCTAAGACACTGTTTTTCTAGAGAACTGGGCAAGTATTGCTGTCTACTTAAATATGAAGATTCACTTGATGAAATTTGTGAAGCCAAAAGATCAATAAGAAATCAAGGGTGATGTCTGGCCACAATGCAATGAGGAACTCATATCTTGCGAATAAGGGGAATTCTGGGTATATGGGGTAAATGGGAAAATCACAAAATGTGCTACTGCCCCTTTAACATGTCCTGCACATAGTACAATTAGAGACATTGTATTAGATGGAGGTGTGTCAGTCACATGATCAGTGGGCACAGCCTACGCAGAACCTGCGCAGAGCACTGTACCAAAAAGAAAACTTAAATATATATTTATACTGAAACATGTTCTTAACATTAAAATATATTTATTTCTCTAATGTGCACACTGATTATGGGAAGCATTGACAGGCCACTTGGGGATTATATATTGTCCCCAACCTTGGGAACCAGCAACTACGCTCCAGGTGCTTATTACAGGAGTGACATAAGGTGTCATCATTGCAGCAATGAATGCAAGATATGAAATCATTGATCCTCAGTCACTGTCTAACGCTCAGCTAGAAGTGACGTCAGAAACCAG
Organism: Mixophyes fleayi; assembly: GCF_038048845.1. NCBI lineage: Eukaryota > Metazoa > Chordata > Amphibia > Anura > Limnodynastidae > Mixophyes > Mixophyes fleayi. The sequence continues at coordinate 201,066,141 of NC_134407.1, read as the reverse complement.
AAATGACGTTTAAAGACAAATACAAGACTGAGCAATCAATAGTAGTGGGGCACTGCCCACTGGAACACAGTGATGGATCTGTGCCACTGTATAGACTAAGTTTCCCCCAACTCTTACTGAAAGCCTTCCCATCTGTCCAACAGGGATCACTAAGGCTTCAGAGTCACCTCCCTCAGTGGCCAAGAAGGATGATGGTATGGTGATACAATGCGTAATACTAACGTCTGTGTAGTATATTGTCCACTCCATCCTCCTGTCATTTCCTCTAGATGATTGCAAGCTCTGCTGCTCACTGGACTAAAGACACAGGGAAGCTCATTACTATGACAATCAGAACTTCTCTTCTGTGATGTCATAATACATGTCTCCATAGTGACACAAAGCTGTATACTGTTTGTACCATTGTCCCATTTAACTGAATACAGGGGCACCAATAAAAATCAATAGTTGCTATAAAGAACGTTTAATGTCACAGCTGCAGCTGTGAATTCTGTCTGGCTGTGGAACAGCGCTAAGTGCTTCTGGCAGTGCCTAATCACAACCAAGAGTTATTAACATGCGTAAAAAATTGAATAAAAGCCGCTGATGGTGGCTTTAGACATACTGATTTCCAGTGTATGTCTGTATCTGAGTGAAGATTAATCCCACATTAGGACTGCTAATATAAAGAGTTAATTAGGGGGGTTTACTACTGACATTACTCATATCTGTGGAGCCTATGTGGAAAGCATTGCTACATAATTCTATCAACTTCATAGTTGCACATTAGACAAATAGTTGTCCTGTGAATTCTTCGTACAAAGGAGCATGCAGAGGACAACGGGTCATGAGGCAGGTCAGCATCAGCATTAGGAATCTTTGGTTTTACAGTAAATGTCAAGTTAAGCTGTTAGATTCCTTACCACGTCATTTTCGATTAAGAAATTAAATTTATAGCTATAATTAATTTATGGTGGCGATTCATCCAGGGAACTTATTCAAGTGCCATTTCTAAATTGGCAAATGACACACTGGGGGCTTTGTTTTGCCTTTCTCTGGATCAACACAAGTAAATACATATTGTTTTCACGTCTACTATCATCATCATCAACATTTATTTATATAACGCCACTAATTCCGCAGTGCTGTACAGAACTCCCTCACATCAGTCCCTGCCTTACAGTCTAAAGCTGGGTACACACTACACTGTTTTCGTCCAATAATCGGCTCAAACAGCCGACATACGACCGCTCGTTCAAAAGTCGGGTCAGTGTGTGCAGTGACACGATGGTCGAAAGTCTGCCCAAATGGACGATTGTCGCCTCATTTGGTTGGTCGTACTGTTTAATATTTTTGCTCCAATCTCGTTTCCGCTGTGCAGTGTGTATAAACTTCCGACCGATCCACAACAGTGAGTATGAAATTACAGTCATTGCTCACGACAACATGGCTGTAAAAAGTCGCTAAAGGGACGTCCGCTCTTCCCTTTATCATCCTAACAATGGCTAGTGTGTATGCAGTCCATGGACCGAGCGATCAGACCATCGATCGCATGTAAAATCGCTCGGCATAAAAAGTTGGTCGAAATTTCTGTACTGTGTACCCAGCTTTAATTCCCAAACACACACAGACAGACAGACAGAGACTAGGGTGAATTTGATAGCAGCCAAATAACCTACCAGTATGTTTTTGGAGTGTGGGAGGAAACCAGAGCACCGGGAGGAAACCCACGCAAACACAGGGAGAACATACAAACTCCTCACAGATAAGGCCATGGTCGGGAATTTAACTCATGACCCCAGTGCTGTAAGGCAGAAGTGCTAACCACTTAGCCACTGTACTGCCCATAAACAGGCTCCGCCACAAGGACACATTTGATTGACAAGAAGATCGTTTGTTGGAAATTGTTTACTTTGTGGCTCAGTAATATTACGTGTATATAGGTTTGTTTTCTTTTTTTAATCACGTGGCATTTTTACACCAATAATAAAAAAATGCAGTAAAAAAAAATAACGTAGACAGATTATGTTTGTGCTAATTGGGTTCACACTCTATGTTTGTATGACATATTTTATGAGTCACCCTCTTACCTGCTCTTTCATTTCCGAATACACTTTCTCTGTGTTTAACTCCACCTGGCGCTTGAACTCCTCCAATGCGGCGTCAGCCTGTTGCGCTCGCAGTCTTTGTGTCTCTGTCACCCGGCTTAGCTGTTCTTCCCTCTCCCTGGAAACAGGCAATAAAACAGTGTCACCTACAGGCTACAAGAAGGTACTGCACAACATCTATAGGTCTATAAACAAGTATGTATATAAACATGACAGCAATTATCATAGTCATTTTGCCAAATGGAAACACTGATCAGTCTAGCATATCTACAATGTGTTAGTTCGGTCAGTTCCAATTCTTGATTAGTGTTTAAGGTTCGGTGAATCCACACGTCCGCTATCTATAAAAACTGTTACAGAAATATTTGCATAGCGTGTCTGTGCTAATTGGATTCACACTCATTCTTCACACCTCTTGCCTATTGCCAGGACAAGAGTCACACACTTGGATCTGTGGATGTAATTAGTTGTATTCCGCTACCTTCTCTCAAACACAATACTACAAAATATAGCGAAGCCTTACAGCACAGAATGGGTATACATGGCCACACTATGTATTTGTGCACTTAGTGCATTAACAGTGCAGTCTTTAATGAACACAGGGCAGAGGTGGCTGCGAGTTTCAAAAAAAATAACAGTGGCTCAGGCGCTGCGTTAGGCCTGACCTACCATTATATAGACTATACGTAGACGTGCCTGTTTATTACTTGTCTCACTAGGAATCTGTGTATATACACACACATCGATGAGGAAAGATGCCTATTCCCTGAGACATGAACTGAAAAGGTGTGCCCAGGAAAAACCTTCCTAGCATCAATACATATGGGTCAGCATTGTGGCACAGTGGTCAGCAGTGCTGTCTCCCAGTGCTAGGGTTCAAACCTGACAATGGCCCTATCTGTGTAGAGTCTTCTAATAATATGTAATATATAGGTGCTATATAAATAACTGTTAATAAATTACGGGTCAATCCAGCATCATCATCATTTATTTATATAGCACCACTAATTCCGCAGCGCTGTGCAGAGAATGCACCCACATCAGTCCCTGGCCCAATAGAGTTTACAGTCTAAAAACACACACACACACACACACACACACACACACACGTCAATTTGTTAGCAGCCAATTAACCTACCAGTATGCACACACACACACACACACACACACACACACACACACACACACACACACACACACACGTCAATTTGTTAGCAGCCAATTAACCTACTAGTATGTTTTTGGAGTGTGGGAGGAAACCGGAGCACCCAGAGGAAACCCACGCAAACACAGGGAGAACATACAAACTCCACACAGATAAGGCCATGGTTGGGAATTGAACTCATGACTGTAGTGCTGTGAGGCAGAAGTGCTAACCACTGTGCTGTCTATGTGTGGGGTTAGTATAAATGTCGCTTTGTGGGAGATGATGTCCATCCCGCACTGTCATAAGCCCCATAGGCTGGTAAAACACTATCCATGCAGCAGATGTTACTAGATCAGTTACTACTTTTACTATAAGCAATGATATAGGATAGAACCTGACCTCATTATCCCACCTGGGGCCATGGAATTGCAGTGTTTTATCACATGAGAGGAGTGGGTGACTTAGGAAGGGCGCACGCATGGAAAGCGTTAGTACAGGTAGAAGGACAGGCGGAGGGCACACACAGATAATTACAGAGAGACAGCAGGTTAGCTTCTTACAGCAAATGTTATAAAACAATTGCATATGTATATATTAAAGAGATCCCAGCATCAGATATAGGGTGTTTAAATACTATCACATGTCAATCTATCTATTCAGGCACAAACAAGGGGGTGGGGGTTCGTCTTGATCAAAGCCTATAACTAATAAATAGGGCATCAATGGCCCTCACAGAAAGAGTGCAGGGTTTATTGTACTCTCAGGGGTGCTGTATAGCGCTGTATAATGTGTTCTCTGAAATAAACAGCTTTATTATAGCCAGGCCAAACATTCAGCTGTGATCAGCAGCGTGGACTCATAAAGGAGATTATCCAGGTAGCTGGTGATCCAGAAAGACCAGACACAGCCCGAGAAAAATATCACCCCGCTGTACGTAATACAAACAAACAGGCATTCACATGCCTATATTATTACTATCAACGTTTACTTATATAGCACCAGCATATTCTGTAACACTATACAATTGGGAACAAACATGGTAATAAAACGAAACTGGGTAATAACACACAGACAGAGGTAAGAGGGCCCAGCCTGCAAGCCAACAATATATAGAGACTCATATATTATTATTACCATTTATTTATATAGCGCCACTGATTCCACAGCGCTGTACAGAGAACTCACTCATATCAGTCCCTGCCCTATTGGGGCTTACAGTCTAAATTCCCTAACACACAGACACACACAGACACACACACAGACACACACACAGACACACACACAGACACACACACACACAGACACACACACACACACACAGACAGACACACAGACACACACACACACACACACACACACACACACACACACACACACTAGGGTCAATTTGTTAGGAGCCAATTAACCTACCAGTATATTTTTGGAGTGTGGAAGGAAACCGGAGCACCCGGACGAAACCATATATCCAGTTTTTATTTATATTTGTATTATAATTTGTCATCAAAAGAAATGCAAAAACAATACATGTGATTTTATTAAGGGGTAAAATTAAGGTATTACTGTATTTCAGACACAAATATGTTATAATGGCTGATAACGGTGTATGTAACAGTGTAGGTTTTCCAGATCTCCTATGAGAAGTAAAGATCAAGTGTATCAATCAAATCAACAGTCCCTATTTATCAAGTGTTCAGGAGGGTAGGTGTAATCATCAAAAGACCTGGTGAATTCATCAATGACTGACAACAGTTCCTGGCTCCCCCAAAGTCCAGGAGAACAAGTATATTCATTAGCGACTAATTCATTCTAAAACATTCACATGTCGGCGTTGACACCTGTGATCCTCGGGAGATCTGGAAAACATGCAGTGCTGGGGGTCCTCCCGAGACGGATTTACAGAACCGTGACCTGTGGTTCTACAGAGGTAACAGAGTCTGCAGAGTCAGCATTTTGATGTATAAAAAATAAAAAATTTTGGACAGCTGCCAAACAAATTAAGCTAAAAGCACAAAACAAGATACAAAAACACCTACATATGTGCAGAATAAAGCTGGCTTGCCAGCGGCATTGCTGAGCCCACAACACAACAGAATGCCTTTTCGGGCCTAGCTCTCTCTAGTCTGTGTTTGCTGTGTGAAACCACTGGAGCTGAAGGAGAAAATAGAGGCAGATCAAAGGGAGCGCAAAAAAAGCCTGGAATGGGGAACTGAAATATTTATTGCCATCAAAACACCATCCCAGCCCTGTGCTGTCCGCAGGGAGCCTGCTACATCCTGGTGCTTTACAGGCTGGTCCCTACTGAATTCATCAATTGCTGTAAACACACACAGGACAAACTAGCTGCCCGCTGACATGAAAGCAGACAGAACGGGTACACAGTATTTTATAGCTGGAGCAGGTCCACAGCTACTGTCCACCTTCAACCTATGCGCAATTTGTTCTACTCTGGAAGTAGCAAAATAAAGAATGATAGATTGTCCTTTGTGCAACGTCAAAGAAAATCTGACGTCATTTTTTTTTTTTTTTTTTAACTATTTATATTGAAAAATAGAAATGATGTACAGATAAGAATCAACAATCGCTACATTGCAGGAATAGAAACAGAAAAAGAGGACAATACAGATCAAGGGCAAATGTCAATGTAGCAAAAAATATTTGAGTAGCAAATATCAAAGACAACAACAGATTGTCATTAAACATACAGGTAAGTATACAATTGTTATCCAGATTTCTCAAGAATCTATAACATTTTATAATAGTGTAGCATGGGGGGGGGGTCACTGGTCGTCACCCAAAAAAAAAAAAGAGAAAACATTCTTCCTTTTATCCTCTTATTTCCTTCCTTTTATTTAAAAAAAAAAAAAAAAGAATGATAAATAAATAAATAACAAGGAAATAAAAGTTTTGAAGGAGATTACTACCCAGATACTCGGGGAAGGGAGACAGCATCAAGAGTCAGGCCACCTATGAACATAGGGAGTTCTTCTTAGGAGGTAGGAGTTGGTACAGGAGGTATGGGGTTATAAGTAAAGCCAAGGAGCCCAAATCTGGTGAAATTTATCATCCTTATCATGGAGATGGTATGTAATCTGTTCCATCTGGGCGATAAACCAAATATAGGATCATAAGGCCGCCATAGTGGGGGGTTATTATTATTATTATTGTTTATTTGTTAGGCGCCACAAGGTTTCCGCAGCGCCGTACATGGTACAAACAGTAGACTATACAGGGTAAAACAGTACAGGACAATAAACACAAAGTACCAGTACTTCAGAAACTCCAAGCAGGCAGATACAGTAGAGACGGAGCAGAAGAACAGGTATGGAGACAGGAGGGAAGAGGGCCCTGCTCATTCGAGCTTACATCCCAAGGGAGTTCAACTTGTTTTCATGACTTAGCCACTAGGCATCGTGCAGCTGCAAGGACATGAAAAGCCAATTTCGCAGACTGTCTATCATCATCAATCAGAGGATAACAGAGAAGAAAAGACCATGGGTCTTTCCGGACAGGGCATGGAAGGAGGGAGGAGAGGAGGGTCCTAAGTCGATCCCAAAAGGAGGATATTTTAGGACAGGACCACCAGATATGTAAGAAAGATCCCATCTGGCCAGAACCCCGCCAACATAATGGAGAACTAGAGGGGAACATTTTAGCGAGTTTGTCAGGGGTGTAGTACCACCTTTAGTATACTTTATAAGCGTTCTCCTTCACCAAAGTGGAAATAGAACTGGTGGCGACCTCCTCTGGGGGGGGGGGGGGGGGCCCAGATCCCTCTTCCACTCCCTCTCATGCCTACCGCCCGGAGGAAAAAGTACATTGAGAATTAAGCTGTAGATAAAGGAAATCGTGCCCCTACCCAAAGGTTGAAGATAGACATAGGGATTCAAAGGGAGAATCAAGAGAGGGGAGAGGAGCCCACCCGAGGAGAGAGCCCACAAAGTGTCGTACCTGGAAATACTCATTGAATTTAGGATGGAGACTTGGATATTTAGAGCGTAGATCATCCCAGGAGATAAAGGCACCTTGAAATAATAGGTCTCCGACAAATCAATCTCCCGCAGAGACCCAGGGACTATAGAAGACAGAGGAGAGCCCAGGAGGAAATGCAGGATTACCCCAAAGAGGTAGAAGAGAAAGAGAGGACACCGGTATGTTGAGATGGGGCCGGCAGGTCTCCCATATGGCAGCTGTGAATAATAGGGTAGGACAATGGGAGGTAAAGGGAGATCTAGCTTGTTTTGAGAGACACCATATACAGGACAGAATTGGAAATTTAGGATAGGCGGATTCGATGTCAACCCACGACAGTGCTGCAGGGGGGGGCAAAGGAGGCTACAATCTGGCTCAAATGAGCCGCCCAATAGCAAATTTTCAAATCAGGGAAACCCCTACCACCACCTCTGGTGGGTCTCTTTAAGAGAGCCAGCTTAATCCTGGGAGACCGGCCGTTCCAGACAAATCTAAAAAAACATTTTTTGGATAGATGACAGATCCGAAAGGGGGACTCGAACAGGAAGGGTCTGAAAGTAATAAAGAAGCGTAGGAAGGAGGTTCATCTTGACAGAAATGATCCTGCCCAGCCACGAGATAATCAATGAGCGCTAGAAGAAAAGTTCTGACTTGATTTTAGCAAAAAGGCCCAGATAGTTCTCCCGGTAGAGGGAGTTATAGGAGTCGGTAATAAAAATACCTAAGTATTTAATTTTCTTTCTTTGCCACTGAAAGTTAATAAACGGGAGGTGAGTGCCAGTCCCTCTGGGGAGGGGATATTAAGGAGGAGGGCTTCTGATTTTGCAATATTAATCTTGTAACCTGATAGGCGCCCATATTGGTGTAAAATGCTGAAGAGCCTGGAAAGCGACTCCCCTGGCTGCTGGAGAGTCAGAAGGACATCATCCGCAAAGAGAGAGCGCTTACTCTCCAGATCCCCCGTTCGCACACCCCGTATATCCGGGCAGGCTCGGATAGAGGCAGCAAGAGGCTCTATAACGAGGGCAAAGATGAGGGGGGACAGAGGGCACCCTTGGCGAGTACCGTTGGATATGGTGATAAGGTCAGAGGGAGAGCCGTTGATCATGACTCTCGCAGAGGGTCGAGAATATAAGGCTTGATTACCAGTGAGAAGGCCACCCGAAATCCCAAACGCCGATAAGGGATAAATCTGTATCAAGTACTAGTGTTGTGGGGCAGAGTCTTAATAATCTAATATGTAATACTCACTTAAAATTACATTATCCTATACTTGTCCTTGTATTCATAAAATAAACCTTTTGTCCCTTTTTAATCTGGATAAAGCCAATAATATACATTTTTCAAGAAGTGCAGTGAGGATATTTCCAACATAAAAGTGACTGTCATGAGCTGAACCTAGTATAACTAAACACATCTGGGTATTAGACTGTAATCTCGCTATAGAAAATAGCATCTAAAAAAAACCATGAGGTACTAAGTGCAATTTTGATCGAGTGGTGTATGAGCATCTACCGCAGTGATGGGCAAAGGACAGCCCCCCGAGCCTTCACACGCGTTGCCCAGATCCTTCCTTTTCTATTGTCTGATGTGTTCGCTATAGCTTGTAACACTTGTTTACAATTCTTGCTGATTATGTTATTACAGATATTTGATTAAATGTAATGTTTTAACTTATTTCTGAGAATAAGGTGTAACAAAGGGAGGCATTTTTCTGACAAGAGGCAGAGAAAGTATACAAACAGAATAAAACATTGGCACAGTTATGCACCTAGGTTGAGATTAAACCAGGTAAAAACGTATGTGTAGTTTAAAGTTTGTTAACTTACATGATTTCCTCTCAGCAAACAGACAGGGTGTGTCTGTTTGTGCAAACAGAGCCAGTGATGGGTGTTTTCTTTTAAAGAGAAGGTGGGTGTGTCACCTGCCCATCAAGCTAAGGCTGGGGGAGGAGCAACATGTATAAAAGCTTGATTGTGTTATTTGTTCAGGGAGACCAATGATGGGGTAGCTGGCTGGTCTTGAGAGAGAGCTGGTCTATGTATAGCAAGCGTTTAGGGTCTCCATAATTGCTGTGAAAGTATACGGTGTCAAAACATTTATCATCCTGACAATAAAGCTACCTAAAAAGGAAGAAGTTGTTTGAGTGTGCTTCTGAAGTAGCGGGCTCTTGCCACAAAGGGTAATGTAAGGCCCTTCTGACGGCTTGAGGGCCGCACCATGACCTCATTAAGAAGGGTATGCATCTTCTGACATATTCATAATATACTGGTGACTACTGAACTAGTAGGCTATATTCTAATGACTGTTAGCTCAGCTCACAAAATAGTCGCCTACACTGTCTCTAGGTGAAAGGTCCCCTTTAAAGAAACTGGTATATTTTTTTTAATGGTCCATAAACCGCATTAGTTTAATAAATTAAATAAGATTTCTCCTCTTGAAATAAAACGATGAGATTAATTAATGCTTTATTCTTACAGGTGATAGAGATCATATTATTGGCTTATTACATGCTGTGCTAAGATAACACATACCAGAGAACAGTGCCACCCGGTGGGGAAATTTTCATGAAACAAAAGGCCTTGCTGGCAATAAACAGAGCAGACTGAGTTGTATGTGTGTATTGGATAGTACAGGAGAGGTGAGGGAAGTTATATTAGTGATGATACACTATATGCATATGTCTGAGACCCTTTGAACTATTTCCAGCCCTCTGCATCTGCTAACTGTAAGACATCTAAAGTCACCAATCCTGATTTACTGATGTGCAGAAAGGTGGTTTCTCTACATCAACAAGTCCAGGAGCCGTGCTGATCTGGTCATTGTGTGAGGCAATGTTTGGACACGCTGTGTCATCTGTGTGCTAGAGAATTTACACTGTGAGGCAGAGAGTGCTGTGAATTATTAATTATTCTCTGACCAGCACTGCGTAATATGGGACCCAGCATCCTCCTCCCTTCGCTCTTCTCACTGAATTTGGGCGTGCCTTCTTCACGCCCGACATATTCAGTGAGAAGCGGCAGGAGAGAGGTGGATGCTGGGTCCCGGGCACCGCCGGATTGGTAAGAAGATAGAAAAGAAGACAGAAGATATAGAAGAAGGTAGTATGGTAAGTAAAGAAATGGAGAGAAAGGTGAAAGGAAACCGCAATGAGGGGGCTGAGTGAGGATGAAGAGGGGCAGACGGTGCGTGAGGGTGAAGAGGGGCAGACGGTGCGTGAGGGTGAAGAGGGGCAGACGGTGCGTGAGGGTGAAGAGGGGCAGACGGTGCGTGAGGGTGAAGAGGGGCAGACAGTGCGTGAGGGTGAAGAGGGGCAGACAGTGCGTGAGGGTGAAGAGGGGCAGACAGTGCGTGAGGGTGAAGAGGGGCAGACAGTGCGTGAGGGTGAAGAGGGGCAGACAGTGCGTGAGGGTGAAGAGGGGCAGACAGTGCGTGAGGGTGAAGAGGGGCAGACAGTGCGTGAGGGTGAAGAGGGGCAGACAGTGCGTGAGGGTGAAGAGGGGCAGACAGTGCGTGAGGGTGAAGAGGGGCAGACAGTGCGTGAGGGTGAAGAGGGGCAGACAGTGCGTGAGGGTGAAGAGGGGCAGACAGTGCGTGAGGGTGAAGAGGGGCAGACAGTGCGTGAGGGTGAAGAGGGGCAGACAGTGCGTGAGGGTGAAGAGGGGCAGACAGTGCGTGAGGGTGAAGAGGGGCAGACAGTGCGTGAGGGTGAAGAGGGGCAGACAGTGCGTGAGGGTGAAGAGGGGCAGACAGTGCGTGAGGGTGAAGAGGGGCAGACAGTGCGTGAGGGTGAAGAGGGGCAGACAGTGCGTGAGGGTGAAGAGGGGCAGACAGTGCGTGAGGGTGAAGAGGGGCAGACAGTGCGTGAGGGTGAAGAGGGGCAGACAGTGCGTGAGGGTGAAGAGGGGCAGACAGTGCGTGAGGGTGAAGAGGGGCAGACAGTGCGTGAGGATGAAGAGGGGCAGACAGTGCGTGAGGATGAAGAGGGGCAGACAGTGCGTGAGGATGAAGAGGGGCAGACAGTGCGTGAGGATGAAGAGGGGCAGACAGTGCGTGAGGATGAAGAGGGGCAGACAGTGCGTGAGGATGAAGAGGGGCAGACAGTGCGTGAGGATGAAGAGGGGCAGACAGTGCGTGAGGATGAAGAGGGGCAGACAGTGCGTGAGGGTGAAGAGGGGCAGACAGTGCGTGAGGGTGAAGAGGGGCAGACAGTGCGTGAGGGTGAAGAGGGGCAGACAGTGCGTGAGGGTGAAGAGGGGCAGACAGTGCGTGAGGGTGAAGAGGGGCAGACAGTGCGTGAGGGTGAAGAGGGGCAGACAGTGCGTGAGGGTGAAGAGGGGCAGACAGTGCGTGAGGGTGAAGAGGGGCAGACAGTGCGTGAGGATGAAGAGGGGCAGACAGTGCGTGAGGATGAAGAGGGGCAGACAGTGCGTGAGGGTGAAGAGGGGCAGACAGTGCGTGAGGGTGAAGAGGGGCAGACAGTGCGTGAGGGTGAAGAGGGGCAGACAGTGCGTGAGGGTGAAGAGGGGCAGACAGTGCGTGAGGGTGAAGAGGGGCAGACAGTGCGTGAGGGTGAAGAGGGGCAGACAGTGCGTGAGGGTGAAGAGGGGCAGACAGTGCGTGAGGGTGAAGAGGGGCAGACAGTGCGTGAGGGTGAAGAGGGGCAGACAGTGCGTGAGGGTGAAGAGGGGCAGACAGTGCGTGAGGGTGAAGAGGGGCAGACAGTGCGTGAGGGTGAAGAGGGGCAGACAGTGCGTGAGGGTGAAGAGGGGCAGACAGTGCGTGAGGGTGAAGAGGGGCAGACAGTGCGTGAGGGTGAAGAGGGGCAGACAGTGCGTGAGGGTGAAGAGGGGCAGACAGTGCGTGAGGGTGAAGAGGGGCAGACAGTGCGTGAGGGTGAAGAGGGGCAGACAGTGCGTGAGGGTGAAGAGGGGCAGACAGTGCGTGAGGATGAAGAGGGGCAGACAGTGCGTGAGGATGAAGAGGGGCAGACAGTGCGTGAGGGTGAAGAGGGGCAGACAGTGCGTGAGGGTGAAGAGGGGCAGACAGTGCGTGAGGGTGAAGAGGGGCAGACAGTGCGTGAGGATGAAGAGGGGCAGACAGTGCGTGAGGATGAAGAGGGGCAGACAGTGTGTGAGGGTGAAGAGGGGCAGACAGTGCGTGAGGATGAAGAGGGGCAGACAGTGCGTGAGGATGAAGAGGGGCAGACAGTGCGTGAGGATGAAGAGGGGCAGACAGTGCGTGAGGATGAAGAGGGGCAGACAGTGCGTGAGGATGAAGAGGGGCAGACAGTGCGTGAGGATGAAGAGGGGCAGACAGTGCGTGAGGATGAAGAGGGGCAGACAGTGAGTGAGGATGAAGAGGGGCAGACAGTGTGTGAGGATGAAGAGGGGCAGACAGTGTGTGAGGATGAAGAGGGGCAGACAGTGCGTGAGGATGAAGAGGGGCAGACAGTGCGTGAGGATGAAGAGGGGCAGACAGTGTGTGAGGATGAAGAGGGGCAGACAGTGTGTGTGGATGAAGGGGCACAATGTGATGATTTTTGTACATGTGTTTTATTTAGTTTGATCTTATTCCTCTTAATGTTAGCTGTAAATTATTCTTTGACAGAAATATAATTGAAAAAAATATATAAAAATATTATTTTCCCTTGGATTTATGTGTATTATTTTTGCAAACAACTTACTAAGTATTTCTGTCCTGACCTAAATACTTATTACGTTATTTTGACTAATACTTAAAAAATGGGACTGCTCGGTAATTATTTTGGAGGGGTGCCTTGAAAAAATTATGGAGACTCTAAGGATGCCGCAAACTGAAAAAGTTTGGGAACCACTGACCTAGTGTCAATTTCTCCAACTACCAGGTAAGCTGCCACCACCGCGCCTTTGCTTAATGTAATGCAATAGACTGTCCAAGCTGACAGCCAATCACAATACAATAAGGAAAGGAGCAGGTCAGACAAATGCATCATATGGTTGGCTGAAAAGTAACGGCTCAGCTAAAAGTATACAAAATTCAGAATAGGGAGAATGAGGGAGAGCCATTTTCATTATTAATACACTGAATAGCATCATAACAATGTACTCACCAGTTCTTATTATAAATGGCAGCTTTATCTCACTACATTAAAGAATTATGTTTCAGTCCCTTAATAGGACAGCTCCATGAGTTGTTTATAGTGTATGGAGCTGTTTTTGAGGAAGGTCTTATTCAGGTAGGGAAACGTGGACCTCTGATGTAATGAGAGCCCTCTTTGGTTTATTGTTGTATTGTATCGGAATAACTTATATAGCGCCACTGATTCCGCAGCGCTGTACAGAGAACTCATTCACATCAGTCCCTGCCACATTGGAGCTTACAGTCTAAATTCCCTAAAACACATACACAGACACACACACAGATAGACAGACAGACAGGGAGGGAGAGACTAGGGTCTATTTTAATAGCAGCCAGCTAACCTACCAGTATGTTTTTGGAGTGTGGGAGGAAACTGGAGCACCCAGAGGAACCCACGCAAACAGGGTTGAGAACATACAAACTCCACACAGATAAGGTCATGGTCAGAAATTACACTCATGACCCCAGCACTGTGAGGCAGAAGTGCTAACCACTTAGCCACCGTGCTGCCCCTATTATGCACCCAAGCAGTTGGATTATGCGCAAAGATATATTATACACACACACATATACACCCAATGAGAATGCACATATACACACACACATACAAAACGGTCACCAGTAGGTGTCATCTGGACGTCTGTGAGACCATGTTATCATTACAGACTACTCTAGAGGCTGGCGGTATGAATGGGTCTGCTGGCGGACCCACATGATTTATCAAACACTGATGGGGAATGAATGATTCTTGCAGTGACATAATCCTCACCACTGATTAGATGACACACATTATAATGAAAACCCTAAACCACTATGTGCAGTCCTCAGCCTGGCCCCACTGTATGGGAATGCTGCTAAATACATGTCCCCTGGTCTGCAGAGAGATCTTGGGAGCTCAGGAAGTGTCTGCAATTACAGGATAATAATGAAGCTCTAATGGAAATTCCAAGGCAGTTTCAAGCTGTAAAACATTTTACACCATCGTTAAAAAAAAATACTAACACATGTGATTGCCTCAGCTGCACTTTATAAGGAGGCAGAAGGAGGTCAGTCTGTAAGGACTGCAGCGTCTGCTACTGACCACCAACTGAAAGTGTCTGCACACCACACAGCGGTATGAGGTCATAACCTGCAAGCGGTCCTACCTGGGGACATCCCTCTAACCACTGACTATTCATTTCCCATATCTTTCCTATGCATCTCTTCTTTGTATCCTGTACTATACTCTCTACTGCAGTCCATGGAGGCTGTAACAGGCCAGACTTTAGGGATATCTCAGCACAAGCCTATCAGCTCAATAAGCAGCCACTAAAGTCATACTTCCCAACTCTCCTGGAATGTCCGGGAGACTCCTGCATTTTGCGAGAGTCTCACAGACTCCTGGGAGAGTGTGGCAATCTCCCGGATCTGCCCACTTCCTAGTGAAGTGAGCAGAATTAGGTCCCAAACGCCACGATTCCCAGTGAATCGCGGCGTTTGGCCTCGCTCCCCGCTGTCAAATGACGCGTTTACGTCATTATGTCATGGGGGCGGGTCCAAAATGACACGCATTTTGGAGCCCCACTCCCATCACGCCCACCTCCCCCGGCAGGCTCCCGGAAACCAACTTTCTAAAGTTGGTAAGTATCACTAAAGTGTGACCAAACAACAACATTAAAACTGTTATAGGACCATAGATAAACCTATTTATACCTGTAACATTAATACATGGGAATGTACACTGCCTTGTATCCTTCCATAGCCTGTATGTTACTGACTTCAACGACCATGATGATTTCTCTCATAGTGAGAAAACCTTGCTGTACATATTGTGATCGCAGAGACATCTACAGGGGTATTCAATTGACCGTGAGATTAATTTTAAGACCGCGTTAAGTCATTTTAAAGCTGTTTTTTTTTTTTAGCATTTTCGAGGGGGTTAACTATATCCGTGATTCAATTCCATTTTTAAAGCTCCATTTTTTTTAATGAACCGGTCCTCTCGCGCTCCAGTAGAAAGGTCTATTGAAAGTACAGGGTGTGCGAGAGGCAGCCACGTTAAAAGCTATTCAATTGTTTTTTAACGCGGCGCGTTAAACAGGCCAATATGCTGTTCTATCTCGCACCTCTTTGGGGTGTGATAAAAATAAAAAAACCTAGGAAAAATATTTAAAATCATGTTATAATAAAAAAAAAAAAAAAAAAAAAAAAGAATGATATAATATATTTAATCACTAATGCCTAACATGTAAAAGTTCATTTTCTTGTGGAAAAATAATGAAATAAAAAAATCATAAAAAAAAAATCAATAATTAAAAATATTTATGTATGTTTTTGGTGCAAATATGTATGTACTAATGTCTTTTGACATGGTATAAATGATTCTATAGTAAAGAATATTTAAATAAAAATAATATGCTAAAGAAAGTAATGTAATGTAGATATTATCAACTAGAATGGTTGTGTAATGCAATCTAATCTAACTAAAAACAGTCGCTATAACAGTTAAAAACCTGCGGGGGGGTTTTTTTTATTTCTACGCGGCGGGAAATAAAAAAAAAAAAACAACTCAATTGAATAGCCCCTATAATAATGGAAATCCTTTGATAAGTTCTGTTTTTTCCTGTATGTTTTTTAATACAAGTGTAATATGTGTTGTTTTGTAAAAGGTATTTTGTATTATACATTGCTGAAAACGATTGACTGGGATGGACTAATTAGATTCTCTTTAACTAAATTTTTGCTTAATATATGGATAAAGATAGAGGTCAGCCCACGTGATGATCATAAGTATTGACACCATTACCGTTTAGCCCAGGCCTGTCCAACCTGCGGCCCTCCAGATGTTGTGAAACTACAAGCCCCCAGCATGCTTTGCTGGTAGACAACCAGTTGATAGCTGGAAGGGCATGCTGGGACTTGTAGTTTCACAAACATCTGGAGGGCCGCAGGTTGGACAGGCCTGGTTTAGCCAATGAGAGGAAACCAGTGATGTCACATGACTACATCTGTGCACAGCTGGAAGAGAATATTCTATGAGCACTCAAACTGAACCTGTCTCCTACCTACAGTGGAAGAATGCAGTCTATGGCTGAAGCGTGAAGGACAAGTTGACTTCCTTCTCTGTCAGATAATAAAGGTCCTGGATGAGTCAGCATTCTGTATACATGGACTAGGGTGAAAGCTCAGATGTCAGCACTCACGCACTGCTGTAAGTGCTTTCAGATACTCACCACCATTATACACACAGCAGGCAGCACATTCCCGCTAAATGTTACTCAGACCTTGTGATCCGCTGACAGCAATCTGGTGCCTGCAGCTCAGGTATTACCACGTATTACTAACGGTAACACCATCTGCGTTACTCACCCGTGGGCAGAACGTCATGGGAAGAAGACGCATTGTACAGAAGTGAGCGACCTATTGGATTCCTTGAATCATCCTCCAGAAATCATTCCCACTCAGAATCCCCCAACATAATGAACTGAGCAGACCTAGTATATCTGTAATGCTTATGTCATTCTACGTCAAACTATTGGCTTGTTTTAAGGAGTTATAATTACAGTTTGGACACTTCAGCTGCATATTTAATTACCAGACACCTGGATATCATACAGTCCATCACATAAGGGGTGATTTAGTTAGAGAGGGGGGCGAGCTGGTCACTCGACCCCTCCAGGTACTGTGGAATTACTAACAATGTCCAGATAGGACTTGATATTAGTATATATAATATACAATATATGTGATTTTTACACTAGATTTGATAATCTGGTAATTATTGTTCTTACCACCTTGGACAACCCCAACATCATATACATTTGTATACATATTTTATATGTGATATGAATGGTAAATAAGTTTGTAGATAATAACGACAGTTATATACATAATATATTTTATTGATTTTATGTTAAATAAATGTTATTTTATTGACTATCAGGGGGGATCTGAGTGTATCGGTTTCATTTGTATTTGCTATAACAAAAGTGACTGGTGCTCCTTACTGTGTTTTTTTTTAGGTTGAATAATATTGAAAGGAGTTATCACCTCCATCCATAACGAGCTGACTCTCCCTGGATTTTATCTTTTTAAACCTAGCGCCTAGAAAGTATGTTTTTGTTTTCTTTTTCCCATTTTAACTGGGGACTGGCTGGCAGATTTTAGCCAAGGGGGGGGCGAGACTTGACTCTGAGACCTATTAGGAACAATTTAATGTAAAAAAAATATAAAATATGCAGGTAGCCCAGGGACGCAGCCTAAGGTAGCCCAGTGACGCAGCCCAAGGTAGCCCACTATGGGACCAGTCCGGGGGTTCACACGCTCCCCTGCCCAGCCAGCCCCTGATTTTAACATTATAATCACTGCAGCACTAAAATCTGTAGAGAAACCAGATTTTACCCCAAGATATATCTACAGGACTTAAGCTGGGTACACACTACACTGTTTTCGTCCAATAATCGGCTGAATCAGCTGACATACGACCGCACGTTCAAAAGTCGGGTCAGTGTGTGCAGTGACACGATGGTCGAAAGTCTGCCCAAATGGACGATTGTCGACTCATTTGGTTGGTCGTACTGTTTAATATTTTCGTTCCAATCTCGTTTCCGCTGTGTAGTGGGTATAAACTTCCGACTGATCCACGACAATCCTCCGATACTTCCTCGACCTGGGTGGCGTGTGTATGTTAATTGTTTGATGTCCCAGTCCCACGTGGTGCGGAATCCGCACATCACTGACTAGTGTTTTGTATTGATGTATATTGCACCTGTCTGGCTGCAGACCATTACACTTGTGTTAAGCACATGTGTTATTCATATTTACTCTTTATACACTTAAACCTTTATAACTCTTGGGCTCATTGGATTTGCTCTTTGCTCTTCTTGAGTATCTCCACCCCCACCTTAACTTTTCCAACATTTTTTGGCCCTTCCAGCACCATCTCTGACTATCTCCGTCTCCATAGCTGCAACCCCCAATGACACCTTCTCCTCACCCGCAACCCCCACTGACACCTTCTCCTCACCCGCAACCCCCACTGACATCTTCTCGTCACCCGCAACACCCACTACCACTTGCTCACTCAACATCTTCTGACGCTCCTCGGCGCCAAACAGGTTCCTCTGTCATTTTATACACTCAGACATGGGCGTTTGTTTCTGCTGTGGACCAATCAGCGATGATGCCCGCAGAGAATGGAGCATTCCATTACATACAAAGGGATTTTATTATTAGGGAATATTCATTGCATTGCACTTTAGCAGTTAAATGTTTTTCTAAATTAAATGTATATTACTAAACTTCTATTTTATATAAATGAATGAAGAGACAGTGTAGTCTTCTCTTTTTATGCAGCTTTGGGTGTTAACTTTAGCGAAAGCTCTGCCCCTTTATACTAATGCCTTTGGTATCTCGTTACATTTCCCGCAAATGTCGCTGCAGTGTGTACGAAATTAAAATCATTGTTCACGACAACATGGCTGTAAAAAGTCGCTAAAGGGACGTCCGCTCTTCCCTTTATCGTCCTAAACAAGGCTAGTGTGTGTGCAGTCCATGGACCGAGCGATCGGACCATCGATCGCGTGTAAAATCGCTCGGCATAAAAAGTTGGTGGAAAATTCTGTAGTGTGTACCCAGCTTTAGTTATGTGATCAACAATATTTACCCTGTGTAACTGGCACAATAAACATTTGTCAAACACTTTTTAATAATAACCAATTCACATACATAATATAACCTACTATCTAGCCTTACAGTCTGCTTGTAGGTGGGAATTATATCCAGCAAATGCCGTCATTTAAATTCCATTTTCTATACGTTTATTCTCCCAATACTCATCTCTACTGAATTGTTCTTATTGTTTCAATAAAGTAATGTCTTCACTCTACCTTCACCTTCTTAGAGGGATTAATATCCAATGGGGAAAAAACAAATACCAACTGGAGCAATAAACAAAACAGTAACATAAAAGTAATCGATGGGAGTTTATTAATAATAATAATAATAATAATAATAATAATAATAATAATAAAAGGGAGCTGAGGAAAATATAATCCACAGGCAGAAAAAATGTAGCACTACAAATGCCAGCAAGCACTAAATGAAGTATAGACTCACCTCTGACAACACGATTGGTTGAAAAAAATAACATGGCATTTAGTTACACAACTTCCCAGGTTCTTATTTGATGTCAGGGTATACAACTAGCCAGAAGTGCGGGAAGAGTTTTGAACAAAGATTTCACCCACACAGGGTATGAGAAGTGGTGTTTCTAATATTGGCATTATGCCACAGGCTATTGTTACTATTAAAGTACCAATATTATCTGAGAAGAGACTGTGGGCAATGACAGTGAGGCTGGCCCTAAGCTCCCAACCTCCATAATCAGTGACGTGTCCAACTATTATCTCTCTCAGATCCCACCAGAGGCTGAGAAGAACCCCCACAAGCTGGATTATGCTGGGTCCAACTCTGATCTCCATCACACCCACCACCCCCAAAGCTCAGGAGAGGCTGAGAAGAGCCCCCACAAGCTGGATAATTATGCTGGGTCCAACTCTCATGTCCCTCACCCCCCTCCCCCCACAAGCTCAGGAGAGGCTGAGAAGAGCCCCCACAAGTTGGATAATTATGCTGGGTCCAACTCTGATCTCCATCACACCCACCACCCCCAAAGCTCAGGAGAGGCTGAGAAGAGCCCCCACAAGCTGGATAATTATGCTGAGTCCAACTCTCATGTCCCTCACCCCCCTCCCCCCACAAGCTCAGGAGAGGTTGAGAAGAACCCCCACAAGCTGGATAATTATGCTGGGTCCAACTCTGATCTCCATCACACCCACCACCCCCAAAGCTCAGGAGAGGCTGAGAAGAGCCCCCACAAGCTGGATAATTATGCTGAGTCCAACTCTCATGTCCCTCACACCCCCCCTCCCCCAAAGCTCAGGAGAGGCTGAGAAGAGCCCCCACAAGCTGGATAATTGCGCTGGGACCAGCTTGTGATGGGGAACAGGCGGCCCTCCAAACCTTCACCTGCGGCCCTCAGCTCCCTCCTGCTTTATTGTTTGTTATAGCTTGTAACACTTGTTTAATATGCCTGCCGATATGGTATTACATATAAGAGTCTCTCTTTGTTTTAATATATTGCTTTGACATATTACTGAGATTAAGGGTAATGTGCGGCCCTTGTGGAAACTAGAGGGTCGTCTATGCCGCGTTTTAAGTGCATGATGTTGCCAATCACTGGTGTCAGTAGTCTTTGCTCCTTAAAATTGTATAATTAAGAGATCAACCCTTCGCTGTTAAGAGAGAAAAAGGGGCTCCCAATGCAGCTCCATAGGTAACATATTAAATGTGATAAATCCCTAGTAGGTGGACCTATAAACCTATGTGGTGTGTATTGTCTTAGACTTCAATGAGGATGGGAAAAGTCCTTCTACTGAACTCATCTGAAGTGTTTTGATAGTGTGTTAAAGTAGATCATTCAAACCTGAGCAGTGATCAGATATTTCAGACAAAATGGAAATAAAGACGACAAATAGTGTAATGTGTGTGATTACCAAAATTGTGAATGGAATTTGAATCTCACTCATCTAAATTAGGTGAGATGAGGCATTTTAAAGTTCTTCATGTAGATGAAGGTATATCCAGAAAAAAAGTGCTCAAAAAAATGAAAAAAAGAACAAAAAACAACACAGTGGCCTGGGCCTGAGTCATTAAGGTGCGCAAAGCTTAAAAAAGGAATAAGCTTGCGCCTTGCATTAGAGGGGGAGGCAAATTTAAAATGTGGGGACAGATTTACAGTTAGCTGGGGTAGGGCATGTACTAGATCAACCTTAAATTTCAGCGTATAAATAAAGCTCTCAAGTATTTGTGTGCTACATGAAAAAACAGCCAGTATTTAACTTATGTGCACAATAATAAACTATTTTGCACCCCTTGTATTGTAACATGGTTTATCTAAAGCTTACTCATTTTTTTGCTTTGCTTTCATTAATGACTCAGGCCCATAGTGTGTTCTGTAACCAATATTAATATGTATATAAATTGTGAGTTACATTCACATATGGTAGACAGGCTTTCCTGCCAATATTCAAACCATGGGTCCTTATACTGAATAACAATTTCTTTAATTCTACAATAAGAACGATCTCCCCTAGCCTGGAAATCTTCAAGACATCCCTTAAAACCCATCTGTTCAGGAAAGCCTACCCTTTCTCTGTCTAAACTTATCTCTGTGGAGTTTGTATGTTCTCCCTGTGTTTGCGTGGGTTTCTAGTCTGTAAGCTACAATGGGGCAGGGACTGATGTGAATGAGTTCTCTGAACAGCGCTGTGGAATTAGTGCCGCTATATAAATAACTGATGATGATATACTCTCCCTTGACCTCCTCTTCACTATCGTAGTACACCTCACCCTTATTCTTCCTCCGCTCCTCTAACTACCCGCTCTTGTACATATCTCCCTTCAGACTTCTAGTTCCCTCACCCTGACTCCCTCACTTTGTGTTTCCTGTCAGTCTGCCCCTTCCCTTTAGATTGTAAGCTCCCGTGAACAGGGCCTATAATCCTCGTGTCCTCCTTCTCCTGTAACCACTTTTGCACTTCTACACTAGGCCCCTGTCCTTGGTTCTCCTCTTCCCCCCTGGCCTTCACATCTCCATCACTGCTCTGACCCTGTCAGTCAGCCCACACTGCTGGGCACAGGCTCAGCTTTAGCTCACTCCCCACCTCTCTTCTGTTCCTATCCTAGTAGTATTCTAGAACTCTCATATACCTCTCTGCCCCATGCACCGTTCTCAGCTCAGTTGGTTTTATTGCACTTTGCTTTGTACTGTTCTATATGTCATCTTTGTTTTATCCATGCTCCATGTATGGCGCTGTGCGGACCCTTTGTGGCGCTATATAAATAAAAGATAATAATAATAATAAGGATAAAAATACAGCAGTACACGATGTCCTTACATGGGACAAATAGGAGGAGGGTACACTCACATTTAGCTCGATATCAAATCCCTGTGTCGGTAACAGAATGAGCGAGATTCCAATACCAGGCACATTATTTAATCACTAAATATTACACTATCATGTCTTCTTTTATTTCTATTTTTTGAGCTATCTTATCACCAAGTTTGAATGATCTACTTTGACACACTACCAAAACATGTCTGGCTAGGTGAGTGTAATAGATTGATTATTCCATTCTCACTGACGTCTAACACGAAACACACCATATTGGTGTTCATTTATTTATATAGTGCCAACATATATACGCAGCACTTTATAGAGAATGTTTAATCGTTCACATCTGTCCCTGCCCCAGTGGAGCTTAGAGTCTAAATTCCCTACTACACACCAATATTAAGCTACCAGTGGGAGGAAACACACACTCCACACAGATAGGGCCCTGGTCGGAGTAGAACCCATGGTCCCGGCACTGTAAGGCAGCAATGCTAACCACTGTGCCAACTAGTTATTGATTATACCACTCTTTTATTTCTGTGTAAATGTTCAGTAAAGCATGTGTATTTTAGCAGTCTCTGTAAACAGATACTTCAATTCTCTATACATTTGGCTTTAATAACTTTAATGAGAGCTGTCATGCTACTTGTTGGGTTGATGCAGGTCAAAATATTATCAATAGGTACAGTGCCCCCCAGTGATAAGTCTGTGGTACTGCATTACCACATGATAATCCATTTAGATCACAATTTTATTTCTGAGCAGCTGTAATCTGTCTCTCCAAAAACTTAGGTTACAACAGTGTGAAACTCCTGATATGTTTTCCTTGCCTTATTCTAAAATAATACAATAAATCAATATAGGTTTTATAAAATTTTTCTTTTAGGAAAAAAAAAAAGAAAAGAGATGGATGCTTCCTTTAACAAAAAAGAGTTACATATATGTGTTCTATATAATTACAACATGAGTGAGGTGGAAAAGAGACCCATCCATTGAGTTCCACCACTTTTAAAACGTAAGGTGCTTATCCAGCCAGTGGTTTTCCACTGTCCGTTTGCAGGGCAACCTACGCTTTGGAGTCACGCAACAGGTGGACAGCCATACGTGGCCCACTGGACATATGTCCAGTGACTATAACCCTGGAAGCCATGGACTATTTGACCCAGGCTTGGCAGAGTACAAATTGAAGAGGCGTGGGCCAGCTCCTAGTTAATCTCTGGGGCACGTGCTAAGATCATCTGGCCTTTGATGTTCCAGCCACAAACAGACCTTTGTTCTGCAGCGGCCATGCATGGATTCTCTGTCCACCTGCCCCTTCCAGTAATAAACAGATTTATTGTGTTGCCTCCGAGGGGATACAGCTCAGCACTACAAGCCAGTGATGCACAATGCGTTTGCCACTTCTGTCCTAATTGATGGATCTGCTTTCAATAACTCTTTATGTGGAAGGGGTGATATGCAGCTTTGATCAGGAAGTCTGTTCGAAGTTCACAAGATGGTCATAGCTGAAATCACACCAGGAAAATACAGAGTTTACACAGTATTGGAACAACCAAAGCACCATGGTTAAAGAAAACGGAGAGCAAGCTCAATGGACAAAAGAATACTGGAGCTCAGTAGAGGCAGGACTTTCCTAAAAGCCATTGCTAATTTTCTTGATGAATGATTGATTAAGTCACTGAATAGCCTTCAGAAACCATCACCAAACATGAAACACAACTTGTCCTATACACCACTGAAAACGTTCACAAACAAATCTATGTCAAATTGTCAGAGCTTTTTAGAACTGAAGACACTTGAGTTAAAGTTGTGATTATGGGGATGTGGGGTATACACCTACACACAGCAGAATCATCATCATCATCATCATTTATTTATATAGCGCCACTAATTCCGCAGCGCTGTACAGAGAACTCACTCACATCAGTCCCTGCTCCATTGGAGCTTACAGTCTAAATTCCCTAATATAGACACACACAGATAGACAGACCAGGGTCAATTTTTGATAGCAGCCAATTAACCTATTAGTATGTTTTTGGAGTGTGGGAGGAAACCCACGCAAACACAGTGAGGACATACAAACTCCACACAGATAAGGCCATGGTCGGGAATTGAACTCATGACTCCAGTGTTGTTAGGCAGAAGTGCTAACCACTACGCCACCGTGCTGCCCGAATCACCATTCGTAATCCCATTGAACGACAATGCGTCGACCTGTTATCAGCGTGATATGGCCGATACCAGAGGTCAAAATGCAGTACTCACTACCCAACAAATGTTACTATAATGTGAATTATCTCAAGTTCTATCAATGTATGGAACGTTTACATATAGACAGCTCGACTGTTCTAGTAAATGGGCCCATCTCATTCGTGGACAGAACTTGAGATAAGACAAAAAGAGGATGATTGGAATGTCTTTAAATAAGGTTACTAACAGGAAGACTATTGTAAATAAGAAGAATCTCCCCTCATCTTTATCTCTAATATCTTTATTGTTGGTAGAGCTTTTAGACAAGACAAATGAACACTGTTAGAGCCACCTAGTGACCAGTGAGAAGCATGACATGCCTCAAGTGAGGTATTGCGGGACAAAGCAGGTCTTTATGGCTGGATTAATAACAACAGGACCACGGAGTACGTGATGTGCTGAGTTTTATCACGGCCTACTAAATCCAACAAGTAATCCCGGCAACCGCATGTACAAAATATTCCCATATCACAGCAGCAAGGGTGGGCAATATTCAGTCTGAAACACCAGTACATGGGGGTTATGAACAATGCTGCACAGGACAAACGTTCTGTAACCTACAGCAACAGTTGTATGCTTGCAATTTTTAAGATGCAGAAAAATAACAGCGTCTGATTGGTTGCAATGAGATAAAGCACCTTTTTCTGTGCACCAGGTGCGTATATTCCCCAGGAATATTTATCTGTAGAACAGGGTCGATGGTACGTTGTGTCTTCGAACCGTCCTGTAGTCTGGCATTTATGATTTGTCTGTGTGTACTGTCAGTGCATTCTCTTAGGGTACTGCCTTCACCGAGAACTCCATGCAGCTCAGAACGTACCACCGACACGTAACAAACACTAGTATGAGCCCTAGAAGAAAGATCTATATGTTCTACAATCATCACCATCTATTTATATAGCGCCACTGATTCCGCAGTGCTGTACAGAGAACTCATTCACATCACTCCCTGCTCCATTGGAGCTTACAGTCTATATACCCTAACATACACACACAGATCGGGAGAGACTAAGGGCAATTTAATAGCAGCCAATTAACCTATCAGTATTTAATAAAGGAAAACGTTTGGCAATAGTAGAGCATTTTAAGCAAACAGTGGGGATCTTATTTTATATAACCTTAGAACCACGTAAAGTAAAGCAAGAAGGCGTGCATGAAAGTTAAATAAAAGTATATGTCCATCATGAATTTTAGAACAACCTTTTTCATTTACATAGTAAACGAAAAGTCTTTATAAAGTTTAAATGGAAAAAGAGTTTTAAGAAAAACAAACAAGAAGCTTGTGTGTTGTTCAGTGGTTTTAAACTGATTATAAATTCACCGAAAATGAGCACTTTAGATAAGGCTCTTGCAGGCATGGATAGCCAGGGCACTGCCGCAGTGATATTCAGATTAGTGAGGTTGTGTGTCCGGAGTGGGCAGCGCGAGTTTGGGAGCAGAGAGAAGGGTGTTGCTGGCGTCTTCTGTAAACAGAGTGAATGAAACACAGCAGCTGGGAAGCATTTGTTCCGTATCACTTAGCGCTTAGAAATCGTGCAGCTTGGCTGCGGAGACAGGTAACAGCGCAGACAAATGTTGTGATGGAAACATTGCCCTGTCTTGTGTTGGGTGGGTGTGACATGTGGGAGCGTAGAAGTTACACCTGCTGGAGGCAGGGGAGTACAATCACTCAATCCTCGCTGTTAGGTATCACATCCAAATGTGTGTCGGAGACATGAAGGAACTTTAATGAATAATACATTGTTTTGCCTGATACTCCTTATCTGTACAATTCAGCTTAATGTGTTTTATAGCGGTTATTACTGTTATCACCACAACTATTGACATACAAAAAGGAGCTAATAGTATTCTAATCACATTCCGTCGCTACAAACACTGCAACACCCCCTTATAGGGGGCCGATATCCCTGCATGTCCGAAGAACGCCAATTACTGGCCTAAACCTCTGCTGACCCTAAACTCGGGCATACTAGGACTAACAAGGGAGGTGTGAACATACTTTAACGGAAGAGTCCTTTCAACTGGTTCCCAGTAAGAATATTAACCGATTAGGTTTCAATGGTTTTCAATGGTAAATCCGGGGAGGTCATAACATCGATATTGATAATACTATATTGCAGCATCTCAGCAATCTGGAGCCTGGGTATCAACACAATCTTCTCACGACAGGGCTAACGTGGAGAGGTGCCACCACAAAAAGGCTGCCATGCTGGACTGGCAGCCGGGGATTGACCGGGGTTACACCAAAGCTCTGAACTATTGGTAACAATGACCTGTAAGAAATTTCCAGTGCAGAGTGTGGTCTTATGAGGTCAATGCTGATTAATATATATAATATATATTATATATTTGATTGAATGAGGACAGTGTGTGTCTGCTAAGATCTGTAATGAGGAAGACAGACTGTAATACACCAAGTGTAATACACACAGTCGTCCTTCCTAACAAGCAATGACTTCAAGCAGGTGATTCTCCTCCACCTTGGAATTGAACTCACCTGTGGTAAGAAGCAGGTGCCTGCAATCTAAATATCACTCATTAAACCAGCTTGAATAGAGAAAGGGACTCATTATCCTGTTTCTGTCACTGTGTGAACGGCAATGAGCATGGAGAAAACTCAATGCTACAGTGCTCAGCTCAGATAGCGAGAGCCAGACTGAAGTTTGCCAAAACAAACCTGAACAAGCCAAATTCCTTCTGGGAGAATGTCCTGTGGACAAATGTGATTAAATTAGAGCTGTTTGGTCAAGCACATTATCCCTATTATTTACAGAAAGCAAAATGAAGCTTTCAAAGAAAAGCACACCTTCCCTACAGTCATACATGGAGGGGTCATGAAACCTGGCAATTACCAACCCATTTTGGAGCACAATGTTGAACCCAGTGTCAGAAAGCTGGGTCTCCTTTGAAGGTCGTGGGTCTTCCAACAGGACAATAACCTCAAACACACTTCAAAAAGCACCCAGGAATGGTTCAAGACAAGACGTTTGACTATACTGAAGTGTCCAGCAATGAGTCCTGATCTAAATCCCATAGAACACCAGTGGAGAGATCGAAGAATATCAGCTGGGAGACGGAACCTTCAAGTCTGATAGAACTGGAGCAGTCAGCACAAGAAGAGAGGACCAGACAGCCAGTAGAGAGGTGCAGGAAGCTCATCCATGGCCATAGGAAGCGGTTGATGCAGTTATTTTGACCAAAGGCTGTGCTGCCATATATTAAGTCTAGGGTGTCAATCCTTTTGAAGGTGACAATTCTTTGCTTTTTTTTTTTTTTTTAAAAGGGATATACTGTATTACATTCAGAATCAAAAACAAGAGTTCTATAATATTAACAGAGAAAGAATTGTAGAGACCAAATGCTGTATATCACACTAAAATAACAATTACAACAAAGTATTTTCAATATCAAAGAATTTTCTTTGCTCTCCGTCAATGCAGAATTTAATTCTAGGGAAATGTCATTATAGCTGCTCCCGGTCACTAAAAGCCGAGATGATAAACCTCTGTATTAAATCCCCATTTATCACTCACGTGTATAAATGGATGTCTCCTATGTGGAGCTCTAGAATTCAGGTTTGCAAAATTCTGTTTTAGTTCCAGTTTAACACATTTATACCAGAGAACAAACAGTGTGGACCAATAACAGGCTGTCCAGGCATGATGACGCTTGTAGTTCCACACAGGTTGCTTTAAGAAAAACACCTGCACGTAACTCCCCCTTGCTGTGGCTCAGTGACAGCTGTCCAATAAATTATACTGACCCACTGCAGTAAGCGCTGTGGTCATGTAAACACAACCTGGAAAGTGGACCATTATCAGTGCCAGCAGGGATGAGCCATTCTGGAACTGCTGACACTACTTAAATGATCATAACCAAAACACTAACTTCATTAAGACCACTGGCATTCTATGCAAATGAGAGGGAGGAGACTTTACAGTGTTAATGTTTGTGTATCTCGACTCCCTGAACCTGGGGGTTTTCCGTTCCGTTTTGTGCCCTCCTCCTTCCACTTCCCTGTAACATTCAGTTTAGGTGTTCAGGCGTTTAGGTGTAGCTTCTATAAAATGACAGAGTTCACCACCTAGGAAAAAGATCTTACTTGTGAACTGTGTATATTATGTTTGCAGCAATCACCAACGCAGTTTAAGCATAGCAACACCACCACTATCCAAACAGGCCATGAAAAAAGCCATGCTTTGTTTTACACATAGGGCTAGATTTACTAAGCTGCGGGTTTGAAAAAGTGGGGATGTTGCCTATAGCAACCAATCAGATTTAAGCTTTCATTTATTTAGTACCTTCTACAAAATGATAGCTAGAATCTGATTGGTTGCTATAGGCAACATCCCCACTTTTTCAAACCCGCAGCTTAGTAAATCTAGCCCATAGTTTTTACTGAGGAACGAGTAACACCCATACATATTTATTTGCAAGAGTGAAAGCTATTAACATTGCAATCCCATGAAAAAATTAGATGTATTTTGTTGCCGCATAAGAAGAATGTTGGAATTTACCATTTTTTCCTTGGTTTGCTTCTTCAGGCTGTTATTAATGATTTATAATGCTGCACAGTGTCATAGCTACCATGGCAACCACAGACAAAGCACATGTAGTAAGCAGAGAGGCTTTGGAATGCCTTCTGAGCTATGTTTACTGTAAAATCCTCTACTCCAGCCCCTCCCTCTGCCTTCGCATGACATCTTGAGAGCTGCGCGTGTAAGCAGCAGCCATATATTTGAAACTTCCAGAGAAATTTTGAAAAGGAGATAATAATTTGTAGAAGAACAGCGTAAGAAAATGCATGGTAAAAGGTACGTAACTTCCTATTTGAAGAAAAAAAACGTGGATTGTTGCTTTAAGCTGTATATAGTTTTTCAGCTGCAGTAAAATTAAACCCACATAGAGCAATAGAACAATGCCACCTAGTGGGGAGAAATATGGTAGCGTCTATGCAATATTTGAAGAATATGCTCATAATACATACAAATTAAGCACGATTTTAAAATAATTGTTTTACGGTAAAGAAAAAAAATCATACATTTCCAGAAAGATCTACTTGTTTAGTGCTATTTTAATTGGGTGATGGTTCTGATTATCGCAAGAATTTTGTAGTTTACTCTGTTAAACAACTTACACTGTGCATATTATTTCAATGAGTTCTTAACATAAAACCCGATCTACTTATCAGCTACACACAGTGGAGGCAGGTATTTTCAAAACGTAACCAATAGTCATAAGAATGCAGCTTCTCAATGCGCTGGGAACATGATGTCACCGTTTCCTAGTGGACCGATCCATTCCCATGAATATTGGTTCAGTCCACAAAATGGCTGCCTACGGTATATGTAGGTGACGAGAACATTTGAATCCCAAGAAAGCACTAGAAGGGATTATACCACTCAAGTCCAAAGTAAACTGCACTTAGAAAATAAACAGGTCAGGACTGCTGACGGCTGCTGATTACACTGGAATGACTGCATTTCAAACATCGGCTTGCCGCAAGATAAACACTGATCGTTAAGCCGTGTTCTGCCATGCTGTGTAATGTTCTCGAGGAATATGCTCAGATCCAACAGGGTAAGAAACTGTTCAGGATATCTACCACCAAAATCTGAGAAACTTATAGGTGAAAATGAGCCGACTTTAGCACAACACGAATGCTGGCACCAGAGAGGCTGTGAGTTGCAGATTCTTTCTCCAACCTTCCAGACTAAATAAAGCCGGCTGAGAAGCTGGGGAAAAGAACTGGAGATATTGGATCGGATATGTAAAACAAAATAGCGTGTGATTAGTGGACATGATCCTTATTTTCAGTTGCATGCGGCCGTGGAGTGTATCTCCTAACTAAAACAGCACAAACCCGGTTCCAGCTGATAAATAAGCCATCCTCCCCCGCCATTTATACCATTACTCTCTTGTATGCAAAATAATAGGAAGTGAGAAATGGTTAACAAGAGAAAAACATGAGTAATAAACTGAATAAACTGCCGCAAATCTGTAGGTACAAGTAGGTCTCCATATTGTGTTACAATTGAAAATGTGGCTCTCCGAGTCTTGACCTGGCATCACTCTACTGCAAAAAATACTGGTGTTAATGGCTGGAAATTCAACACTTATTAGCAGACCATGGTATGACATCACTGCAGCAATGTCACTCTGTGCTAGAGAAATATATATCCCACTCTGGTGGAAGCTCGGGAATAATGGTATACAGTATTATTATTATATATTAACTGTATATAACATATATTACACTATTACATATATAGGATTGCAATCTCATTAAAACATATTTACCTTCTGCTTCAGGTCATTGTATGTTATTTATTTGTATTAAGATCCCCTCAATGTGCAGCGCTGCGTAATAGTTCAGTGTGCAATAAATGAATAATAATAAAAAACAGAAGCAGATGTCTGGAACAAACTCCCAGAAAATACAGATGAAAAGCAGAAGTACGGGAGTGTGAACCTTCCTGGAACAAGCCTGTCCTGAGAGTAAACAATTAATAAGAAAAGATGGAGCTTGTCCTGAGAGTAAACCATTAATAAGAATAAATGGAGCCTGTACTGAGAGTAAACCATAAATAGGAATAGATAGAGCCTGTCCTGTGAGTAAACCATTAATAAGAACCAATGGATCCTGTCCTGTGAGTAAACCATTAAGAAGAGTTGGACCCTGTCCTGTGAGTAAACCATTAATAAGAAAAGATGGAGCTTGTCCTGAGAGTAAACCATTAATAAGAATAAATGGAGCCTGTACTGAGAGTAAACCATAAATAGGAATAGATAGAGCCTGTCCTGTGAGTAAACCATTAATAAGAATAAATGGACCACAGGATCTGTGTCTGCATTCAGTATTCTGTAATTTTATTTATGTGTCAGGTTTATTTTCATTCATTTTCCACACACAGGCAGTATGATTTGTTTGAGACATTCTGTACAGAACCTTAATTTTGTATATATTCACATTTACCAACCTGTATTGGAGCTATCAATGGAAACTTCCCCATTTGTGAGTTATCCCGAACAAAGAACAACTTACTGTCATGTCTCAGAAATAACTTTTGGACAAAACATCTGAGATATGAAAATACCTGCTTTTACTAGCTCTAAAAACTCAGATATTCTTACTATAAACTATAAAAGATAAAATGTGCTGGGTGGGGACATGCACACCAAGCACCCCCACCTCCATTTTTCCTAGAGACCAGAGCTTCACAGGAGCACAGGTGAATTTGCTGTCAGAATCCTGTCTGTCTCTCTCTGTTCATTCTGGGAAATACAATGTCATGCTGAATGCAATGGGAGTTATTTCCAATATGTCTCCCCTTACCAGCCCCTGCACCCCACCACACTGCTCTGCCCACCGGGACTTACTTTAGCAGCTCGCTCATTTTGGAGATTTTCTTTTGCGCTGCGTCTCTTTGATCTTCCAACTGCTTCTGAAGATCGTGTACCTGTCAGATCAATAAAATGAAGTCAATGGACTGAAGGGAAGAATAATAGGTCTTAAATTGCTGCAAATCTCTGCTGTCTTTTATGGGTATCTCTGAATCATTACCTCCACCCCTACATCACTTCATAAGCCAGGTAAGTGTCTGCCAGGCCTGATCATCTGATGACCAATTTTCTCTAGATTCTGCACAAACGTTAAACAGAATATGAAATAGAACAAACTCTGAGACCACGTCAGAAGGATACTAGCATTGGATGATGTATGGCCTGCTTACTTTTTGCAATTGCTGTCTGATGCTCACTTTTGTTTTAGACAACACTGCTCACAGAAAAACTATTCAAAGCTGATGCTTCTCATTGTGCAATAAACATTAAGAGGAGGCCATAAAGACGTTAGTTGGGAGGAGAAAAGAGGCTGGATGACACAAGGTAGACCAGGAGGATCTGGAATCAGACACCAGAATTAGTAGCAATCTATTGCAGAATACAAAACACAATGTATATGATGGGAGGGCAGGTAACGTGTAGAGATGCTACGAATAACAAAAATGTGTTGTTTTTTAAACTGAGATGACACATGGTAGGTCCTAACTGGGTTGCGTGCTGATCTAAGTCTCAAAGCCTCCCACGCCAGGCCGAGAACACATCCTCCACTCCAATCACACATACACACCCCGTCTTCATATAAGAAACATGCAGTCTCATACACATTAAATGTCTGCATTTATATTATGTAGCTTGTATGTCCGTTTTATGTATGCCGTTTTCCCCAATGATCGGCGCAACGGAGCACAGTGGTGCCTTACCACCATGATAATAATAATAATAATAAAACAGACAGGTTGGGCAGCATGGTGACGTAGTGGTTAGCACTTCTGCCTCACAGCACTGGGGTCATGAGTTCAATTCCCGACCATGGCCTTATCTGTGTGGAGTTTGTATGTTCTCCCCGTGTTTGCGTGGGTTTCCTCCCACACTCCAAAAACATACTGATAGCTTAATTGGCTGCTAACAAATTGACCATAGTCTGTGTGTGTTAGGGAATTTAGACTGTAAGCTCCAATGGGGCAGGGACTGATGTGAATGAGTTCTCTGTACAGCGCTGCGGAATTAGTGGCGCTATATAAATAAATGGTGATGATGATGACAGGTTCCTGACTACTAGCACACAAGCGTTCCACACGCATCCCATCCAAAATCCTATGTCAGCTCCCTGTATACTTGTGATAATAACCTTGTTATGTACACGCTGAAAACTGCCATTCATTATCAGCCATTACTGGCTGAGAGAGGTTCCTGCAGTGTTATTAGGCTTACTGACAGGGAGAAGTCTAGCATGCATAGGAAAAATACCTCCCCCCAAAGTCAAGTCCATCTCTCTAGCTTTAGAAGATGATCTATTATATAAATTGTTATTTTTGGTTCTTTTACATAAAGCAACTGCTGATTTAAGAAGAGTCCCAGCTAGGTAACAACACATCTAATATACAAGTCATTTCGCACTTGGAAATATTCCTGTATATCCCACCAAAGTCACAAAACCCCTACAGGATGCAGGGCTTTGTACAGTGTGTGAAGTCCAGTGTTATATGGACATCTTGTCATGTTTCGATGGATCTTCTTAATGAGCTCAGGCATGAAAATCTGTTAAAACAATGCTGAAAGGACGGCTACACATGAAAAATTTACAGACGGAGGAAGGATAAAAGCAGCTTGGATGGTTATCGTTCTGGATCGACAACAAGTTACAGAGGATGCCATCAAACAACAGGCGCTCGTTGGATAATTCATCTCATAGCAACTTCCAAGGTCCTTCAATAACGCCTCGTTTGGGTTGGAAGGGAGAAATTCTTCAGAGAGAGCGGAGAATGGAAGGAAGCCTTATAAATATTCAGATGTGTCTCTGCTATTATCAGAGAAGAAAACGCTCTGTTTAATCAATACATATTAGAAATCAGAGCTGGCTAGGCGAGGGGAACTAGTTGTACATACCAAGGAGAGCATAGAGAATTATTAAACTTTATTTTCTTAATATCTACATAGTCTGTAGCCATGTGGGAAGCCAAATTTACAGAAAAAAGATGATGAAGAAAGAAAGGATAAAATATAGAAAAGGAAGCGGTGTAAGAAGAGAGACAGTGAAGCTATAGGTGCACGGTTAGAATACAGGGGTGGAAATCATATTACTCAAATAGATCATATAGAACAATAACTACTAGAAATAGTCACAAACATTGATCAGATATTTGAGATGAGGCTGAGATCACGGTGAAATCATTTTACGTGCACAGCGGACTTCCTGTCACTAAAAGAGCCGATACACGTGATTGCAGTGGACAATTAGGTTATTTTAGACCTTCGTTCTTTCTCTCTCTCTATATACCGTATTTCCCCACGTATAAGATGCAGTATGACATTGCAGACAGAAACTCGGCCTCCCGCACTCTCGCTCTTGTCTCTTCTCCTCTCTCGGAGCTGTCAATCACGTGACCGAGAGTTCCGATGAGCGCCGAAGACTCTTCCAGTTCCTCTTCCTCCAGTTCATCAGAATCTGGCTCCGAGGTGAGTTTTATGAATGGGTTCTACTCCGATAAATCTCTGCGAGAGTAAGCTCTTGCCATCCATGGTGGGGGTAGTTTTACATAATAGGCGTTACTAGACTTGAGTCATTTTTGGGCAGTATGCTGTTTGCTTTTGACAGACCTCCGAAAGCAACATGAGTATGGGCCCCAAAATTAAGGTGCATCTTTTACATGGGTGCATCTTATAGATGGGGAAATACAGTATATAATATATATATAAATATAGCTTAAGATGTCTACGTATGGATATAACTTGGCATATGGGTCCATCAACCAAACCACATGGGGCACACTTACTATTGTCTGCCAGCGATCAGGGGTTGACAGATACCAATCAGATGATCGTGGGTTATTTTGGGCCAATGCACACAGCAAGGGCACAGGGCACAGAGTGAATCATTTACAAAAAATAGTGTATAACAGGTAAATATAAAAAAAAAAGTGGGATAACTAATAAACATTTTGGTGAACCAAAAGTACAATGACATATCAAGGGCATATTTAGAAGAAAAATAAGAGAAGGACGGCGAGATCCGGCTGTAGCCTGGCATGTAGAGTAATTGGTGCGCCCCGGCTGTCTGCTTGTTAGGGCATACCAGTTATCAGCCACGTACAGGTGTTTCCTGTGCCTGTAAAGTAATTTAGTCCAGCAGTTCCTGATTGAAAAGATTAGAACACTTCATCAAAAGCCAATGCCTGCCTTTATGGCCTGTTATTTGTTTGATGTCCAGAGAGCCACTGTAAATCAATCAGGGATATTAGATAATAGTACACATGCATCTGAGTCTCTAATCAGTCTGTTCCTGACTAAACAATGTGTGGGGGACGCTGAAACTCTTCTTACGGTTGTAAACATGCGTGTTCTCTCACGGTGGCTGATACACATGGCTTCTGGAGACATAATCATAATATATTTTTATATACATATTCCACTCTCGCCACTCAAAATAAGCTACACCACTATGCAAACCTTGGCCTTATCTGTGAGAAGTTTGTATGTTCTCCCTGTGTTTGCGTGGGTTTCCTCCGGGTGCTCCGGTTTCCTCCCACACTCCAAAAACATACTGGTAGGTTAATTGGCTGCTATCAACATTGACCCTAGTCTCTGTCTCTCTATCTGTGTATGTTGGGGAATTTAGACTGTAAGCTCCAATGGGTCAGGGACTGATGTGAGTGAGTTCTCTGTACAGCGCTGCGGAATTAGTGGCGCTATATAAATAAATGATGATGATGATTTCCCATATCCTCCATAACCCAATTCACAGCACTCGCCCTCATCTACAATGATTTAATTCATCCACACCACCTCCTTACTTAATTATTATCTCGGAATACTCTCCCTCACATCCTCGACCTCTGACCTGTGCCGCTATCTCAGATAACCATCCTCTGACTCCCGCCTACAAGACTACTATACACCTATGGAATTCTCTAATGCGCCCGATCACACTCTCCCACAGCCTTCAAATTTTTAAATATTATCTGTAATAAATTTATTATTAGCCCAAAAAATGTGTCTGTACCTTTTTTTTTTTTCTAAGGAGTTTCTGTTGATACTTGTTTTCTAGCTTTGAATCTTTTCAAAATGCAGCACTGATGGTGAAGGGCAGCCTGCAGTATCATCAAGGCATTGTGTGCAATGATTGTGAACTACATCTACCATCATGCATTGCAAGCATAAACACGCCTGCTGCCTAGTAAGTAAGGTAACACAAAACAGCCACACCATATAGCAGGTATTTGTTACTAATCATACAAAACAGAACATATCCAATAGAATCTATTGTATCAAATACTGACAGCACAGCAGAACTGTGTCATATACCCGACGACAGCAAGTAACACCACTGCCTGCACAAATACGTGTAATTTATGTTTTCGAGAGATACCATAACCCAACGCTAACACATTTATAGCAGCAGAAATGAAGGAAGAGCACAGAAGAGATAAAGCAATGTATTTAGTAATTGTTGCAGGAGAGTATGTGCAAACCAATAACAAAGCTATGAGAAGGTGAACAAAACTCTAGAAAACACATGGTGCAATGGAAAAACACTTGTCTGTATGACCAGGATCTGATTAAGGGTTCAGGCCGCTCTAGGCTAATACGCGGTAGGAACTTGTCTTTAATTTAAAAACCGTCTTGTCTTCCGTTACCATCTCCCTCTCCCAACAATTTTATGCTCTTGCGTTTTCAAAACTCAGTCCCACTTGGCTTTTAAAAGAGTCACAGCAACCAGTCACTCATTTTGTTTTTATTAAAATCAGAATTATATAACAGAAGGCGGGTGTAAACGAGCGCTACTGAGGGTGAAGATATGAAGGGGGAAAGAGGCTGTCACATCTCTGCCTGTCGCCACCCTTGTCTCTCCTGCTCCCTTATCCACAAGCGCCCTCCCAAGGCTGACTCATTGTTTTCAGTCTTTGCCATTGGGAATATGTCAAGATTAAAACCTTACTACATTTTCATCCTACTTGACCTCTCCCTGTCACAATTTTTGCACCACCCCCCCAAAAAGCCTTGTGCCCTAGGCTTTAGCCTAGTCAGCCTATTGGATAATCAAGCCCTGTGTATGAATGATGACATGATTAAAAATACTCTGGATTAAAAAAACACTGAAGAACACAAATCAAAGATAATTGTAGACGTTTAATTACTCTAACACCTCCCTTTCAGTTCTACGGTCTCAGTTTATTTATTGATGACGGAATTTACCAACACAGTATTTGGTATATTAAAGGGATAGAAAATGAAGGATCAGGCGTTTGATACGGGGCAGTAAATTCAATCCAGTAATGCCCTCTCCCATGTCACACACCTGCTAAATATTTGTCTTAAATTCCCATCGGAAGATAACACAAAGCAGATGGTTTCTCGGTAACAGAAATATCTGTGTAGGAGGGATATTCCTCACAGACGTACATGGCCATGTTAAACCCCTGTGCATAGCAGGAACGGGATCTGGGACAAAGCTCTGGAGGGCAGCTAAGAATATTAAAGGATTATTTCAGAGGACGTAGAACTGACAAAAAGAAGAGTAGATGTTGAAGTGGGCAGTATAGTGCCACAGTGGTCAGCATTGTTGGCTGCCAGTACTTGGGCATTGGGTCTCATGCCAACCAGGGCCCTATCTGTGTGGAGTTTGTATGTTCTCCCCAAGTGTGTGTGGGTTTCCTCCCACATGCTAAAAACATACTGGCAGGCTAACTGGCTTCTCATGAGATTATCCTTAGTGTGTATGTGTGTGTCTGCGGATATAGATTGTAAGCTCCGCTGGGAAGAGACTGATATGAATGGTTAAATATTCTCTGTATGTAGCTGCTATACAAATTACTGCTGTTAATAATAATAAGTGACAAAGGAGAGACATAATTCAATCTTCTGACCAGTTCAAAGGAGAAGCAAGTGAGACGATCAGACATATACCCTGAACGGAGCGCGTGTGTTGGGGGACTGCTCCAAGTGGTGAGGAGTTCTGTGCCTACACAGCTTCAGGAGCACCACACAATACACACTCAGTATCTGCGCCGCACAATACACACTCAGTATCTCCTTGATGTGAACGGGAGGAAGGAAAGGACACAAATATGGGAAGTTACTAGGTAATAAAGATATAAATGAAAGGCTCCTTCCTTGTCCTTTGATCTGCCTTACAACACACTGACTCAGCACGGGTGATATTGTCCCCGAGAACCATAAGGGAGGATGTGACTAATCTCACAGGGCGGATGGATGGACACATTCGTGCTGTGCTACCACCTTTTACTCCTCTGTGTTAAACATTTACAGTATATGAAGATCTTATCCTCCAAATACATGTAATATCTCCAAAAACCTTCATAAAACAGCAGATAATGCACCCATTGGGGCTAACAGACTGCTAGCTGGTTGGACAGTACCAGTACAAAAAAGATAGGAACTACCTTTAGCAAGAACTAAGACGCGACTGCGGAACAGACAGCGATACCTTTCAATGGGCAATCCATCAGACTACCAATGTTTACGAGTGTAAAGTTTACGCTGATTCCAAAAGGTTACGTTTACAGTTTGCCACAGAAACTCACAATGTGGTAGTAGACGGAAGCGACTCGCAGAAGGCTTTGAGTGTGCACTCATCCTAAA
Source organism: Mixophyes fleayi (assembly GCF_038048845.1). Taxonomy (NCBI): domain Eukaryota; kingdom Metazoa; phylum Chordata; class Amphibia; order Anura; family Limnodynastidae; genus Mixophyes; species Mixophyes fleayi. The sequence continues at coordinate 201,027,469 of NC_134407.1, read as the reverse complement.
GGAGCAAGTCTGTACTAAGTGAGAAAGAGGGAGTTGAGCTGACAGACACAAGATGTCCCATTCGCCTGCACTCAGTAACAAGCCATTAGTCTGGCACTGCACAAGAAATTCACAGCTCAGGATTGTAAACTGGACGATGGTTTAAGGATAAATGTTTCTGTTATGTTTTACGACAATACACTGAAGCAGCTCTCTGTGCTGCAGCTCTTTGATGTGTCCATGTTAAGAGCAGTGTTCCAACTTGTATAGATTTCTGGCAGAGCGAGGGGTGCACAGGCCAAATATACAATGTTGTTTATAAAAACTGACCCTCTACACCGCAGCTGCTAGTAAAGCTGAACAGCAATGGGGAGGGGGGGGGGGGGGGGGGGGGGCTCTAACGCCTTAACCCCTCCACTGCCGGGGGGCACAAACACATGAGCAGATTAAGCGTAAAACTTCAGAGATTCTCTCATGAAACAATTTAAGTGTGTTTTACAGCTCAACTGATTCCTGTTTCTCTTTGTCCACCTAACAAACAGATCCCACCTACTTGTTATGTGATGTGATGTAATGTTTGTCAGTATGAGAATAACCGCATAGACAACTTCTGAGTACATACGAACAGCCAGACAAATAAAACCAGCTCGGTAGCCTATCCATAACTTTGTCACAATACACTTCAATTTATTTTCCCATAAATCCATTCCACTCTGCTGGATAATTAATAATCTACTCTCTTTCGATAATTCCACTGCGTGTAAATCATCATTTAAGCAATATAAAAGGTATAAGATTGCTCCTGTTATCCAGGAAGTATCAAATTGAAAAGAAGTATATAAAGGCAGCTTCTCAGTAATAATGCCATAAATGCAGACATGATACCAGAACGCTTCCATTAATAGTCACTGTGAAGAGCACTGCTAAACCATTGACTATAGAGAATGCCAGGGCACAATGTTGGGAAAGATTGGGATAACGTTTAAATATAATCTATCATATTTATTTCAGCCATAGTGCTCCAAATTACAGAAAAAAACATCTAGAAATCCCTCAGTCCCAGATATTCTGGACAAAGTATCTCATACTTGAGTTAGTGTGTGCAATAAATATATATATATATATATATACATACATACATACAAGTTAACCCGTGCATGATACTCATGCATTCTAGTCAAATCAAGCTACTTAAGGTGTTAAAAAGGTTCTTGTCATGCATTTGGGCCATAGCCCAGGCCTCAACCACCAACCACTCCCCACTGTCACCCCCGGCAACCACCAACCACTCCCCACTGTCACCCCCGGCAACCACCAACCACTCCCCACTGTCACCCCCGGCAACCACCAACCACTCCCAACTGTCACTTCTCCTTCAAGAAATATATATATATTTTTTTTAAATCTTTATAAACACTTTTAGCAATTAACAAATTAAATTAACAAATTAAAAACATCTTAGTATACCAAATTTCAGCCCTTTCTGAATTTTTTTTCCCACACACACTAAGAATCTAGTAGGTCAGTGTATAACTCCGCCCAGCAGGTGGCGCTGCAGCTTGGTTTTATTTTTTACACACACACACAGACAGACTAACACACGCCACTAAGCATTTATATTATAGATATATATTATATATATATATATTATATATCTATATCTCTATAAAAGCTCTATATTATATGATATATCTATAGAAACACTACAATGTCACAGAAACATATGTTCTAATTACAGCTCATCTCAATCCACCATTTAGGGATATACACTTTATATTGCCTTTGCATACTGACATACATGTTCAGTAAAATAGATTGTAGACAGAGAACCTCATATCTGTGTACATTTACAAGCCTGTCATCCAGGGGAACTTGCCAGAGGGGGTGGGAGTACATTTCAGGGTACATCAAAGAAGGTGCCACCACGTCTTCTACTCCCAGGTGCAACATCTCAGCAACTTCTTCATGAACATTTACCTAAAATACCACCTCATAGGACAGCACCACCCTGGTGGCCACCCTTGGTAAAGGGATCTCACAACAGTAAGAGGCAGACGTAACTGTGTACCTTTCTCTCCCAGCAACGCTCCAGGTTCAGTTTTTCCTTCTGCAATTTGTTTTGTTCTTCCTGAAAGAGAGCGGCTGCTGTTAGCTGAAACACTTGTACATAATAATATTATAATAATAGTAATAAAACACGATGACACCCATTTCTGCTTTTCCATAGCAATGAATGTGTCCGTGCGCAGTGTATACACATCATCCTAAGCAACCAGGGCAATCTCTAAGAGGTGGACGTCTCCTTCTAATACGGCTATCTTTCTAAGGTATTATTCTCTACTACTATGTGGAATCTAACATACAGTATATTTTATGACACTGTCTGACCTATCCGCCGGTTGTAGATGATCAGTAACTTTGTGTGTGATACAACTATAAATCCCTCAGCTGGAGAATTCCATAGAGGTAGACGGGCATCCACTTACCCTCATCTCCTGCTGCAATTGATGCTCACGCTCCTGTCCTTGTTGCTTCGTTCGGGAGAGGGTCTCCTCCAGCTCCTCTATAAGCGCAGAGGCCTGTGGAGACACCGACGGACCAGAGGGGAGGTCATTGTACATAAAATGAGCTATATACAGGCCTATCGCAGGATCTGCCTAAACTTCTAATAAAGCTTATCTGGATAAAGTTTTTTTTCCCTAGGAAACATTATTTTCTGAGTCTATGTACAAGAGAGGGGGCAGACCCATTCAACAACTTTTTAGTTTAAAAAGAAAGAATGCTCCTGCCATATGTAAATTGGAGGGAGGAGCCTGATTCAGAAGCATTCTAGTACTAAGAAAAAGATGGCCCTTGACATTGTATGTAAATGAGGCAGATTCAGCAAACAATCTAGCAGTGTAAAAATAAAGTTGTCTCCTCCCTCTCATTTACATACAGTGTCAGTAGCCAGATTATAGAATATTCTAGTTGTGTGAAAATAAAGATGACTCCTGACATTAGTCTGAGAGGTAAATGCAGATACCACTGTATCAGTAGCTTTCTGTAATTAACAAACCTCTGCAGAGCACATACCTTGGCTGCAGACAGAGCGTTCTGCTGAGTTATGAAGTTGACATCAGAATCATACTTGCTCTGCAGCTGCTGAACCTGCTTTTCATAGTCCAGGGTTAAGCGATCTCTGTCCTTCTGTAATGAAGCGAATCTGGAAGAACCAGTATTTGATTACATTTTGCACAGAAATGGTGATATCTGAAATCTCAATGAACCAGCAGTTCATAAAAAGCCCCAAGATATTAAACAAAGCATAATAAAGTTTAAAACTTATTAAAAAACAAGCTGCACACAATTATTTAAAAATAGAACATAAAGGTGATACTAGTTACAACAGAATATTGCTCTACCTTCCTGCATCCAGACTGCGCTGTAATAAATGCTCGCTCGCGGGCTGGTTTCTTCCATACCTCAAACCTCTTCTGCTGTGATGTCTGGTGGAAGATGGCCCAGGAGAGAGCATAGTGCATATAGAGTGAGCTTTATTAAATGCTCACTCCCAGGCCAGCTTCCTCCATACCTCACACCTCCTCTGTTGTAGTGCTATGAGGGCTGGAGGATGATGACCCAGGAGAGAGCATAAAGCATATAGAGCAAGCTTTATTAAATGGTCACTCTCAGGCCACCTTCCTCCATACCTCACACCTCCTCTGCTGTCGTGCTATGAGGGCTGGAGGAGGAAGGCCCAGGAGAGAGCATAGCGCATATAGAGCGAGCTTTATTAAATGCTCACTCTCAGGCCAGCTTCCACCATACCTCACACCTCCTCTGCTGTCCTGCTATGAGGGCTGGAGGAGGAAGGCCCAGGAGAGAGCATAGCGCATATAGAGCGAGCTTTATTAAATGGTCACTCTCAGGCCAGCTTCCACCATACCTCACACCTCCTCTGCTGTCCTGCTATGAGGGCTGGAGGAGGATGGCCCAGGAGAGAGCATAGAGCATAGTGAGCAAGATTTAATAAATACTCCCAGGCCAGCTTCCTCCATACTGCGCAGCTCTCTTGCTGTGATGTCTGGATGAAGATTAATATTATTATTATCATTTATTTGTTAGGCGCCACAAGGTATCCGCAGCGCCGCACACAGCACTGTGATGGCCCAGGAGAGAGCATAGCGCATAGAGAGTGAGCTTTATTAAATACTCCCTCTCCATACCTCACACCTCTGGAAAAGACAACCCAGGGGGAAATACAGCACTTAGTGATCCACTTGTGTTAAATGCTCACTCTTGGGTTAGTTTTCTCCATACCTGGCATTCCTCTTCTCCTGTACTGTCTGGGGGAGATGGCCAAGGGAGAGGCACAGAGCATAGACAATACAGTGTACTACATGCTCCTGGGTGAGCATAGTCATGGAGGAGCCATTAGTTTTTTTCTAACTACATATACATTTTAAACCTGGGGATGTGCATTAACAAGAAAAGTGTTGTGTCCCTTTAACTAAGACCTAACGCAGGCACCACTCTCCACACCTTGCATGTAACTGCTGTAGCTCACTGCGAGCTGCCTGGTAGGATGCCTCCACCTCAGCCTTCTCCTGAGACAGCCTCTGACGCTGTAGATTGCTGCACTCGGCCTCCACAGTCAGCTGCTGAACCCGGGCTTCCAGCTCCTTCACAGTCTGTGCCTGTAGGACAGAATATCATGGATGTCACTCACTACAGTGAGATATAATGTCCGCAGAGTCTGGGCATGGTGGTTTTATTGCACCTCGTTTTTTTATCTGCACTTGAGAAATTAAAGTGCACTGGCTGCAAACACAGGAGACAGATATTTTTTTGGCTGAGCAGATATTCATGAGAATAGCCTCATTGATGTAACTGGTTTTCAGTAAACGGATTGGCTGCATTCTCATTATTATTGACTCCGCCCAAAAAACATCTGCTACCAATGTCTCTGGATAACATTATTATCCTGATAGCGGAAAAACAGGGATCATAATTCCCCTCGAATATGACCAACATGTGCTTGGGTGATTCAATACCCCAGAATGCCGTTACCCCAATACCACAGAGCACCTTTACCCCAATACTCCAGAGTGCCGTTACCCCAATACCACAGAATAGCGTTACCCCAATACCCCAGAATGACGTTACTCCAATACTCCAGAATGCCGTTACCCCAATACCCCAGAATTCCGTTACCCCAATATCCCAGAATGCAGTTACCCCAATACCCCAAAATGTAGTTATCTCAGCCACAAACATCTTCCCTGCACATTTAGCTCTGATTGTCTCCTTTAAAACAAGGTAAGTGATGGTGGTGGCAGTAAATAAAGCTGGAGGGTGGGGCGGTCACAACTTGTGGCAAGGGTATGGGTGGACGGACACAATGCAGGAGTGCGGTGGGACGGACAGGCCATCACCGCATGCGGTTTGGGGTGGGTCGGGCGGGCACCACTTGTGGTATGGGATGGGCACCAAGTGCCATATCAGGTGGAATGATGTGGGGGGAGGTAGAGGGCAGTAAGGTAAAAAATAATCACAAACATTCATTTTTATTTACTTATTTTGCCGTTAATTTTAGATCCTAATAAATTATATGTATTATTTATACATTAGTGCACAAATGTTTTTATTTACCCTCAGTGCTTTCTTCTTTGTCCTTTTGGTTTGAGGTTAGCAGTAACCTTATCTGGGAAGCAGCCAGTGTGGGTCACACTCCAACCACTTTGTACTGGTTATTTCTTTAATAATAGGTTTGTCAGTGTCTAAGTCTCTTACATTCAAAGCGCCTTTTTCCAGCACCAGATTATTATTTTTTTCTCTACATATGAAAACCTTTCTCACATTATTCAGATTAATAATCAAAATAAATTAAAGTCATAACTCACAAAAATGATGACAAGCTGCTTACATTGGAAATAGGGGTTAAGGTCTAGGGCTTGAGTCCGAGTGTTAGTCCATTTGAAGTTTCGATAAATTACATCAAGTCTAAGGGGTAGAGTTATCAAACTTTCTAAAACGGAAAAGTAACCATTGTAATCAATCAGATTCTAGCTATAATTTATTTAGAATGTACTAAATAAATGATAGCTAGAATCTGATTGGTTGCTATGGGCAACACCTCCACTTTTGCTTTTTAGAAGGTTTGATAAATCTACCCCTAAGTGTTCCAGACAACAAACTTGATTGAAGGTCTATTTGGGCAGGGAGCGTAGTCAAAGGTGCATGAAGTCAGCTGTATTTAACGGTGATCGACAAAGAGCACTATATATAGGGAGGGTGATAGATGTGAAAGCAGTACATGAGAATGAAACTTAGCAGGGTGGCTTAGTGGTTAGTACAGTGTTGGCTAACCTGTGACGCTCCAGGTGTTGTGAAACTACAAGTCCCAGCAAGCTTTGCCAATATATAGCAGCTTATTGCTGGAAGGGTATGCTGGGACTTGTAGTTTCACAACACCTGGAGTGTCACAGGTTAGCCAACACTGGGTTAGTACTTCTGTCATGAGTTCAATTCCCAACTATGGATTTATATATGTGTGTATGTGTTATGGAATTTAGGCTGTAAGCTCCAATGGGGCAGGGACTGATGCGAGTTCCCTGTACAGCGCTGCGGAATCAGTGGCGCTTTACAAATAGCTGATGACCTCTACTCAGAAACAGATACCTGCCCAATCTTCAGCTTTTTTACATATTTTTATAGACTTGTAACACTAACACCGTCAACTGAAATAAAGGATATTTATATTATTCTTGCAGTTAAATGCGTTCTGCACACAATGATCAGGATGGAATGATTAGCACTGTGTTGTGTATGTACTCTGCATTCCGCAATGATGCATTTCGGGGACCTGATTTGTAATTGCTGTTTAGCTCTGTGATCTTCAAAGAGCCCCCTCCCCGTGGCATTCCTATCTGTCTGCTGTGCGCTTCCTTTGTGAGGCCAGCAGATAAATTGAGGCACGAGCATTATCACAGCTATCTGGAAGTACGTCGCGATTCCTCGTCGCTGAAGAGATAACGGCTCGCGCAGAGAATAAAAAATAAAGTTATTGTCAATAGATGAACCCGAAAGACAAATCCTTGTCTGCCGCGCTCACAATAACCAGCACAGCGGCAGCTTCGGGAGAAGAAGAAGGGGGTGGATTGTCTGAAACCACAACAGAAGACAGAAAGTAATTTCCAGTGACAGGCTGTGCTTTCATCTCCATCCATGCCTTGAACTCTACCTTGTTTAATTATTAAATCAGGAGCTGCTCAGCAAGGCCTGTCTGCCTCTGATGGTTCCTAAATTCAATCCCGTTGACAGTGTGTGTCCAGTTTTGCTTCTGTTTGCTGTTGCCAATGACACAGTGTGAATGCTAATTTCTTAATGTTGCATTCATTAGCCAAGGAAGTGGATTGCTGGGCTGTTGCCCTGTAATGTCTTTCAAAGAACATATTCCTCCTACAAGCCGACCTATAGGTGGAGGTGCCAAGTGGTTGTACACCACCGCGCCAACGGACGTGCCCTGTTTAACGGCTCTTTATTAAAAGATGGCACGCTGTCCCTCTGCACCTGTGACTAGCGGGAAATTAGACTGAGCATGGCCGATTCCTCTGGCAGGCCACTGCTACCAGCACAAAACTACCAGGCGTGAGAGGAGGCACAATGGCATCGAAAGATTAGCCAACAGAACTGGAAGAGAGTAAAGAGGATTCTAATGGCCAAAACGCAAATCTGCAAGGGTGCAAAAAATTAGGGAATATAATGAAACGAGCGCCTCTGTAACCAGCCATGTCTGAGTTCATTTGTCATACTCTGGTCCTTGCTAAAGGTACCTACACATGTACAGCACCAGTATGTGTCCACATTTAAATGGCTGGGCTGCATGGTGACTAAGTGGTTAGCACTTCTGCCTCACAGCACTGGGGTCATGAGTTCAATTCCCGACCGTGGCCTTATCTGTGTGGAGTTTGTATGTTCTCCCCGTGTTTGCGTGGGTTTCCTCCCACACTCCAAAAACATACTGGTAGGTTAATTGGTAATGATGATGATGGGCTAGTAATGCAATGAAACCTATTCTTATTATTTATACACCCTATAATTGTTCGCCTGAATTTTTAATATATGTATTGTAACCGAACATGTTTGTTTACGCACTGTAATGTTATTATACTTCATGTCTGTTAAAAATAAAAAGTCTAAAAAAATATATATAAAAATCACTGCTAATTTTATGGTTATTAGCAGAACGCTTACTTTTAGATTTTTGTTACACTTTAAAATGTTGATAAATTGGATGACTTTTGACATTAAGTTCATTTCAGTCATTATTTCAAAACAGGACAGAAAATCACAAGTCACAGAACGATTATCTCAGAAAACCTGTTTTTGCTGAGACAATTCTCCACATGTGGCCCAACAGCATCAGTAATCCTGATCACATTCATGTGAAGAGCAATCAGATTTTTTAATTAATTATACAGGAAATTCCAGTTAATAACCACAATCTGTATTTATGACAGTATCATATGAACGCACATTAGACCCCATGAGATCTAATCATCAAACAAGTGGATCTGTTCAGTTAGGTTCAGGGTTGGATCCAGAGGGGTCCAATAGGGTGATTGTCCCTTTTAGGGACAGTCAGCTAAATGTTTAATGTTTTTGGACCTGCAGACTGCTTGTGGCCACACACAACACAGAAGTACCTGGTGGATCCTGCCTGGCCGTTCTGATGGTGTTATAAAGACAATCGGAGCAGCCGGGAGCTTCCTCTGACTGCTTGTTAGCCACCAGGTACACCTATCTTGTGCACAGATAATGGGTATGATAGTGTCAAGCCCGGTAGTACACAGATTAGTGGATGGATCGAACCATTTCTCCAATCAGAGTAGTGGGAAGGCTAGAAACTCTGACTGGTGAATAACTGGAACCATCCACCAATTAGAGTGCAGGTTGCCGTCACATGGCCTTTACAGCACGACAAGAGGGGTAAGTAGTACAATTAATTTGCCTCCACGGAGCTGGGGTCTGACACCAATAGAGGTTAGGGAGTGAGATGGGGATGGGGGGCTGCTAAACCACCCCACCTACAAGTCTAGATCTGTCCCTGGTTTGGCTGCAGGTGTACATTTACCCGCAACACAAACCCTTAGCAAAGTAAGTAACAGGAGAATTTGTATTGCAGATTCATACAAATCAATTCTGACATTAAGCCGGAGGGGGAGGCACTTGCAATAAACACCTGTAATACATAAATATGCCATAAAGAGGGCCTTTGTGACCTGGAAATTTGCAATCTCTTCCTATACAGCTGCTTCGTGACACGAGAAGACTCCCCCTATTTATATGTGGCCGTATATTGTAGTATTTTACATAGAGATCTCACTATATCAGACAAGGTTGCAGTTTAAACAGCACAGTGAAGCAGGAGGACATGTGACTCCCTAATCTGTGAGGGCCAAATGCTGGAGATACACGCACCATGTCTCCCTGTTATATTTAGTTATCTAATTAATTACAATGCAACTCTGAAGTATCTCAATGTTTGCTACATATACAGTCTTGTATCCGTATTGATTATCTATCAATATATATATATATATATATATATATACACACCTCTCCATATACCGTGTTATTTAAAAAGAAAAACCTGCACATAAATAGAAAGTTTTTTAACATATTTTATCTCCCATTGGAAGACTCTACTCCCCCTAGAGGTGACAGAAGGTTTTACAGGCTCTAATTACTTGTCTAAAACAGGCCATTTTAATGTTAAATCTGGAGGGTTACATGAGGTTCCTCAAGGATGGTGGAACTTTTAGGATTTCGGGTAAATGTAAGCACTTACGGTAGCATTTGTCTGCAACACGTAGTCGCCTTCCATTTTGAGAAGTCGTGCGTTTGTGTCGTCCAGCAGCTCCTGGATGTTCTCTGTGTGTTTCTTCTGGAGCTCAAACTTTTCCTGTTCCATGTCCGCCACCGCATTGTGGAGCTGTCAGATGTTAGAAGTACATTTCAATATAACATTCTCCATGTAGGTATTTCTTATATGCAGAAACCGGAATTGCTCTAACCCTCGATTACTGTTAACCCAGTAACATCTGCAGATTTCAAGGGAACCCCACTGCCAAATACACCAGATCTTATGGTGAGCTGTATAACTTTTCCCATGAGCTGAGCAGACGATATGATACAACTAGATGCTCTTAGGGTGGGTTAAACAATGACATCAGATATAACACAGGCTGGCTATTGTGGGAGATTATGGAGACGGTGCCCCTTCTGGAGGTAAGGCAGTCACAGAACACAAACACAAGATACTAGTTGTTATTACAAGTCACCTTTTTCTCCCACTCATTCTTCAGGGTGTCGGCGCTCTGGTCACACAACTTCTTCAGCTCCAGGATCTGGGCGTCCTTGGTCTCTCGGATGAGCTGGGACTCTCTCAGAAGGGTCTGGACTGTTGTCAGGGTGCATAATACAGAACATTTTTCAGGAAATTGACACATCATCATCAGCTATATATATAGCACCACTGATTTTGCACTGTACAGAGAACTCATTCATATCAGTCCCTGCTCCATTGGAGCTTACAGTCTAGATTCCCTAACATACACACACACACACACACATACAGACACCCAGACAGACAGACAGACAGACACCCAGACAGACAGACAGACAGACAGACACCCAGACAGACAGACACCCAGACAGACAGACACCCAGACAGACAGAGACTAGAGTCAATTTTGTTAGCAGCCAATTAACCCACTAGTATGTTTTTCGGAGTGTGGGAGGAAACCGGAGCACCTGGAGGAAACCCACGCAAACACGGGGAGGACATACAAACTCCACACAGATAAGGCCATGGTCAGGAATTGAACTCATGACCCCAGTGCTGTGAGGCAGAAGTGCTAACCGCTAAGGATAAGATCAAATCATACAGACCAAATGTCACATGGTAAGGACAGGGTGGTGGATATACACACAGATGATCATAACGAACAGCTATACCTACTGCAGAAAGGTGATCTCTAGGAAATTAAATCCCTACAACAGTCATGGGACATCCCTAACTGACCACACACAATGGATAACCTTACTCCCTGCAGTAATGTCAGCCAGTAAACCTATCAACATTGCAATATGTAAGGCCACCCTACCTTCTAATTCTAAACCAATCAAATCTTTGAAGTCTCTTTGAAAACCCACCTCTTTATTACAGCCTAGCCTACTCCCACTCATACCGCTGGTGTGTCTCCATCTCCACTCATCACAGCGCTGGTGTGTCTCCATCTCCACTCATCACAGCGCTGGTGTGTCTCCATCTCCACTCATCATACCGCTAGCATCTCCCCAACTCCACTCATCACATCGCTGGTGTGTCTCCATCTCCACTCATCATACCGCTAGCATCTCCCCAACTCCACTCATCACATCGCTGGTGTGTCTCCATCTCCACTCATCACAGCGCTGGTGTGTCTCCATCTCCACTCATCACAGCGCTGGTGTGTCTCCATCTCCACTCATCACATCGCTGGTGTGTCTCCATCTCCACTCATCACAGCGCTGCTGTGTCTGTATCTACACTCACACTAGTAGTGTGTATCTAGCTCCACTCACACTAGTAGTTGTCTCTATCTCTACTTGGAGTAACACTCACTCCTCTTCTCTCACCGGTGCCGTTTTCCCACTGGATTGGAATCTCCCACGAGCAGGGCCCTCCCTACACTTCCACACTGTCTGACTGTGAAGAGCACTATGGAACCTCACAAATCAACAACAACAATAATAATAATCATACCTTTCTTTTCAAACTTCCTGATTGTCTCCTCAGATTCATCCTGCTTGGTTCTGTACAGGGCCTTCAATTCCTCAAGCTCATTGTTTTTCCTGTCCAGAATCTGCAGAAAAACACTGCCATTATCTCCCTGTGCTATATAACAGCCCACAGGTTGGCAAATATGCTGAATTACAGAGAGGTTTATATACACCTGCATGTTACAGGATGTGTGCACAACCTGGTCAGCAGTAGAGAAAGGCTCATGTGAATATATTACTGTAACGATCTTTCTTCATACTGATGACAGGCGAAAACCATTGGGGGGCAATACACATGTATGGGGATAAAGCCATTAGAAACAAAGTGTTCAGGGTCAGTCCTCTGCATTGTCAATAACAATATCATCATAGTTTGAAGCTCCGCATGGCGGGAGAGTCATGATGACAAATACAAATCACACAGTTTAAGAATAATAATTTTACCTGTAGGCTACACCCTATGGAGGCAGTCAGCTAATATTCCTATACCCAGTCTTGTTTTATTACTGTGTTTGTTCCCAACTGTAACGGGCTATATAAATAAATGTTAATAATGTTAGTAATAATCATGATGCATCACTATTTCCCAGGGAACAGATAAGTTAGAGTATTTGGTTCAGCCCAAAATACTGGCACATGTGTGTAGGAAACAGGTAAAACTGCAGATTCATATAATGACATGAGGCCGATTACCTGACATAACCCATAGCAACCAATCAGATATTTTTTCCATTAATATAAAAGTATATGGCTGCAAATATATGCACTCAATCTTGTATCTAAGTATTGTTGTCTGTATGACCCTTGCCTGGGACAAGCCAGAAGTTCTCATATATGTCTCTGCAGGTAGCGTCCCGTGACTCTACATAAAGGAGAATCGCTTTCAAGCTCTGAGTCTTCTCCCCACCTGACCAAATATTAACATCCGCCAGCAGAGCCTTTGATGTGTCACGATGCAGTGTCAACTGTGTACAGGCAGCCAGGCCTATATTAAGCTCCCTCATCTGTTACTGGAAGATACTACTGGTATTAATATATCCATTAACAGTTTACAAAATCTTAAATGGAATCATAATACAGGAAATGTGGGGGCTGGGTCCAAAATAAAATATACTACACAGCTCATCTCCCCTGAGGCTACCATCTGTAGCTGTGAAAGCCTATGGACCCGTATAGCATTATCCTGTGACGCTGATTATGTCTGTCAGACAGAATTATGTTCATCTGTTTAGTGACCACACACATCACTACTATCATCCACAGATACCTGAGAGACGTGTCCACAACGCTGTTCATCTTTCACTGAGATATTCAATGATGTCCAATTAAAAATAAAATAGCAATAGATTTGTAAAGTTTTAGGGCAGCAGAAGACCAGGGGGTAAATGTATCATACTCCGGTTTCTTCAACTCGCGGGAGTTCGGTGAGATGACAGCTAAAATTTAAAGCGGCGCTGCCTTGTAAAGGGAAACTTCCCTTTACAAGGCAGCGCCGCTTTAAATTTTAGCTGTCATCTCGCCGAACTCCCGAGAGTTGAAGAAACCGGAGTATGATACATTTACCCCCAGGTGTTTGATTCACAGTTACACTACAACACTGTTTACACCTCGCTTACAGTCACACAACAACACTGTGTACACCTCTCTTACACTCACACTACAATACTGAGTACACCGCTCTTACAGTCACACTACAACACTGTGTACACCTCTCTTACAGTCACACTACAACACTGTGTACACCTCTCTTACACTCACACTACAACACTGTGTACACCTCTCTTACACTCACACTACAATACTGAGTACACCGCTCTTACAGTCACACAACAACACTGTGTACACCTCTCTTACACTCACACTACAATACTGAGTACACCGCTCTTACAGTCACACTACAGTGCTACGCATGCCCCTTATAGTCACATTACAACACTGTGTACACCTCTCTGATTTATACTACAACATTGTGTACACCTCTCTTACAGTCACACTACAACACTGTGTACACCTCTCTTACAGTCACACTACAACACTGTGTACACCTCTCTTACAGTCACACTACAATACTGAGTACACCGCTCTTACAGTCACACTACAACACTGTGTACACCTCTCTTACAGTCACACAACAACACTGTGTACACCTCTCTTACACTCACACTGTGTACACCTCTCTTACAGTCACACTACAGTGCTACGCATGCCCCTTATAGTCACATTACAACACTGTGTACACCTCTCTGATTTATACTACAACATTGTGTACACCTCTCTTACAGTCACACTACAACACTGTGTACACCTCTCTGATTTATACTACAACAGTGTGTAAACCGCTCTTACACTCACACTACAACACAGTGTACACCTCTCTTACACCCACACTACAACACTGTGTACACCTCTCCCACCTTCTGTACATCTGCATCGTGTTTCTGCTGCATCTTGAGCTTCTCTTCATGAAATCTTGCCTCCATACCCTTGATTTTCATGTCCATCTACAAAAGTAGAGAACAATTGTGAATGGGACATGTGTAAAAATGGTCTCCTGTCCATGGATTCTTGTAACCTGTATATAAAAATTGTCCAGCAGTTCCATCCTTTATATGGTCCGAACTCTTAGTTGACTTTTAATGTCCTTACATTTCTCAGTAGAGATACATTAGTGCATATACATATTATCCATTTATTTAACGGTCTATGTTGTAATTGATATCTGTCTAAATCTATTCATTCTGTCACATTAGCTCATTTATAACACACAGATCATTGTTTCAATGCAGAATGTCACCTGCTTTGTTCCTCAGTCATAAAAATGAATTACATATTTTTGGTTGAAACTAGTATCACAAGTAAAAAAAATGTTTTATATTATCAATGCTGGAAAACAACAGGTGACTGTTTTACAATTATGTCAAGAATGTGTTAGCCAATGTCAAAGTCTCCCTTACTGAGCAATGACATATCAGCATGTGAGTTTATGAAAGAAAATTGCAATGGATGGGTACTGCTCTTTAAAAAGATTAAACAATTCCCAACAAAGTCTGTTAAGAAACAGAAAATATACATTGTGTACACATGACACACATTCACATGAGTCCTGCTCAGGGCAGATGGATTTAATATCTGTAGATCAAAGGAAAAAGGAAATATGTCCATCAAGTCCTTACCTATATCTCCACTTGACCCAAAGTAGGAAAGAAATCCTAGAATAACCCTCATAATACAACATTTGAGTTTCTAATACAACTTCAAGTTTTGATTAGAATTACAGTAAGATGCTGAGGTGGTTCACTTATCCAAGTGTGTTTTCCCGTCACTACCAGTTGTATATTCCGATACGGAACACTTTCAGTACACCAGTTGTACATTTCAATACGGAACACTTTCAGTACATCAGTTGAATATTCTGATACGGAACACTTTCAGTACACTAGTTGTACATTTCAATACGGAACACTTTCAGTACATCAGTTGAACATTCTGATACGGAACACTTTCAGTACACCAGTTGTATATTCCGATACGGAACACTTTCAGTACACCAGTTGTATATTCCGATACGGAACACTTTCAGTACACCAGTTGTATATTCCGATACGGAACACTTTCAGTACAACAGTTGTATATTCCGATACGGAACACTTTCAGTACACCAGTTGTATATTCCGATACGGAACACTTTCAGTACACCAGTTGTAATATTGCGATTCGGAACACTTTCAGTACACCAGTTGTATATTCCAATACGGAACACTTTCAGTACACCAGTTGTATATACCAATACGGAACACTTTCAGAACCTAAATTTAGGTTACCTTTAATAGACACTTTAAGTAGATATGTGGGATGTGATTTTAGTAAAGACAGTTTGTGGAGAAAAAAAAATGTATGGCTCCTTCCTAAACTAAAGAAAAACCAACCAAAGTAACAGAAATTTGAGGTGCTCTGGGGCCTGTGGTTGCTTCGGCAATTCATGAGACCCAAGGAGGTGGTAATTATGCAGCTTCCATAATGCCCCTGTGCATGTAAGACTTGGTCACTCATATTAGCCAAAACCAAAAAGCTGCTCTGTGTGGGGCTGGATTTTTTTAGAACAAGGGGATTCAAAATTATTACCTCCCCTCTAAAGGTGACAGACTCTTACACTGACAAATGTAGGGAAACTGGTGATCAGAATGATTTGAAAGCCACATATGTGCACAAGATCTGTGTTGGCCGCCAAGAGTTTGTGGCAACCTGGAACACGGGGTGTCCTTTAATCAAACTGAGCACAGCACAGGATGGTTGTAGCTGGGTTCATTATTTTTACTAGAAATGGGCAGAAAAATACAGAGTAGACCCCTCTACAAATTGAAACTAAACCCAGCACTGAAAAGTGCAAGCATTCCTAGCTAAACTGGTAGTAGTTGTGGCTAGGGAAACAAAAGGGAAGTGGGCAAAAAGTCCAAAGACCCATTACTCATATGCCCCTGTACCAACTACTGCAATCTCTATTGGGCAAATAACAACATAGGGCCTGATTCATCAAGGCACGTATCTGCCACTTTTGTGCCTATCGCCCAAAATTACTCTGTGCCAAACTCAAGTGCACACAGCCACGTCTGATTCACGCCCTACGTACGTCAAGTTACTTACTTTGATGTCCTATCTCTTACTCCAGCTATAGTGTAAGTCCTGATCAGTAGTGATGACACTATCGTATGCATGCTATAATATTTGTTTGCAATCACGAGCAACTGTAAAAATATATTTTACGTTCAGTAGACATTAACAACATTCTAATAATTCTATATAAGATTCTCGCCCCCCCAATACACAACTCACTGAATCTCTTGAAGCAGCACAGGAACGGGGTCTGGGGATTTTACTTGATCAAGAAGGACAGTAGCTACTTCGTCAATGTATGACTAAAGATTCAATTAACAGACTAACTAAGGAGAACACAAAGTCTACACTAGATGGAATTTGGTCCTTTAAGTTGCACAGTATATACCCACAATCATCTAATCTGTGCTGGAGAAATTGTGGGCAAATTGAAACATTTTTGCGTATATGGTGGGACTGTCCATCTATTCCAGTTTCTGGGTAGTCCTACTCTCCTTAAGTGTACACACTGTTTGCATTCAACTCCCCCGGGACCCCTCACAATTTTTTTGGGCAAACTAATTGCTTTGGTTTTTAAACCCTGGATTAAAAAAAAAAAAAAAAAAAAAACACCATATACAGTGGATACAGTAAGTCTAACCACCCCTTATTGTGGGTGAAAATGGTTGTAATCAACCCCAAAGATCAGCTGTTCCTGTAGGATTTCCTTGCAGTTTTCCTGGTTGCATCCTACTCCAATTGCCATGGCCCACAAATAGCTTTCAAAGCACCTACGGGATCTTATTGTTGAAAGATACCAATGAGAAAAGGGGAATAAAGGAATTTCAAATCATTACATGTACCACAGACACTGTGAAGACCATCATCATAACGTGGAGTAAATGTGGCACAACTGGGACATTGCTAAGATCAGGACGTCCTTACAAAGTTGATGACAGGACAAGGATAACACTCATCAGGGAGGCTACCAAGAGGTCTACAGTAACATTAAAGCAGCTGCAGGAATTTCTTTCAGGAATGGGTCACTCCCTGCATGTGACAACAATCTCCCATATTCTGCACGTGTTAGGCCTATGGGGCAGGTTGGCAAGACGGAAGCCATTTTTTACAAAAATCATTCAAGCCCATGTAAATATTGCAAAAAAGTATGTTAAACTACCCCAAACAATGTGGGAAAATAGACTGATGAAACCAAGGTTAAACTTTTTGGCTTTAATTTTAAAATATATGTGTGGTGCAAAAACAACACCCAGAGATCACCATGCCAACTGTGAGGCATGTTGCTGGCAGCATTATGCTTCAGACTTTCTTCTCTTCAGCTGGGACAGGAGGCCTAGCCAAGTAGAGAGCATAATGAATAGCTCCAATTATTAACATATTTTGGCACAAAACCTGCCAGCCTCTGTCAGGTAAAGAAAGAGGAGCTTCACCTTCCAACATGTTAACGATCCAAAGCACACATCCAAATCAACCAAGCAATGGCTTCAGAAAAGGAAGTCTTGGAATGGCTCAGTCAGTGCCTAGACCTCAATCCCATTGAAAACTGAAGGAATGACCTAAAGAGAGGAATGGGATATAATTTCAACTCCCAAGTGTGCAAAGGTAATAGAGACTTATTCAAAAAGATTCCCTGCTATAACAAAAGCAAAAGGTGCCTCCACAAAATATTAGTTTTGGGTTGTGCATACTTATGCAACCATGGTATTGTAGGTTTATTTATTTTCACTTCTGTTAAGATACAAAAGCAAAACTCATAAATTTGTTGGTTTTCATTTGAATTTTGTTGTTTGCGAGGTCACAAAGGTGGAAAAGATCTGACATGATTTATCTTGATTTGACAAAGTACCGGGGCCCTGGCCTGTCTGTGTATTGGGAGGAGCCAAAAACGTGGTCTGGAAAAGTCCCACTCCGTTACTATGGAAAGGGGCCCCAAAAAGTTGCTGTATCGGCAAATTTCTCTTGGCAGCCCTGGTTCCACTTGCACTGGTATTTACAAGCAATATCTTGTTAGATGAGACATAATGAGGGCTCTGCTTTGTTGTATTTAAGCATTTATCCAGAATGACTGTTTATAGTCTGCTGTTTAAAATAAAATAAATAAAATAAAAAAAGTATTTATGCTAATAGGATGCCAACTTAAAGTTCTGAAACAAAACAGTGAAATGGACACATCACGATTTATTGGAAATCAGTCGGGAACTAAACATCACTGCCCACCATGGGGTTAATGGAACATTATTTGACGGAGCAGTGTAATTATGAAGAGCCACCTTTGTGTCTGTGTATTACAGATGTGCCAGTGATAGGGCAGCAGTGAGTTCTGTATAGAAATGTATCTCACATTATTCAGTACAATGACGTCACAGGGTCCAGGCAGAACAGAGCAGGTCCGAGCGTCCTCTCCACAGCTCCCATGTCTAAGGAAGAATGAGCAGAACAGCTGACGTGCAGATTTCTTTGTGAAATTCATCGCAGTTTAAACATTTCCAGAATGCCTGAGTCAATGCATTGCAGGGACACAGATAACCACATCAAAGGCCGCTTTCGCAAACTCACTCATTTTTCAAGCAGCGAACCAAGGAGCAGGATGTAGGGGATTTCATGGCCGTGGACGATGTTCTATTTAGAAATTTGTGCTTTAAAGCTCTAAAGCTTAAACAGAAGCTGACGTTCTGTGATAAAAATCAGTAAGGGCTTTACACACCCGCTAATAAAAAAATCCCAAAACGGCAACCTCAGTTGTTCAAAGAACTAAGTACAGCTTTTTGGATTGTAATATTGTAAAACCATTAAGCACATGTCTATTCTGACCATATGACTGAATATCTATAGCCTAATATGCTCAATATTGCGCCTTTACAACACGATTCCACAGTGGGACTTACCGTTCTTTTCTATTATTTGAGGGGAGGATATTAGGATTAATCTTTAGATTCTGCCTGGAGTTCCCACTAAAGGTGACCACTAAAGGTGACCACACGCAGGTGATATGAACTAAACAATATGCGTTTTAATACTAGGTATTTTGGTAAATGTAGTCGGGAGGTGAATTTGATTGGTCAGTCTCAGATCAGATCCCAGTGATGCTGGAAACAATCGGGAGGTAAATCTTATTGGTCAGTCTCAGATCAGATCCCAGTGATGCTGGAAACATTTTGCCCACTCAGCCAAAACTGACAAGTTTCAGCACTCGGGCCAGGTTTGAGCGCACAGAATGGTAGTTAAAATAGTGAGCATAGCCGACCCATTGACTCGGCTTAACAAGGCCCTTTGCTGAAAGTTCCAGAAGGAAGGGATAAGCATAATGCCATTTCTGTTATCTGAATGCTGAAAATGCCCGAGATGATTGTCTTGGACATCTCCATACACCCCTATCAACATTAAGGAACCATATGACACTGATATGTGTTTATATCTTGACCAATGTTTCTTTCCAATTCAAACACACATCTAATGTATGTATGCATTCATGACAGAAAATGTTTAAGGACTGCTCGGGTTCACAGTTCTATGTCATGCCACCGCTGGGCTGTAATATGGTTTATAGAAGTTAGCTAAATAAATGAATTAACTAGCAATTTTAGACTGAAATATTTAAATGTACCCTAACATGCTTGCCACCTGTTTACTGCAATGTTTGGGGTGGGCCTTGCATCCCTGTAACTTCATAGGTCTTAATTTCTCAACCAATGAAAATGTTCTGTTAAAAATGATTGGCTCAAACACCTGACCATTGAAATGACCACTGACAGCAAGGGGCACAATCTGCTTTACTATTTGAGCATTCCACCCATCTCAGGGGTATATTTACTAAACTGTGGGTTTGAAAAAGTGGAATTGTTGCCTATAGCAACCAATCAGAATCTAGTTATCATTTATTTAGTACAGTCTACAAAATGACAACTAGAATCTGATTGGTTGCTATAGGAAACATCTCCACTTTTTCAAACCCGCCATTTAGTAAATATACCCCTCAGTGTAACATTTCTGTGATTTGGGTATAGCCTTTCTGCTTCATCTGATAGAGTGATGGGAAATAGATTAGATAGAATAGATATGTAGACAGACAGATATCTGTTTAATGTGTACTTGAATATAGGCGACATCGACTCTTAATAAAACATTGGTGAAAAATTGGTGTAAGGTTGTAATACCAATAGTTCTAGATTTACCACAAAACAATCCATTGTTTCGCCATGAAAATATTTAAATCCAGCTACAGTATTTCAAACCCTAAAAAAAATAACATTTTGACGGAGGATAAGATGAGTTTCTCAAAGCGTTTACTCAAAAATTAGGAGAAAGTAATGGGAAAAGTCAGCAAACATACCTCTTTCTTATGTAAGCGAAAGAGAGCTTGTTCATCGCGATAGTCAGCGCTCCTTCCCAGGCGTGATTGTGGGGAAACCTGTGGTAACACGGTTATTATTATTATCTTTTATTTATATATTAATATTATATTTTATTCAAAAGGCGCCACAAGGTTTCCGCAGCATATCTAATATATAAAAGCCTAGCGGCGTGTTAGTGTGTGTGTGGAAAAAACTATTTTCTCAGAAAGGGCTCATCCAATTGACCTGAAATTTGGTATACTGACATTATTTGACAAAAAAATTATAATAGTGAAGTCAGTTAACTTTCATCATCCCCCCTTCCCCCCGTGGGAGGGGTAGTAAAGGCTAAATTTACGAGTTTAGAGCTCAAACTCATTTTCGTGAGGTAATTTTACCACATGAACACACATGCTGTGTTAGTGTGTGTGTGTGTGTGTGTGTGTGTGTGTGTGTGTGTGTAAAACTACCGGGTGACAAGCTCAAGCGCCACCTGCTGGGCGGAGTTATATACTACACTGACCTACTAAATTCTTAGCATTATCTAATATATAAAAGCCTAGCGGCGTGTGTGTGTGGCGATGAAGATGACAAGAACCTTTTTAACACCTTAAGTAGCTTGATTTGACTAGAATGCATGAGTATCATGCACGGGTTAACTTGCATATATATATATATACACAGATAAGAACAATGGGTTCAGATAGTTAAAATATATATTCCAGGGGCAAAACTTTTCGCAATTTTTGAACATCATTATCAAGCAGAAGTTATTTTAATCTCACAAAATATCTTCACACAGTGCAAAAAGTAGTTTTTGTTTTAAAAACAATAAAATCAGCCTAATCCTCACCCACAAAGAGATATTTACAAGTGTATATGAGCACTATGAAACATGTAATTACTTATCATTTTTATGTAGAATCATGTATGCATTTATATGTACATAATATATGGAATAATATATCTCATATTGTAAATTATAAGAACTGACAGATTATAAGCTGCAACATCGGATCTTTCAGTTTATAGTGATATTATTTATACAAGTTTATACGCATATTAGCATGACATGTGAAATTATTTGTACAGATGTCTCTTCCTTTCACTATCCTTTTGTCACAGCAATCTTTTGATAGAGAGAGACGAGGGGGTAAATATATTAAGACGACAACGACTGCAAGATGAAGAAAATCGGCAAGTTTGCAGTCAAAATTTAAAGCTCTGATGGCTTTAAAGGCAAAACAATGCCTTCAAAGCCATCGCCGACTTAAATCATCGCTGCAAACTTTTCTGGCGACTTGCAGAAATCGGAACTTAATACACTTACCCCGTGGAGTTAAAAAAACAACAATATTGCATTAATATATCATAAGCATGCATGCAACACTTATTTCAAACTGCAGATTATGTTGTGCTTATGTAAAACTGCATTGCACATACGTGCCTTCTGTATGGCAACCATGGTGAGCTTATGAAGAAATCTATATGTATATGAAGAATGACATGTACTACATACTGTGTACTGGTAATCTGGGCTGATATGTACTACCACAGGGAGACCACGAGCAAGGGGACCCCCTGCTATAGAGCTGGTCACTGCAGGGCAGCTGCTTCACATGAGAGAGTGGCCACAAAATTAAAAAATAAATGCATGCCACCCTCCCAGAGGCTACGAGGCCAAATTGTTTAGCAGCCTTGCTGGGTAAAAATTTGGGGAGGGGACAATGCTTCTCTTTTTAATTATTTAGATTTTGATTATTATTAGACAGGTCACTGAAAGATTGACAGCACGGCACCAGAACGGATCGTTCTCTCATCTTGTGAAAAGTTATGTTAATCTATGTGTACATTTCTGTAAATATATAAAAATTCCTAGTCTGATGCTTAATACATACCGGAGGTAGAGGCAATGGCTTTTCTCTCAGATATCTTGGTTTTTCTATCTATTGACAAAACATACATGCAATGATTACACAGAAATGTACTGTTCCTGATTGTTGGCCACTTTGTAAACACCAGCTAACAGTGAGTTTACCAGTGATCATTCCAACAAGCATTATTCCATCACCGGTCACATGAGAACGCTAACATTTATACTTGTTAATTTAAGATGTAATGCTAATACCACAATCGTTTTGACAGTAATGCAAAAGTAATGATCTATGTCATGTGCTGAAAAACAGTTGGCGGAATAGCGAAGAACTGTAAGTGATTGACAGTTACTTACGGTCAGACTACAGATGCTACACTGTGTCATTTATGAAAAATAAATGAATAAATAAAAATAAAAAACAAACAGGCAATATGCTTCATCCCCCAAATCTGCAGCCAGCCCCAGTTCTAGACAGCTTGGGCTGGTTTCCACTATCTATCATCAGAAAGTTTACTACTTTTCCATGTTCTGCAACATCATGAACGTTGGGTTCCCATTCTGGTGAAAACCAGCCCCAAGTTGGTCAGCACTTTATAGAGTTTCACTGGTTGTCGCTGACCATTCCTATGCCAAGCCATCAACTCACAGATTTCGAGTGTCATCTGCACACCTACGTAATACCGCAGTAGTGGGAGGATGCCGCTGCCACCACCAAACTCTTTTCCCTGCACCTGGAACTACTCACGCTTCTAGAGTAATGTGTAGATGCAGCACCTCTGTGCTGGCTGCTCTAGCTGAATCCCCCTTGACCAGTGACCATTGATGAGAATTGCTGCTAGCTACAGAGAGCTGAAGCAGGAAACTGGGCTCAACGCAGGACAACCAAGGGACTGGTTAAAGAGAGAGCGCTTTAATCTGTTGGTCAAAGGAACACTGGAGGGCAGGCATCTCACAAGCAAGATCTTAGTAACGGTTTTATTGACTCAAATAGCTCATATACCAGCAGAGCCATGATGTCCTTGCACGCCAGTAGAGGGAAGTGATGTAGGAAAACTTTACATAGGCTGATAACCTTTCTGTTATGCAGATTTTTACATCTCTGTACATTTACTATAGTGGCAGGGGTGCTGGTCTGCCCTTGGCCATATGCAGCTGCCAGAAGACTCAGCCCCATCTCAGCAATAGCACATCATAGTTTGGACTGGAAGATCTAATCACCTCTCCAGACTTACTTGTAAGACCTTGTGAAGTGATCTTGCTTCACCATCAAGCCAATTTCAGCATCAAAAAGGTTTGGAGCAAGATCCCGGGTACAGCTTGGAATTGCCGGCTGCCGGAGTTGCTGGGAGTACTTCCGACACTGCCGTTCTCTGGACTCTGTACAGTGGGCACTGTATTCTGACACTGCCAGGTCCATCATCCCTGACCCCATTGGTCCAGAAGGTATTTATAATTACTTAGATGCAAGATGAATGTATAGATATAAACAAACAGCTTCCATGATGAGAGAATGGACAGGCAGGGGGGCTACAATTTGTGTGTGTATTTTTTAAAACTCTCGGTATATTGAACAAGGACAGGGGAACCAATATAGTGTGGACCCACTAGGGTGCAAAACTGCCATTCCAAGGGTCTGAATTGTATTAATCATTTCATCCCCCCCAGGCCAGGGTGGTTAGGATGAACCTCAGTGCTTTTGAACATGGGTCTGGTAACCTTTGGGGGAGCATACTATTATTGAGTACTACCACCCCCTTCCTTTCTCTAGAACTCTACTGACCAGAATTTCAGGGTGAACATATGGTAAGTGTTTTGTCTCATTAAAACCAAAGACTAGAACCGATCTCTGCCAGCTGTGGAGCTTGTGCAAAAATTGAGCCCTTTTGTAGAGTGCAAAGAGTAGGGACACCCCTGAAGAAGCACTTCTCTCTTTATAACTTTATCTCATTACAATAATCTCACTCCGCAAATTGATATGTGAGCAAACTTCTGCCCTTCTGAAAATACGGTCATTTCACTCTGCAGACCTATAACGCCCTGATGGAAATCTGGGGGCAATTCAGCAAAAATAAGTGCACTGCTGGCCAAAAGCTACATTTGTGCTCTGGAGTGGCCGCTTTGCAATTTGTAAGTTACCTCCATTGTCTTTACAAAGTCTACACACAATACCTCAATTCATAGTTCTGTGATGTATGGTATATGGGTAAGAAAGAATCTGTTATTTCTGAGAGTTGGCATATCTCTTCTTAACAAGGTCAAAAATAAACATTAGGCTACTGAAGGACAATGGGAAGGATACATTCCTATCATTGGCGGATGATCTTAACCAAGTGGCTGAGATCTTAATTTATGTATGCAAAGGTGATTGTGGCTGAGCCTATAGAAAGGGTATAAAGTGGGATAAACGTATATAAAATAATTATCGATCTTGATGAAAGATTGAACCACAAAGGTACAACAAAGGTATTTTGAAAGAAGTTACAAGTTAACCACTGTGCAGTAGTGCCGTATGCAGCACAGTATGCAAACTAGTGTTAAAGCAATTATAATATAGTGCTACAGAAAAGGGTAGCACTTAATCAATAAGAAAAACAAACAACTGTAATAAAACTAGCCACAATAAGTCGCAGTCAACTGTTGCTTTCCTATATCCATATACCCACTGGAAGAGAAATCTCTAGATTGATATATTTGTGAATGCAGCTCCTACTTCAGGACTGCTATAGAACCATTAGGATAAACTCACTCTGATTACTTTAGATTATAGCTGTGCTGGAGCTGTCAGTGTGAAACAAAATACAGCTAATAAAAGAGAAGTATAAACTTTTCTTTGGATTGATATTGCAACATGTTTGTCCAAAAACAACTAGAGTGCTTGATCATAATCCAAATCAAAGTCGATCAGATCATTATTGGGCATATTATAAAATGCTATTGGACGATGAATGCACACCACCCCTATCCGTGTGTGTAGAAGTCCAAATCTGACACTGGTTCTGGTGCTCTGGGCATGTGACAAGGGATAAGTGGCACATAAGTGGCCAGTTTAAGCAATGCTGTATGTGTCAACATTGTCAATCTGTGGCTGTCCAGTTGCTGTGGAACTATAAGTCGAAGCATGCAATACATGCTGGGACTTGCAGTTCCACAACAGCTGGGCAGCGATTGGTTGGTCAACTAGTATCAAATAAGCACTGAAAACAGACAAATCAGAATAGATTCTAGAATTTTGAAGAGGTGTCATGCTGACCATTCTTTATTTATTGCTTGTCCTGTCTCTATAGGTAGATCTAGTGCTAATAAAAAAAAAACTATTTGGGGGGAGCAGAAACCATAGCTCCCCTACAATTTTGGTTACTAGCCACCCTAGGCTGATTATCACTATAATAGGGACTCCTGCAGCATAAAGTCCCTCATTATAATGATGGGGGAAAGATGGGTAGGCATCAGCATGTCTGCAGTCCATGTTTAATGGACAAGGGGTCCATAAGACCAGCCACACCTCTTAAAAATGCACTTTCCTCCTCCCCTTGTGTGTATTTTACTTAGGCTTTATGAAGACCATTTACCAAGGGCACTTGGCAGCACAAATACATCTTTGGACCTACTCCATGCCTCTATCTGTGCATGGTGTGCATAGGTTTGCGGAGTAAACAAGGTACATCTGCTGAAGAGTATTCAGTGGGTAGAAGTTGGGCAGAGTGGAGGCAATCCCACTGAAGCATGGACGAGTGGCACCAGTGCACTTAGTTTTGCAGAGTAACACAGAAGAGAGAATCGATTTGTCTGGTCCAAATATGAAGCTCTAGTAAATAGGTGGCGGAAAAATAATGTGTGCATAAGAAACATCCTGGAATCGGTTGACACAAAGGAGCTACTCACTCACCTATATCCGGCACTAGTGGACACAGATTCCCTACTAGAGAGGACCCACTGCACTCTCTGGCCAAAACCCAAAAATCACATCCTTCAAGGAACATTATTGTATGATTTCTAAGCAATAAAGTGAGAGTAAGGCTCTTTGATGCTATTCGTAGCCTTGCGCATATATTTTCTGAAAACACTAAACTGCAAAACAACCAAGACTTAACTTTAACTACTATACTTAACCTAAAGGACAAGTAGGACATTTCCAGCGCTCTCTGAGAACAAGAGTGAGATACAGGTGGGGTTTCCCTTTCAGACTTCTGGTGGAGGTAGTTGGCGAGATAATGACCATTAGGGCTCCTAAGGAGGGTAAATAACTGATCAAATGCCTTCACTAAAGCAGGTTCCCCGAATATTCTCCCACATCACCCACTAGAAGTGGAAACACATTTTTTTAAGCAAAGTCCATCTTACGCCAAAAGATTGAGTACAATCAACTCTATTTTAATCATCCACAAACAAGCAAATTAGACATCCATTAGTATTTCACCAAAAATGGAAAAAGTACAGTCTTCTTTCGTTCAGAAAACAACACTCCACCCCCATTAAAGTCTGCCTAATCTTAGCCTGTTATTGTTCCGATCACCCAATACATGGACTAAGCAAACATTAAAACAGAGAAGTATTGCTCAGCTATTCTTCAGCTTTTGCTCAAATCACTCTCAACTACATCATCTCATCTCTGCAATCTTGAAGTCAAAAACCCATCCGCTCCCTGATCCAATTCTCTTTTAGCTAAACTTGGACAAACCATTGTATAATGATTTCAACTAGGACATTATAGCAGAAGATGTCATTATAGATGGTTTTGAGAGTTGACAATTACAAACCTGCATATATCACTTGCAATAAGCTTACCCACTGTGAAAGTCAAATAATTGGATGAAGTAAACTAAATTATTTAATTACCGTGAGATTGCGATTAGTACGCCAGATGTTATGATGCAATCGCATGGATTAATAACACACATTTACATTCACACTTACACTTACACTTGTAAATAATATACATTTAAGCTTCCAATCCACATTTATCAGTAAAATGCATTAGAGATTATTTATACATAAATGATACTATATTAAAGGTATCTAAGGCTCAGGATATAGGAAATATATCATGTTTAGTGTAATTTTGATCTACACATTACCATGAGGAATTCGCTACCATCAGCGAAGCGATCACTTCCTGCAATCGCTAGTTATAGAAGATAAAGGATTAATACTCAAAATTACATTGTGTTTGGAATACAAATAGGTTGGTAAAAACTGGATTAGGCAAGTTCTCTTAGGCACAACATGTGCTCAGCTGCTGGAGTGAGCTGGCTACATCTTATCCCTGGACTAATAAAGACCTCACTAAGTTTTATCTGTGTACATAGTGACATCATCAGTTTTTCTTGTAAACCGAAACTGCATATAAGCAAGTTTCTTTGGGCCATTGTTCTCTACCTTCCTGACTGCAGACTACATGGACCTGGGCCTAGGTGAAGCGCTAGCGAAAATGGAATGTATTTGGTTGTTATATTTTCCTGTGTCATTGTTATACCTTTTTATGAGTCATAAGGCTTGCTGTAAATCCTGCTATAATTTGCAATTAAATATCTTTGTGCGATGGAACCACAATAATCGCATTGGACAATGTTTATTGGCAAGGAACAAAATGAACATAACACCCTTAAGGGATTCACTGTATGTTTTTAATTGGCCACAGTGCCATTTTTACTGTGTCGGACAGCTTTACAAATGAGTAAAATAACACAATAAAACATGCCAACTTTTTAATATAGAAGTCATAACCACTATGATATAGTGACAAAAGCAGCTGAGAAATCGGAAGCTGGGTATCTGTATCCTCCAGATACATAGGCACTGCTTTTAACAGCCTTCCTTATAGGCAATATTGCTTTCATGCTACAATACGAATCATCATCATCTATTTATATAGTGCCACCAATTCCGCAGCGCTGTACAGAGAACATTTACCATTCACATCAGTCCCTGTTCCATTGGAGCTTACAGTCTAAATTCCCTACCACAACTTACACAAGTATGTTTTTGGAGTGTGGGAGGAAACCCACACAAAAACGGGGAGAACACTGTGCTGCCCATTTTGTGTGCATCCTCTGGGATATTTTACTAATTTGTTAAAATGCAAAAAAGCCATTGTATATTTGTAATGGCTATCAGGAGAACTATTAGGGAATTTAAAGAATATTAGAAACGCTCCCTAGATGCAAAGCAGGGTAGGTCACAAATAATCTTCATATACGACTAAACAAACCCCTTTAATTAATTTAAGCAGACTGGGAGAGATGAGATTTTCTACTTTGTTTTGTAAGTCCTTCCACCACTGTAAATCCTGCTTGAGATTAATCTAGAATTTTGATCCAATTTGACCTGTCTATATTCGCCCTCATCTAGAGCCTAGTAACAATCAATAAAGTATACCGGAGTACCTCATCTATTTTCCTACTGCTAGTAAAGCAGATTAGGGGGTAAATGTATCAAGCTGCGAGTTTCCGGCGGGTTTGAAAAATGGAGATGTTGCCTATAACAACCAATCAGATTCTAGTTTTTATTTTGCAAAATGTACTAAATAAATAACTAGAATCAGATTGGTTGCTATAGGCAACATCTTCAAGTGACAAACCGGCTGGAAACTCGCAGCTTGATACATTTACCCTTATGTTAGGTGTTTATATGCAAGTAAATGAGAACTAATTGCTCTAATCCCGGGGTTCCTCTTACCCGCAAGGAAGGAGGCAAGAGATGATTGAGAGACAAGATGACTATAGAAGACCTACAGTGACTAGGGCAATCCTATAAGAGTACTCCAAGAAACTGACTCACACATCATCATCATCACCACCATTTATTTATATAGCGCCACCAATTCCACAGCGCTGTACAGAGAACTCACTCACATCAGTCCCTGCCCCATTGGAGCTTACAGTCTAAATTCCCTAACACACACACACACACACACACACACACACAGTGCAAAGTCTAACAGGAGACTTCATTGTGGGTTTAACCTGTCTCACCTTAGCAAACTATTGCTTTCCATATCTTCCTTTCCCATTATTAACTCTCCTGCCACTGTTACAATCAGAGCGCAGCTGCCTAGCCTTTGAAGAAGCTTCCCCATTGCTAAGTAGGCCTTAGGGCAGCACGACCCTGCCACTGTGGGTGCACCATGGAATTTCAGCTCCAGAACCATCAGAATGCTCAGTGGAGGTGGCTGCAGTTACTGTGGCTTGCAGATCACTGCACTCTGCAAATCTTATTGCCTTGAAAAAAGACCAGAGAGAGCTTGAAACGCGTTTGGAAATCAGTGGATACCTGCCGGCATATGTGAGAATTTCATTGTGCAGATAGCAGATTAAACAAAACCTGGAAGTTGTTGAAGGACTTTTCATATCCTGCATTTCAAATAACTGCATTTAGTAGGAAGGTCTGCATTACCATAGGAAGAGGAATTGTTTATGTGATGTGCTATAAATGTACCTTTTTATGCAAGTTTTTATGAAATAAATCAGATCTAAAAATGGGCTTTCCCCGTCCATTACAGCAAGTACTGTCCATCACCACTTCCCTCCACCACCTCTTTTCATTTGTTGTATTGTCTCCGAAACTTTGCTCCAGCCAACAAGCTGCTGCAGAGTTTTGTTCCAATGATAACACAACTATCAAAGGGTGGATTGTGACAGTAACATGGCAGAGGAAAGTATAAATGGCTGAACGATAGACAAGATGGCTGAAAACTTGGAAGTTAAGCAATATTATTTTTTTACTGGCTTGCATACGCCAGTACATGCCAATCCATAAATTGCTAAGTTAGGATCAGATGAATTTTCTGCAAACTGACTAAATAAGGTTCCTGGAAAAACTGATGACGACATAAGAGGCATTGAGGTATGGATGCTTTAATCAGTGGTGTCATAAAGTTTAAACCAATTGTAATCATTTCTTGTGATGTAAACATGGGTATAAAACATTGTGTATTTGTTATAGTGGGTGTGACTGCTTGGTTTGAACCAGACATCCTATTATACATAGCAAATACAAAGAAACTTGCTGTCATCTAATACTTGTTCATAGTTTTTGATATGTCTGCGATGACATACATATTACTAGGCTGATTAAAGAGATCTAATTGGCCACTGAAATACAGAATTGTTTTCTTATGCCAGTAATATAAAGTTCATCTTAATGGGACAAATTTCATAACTTTTTTTTGAATTTGTCAGATGCATCTACATGCAAAATTACTACAAAATGTTGATATTTCTCCCATGCCATTTGGTAACACTGAGGCTGCACAGAAGAGCTTACAATCAACTGGATGGAAAGCAAACATCACTAATTATTTTTTTCAGCTGTCGAGCAGAGAACATCATTTCAAAGCAATGTGTGTTTGGGGGAGAAAAAACACACTGTTTACACAAAAAGAACTGAAAATACTTTTCTAAATACAAAATACAGGCACGGATTTAATTATCAACTCTATTTCAAGACCAAATAGAATCTGCTTCTCAAAAACAAAGCGTAGGGGATAAAAAGAGAGAGAGAGGAAGGGCTGGAGAGTGTGTGCAATATTTTATAAGGACTTAGTCATGAGTTCGCCTGCTCGCTTACAGCGCCCAGATGGTCTTTGATGTCTGGTGTTCCCACTTTGTAATCCACAATAACAAAATATCCACTTTTTCCCCTCCTCTGGTCTGTAAACATTTAAAATTGTCTTAACATTTTTTCTTTCAAGATTGTCATTTAGAAAACGTTTGCTCATACAGCATGACCGCATAAAGAAAAAAGTAGGGAAGAAAAGAATAAAAAAAAATAAAGAAATGTGTGTTTCGCTGCCAAACCCCCTTTTGCCCCTCAACAATAAGGAACAGCAAAAAATAATGTAAAAAGAAACTAAACACAAAGTTACAGATAAATGACTTTAGCTGTGTGATGAGAGCAACATGCAAATTTAGCAATATTTAACAGCAATGACAGGAGGAGGCAATCAAAAAACAGATGTATGAGATCTGGGCGTGCCAATAGAACGGCTATGAATCAAATGACTAAAGGGGGCTGTTGGATGCGAAACGCGCAGAGCTGAACTAACGTTGAACTGTGCCTGGGTAAAGAATATTCCATTACTACAAGCTGCAATTTGACATACTTTATTAAAGCCTTTCTTCTTTTTAATCTGACCAGGAGGCTCTTCTTTTTTGGCATTGTGGTGTATAAAATATTCCTTCGTTTCCCAGGAAAGTCTGGCCCACCAACATTGTATTGACATAAATCATGAGGACTGGAGCCGGAGAGGGGAGAGTTTTACAGATTAGCACGACGTAAAAAATAGATCTAAATTAATAAAGCAGAGAGAGCAATTATCCATTGTCAACACACCAACATTTCCTATACTGTCAGAAGGAACACGAGACCTTAACTGCAAAGCATTATGTCTTGGGAATGAAATCAAGTCAATATCATTAAAATGTCATCATGCGGGAGATTTTCAATTTATCGTACAGTACTGTCCACTGTCTGCTGGAATATAGTGTAGTTCAACGTATTTTCAATGTGGCAAAACGTTTGTTGAATGTTGAGCAACATTTGACAACGGGTCCTATGACATCACAGAATTCCTGATTCCATATGGTCAGAAGGCGAGTTATATACCCCACAGGGCCTAACTACTACAACACAGGAGAAACATACTTCTCCTTATTCATGAAAGTTAAAAACAAACGTACATGTCAGACGTCAGTAAAGGTGCTCTTAGGTCCCCAAATTCACACTATTACTATAATCTTGATTTATAAAATATTATCATGGCAATGTAATAAACAACTGGCAATAGCCATATTGCGGGGTGTCCTGAAGCACCAGGATTCCCAAGTTCGGCAGGCTCCAACTCATTTTGCATATTCTATTTATTTATGCGTTTTACTGTGCATTGATGGAAAATTTATTATAAATTAGTTGACGTTCTTTTCCGTAAAAAACCCCAAAAAAACCGATTGTCCGTTACATCTATTTTGACTTGACAGGGGTCTTCAACGGAAGCAAAACAGGTGATCAGTTTCCAAAGCGAATGATGGCGAGGAGACTTACATCTTATTTCCACAGATTGTGGTTATACTGTTGACAGGACAGAGGCCTTAAATCACCAGCTGCATCACATGATGGAATGCCACGACTGTGATGGGTCCACAAGCACGAAAGGGGCGACATCATGGATCGCTGACACGTGTAAGCCAGTGATTTATGCAGACACTAAGAGCCTGCTATTGGGTTTCCTACAGATTGATGTACGCTCAGTAGCAAGGTGATCTGCAAAGCAGTTTAATCCCCCCCAGCCTGCAGGACACTTCTGACACATGGGCCGGGAGAGTGCAGACCTCCTGTCTCCAGCAGTCTGTGCAGATCCTTCAATCTCTCTCCCCTGGCAGGAGACTGGATACAGGGGCTTGTGTGTCAGTGAAAACATTTCCTATCTGCAAATTGAAGATTTCCTTTCCCTGTCCACAGGCCAAATACATAGGGGAAACGTCTCAATAACGGCACATGGAGACGGATGGAGAGAAACACCAGCATGCTGTCATCTTGATAGTTACAAGTTGAAGTGGGGACTGATACATGTGAAACACAAACAAAGCAAGACAGCCAATATGCTATCAACCACTGTTGTATATATAAGCCCGTGCTGTACTAAACTAAATGGTAGATCTGTTATATAACGCATGCTTATATGTTATGTCCTTTTCAACCAGTTTGCCATCGTAGACAACCTTGCATGCTCGCCAGTCATTGTGTATCCCCCACAAGTACTCCTTCTTTCCACTGACTATTCACGCAGCTTAGATCCAGGCACTTGTGGCTCAGGTTGTGAGTATATATAAGGGTGCATTGCACCCATATCTTCATTCATTTATACTACCAGCTGTTCTGACTGTATATTCGGTATATGACCTGGCATGTTATGATCTTACCATATAGTCTGGTTACCGTGACCTCAGCTAGATTCCAGACCTCCAACCAGATTTTCCCCTCCCAAACTCATTGTCTGCCTCTGGACTGCAATACTATTGTGTTTAATCCGCAGCTACCGAAAGGGAGTATCCTTGGGGTCTAGATCTGTGTGTATTCCACAGCACAGTACAAAACGTCTTTGTGGTCAAAATGGAAAAAAAAACAAAAAAAACAAACCATTGTATGTAAATGGGTTGGAGTGGAGTGCCCAGTGGAGCTGAGTTTCGAAAACACAGGAACATAAACATTGGTGGGGGTGAATGAATCAAAGATTAATTTGTTTTTAATCTAACGCATATTAGCCTGGTGCGCAAGGCAAAAGGGTGGAACGCTACAAGTGTATTAGCCTGGGACGGCCTGTACCCTTAATCAGGCCCTGGGAGTATTCATTACACTCTGAGCCCCAGGTCAGCAGCACAGAGGATTCACAAATTGCCACAGTAAAGCCAAAGACATTTAATACTGTACAGCGATTCTTTTGGACTCTGTGGCAATACCTGCCCGAGTGTGGGCAGTGTGTCAATCCAAATAGTCCATCTACCACTTTAATTATTCTTTGTAGATATACAGATTTTTCGTTCCAGCTTTTCAGTGCAATGAAGCAATGCAGTTCACCCTAACACAACAGTGTAAGACCCAACAAACAGATCGGCCTACAGAAAACCTCTACTACTTTTATGCAAGAGATGAAACATTTTACACTGATGGAAAACACGGTGGCTCCCAT
Organism: Mixophyes fleayi; assembly: GCF_038048845.1. Taxonomy (NCBI): domain Eukaryota; kingdom Metazoa; phylum Chordata; class Amphibia; order Anura; family Limnodynastidae; genus Mixophyes; species Mixophyes fleayi. Next base: position 200,993,178 of record NC_134407.1, on the reverse strand, counting down.
TATTTTGAAGCAGAATACATAACAGACAAATTAAGTTAATTAGTTATACAGAACATCCCATTCCTCCTTTCTGGGTGTCAAATTCAGTAAAACAATTATATTCATTTTATACCATAAGCATGATGTGAGTGAGTTCTCTGTACAGCGCTGCAGAATTAGTGGCGCTATATAAATAGCTGATGATGATAATCATTCCAATGCTATTGATTTTCAGAACAAAAACAGCAAATGTCTTGTGATATCTAGCACAGATGGGAAACCAGCATACGTGTTACGTGTGTCATTACCCAGTATAGCCTTTAGCGGAGGAAAGAGCTGATTAAATCGCTGCGCAATATTTACTACAACAAAATCTTACATCAATGTCTACTGAGAAAACTCTGTGTTACATCTTCTATATGAATCTACATCTGGTTCTATGCCTGTGTGGTAGTTATGACGTAGGAATTTCGTACTTTCCTACAATATTCCTTTTGTGAAGAATGCAAATAGTATGTAGTATGACATCCTTCGGACCCGCAGTTCACTCTCTTCAGTGGCCCAAACCCCTTTTCCCCCCTTCAGACAATAAACAGCGCCTTTGCCAAACAAAGAAACATCACAGAGATGTGATTCAAAGCATCACAAAGACCAAGGGGATTGTTTTGCTGTTAAACTAAGCAATGGACACAATTCAAAGTACAGTCATTAGAAAGTCTCAAGAAAGGCAGACAGTCAGCTCGGTTCAAAGAGCGGGATTAGCAAATGCCAGGGAACAAGTGTTATGACTTCATTAATTCTTCCCAGAGATATCAGTCTCTGAACTGTTCTCTTATCCCACATTACTTTGTGATTACGTTAATGGGGCTTTTAACACACCATTCCCTCATAGGCTTAAACTTCAAGGTCTAACCCTAATCTATGGGCCAGATTTAAAGGGTCCCCAAATATTTGAACAATTGTCCTTTTTCTGGAAATCAGAGGATACTTGGAGGTTGACTCATTGTTCAAGTGATGCAAGAGAGGATATTGTAGGTAATTATTATTAACCATTATATTATAATCACAGTATTCATGAAAACTGACCAATCAGTGTGTTGCGCACATTGACCATTATTTCCTTACATTGCACAGCTAATAAGTGCAGCCATTGTTGTGTAACATGTGCCTTAATACACACAAATATACACAGACATGACAGTCTCTCTCCAATTGTCTTACTCCCACATGATCACGTAAAGTACAAATAACAGCTACTTGTAAACTAGATATATCTAATATAAAGTATTTATATTTTGCAAAACGGTATGACAGATATTATATGTAAACGCGGTATTCACAATCTAGACAGAGTTGAAGTCTTGGGGCTATATTTACTAAGATGCGGGTTTGAAAAAGTGGGGATGTTGCCTATGGCAACCAATCAGATTCTAGCTGTCATTTTGTAGAAAGTACTAAATAAATGAAAGCTAGAATCTGATTGGTTGCTATAGCCAACATCCCCACTTTTTCAAACCCGCATCTTAGTAAATTTAGCCCTTGGTTTGTTCTGGTCATTGTAGTTAGAGTATAAAACATGGAGAAATGCGGAGAGTTGTGACCATATGTAGGGAGGATTCGCCGGTGAGGTGCAGAAACTCCTGAGGAGTTGGGGCATGTGACCACATAGAGGGTGCAAGTGTTAGAGACAACTAGCAATATTCTTATAGTTTACACTAAAGCTGGGTATACACTACATGAAAAAACGATCAGTATTTAGCTTATGTGCAAAACAGAATACTAATTTGCACCCCTTGCATTGTAACATGGTTTTGTCCAGGAGACTGAAATAAGAAGTTTCTCAAGTTAAGATCCTAAATGAATCAGGCCCTTGATTTTTACAGTGAAATTTAAAGTTAATCTAGGACATGCTCTACCCCAACTATAAATCTGTCCCCACATTTTAAATTTACCTCCCCCTCCAAAGCAACATGGTTTTGCCAAGGTGCAAAGTTACTCCTTTTTTTTTTTTTTGCTTTACTTTCCTTAATGACTCTTATGTTCTTGATCTAAATGTAGAGTGACAGCAGTCACCCAGATGTATTGCCCAGTGACACAGCCTGTATTTAAGGGGTACGAGAGGCAGCCGCCATTTAGTAGGTTGAACTGATAAAAGAACGTTGCCCATCAATTCACTAGAAAATAGATATCACTGAGGCTGCGATGTAAGACAGTTCCCCGCAAACTGAGAGGCTGTATTCTTATCAGTATTAGGTTATAGATTTAGCTGCAGATAGTTCATTCAGTGATCCCTGAAGTTCTCTATTCTGTAGCTATAATACCCCATTCATACTGCACCAAAATCCCGGGTTTTTCCCGGGGCGAGCTCAAACGACCCGGGTGTTGGTGCAGTATGAATGGTACAAGTGAAAAATGCCGGGTCATATCGAGGGGTAATTCCCGTCCAGCTTTCAGCCAATGAAAAGTGCTCTGGTGAGGACTCCCACAAATTGGCAGGGCACAGACTTATGCAGTATGAATGGGGTCAACCCGGGAAATTCCCGGGTCCGAGGTGCAGTATGAATGGTGTTTCTGAGCTGGGACGCTCCGAGACCCTGCAAAAACCCGGCTTCAAAAACCCTGGATATTGCAGGGGCGGCAGTATGAAAGTGGTATTAGTGGTTTATATGGATTATTATAATGCTGGCTACCACCAGATGAAAACTGAATATGAAAGTACAGGAAAGTAGATATAAATACATAGAAGTAGATTATACTATCGCGTCTGTACATTACCCCGAGATTCCAGCTGCTCAGACATGCTTCCAGGTCGCTGTCATCAAGGCTGGCCAAGGGTCTTTTAGCGTGATCGCCCTAAACCCAGAGACACAAGTACACATATTACACATCAGAGGGACGCCATGACTACTGACATCTATAAATGCATGCAGCCACTGACACTTCCATTATAAGTAAATGATAATAATAATAATAATAAAAATTATAATAGTAATAATAATGACGTGGAAAATAATAACAATTATAAAATACCCGCCGTAAAGTAAAAGTCCTCTCTTTTTATAAGGGAATAAAGATTTACACAGCAATCCATGTTGCCACGTAAAAACCTCTCTTTATTATACTGGAATATTTGTTAACTCTGTCTGCTCCCTCTCATTTACATACAGTGTCAGGAGCCAGTAGAATGCCACTGAATCGGTCTCCTCCCTCTCATTTACATACAGTGTCAGGAGCCAGTAGAATGCCACTGAATCTGTCTTCTTCCTCTCATTTACATAGTGTCAAGAACCAGCTTTCTTTTTTTCACTAGTAGAATGGCACTGAATCAGTCTCCTCCCTCTCATTTACATACAGTGTCAGGAGCCAGTAGAATGCCACTGAATCTGTCTCCTCCCTCTCATTTACATAGTGTCAGGAACCAGCTTTCTTTTTTTCACTAGTAGAATGGCACTGAATCGGTCTCCTCCCTCTCATTTACATACAGTGTCAGGAGCCAGTAGAATGCCACTGAATCTGTCTCCTCCCTCTCATTTACATAGTGTCAGGAACCAGCTTTCTTTTTTTCACTAGTAGAGTGACACTGAATCTGTCCCCTCCCTCTCATTTACATACAATGTCAGCAGCCAGCTTTCTTTTATACTAGTAGAATGGCACTGAATCTGTTGTCTCCTCCCTCTCATTTACATACAGTGTCAGCAGCCAGCTTTCTTTTATACTAGTAGAATGGCACTGAATCTGTTGTCCCCCTCCCTCTCATTTACATACAATGTCAGGAGCCATCTTTTTTTTCTATGTATCTAATTTGTTTCTCCAACTCATTTAAGCTAAAGACACTTTCTTTTTGCAGTACTAGAATGCTGCTGAATCTGTCTCCTCCCCCTCATTTACATACAGTGTCAGGAGCCCACTTTCTTTTCACAGTACAAGAAAGTCTGCTGAATGTGTCTCCTCCACCTCCCTTATATACAGATTAACTTAGATCCATTACATTTTTTCTAGAATTTTTCAGCAAAACATATAGTCACACACTATTCTGCACCAGAAATCCCCTATGATTTCTACATCGTTGCTTGTACTAAGTGTTTTGTGTGAGGATATTAAATGTCACCCAAACACTCTGAACCTAGAGTCATGCTGTCCTCTCTCTGGTATACATGTATTTTATATACATCCTATTATAAGTAGCGATAAATAAATAACAGTAGTGTATTAGTATAAAGCCGCTGTCATTTCATGGTGACAGATTAGGATGTAATGATAAAACTTAGAGCCCTCCAGCTGTTGTGCGAGGGAATGACAGGTGTCTACACCTTCACTTCCTGAGCACATGGCGCACACAAACACTTGTTATTGTTACTGTATGGATGCGGCTTTCATGCCATTGTCCGGCTTTCCAGCAATGCTTTGTACATTTTTATGACTGGCGGAACAATACGCTTTGATCTGCCCAGGTACAATGAGTGGATGCCTGTGGTGGTCTATGATACATACAAGGGACTTGGCATGCTTTGGAACATGAAAGACATATCTGACTTTCCCTTAAATCTCCACATAGCTGGATCTAGGAATATGTATTGTTTGTTTGTGTTATCATCTCAATAGAGTTACAATCCCCCCACCACCACCCCTCCTGGAACAGCGTTAACCGTTGCTGGCTTGTGGTTCCGTCTTAAATTCCTGGCGTACTTGGGAAAACAAAAGCTGGCAGAGACTGATAAAAGTAAGGTCGGAGGTCAGGCTAATGTGCGAGCTTGTCTGATCTATTTAAAGGAAAAATATTCCTCTGCTAGAACTTCTCTTTAATCTTCTTTTTCCAGGAATTCTCTGGCATGGAGAGTATTTTGGATTCTGCTGTGAAAAGTATTATTTTTATGCCTCTGATAACTGGCCCGCTCAGCTGTTCGCCCTCTCCTGTTGCATGTGGTTATTGTGGTGTTTGTACATCGTGTTGAAAGCTGTAACAGGAACAGGGAACATGTGGAAGATAGCGTAAGGGTGATGAGAGGTGGTTGTCCAAGCGGGCCGTGTGAGACGGAATGAGCCATGATCAATGATTCATTGCACTGCGGAAATGTTGTACACAGACCCATGATCCTTGGTGTACTAGTTACAGATTTTCAACAACACAACTTTCATGACATTGTTTGACAGATAATGTAACCAACTTTTCTTTGAAGAGGAAGATCCCGATACTGGTCAGATGTAAGAACAGTAAAACTGCGGTCATTTAATATTAAAGATGATTAAAGATGATTCATTAATCTCACAACCTGTCACTACAGTAAAAAGATCCCTAAGGCTAGTGTTACACCGACAATTTATCAGCTGCAGGTTTACGCAGAGAAAAAAAATTGTTGACTTTATTTTGATGAGCAATCATTTTCCAGTACTGAAATAATGGGGTTTTTGTTTTTTTTCATTGTTAAGTTTTGGACATTCAGGGCCTGAGTCATTAAGGTTCGCAGACTGAGCTCATTGTGCGTTTTAAACTGCACGTAAATCGGCTCTGCATACTACCTAAGTCAACAAGGAATGGACCTAAAGATACGTGCGTTGATGAATACAGGTGTAGGTTAATGCTGCTGTAATAGAGCAGACACAGCAAGATACGTACAATACCTATGTGGAATATAAAATCTCAAAACACACAGAAAAAAAAAATATAAGCAATTAATGTTACCTGTCAATAATATAGTAATTTATGATTAAAAATCGAAATTTTACAAATATAAATTAAAAAAAGTTATACATTTTTTTCCACTTGGAAGAACCTTTATTAGGCTGCTCTTGGTGTCTACTTTACATAAAATACATTGTTACAGTTGCTCCCGATTGCAAACACAAGTTTTGCATAGATACTCAGCCGTCAGCACTAGGATACGGAACATAAATTAGCCCCCCAATTGGACTAAAAGATACAGCAGAAAACCAGCGTACTTCTGTGTGCTCCCGACTTAAAGGTGATTTCATGGGAACACCCTTCCACCCAATCCGCCCATTCCCCACCCCATTTCACGCCCCTAAATTGTAGGCTGCAGTAAGTGTTGTTTGCGCTTCGAGCTGACTTGGACGTAGCTCCGTTCTGTTGCGTAGCGCCCGGTTCTGAGCCTGGGCAGTGTGATTTTTGTGAGCGATACGTTCTAAACAGACAGATACGTTCCTTAAGGACTCCGGCCCTCAGGGAAGACAAAGCAACAACAAATCGCGGTTTAACAGCGGTGAATACGCTCTGTGCACCGCGTAATGGTCCATCATCATCAAGAGTGGTCACCTTTAGCAAAACCGGGAAAAGGAACAAGTCACTGCTTTGATATCCTCCACCTAATGGGTACCTCTGGGAACAAATCTACAGTTATTAACAGCTCTTTGCCATTTTTACTGAATTGCAGCAAATTAATCACCAACGTGACACTATCGTGATGGTTATGGTGATGTGAGTAATGTACGAGTCCAGTTACTACAAACACTCTACTCACACAGGAAACAATGGGTTAATAAACTGTGCATGTATCTGAGCTCATCCCTCATGTCACCGACTCATTTTCAGCATATAATATAAATGACACATTCTATGGGGGAGAATCAAACCCTCAATGTGTCTCTGGAACGGTCCCTGGAGAAACACACTGCCTCCATGTTCTGACACATTTTCCCTCGCGTCCCATAGAGGTGCAAAGAGCGGAGATTCCTTACCGTAATAGGCAGCAATAACCGCATCCAGCATCGCACGCTGTATTAAATCTGACCCTATATATGAAGGAGCAGACTGATTTATATCATCATCAAGGCATTAGCCAACATTTAGAAATGTTCTTAAGACCGTGTGAAACAGAGCTATATAAATCCCTGAAAGCTACTATCTTCTGTTATCAGCCATTGTATGCTATATAATCCACCTGCAATGCGCGTTTGTTATGAGCGTGTGACAGATGCACCCACCATGATATTGTTTTATATCACGTCTGTTTCAGCAACCTCCGTCTACGTGTGTGTGTGTGTGTGTGTGTGTGTGTGTGTGTGTGTGTGTGTGTGTGTGTGTGTGTGTGTGTGTGTGTGTGTGTGTGTGTGTGTGTGTGTGTCAGTAGTAGCTTGTTCAAAAGCACCAACTTGCATTATGAGTTTAGCTGCCCTTTAAACCGTACCTGTCACATACACAATGCATTTTGTGGTCATCAGGATGCAACCTATTATTCCACTAGGACCACACTGAAGTCCATGTGCATTGTCATGACTGCTCCATCTATGTCCAGGTAACAGGAGCTCTCGGAGTATACAATTCTCTTTGTAAAGCTCTCGGGATTGTCCAACTGGAGGCCTGTGGGCCAGATAAAGTCCTCCAAGGCTTTTTGGCTGTCCCTCACCTTCCTTGACCATGTCAATAAACAGTATTCTGATGACGAACATGTCATTATAAGGCAAATACAGCCCTGTCCATGGATGTATATGGACTACCATTGTCTACTTTAAAGAAACACTAAACCATTATTACTCTGGTTTATAAAGGGTCTCATTAGAGAATACAAACACTAGCACCACCTTAATCTGTAAGAGACAAGAGAATAACCGGGGGTCTTACATTGTGTAGAAGCGCCATCGGGTCCTCACCAGACCTGTGTGCCGGGCTCAGGGAACGTGATGCCACTTTCTGGCTGTACGAATATCTGGGCCTAGGAAACAAGTTCAATATATTACACATATACTAATGTTTTCAGAAATGTTACAAAAAGCAGCAACGAAAGAATATAAAAAGAGAATCAGTTTCCTATTCTCTTCCCACCTCCTCACAGATCCATTCCCTACGTCTACTACTCCTTAGCAAAGCACATGAACATTTCAGTGTGTTTTATGAAGTGTATATCGCTCATGATTCATGTAAGGCCAGTAAGGGAGAAGAGTGATGCTGATAAAATTCCTGTATGTCTTACATAAACAAGTCATGAGGGATACTCTTGGCTGGGCCAAAAGCGGAGTGCTGGGAGCGAGCTCCATGCACCTCCTGGGACCATTCACTACACGGGGCCTGTACCGCTATGTTTGTACAAGAGACCAGCGCCAAATTGATAATAAAGCTTTTATGATTATCTTACACAAAAGAGACGGCTTACTTCAAACATTGGCTGTACAGTAATTTACTGCGGCCCAAACACGCCGGACAAGACTTAAAGGGAAACGAACGTTATTCATCCTGGGTGCATGTGCCAAGACTCATGTCGTTATTACAGTTATTAGAAATGTTTCTTGTCCCTACAGCACTAGGAAATCACAAAAAGAAAGAATATAGCTGTATTTAAACAAAGTTTACAGTATATTTTGCAATAAGACATTCTGTGGACCATGCATAAAATTTCATGCCAATTGTAAAGCAATATGGAATTTGCTGGCGCTCTATGAATAAATGATGATGATGCTTTTATCTCAATGAGCATCTATCAGGATAACTACACTGGCAGTGTACACACACTATTGGTATATTATACCAATAGTGTGTGTACACACTCATACCACGCTCGCATCCAAGACTTTTCCCGCGCTGCCCCCCTCCACTGGAACCTGCTCCCTCGCTCCATCAGAACATCCCCCAACTTGTCCAGCTTCAAACGGGCCTTATAAACCCACCTTTTCCTAAAAGCCTTCCAGTCTCCTACTTATCTGCCCTCGTTCCAGTCTCCCACTTACCACCCTCCTCGTCGTTCTCCTCTCCTCCCCTCTTCCCCGCCTTAGCCTCCGTTCTCCCCCTTTCCTCCTCCTACCCTTGCGTCTTTGTCCGTCCTACCCTCCCCTTAGATTGTACGCTCCTTCGGGCAGGGCCTCCTCTCCTCCTGTTCTCCACCACTTTAACTCTGCTCTCCAGCTTGTTGCCTCTTCCGTGAGGTCCTTCTGCCCTTCTACCCCTCTCTCTACCCCACTGGGAGCTCTCGCCTGTCATTTAGCTGTACTTTGAGCTTCCGAGTTACTGTGCTTTTTCTTAACTGTACCGTGCTGTCTCAACCTGTACTGTGATTCTGTCTGTCCCTGTACGGCGCTACGGATACCTAGTGGCGCTCTATAAATAAAAACTAATAATAATTATTATAAGAGGCAGGCATTTCAGAAATTACTATTTAGTTAATTTGCATTATCCCTCTCCTAATGCTTGCAACACTATATGCAAATGTGAGGGAGGAGACACATTCAGTAACATTCCAGTAGGTTAAAAGCTCTTGCGCATATTATAGTATTGTTTTGCATTCATATAGTGATGGTATGTTTTCACATGTATTGTATTACTGTTATTAAGTGTCGCCAAGTTCTGTAGATACCACTAGATAACATATTCCTGAAGAGAGCTATTCACCTGGGCTTAGAGGGGCAGCCAGAGGAGTTGCGCCAACCGTTGGCTAAAGACTTTGCGGGACTTCCTCCTCTAGTGGTCGGCCATGTTGAGCAGTTAGTCCCGATCCGCTGGAGAGCCACTTTTGCCCAAAAAGACACTCACTGGTTAAATCAGGGATTGGACTTAAGTGATTTAGCTTTTATGGCTCAACAAATGGCCACTGGTCCTCACCATTTTTAGCCAGACTGCACTCAGCTCCTCTCCGCAGGGTGCCATTTGTAACCTGACGGGGGAGGCACATATGACCAATCCAGCAATGAGGATTGGATCCTCTGAGCCACCGTGGACTTTACTACTTTGTGGAGCAGCAAGAAGCAGGAGAACATTGGCTTTGGTCCTTTGCTTGTGGCAGATAAATGAACGGTGTGTCTAGATGGTCAGGAGAGCGCTCAAGAGGAACGGTGACTATATCTCCTTTAGGGTTGGGTAGAGTAGTCTAATAAGATCTCGTTGTGGTGAATCCCTGGCTATTGTAAATTGTCTTGTATTCCTGTGTGATTTTGTAAATACAGATAGCTATTTTTGATATAAAATAAAAGTGCTTTTGTATTTTTCCGGTAGTCTTTGCCTAGGTGATTCAGCAGTCACAGAGGTACTGGGTACCCCTAAGGCAGTACATAAGGCGGCCTCAGGCTGACCAACTAGCACTGAGTGGGCAAAATAGCTACACGAATGTCCGGTATCCTCAAAGCAAACTCCTCTGCTCCTATAGATCGTTAGCTTGCAAGCAGGGTCCTCTTACCTTTGTTTATTTGTTAATATCCAGTCATCTTATAGTACTGAGCTTGTTCCCAATTGCCACGGAGTATGCTGGCACTATATAAATACTAATAATAATGATCATCTTTAATTCTAAATACCACGCTACAATATATGATGTACTTTCCAGACAGTTTCTCCAACACCAGTTTTTTTTTGTTGACAAACTATCGATGTATGTATGAAGAGGGAGAGGCCCATGGTAGTGGAAAAGAAAGATAATTTCTAGGGTATATTAGGAAGATGATTTTTTTTTTCCCCAGGAGGGGGATGAGGCCATCCAAAAATTTAAAAATAAACAAAAGTAAACACCCCATGACCATTTTTGCATAAACCAGTAGTAACACTGAAACACTAAGGAACTACTTTACATTGGGGCAGCACGGTGGCTTAGTGGTTAGCACTTCTGCCTCTCAGCACTGGGGTCATTTCCCAACCATGATCTTATCTGTGTGGAGTTTGCATGTTCTCAACGTGTTTGCGTGGGTTTCCTCCGGGTGCTCCGGTTTCCTCCCACACTCCAAAAACATACTAGTAGGTTAATTAGGGAATTTAGACTGTAAGCCCCAATTTTGCAGGGACTGAAGTGAATGAGTTCTCTGTACAGCGCTGCGGAATTAGTGGCGCTATATAAATACATGATGATGATGATGGACATGTGTCTGGATTTTTTTATTTTTTTTTGCATAAGATACATGTAGACCCACAAGACCCCAAGGGTAGCAAGGCATGCTGGGATTTATGGTTCCACACGAGATGGAGCAATTTTCCAACTTGTGATCTAGACGGACTAATGCATGGTCTATTCTATTCCTGAATAACATTGCCACGTGACGTAAATGTTCAGTTGGGTGACCTGCAATTCCCTAGCAGTCTAGACATGCATGGAAATGAGATTATTACTTCAATAAGTCACATCAGTGTCCAAGGCTTATCAGTGCTGCCAGGTCAGTGTAGAAACCACAAGTGTGAAAGAGGCTGTAATATTCTGCGACTGGCACTCTCTGCAGATGTACTGGGAGCAATTACATTAAATAAACATATGCTGCAATTTCAGACAACAAATATAACTGCACAAAAACACTCTAGGTGTAGAGAACTGTCCCTAATCAGCATCTTGTCCAAGTTCTATGACCGGTTTTATTTGCCAAGTTAAATCCTTAAATTGCTTCTGACTAAATTGCGGTGTGTGTATGTGAGTATAAACTCCACTGGGGGAGCAAAGTGTAAAAATGACAAAATCAATCAAGTGTAAATGATTCCAATAGGACACTGTTACATAGATATGAATAGGTCACACTCACACAAACGAGTCTCATTGTCAACCAGTGCATTGGGATTGTAGTGACTGTGTTAGGCATGATTTAAGTAGGAGGAGAGCCCCATCTAGTGGACACATTAATGCATTAAAACCTTCTAAGAATGTGGGGAAAAAGTAGAATACACTTTGAGAAGAAACAAGATACTTGTTCCCCAGAGGCAGAGGAAGCTGGAAAGGATGATGTGAAACAAATATTGGATATTTTTTTAAAAACCAGGGCTGTTCTTTCAAAACTTTTCCAAAAATGAGTTTTATAAATTTGACTGAATCCTTTCCATGAAAATCCTCTTTCTGCATACACCCATTATTATTTCCAAATCTATTTTATATCTTTAAAATGCAGTTAGTTTCTGCCTGTGCCCCTACACTTTATTATTTTGACATCTAATCAGCAATGTGCAATTATACACACCACTAAAACAGTTTGAAGAGTGACAAAAGAGGAAAAAAATTGATTTTTCAATAATACTTGTGTTGCAGCATGTGAAAAAATGTTCTAATTGTCACCCAATATAAAGAAATACCTATTTTAAGGAAACTGCAGTAAAACAATATATCAGTGCGGTGATGATATATCTTAAAATCTGAATGTACTTTAGATACCAGTCTTGCAGTACCAATGTGTGTAAGCAAACAGGAGTTAATTAATTTTGATGGAGGAGAGAGACATGCTTCAGGGGCCTGATTGTTTATTCAGTGATGTCCTATTACCCACTTAAGAGCCCCACAGATCATTAAAGCTTGCCAAAAATTCCATTGGCTAGAAATGACCATATATGAGTCACTCTAACTTCAGTGTATAATCTTTATGGAAAACATAATGGATCAAAGCAATAACTTTCCATAATCCGTTTTTTAAGAAAACCTATACATAAATTTGAAACCACTGGAGCTAGTCAGATAATGTGTCAATGACATATACAGGTGCCTTTAGGAACCAATAGGGACAATGCATCTCTCCAAGGAATCAATATACCATAATCCTGTTTCATATGTATATGTGAACAAAAAAATCATACCATGTTTCGTGTAATTAATGCTGTATCTTTGCTGTGTTCCAGCAGAACTGTTTTTTGGACAACAGTGCAAAAAGATGGTCGTAAAACAGATTAGAATACCATAAGTCTTCTACTAACAATTGTCCATACTTTCTAGCCTTCCCCAGATGGCACAGTACACAAAGAGTATGAGTGCAATTCTTATGTTTTACTTTGTTTTATCTTAAAGAAACTGGTTGGCATTGATATTTCTGTATGTTAAGTTCTAATTATCATTTTTATTCCATAAGTATTAGGATATTTTGTCATCTTAAATCTCATTTAATAATGTTCTTTCTTTGTGTTCTTAAAGAATTCACATGTCAGATAGGCTTGGTTTATGCATTTATTCAGGTAATTGCTTGTCGGTTTTTTTTAAAATTATGTTATGATTCCATTTTGTGATCTGTAAGGAAGTAACTGAAGAGATCCTAGACTCTTGAACTAAATCCTAGTGGTAAAAGGACTTTGTGTTTAATAGGGAGTGTGAGAAATTTTATGGGGGGGGGGGGTATTTTAGTCAATTTAGACAGGTGTTTTGTTTTGATTAATCCTTTCCCACCCACATGCCCAGGTGGGTCTTGTTGTGACAATATACCTGGAATGTAACATATGAAATACTGCTTAAGGTTAATAAAAGGAAAACAGAAGCATTCATAAGACAGTGGTAGACAGAGAAAGATACAATTATATTACAATTAGTACAGGGAGCAAAATTGCCTCCCAGGAAGCAGCTGCTCTGCAAAGGAGTCGCTTCCTGCCTGTTATTTTCCTCTGATACACCCAGTGCAGTAATACACACACTAGCACACAGATACCTTCATACATAGTCTGAACACAGAAATACACATGATGTGGTAACACAACTCACCATATTAACAACAGCACACACAGGCATACAAGACAATTTGTTACTCTCCCATATCCTTTTAGATTTACATCTTCGTCCCCCGCCCAGTACTTAAGAACCATAAACATCAAGTCCCAATCTCAGGCCCTGTGTGAAAGGGACTATATGCCAGTGAACGCAGGTATGTTCAATTCATCTTCGAAAGCAAAGGACACTTCTGTCAGCCTTCGATTTATTGTAAGCTGCGGACTTGCACCTGTCATAGGGCAGATGTGAGTGCTGATGTTAACGATGCCACAACATGCATTTGCAAGTAGAAGCAACTGTAGAGAGTCATTTTATATACAATATGCATTAAAAACATGGCGATAAATTTATTTGGAGGGGAGGGGGGTTCTTTTAAAAGTGTTCCTTATTTTTCAACTTTTCCTTAATGATTATACATTTAACAGGTGACAATAATGGAATACTTATATTTTTCTGTGCATTGTGCTGGGATAGTGCACATGTGTATTGTTTGTATCCTGCAGTGTGTTGTGTGTCTCAATATGGCAAGTTCCATAAATGCAGAGCACACCTACACCTGTATCCAACAAGACGTTTCTTCAGATCCGCTTATAGTTGAATCCGGACGTGCTTAGCCCGAATTATGTGTGTTTTCTGTGCACTGATTAATCAGGCCCTTTCTCACAAGCAACATCCTCGCTATTACCTCCCTCTCTCATTTTAGCATAAAAACATATGTCACAGGCAATAGTCCTAGTTTCTTTAGCATCATCATCATCATTTATTTATATAGCGCCACTGATTCCGCAGCGCTGTACAGAGAACTCACTCACATCAGTCCCTGCCCCATTGGAGCTTACAGTCTAAATTCCCTAACATACACACACAGACAGACAGACAGACAGACAGACAGAGACTAGGGTCAATTTTAATAGTAGCCAATTAACCTACCAGTATGTTTTTGGAGTGTGGGAGGAAACCGGAGCACCCGGAGGAAACCTACGCAAACACAGGGAGAACATACAAACTCCTCACAGATAAGGCCATGTTCGGGAATTGAACTCATGACCCCAGCACTGTGAGGCAGAAGTGCTAACCACTTAGCCACGGAGCGGTCTCTAAAAATCATACAGAAATGTTAAATACATCATTAATTTTGCTCAGAACATTTTTATCAAAGTTTTTATGTCAGCCCGAAACCACTTTCTCCGCAAAACAAAATAGACAGTATAAAGTAGCATTATTATTTGATTGAGCTTAATAAAAAGATACACATTTATTCAAGCACTGAAGTGACTCCCAACATATATGCGTCACCATAACAGGCTGAATGTGTCACAAGAATCCAGGGATTACAGAAGAATGTTTCAAAAGAAGTTGACATTTTGTAAATGGACCAATAGGTGAATTATACTTTTATTGAGAAGTGACATACTAAACCAATATCTGACTTATTTATACCTGTACTCCTATATTCTCATGTTCATGGTCTACCCTTACTATCATATATTAACAGTGGTGTACCATGAAAGAATGAAGCCATGCAAAACTGCACTATCGCCTACTGAAGAAATGTTACTGACGTGTAACACCCCTTTATGCATACAACGCTCTAATCCATTTCTCCATTTTCTCTAAATCACTATGCAATTGTTTTACCCCTTCCAGGATTTCAACCCTATTACAAATCTTTGCATCGTCTGCAAAAACAACGCAGGAACACAATATGTATACAAGTTGCATTTTAAAAAAAAACTGCACGTAACTAGGACGCACATACGCCCGTATTCAAATACAAGCGGATCTCAAGAAACGCCGGACCCAGGGTTGACTCCTGAGGTATTCCACTGCTTACCAGACCTTCATCTCAATTTTCACCACTGACTACAACACTCTGTTTTCCTGTCCTCTAGCCAAACCGTTATCCATTCCCCTATATTTGAGCCAAATCCAAGGATATTCAGTTTCTGAAATTAATTTATTATAGCATATCGTATCAAATGCTAAAATCTAAATAAGATATATCCACTTATACAAAATGGTCTATCACCTTTAAAAAAAAAAAAAAAGTCCAGTAGATTTGTTTGACATGATCTCCCAGTTGCAAATCCATACTGGATCCTCTAAATTACCATTCTTCAATCACATGGAATTATACCTGTGAGCAGGGTGATTGGTTAATGGCATTGCACACACTAATAATAATTTTATGTATACAGCGCTTTACTCCCAAATAAGACTCAAAGTGCTTTACATATGCAGATTAAAAAAACACAATACAAAATAAACATATAAAGGATTAACAGAGTACAGAAAAGAGAAAGACGCATTTAAGGTTTTTTTTCTAAAATATAAGGGGTCAGTAATTAAATTCTTGAGTTTACAGGTAGGTCTTTGGAATGTTTTTGAAGACTCCTAGACTGAGGGTCTTGCAGACTGTACGAGGCATCAAACTTCAGAGAGTAGGAATCACAAAGTTGAAAGATTGAGCCCCAAATGAACTATGGGGGATTCTAGATACTGTTAGTAGTCTGTCATCTGCAGAGCGAAGGGGAGCAAGTGTGAGTATTTGTAATCAGAAGCTGATTCAAGTATCTAGGGCCTTGGTTGTGTAGGGCTTTGAATGTCAATAAGCCAATCTTGAAACAGATTTACCATTTTACAGGAAAACAGTAAAGGGATTAGAGAATGGGTGCTATGTGGCAGGAACAGGGCAGATTAGTTAACAGCCTGGCTGTGGCACTCTGTGACAGCTGCAAGTGGTGCACTTCTTCCTGGGAGACCCAGGTAGAGTGCATTACAGTAGCCCAAGTGTGAGGACACAAATGCATGTATGAGTGTAGGAAGATCTTCTGAGGAAATCAAATGCTTGATTCTGGCTATGTTCCTCAGATGAGAAAATGAATATTTTATCATGGCTGAAATCTGATGTTTAAATATTAAGCCACAATCAAGGACAACACCAAGATTTCGCACACGATCAGAGTTTTGAAACTCCGAGCCCCCAAACTTAAGACCAGTTGGTTGGCCCAAGAGCAATCTTGTTATTTGACATTGAGCTCCTATTATAAGAACCTCTGTTTTATTAGGATTCAATCTTATCCAACTGATACTCATCCTCTCCTGGAGCTCAGCTAAACAGCCATTTAGGATTGAATGTTCTTAGTACCAAAGCAAAGGACAGGTACAGTTGAGTATTGTCTGCATAGCAGTGGTAGTCCTGGCCCTGATGTCACCCAGTGGTACCATGTATACTGCAAATACCATGTGAGACAGGATAGAGCCCTGCGGATACCATATGACAGGGGCACTGGAGCAGATGAGTGAACTCCTGAATACACACAAGCAAACAATTTGTACCAAGACGACTGTGCCATCCATGCCACAGAAATTCTGCGGGTGCCCTAATGGAGTCCTATGGTCCATAGTATCAAATTCTGCAGAGAGGTCCAGAAGGGTTTAGATCAGGGTTGTCCAACCAGCAGCCCGCGGGCCACATGCGGCCCAGCATGCCTGTAAATGTGGCCCAGAAGGCGTTTTGGTTGTGGCAAGGGGGCAGCGCTGTTAATGGAAAATGCGCAGCACAGAGGAGACACCCGCGCGAGAAGAACAATCAGCAGCACAGAATTGTAGAAAAGAAGAGAAGAGAACAGGAGAACAAGCCGATTAAAAGGTAAGTTAAAGGGAATTTTTTTTTATTATTTCAAGGGACGCTGACCAGTGAATAAAAGTCACCTGGTCCTGGAGCATCATGGACCTTATCTCCCTGCTACATACTTCTACTTGTAATACTAATGAGGCATTCTATATTATTCTCTTTGGCCCATTAGAAGTTGTTATTCCTTAGCTAACATAGTGGTGTAATTAGCAAAACAGGTGACAATTTGGGGTCACAGTGATGTATATGTCAGGTACCGCAGGCCTGGTCAGGGCACCCTGATATACAATGCCTGGCTTAAATGCACTTTATTGATATTGCATCGAAACAATACAAAACGTGATTATAGTATAATAACTAGAGAGGATTTTTTGAACAGGGCGATTGAAAGGTAAGTATAGGAGGATTTGAAAAAAAAGTAATATATATATATATATGTTAACTATGTTTTCTATGGTTTTTTGGATGATCAGCTATCGTTATTGTTAGTGTATCTTATGTGCGGCCCAAACCAACTCGTCGTCTTCCAATGTGGCCCAGGGAAGCTAAAAGGTTGGACACCCCTGGTTTAGATGGAACAATCACCTCTGCCCCTTACCATCAGAGCACACGTACCAGGGCTGTTTCAGGTCTACGTTGTCTCCTGAATCCTGACTGGAACGATTTATAAATATGGTGGGTTTGCAGACGGGTTTCCAGTTGGGTGCAGCCACTTGCTCAACAACCTTCTCTAGAAACAGAGGTTCTGCTGCCTCTGTAATTATTCATACAGTCTGGATCTAGAGAAGATGTTTTAGTGGTTCAGGAAAAATACCGGTCTCAGCAAAAAGCGTTGTACAAGTTTGAAAAAAATTGGCCTAATTACCTCAATACACCTTATTAGGAGGCTTGTTCTTTAAAAATTCTTGGATGTATGCCATCTGGACTTACTAAATGATTTACTTCATTTTGCCAGATCAAATAACAATTCTTCTGTATCAAATATATCTGCACATACAGTACAGTAGTGCGCTTTCCTTTCCCTTCTGGTGTAGCCGACCCCTTTGAATTTCCAACAGTTTCCGTGTAGGGATACACTGTCCACAATCCCGCTGAGAGCCTTCAAATCTTCCAATCATAACCTAATCATTTATACATAAGCAGGAACACTGCACAATAAGGAAGTGTGTGTATGTGGCCTAATTGTCATGTCCCCTCTATGTCTGATCCGTATACAAATATCTGCTTCTCGTGTGGGTAACAAATGTACAATGAAATATAGTGAGCCCACAATGGAAGATTGCGGCACATTAAAGCATGCGCTGAGCGAGCACAAGAGATGTAAAGAGTTAGTTCACAAACAAACCATAAAATATGATCAATATAAACTAATTTTACACAGTGATCAAAAATGAAACAGAGAGAGAAAGAGAGAGAGGGGGGCATCTTTTAACATCAAAGGGATTTTTCAAAGGATGACTTAAAGTGGCTGTACGATTTATGAGACAGCGATAAACTTCAGTTCCAAGCAGCAATAAATTATTCACTAGAAAAACATACATATGTCACATATTATAATCTACTCCCAGCTTCGGAGAAGGGGGGGGGGGGGATTTCCCCTTTAAAAATTCAGTAACACATTCTTAGTATGAATGAATTACAGCCGCCTCACAATGTGATATGGTTGCTGACACCCAGGGCCTTCCTCAGAGTCTATAAGCCACTGACCACTGTCTCATAGAAGACAGTCTACTAATCACATCCAAAGAGTTTGAGCATCCTCAGTTTAGGCCAGAGCAACCAGCAATATAAAAGTGATCAGCCATGTTCCAGGTCACGGGATGGATCCCGCTAGTGTCTCATTTATCGTACAGCTGTCAGCTATGTCCAATTACTGGAAACAGGGAGTGTGTGCAATATCTGTACACAGCGAGTCATTTTATATATTCTACATTTTTTTGAGTATGTCAGGCCAAGGTTGTGCTGGTATAAGACCATGCAAGATGGAGAGAGGAATGTAAGAACACTGGTTCAGGGCAACATTCCGCTTTAGCAGAGCACCGCCATCTATAAGCGCGGCTGGATTTAGGCATTAGGCACAGTAGGCTTATGCCTAAGGGCAGTAGAGGCTGAATGGCAGGTGTATGGCAAACTTCTTCCATTATCAACGTGATCTAAAACATTAATTAAAATAATCTGCTGTGTGGTTACTAAATATGGGTAATAAATAACATAACTGGGTGCTTTTCCCTGATGAATATGAATTAGGGTAGCGTCACAATAGTTCTGTGTGACAGGCGGACAAGCATACAGAATAGAAGTAGCTGTCAAACAGGGAGAGGCTGAGTGCTCCAAATGTTGTGTGCCTAAAGGCTCCAAATTTGTACATACTACCCTGAAAAAAGGGCAAAACGTGCAAATAATTCACAATACAGTAACAAAATAAAAATAGGTTACATTTTATAACTAGAGAGTGAAATAATAATACAAATAATGATAATGTTCTACAGCTGCGCTGATATGTCTACTGATGTCAGAACAGATGGAAAATATGTATATGTTATATAATCACTGAAGAATCTGACATAGAAACTTGCAAGCAGCTTCACTGTATGCACCAACAGGTTTGTTCAAATATATAATTATATATATATATATATATATATATATATATATATATATATATATATATATATATATATGTATATATATATATAATGTCCGGTGTCCCAGACCTAGATTCGGAAGTGTTGCGACTGGCTGCCGCATCACGTTTCGACCAAAGCGCCAGCATTGAGAAAGTCTGTACCCTGTGACTAAACGCATTGGCCAATCGCAACACTTCCAGATCTAGCCACGTGCGTCCCAAGCTAGAACACACACCAGCCCGATACACAACCTTATCAAAAGAACGTATCACCAGCAGCCTTCTCTACTCGTAGCGCGGACATTCTCTCCCTCCGCACCACGGATCATGGACAAGTAGTGGGGGGACACATACACAAGTATCTGAGTCCTACATCAATATTGACTTTATCTCATTGACTCTCTTCCACCTGCTAACTATAGAGATACTGCTTGTTACCAATTAGGGAATCCACCCACTCGGATAATAGTGGATTACATAGGACTGACTCTCCATATATACTAATCAGGCCAAGGACCTTTAGTGAATTTATTGCGTTGTGTATTTGTAAGATACAAATTGCTACATATATAGCATTTATTTACCTAACACAGAGCTAGTTAATTCCATACATAAAGTAAAGAATAATCCAGATGCTCTGAGTCTTTGTATAATGTAAAATACATATAGTGTATGACAGAACACATTTCCAAGGGGGCTGTAAACCATTATAAACCTCTGTCAGGTGACAGGTAATGGCTAATAAGTTTCCTCTCAAACTTCCTCTCAACAGTTTCGTATTATCTCTGTAGCTCTGTCCACTAATCTGATAGATTGACATTGAGGGGCTGGGAGCTCTTACATACTTTCTCCTGTTTCCACCAGGATTTGAACTGTGACTGAGAAGGGCGGCGTACAGCGGATTGCGTCATTTTGCCCCATATCACTAGGTCAACTAGGAAGTGGGTGGGATGCAGAGGCATCGCTTGCTCTCCCGGACGTCTGGGCTCTCCCACAAATTCCGGGAGAGTGGGTAAGTATGTTATACAGACAGCAGGGTTAGTGCTGGAATTATTGAACTAGCTAAGGTCTGTGTCTCTGAGCTCACCATTTGTTATGTTACTTGTAAGTATCTAGCTCCGTTTGTAATACTGTAATAGGAACAAGTTACATCCTCTTCTAACCATATTGCTGCTAGAGGCTGATTTTGCCCTTCAGACGGCCACATATCACATGAAGAGGCAGCATATGTTAGAGGGAATAACCGTGTAAATGGGTCGTCCGCCTTCTACTGGATTTCATTGTTCTTTTTGTGTTAGACTGTGCTTTTCAGCCATGTATTTATATCACCCAGTGGACTTGTCTACTTCCATTGTCCTTGGAAATGAAGCAGCTGAACTGCAATCTCTGCTTTGTACTAATGTTAAAAAGACATGTCTGAAACGCACAGGAGAACATGAAAAAAAAAAAGCAATATATTGAGTAAAAGTCACCTCAGGTCAAGTAAAACAATAAATTAAAGTTCTATTAAGGTGGAAACTCCTCTCTTAATTGCTTGGTCTATAACAGTGACTTATTTACAGTTTTTTTCCCCAGGACACTTGGGCAGATTCAATTCCACGCTCTGTTACCGTTAATACGGTAATAACAGCACATTATTGCCGTTACTACAGTCATTTCAACGCTGATTGGTGCTCGCAGTTAAAATTACCATAGTAACGGTAATAGAACAATGCGGGGAAATGAATCTGCCCCATAGACTTCTTTTCATCATTCACATTTATTTATATAGCGCCAGCAAATTCCGTAGCACTTTACAATTGGCAGCATATTAGAATAAATATAGCTTTATTTTATTTAGATTATATAGGGAAGATGCTGAAAGCAGCAGATGTTGAAGACAAAACCCATGGACAAGGACGATAAGAAACAGTACTAAGCAGCGCTCTCTACACGCAGATAAAGAGCTACATTCGCAAGACAGGAAAAGAAAAATGCCCATAGAAATATAAGAACAAGTGACAAGTTAGTGACGAATGATCATGATAACCTGACAATATATAATCAGGTCTTCAAAACAATTGTATGAAATCTAGGTGCCAGCTGCAAAGCTTAGGAGACATTCAGGGCTAGATATAGCAACCAATCAGATTCTAGCTGTCATTTATTTAGTACATTCTACAAAATGACAGCTAGAATCTGATAGGTTGCTACAGGCAACATCCCCACTTTTTCAAACCCGCAGCTTAGGAAATCTAGCCCTCAGTGTTCTTGCTGGAAGAGTATTACCCGACCAGTAATTTATGGGATAACGTGCCAAACACTGTAAATTATAAGGATATTATAAGACACGGAATAGTTCTAGGACTCTATATAAAAAAGACAAGACGGCAGAAGGACTGCAATATGACCTCTAATATCCATAATAATTAACAGTAAGGTGTTCCTTAATGATCACTGAATTATACAAATATTATTTACAGCAGCTTATAAGTGAGACAATATACACAGCACTGTAAAGTAGAAGGATATCAGATGTCACAGAAGAGTCCTATAACCAAATAATAGCACAAGGCTGGAAGAATACTATGTCTATATAGTCACAGTATATATATATATATATATATATATATATATATATATATATATGTCTGTGCATCCCACAATAGCGCAGTTGTACTGATAGGTCAAAGGAAGCCGCGTGCTGAGCTGCCAATCGCACTGGGACTGGGAGGATAAGAAGCGGGTCCAGCGTGGTGAAGACATGTAATCGAGACAGGGACAGAGACAGAGGAGGAAATAATCACTGGTCATAGACACAGAGAGAAGGATCATGGTGCTTCAAAGACAAGCAGCGTCTCTTATATAGTGCGGGGAGCAAGGAACAGACACATCGGGATGTTATCCCTTCCCAGAGGGGACGGCAGGTCCTGTCAGGTCCTCAAAATTTGAGGTACAATAAGAGTAGAGGAAGAAACACAAGTATATTGCCAATACCTGCTCCCACAGGGACTTGTTGGGGAGAGATGCCTAAAAAGAAGGACGTGTGGATATCTGGCATCCTTGCTCTAAATTTAAATATATTTAAAGATACCAAACATGTCTACTTTGTAATGGCTGTGTTCCATGTATGCGGGCAAAATATATTGCTTCTGCTCATACATGTGTGTTTTATTTTCCTAATAAGTAAGAAACTCTTTATATTTTATTACAAGAGCATGTGTTGTCATGCTGTAAAATAGGCTTCATGATCTCAAGAGATCTAACCTGAAGCTAGAGCATGCTGTAATACCAGTGGTCATGTGGTACACCGTGATCTGACAGATAGTCCATATGATATCAGAGAGGGATCATTCAGCACCCCCTCAGCTCACTGGAGACCATAATTGTGGTTACTGAGCATAATCCAAAACATCATCCAACAAATGTTATGGTGGTCGGTGTAGGTTTCCTGACGCCCAAAATGTAATGTTTGTGAAAACGGCTAATAATCAAGAAACTGCATAGTCTAGGACAGGTACGACCAACCTGTGGCTCTGCAGGTGTTTATGAAACTACAAGTCCCAGAATGCCCTGCCAGCTATCAGCTGGCTATCTACTTGCAATGCATGCTGGGACTTGTAGTTTCACAAGCATATGGAGAGCCACAGGTCAGCCAGGCAGCCTCAGTGTGAGGAACCAGTTAGTCACATACATGTGGAGATCTATATAGTGTTGTATATTCAGATCTGCTATAGAAACATGAACATTTTCCTATATTCTCATGGACTGATAATGTAGAATAAATTATATGCAGTTTATTTCCTTAAACTATGGATACATATGGATTAGGCAGCACAGTGGCTTAGTGGTTAGCACTTCTGCTTCACAGCACTGGGCTCATGAGTTTGATTCCTAACCATGGCCTTATCTGTGTGGAGTTTGAATTTTCTTCTTGTGTTTGCGTGGGTTTACTCCGGGTGCTCCGGTTTCCTCCCACACTCCAAAAACATACTGGTAGGTTAATTGGCTGCTGACAAATGGACCCGTCCGTGTGTGTGTGTGTGTGTGTGTTATGGAATTATGGAATTTAGACTGTAAGCTCCAATGGGGCAGGGACTGATGTGAGGGAGTTCTCTGTCCAGCGCTGCGGAAATAGTGGCGCTATATAAATAAATGATGATGATGTCATTTAACACATTTGCAAACCATTTTTAATTTAATGTTTTCTGCTTGTGATAGAAAATATCTATACTTATGAGTATTGCCTAAAGAAATGCTAAATGTCAAGTGAACTTTTGTAAGAAATCAACGGGAGCCCAGATGAAAAGAAATCACTTGATAATGGTAAGACAGTTCCTGCTACAAAGATCATATATGTTTAAGGTGTACTTAGAAGTGCTGGATTTCAGCCATAAAGCAACAGAATATATAAATAACAAGGATTCAGTAATTATCATATTACCATTTGATCGTTACAATCAAAGGATGGGTCGAGCTACGCTTTAACAAAAGAGATGAGAGAGTAGAAAGGAGATAAAACCACATTTTACACCTCTTACCTGGTTGGGGAAGTGGCATCCTTTAATGACAATTTCCAGGACTCATTTGCTTTTGGTTCTCTGAAATCCAGCTCTCCCAAAACCCAGTCCGGTAAACCCCCTGTGCCAGTGCTCTGAAACCTCGCAGAATTGGGCTCATCAAAATAGATTGACTGTAGAATGGAATAACAACCCAGTTAGATAGTAAATAACTAGAGTACCTGTCCGACAGCCCCGAGTTCCGGAGCCAGTCTGACAGCAGAAATATTTATGACAATATAGAACACTTAAGGCAACTGTAACATTTGTTTATTAAAAAACGAATCTAAATAAGATATACAATTAGGGAAACTGCAGTTCTCAATTTTACAGTAGCGCTGCACCGCTCTCTGGGGAGACCACAGTAACTAAACCGTTGAAGATGTCGCTATGTGTGGCTTTCATTAGCTAGGCTTATAGACAACACGGTCTCTCTTGCCGATTTTAGGTCTGTTTTGCCAAACACAAGGAGAACCAGGTGCACTCAAATAATATGGTTGTCTTCAGCATGTCCTCAAACACCTGGCCCCTCCCAGTTGTGTTGCAGAATTTATTGTGAACACGATGCATGATAAAGATGTAGGACTATCTATATATAATTACCACCGCTGGTTATGAGGATCAGCTTATACAGGCAACTTGTTATCTTGCTATAGTTAATCACTCTCTCCACAACAAGAAGTAGTTAAGGAACCGGATGTTTATAATACTCATCCCTTCGGCTTTTCTATCTGAGTCAGCGGAGTGTGAGTGATGCACTTGCAAACCTGCGCTGCAGATTCATACACAGAGGAAGCAAAGTGATGTCATACATTGTATCTGAGTGGAGATCTACATAACTAGCTTTGCCTCATGCAATCTAATGGATGAGTAAGTTCTGTCTACAGAAGTTTCTGATACTGACAGAAGCTGAGCCTTTATCACCAAATGGGAACATGTGGCAGGACGTTTCTTATTAAAACATTCCAGTCTATAGGGCCTCTGAAGGAAGCTGGAGACACAAAAGGGCTGGAGAGGAAACCACAGGCCCACCAGACTGACAGCCCAGAAGAGAAGGCCCAGCACTTATAGACAAATAGGAAAGTGCGGAGGACATAACTAACCAGACTAGGACAAGAATTAAAAAAATACAATTGCCACGGTAGAAAGATGAGCCTGTTAGATCACTACATACTCAATTGTCTGCAGAAATCCAGAGAACCTTCAATTCTGGCTGATGGGAGGGGGGGAATCGGCAGTATAACCACATTTTACTACATACCATGTACGTGGGCAGGGTTTTGAGCATGCCCTCTTCCGGTTTGTGGGTGAAGGGTCCCTCCAGGACCCCACACTTCAGCATGTGAAGCAGAAGCTTGGAGTACAAGTTACGGTTCTTTCTCCCAGTAACTCCGGTACCGGCCCCTGACGGATCACACAGCTTCTTAATCCACAAGGCACATCGCTGGCGGTCTGATGAACAGAAAACACACTGTCTTTATATTCGTGAAGGTCTCTTGTACTCATGTATGTGACTGATATTATAGCGACACCAATCCTGTACTAGGAACAAATGATCTAATCCCAATGCAGCCTCAGTCACATGACACAAACAGGTAAAATGCATATACATAATAAGAACATAAAGCATTGGAAGATACTGTTACAAATACACGAGAATGAGTATTTTGGTTGTTAGCAGAGTCTGCCCTCTGCTGGCTATTATATAACACTGCACTCCCTGAAGAAACCGTTTGCATCATTCAGAGAACACAACAAATCTGAACTGAATTGTTCATTTTTTATTATTGTGCTGATGTTTTGTCAAACGCAGCAATAATTAATTGCACTCAGCCTTTGTACTCAAACAGTATAACAAAATCTCTGTTGTTCTGTTTCTTTGGCCCATGTGCTCTCTTAATGATGCCAGTAAGGAGAGAAATCATTGTATAATAATGCTGAAGTGATCGCTCTGAGGCCTGCAGCCTAATGACACAACCCTGTAACCCTACAATGTCAGTGTGAAACCAATCTCATTGACCACCTCTAATCCAGTTTTCACTCTCACATTTACAAGCAGTTCCGCTGCTGTTGCTTAATCAGTGGAAGCCACGATGTAGCTGCACTGCATGAAATCAGAGAATATTTATTGGATAAATCCATAGGTGTCTTAAGGATACCATACGCACTGTAATTCTGCCAGTTAGTTCGGTGGAGCCCATAAGGCAGTGTTGGCTAACCTGTGACACTCCAGGTGTTGTGAAACTACAAGTCCCAGCATGCTTTGCCAATATATAGCAGCTTATTGCTGGAAGGGTATGCTGGGACTTGTAGTTTCACAAAACCTGGAGTGACACAGGTTAGCCAACACTGCTATAAGGGCTAAAAAAACTCATCTGTTCAGGATCTTTCATATGTCAAAAAGGATGTGTGGAAAATTCATGTGCGCAGTCATCCTGTAGACAACAATGTCTGTGCCCCTATGTCAGATATTTATGGGTTTATTGGAGAAAGTGTTATGTACAACAGACCTGTACTGGATGACAAGTAATGGGGGGTAGAAATATTCAGTGTCATTGTATGTGGGTGAAGTATATCTTGGAACTGAAACCCGGAAACTTCTTTTCATTCTGCTACACAGGTCAGTAAGTGAGGGAAAGCATAGATTCTGTTCTGATCATTTTCCGCGAATCCCAGACATTGTGAGAGTCAGGTCATAGGTCACATGCAGATGACAAGAACTTGGCGTCACAAATTCAGTTACTGGGTCTGATGAAATACACCGGCGCAGAACTTAATACAGTGAGATTATATCAACAAACACATGAAATGATCTGAATATGTCAGTTTACATCAGTGACTATAAAGCTTTTCTTTAAAAGGAGATAAAAGAGGTATATGCAACCCGTGCACACACATTCAATCAAATACATACTGCATCATGTTAATCTTTCCCTAGTGAGTTTACATTATTAAGCGACATGCATAGAGTAGAATATTTAATGGCAGCCCTCACTATCTCCTGTCTTGACTATTGTAAGCTTTTACTAATTGATATACTCAAGGCTAGATCTGCTTCAGTTAATTATGAATACAGCAGTGACTCTAAGTCATCTGAGAGTGACACACAATCAAGGCCTAACTACCATAGTAGCAGTGGTTACAGTTGCTACGGGGCCCATAATCGGGCCCCTGTCAAAGCTTCCTGTGTCTATGTGTTTTTTAACCTTAGTAGCAACATGGAGCCAGCAAATGTCTGACAAGGTCCATTCATTCCACACGACCCACCCCAAGACAATGCATATGTCTGTCTGCCCTAACGTCTTACCCTGCTTTTGAGGTAGTTTGAGGACGTAAGGTTTCATATCCACTAGGTAATGATCAAACTCTGCATCCAGGCTTTCCCAGGTCTGTTCATGATTGTTCATAGTCCTCCTAGAATAATAATGTGACCTGTCAATTTCTTCTGATCATGATTCAGTAAGGGGACGTTTATGGAAATGAAAAAAAGATGGAGTTACAATTATAGAGTCATAACTGTGGGATCCTCAAGTAACTCAAATTTGCAGTTTATCATAACATAACTCCATAGTGACACCGGTGGAGTATCCACAGGGAGCAATGTTCTGTACAGAGAAGCCAAACAGAAACAAATATTGCAGTGTGTCTGGCAGGGAAGAAGGGAGACGGTGTATGGGCATAGAGAGGGAGCAATGCTCCTCATAGTGACCAGGGTTATACCACCTCTGCAGAGTATTGCACAGTGTCTCTGGGAAGGAAAAAGGGAGACAATATATGGGCATAGAGAAGGAGCAATGCTCCCCATAGTGACCAGTATTATTGCAACTCTGCAAAGTATAGTACAGCTGCACTGGCAGAGAAGGGGGAGACAATGTGCAGTCATGAAGGGGGAACACATCCAGTACAGTGGGAGCAATGCTCCTCATAGTGACCAGTATTGCAGCAGCTTTGCAGAGCAATGCACAGTCATAGAGAAAGGCACATCCAGTACAGTGGGAGCTCTGCCTACACTGTGACCAGTATATGGTGTATTATGGCAGCTCTGCAGCACTTTGTGCAATGCTCCGGTCAGGGAACGGGGGAAACAATGCACAGACCACCAACACACTCAGGACGGTCCTAGCGGTACATACCGGCTCAAGTGTCAGTCTCAGCGTTTAAAGTGCCCACTCTCAGTGCCCCAGTGACAACTTCCGCCCTAACTGCCGGCCGCGTCACCATGGAGACGGATGGAGTCGCCGCCTGGAGCTGCCCAATAAGCGGAGGGAGCGCCGAGGACTCCATCTGGTGGCCTCTGCTGTGTACTGACTGTGTGATGTCAACGTGCAGCACTGTACTTACCAGGAATGCAGCAAACACTGTTGTGATTCGCATTCTGTGTAAATTCTGTAAAAGAATCTATGTATTAATATAAGTACAACTTTTATGAGTGATTTATTTCTATGATGCCGTTGTCTGAGCAGGGCACATCTTATACCAAATCAAAGGTCTTGGGCTGCAGATTTGCAGAAAAATAATGATGTTCAATAGGTAGCATTGTTTAGGAGTTATTTTGCAAAACGTCCGCCTGCCAATGCATTATCATTGTCCTCTGGAAAATGTGACAATTGGCCATACACCTGTGTACCACCTGCAGGTAGCTTTGGAAACTGTGACAGTGAACTCTCCCTTTGCACCTGCTGTGTGACCTGGAACCTGTGACCTGCTGGGTGGTCTAGAAACTGGGACAGTTATTTGCAGCCCTACTGGGTGACTTGAAACATGTAACCTGCTGGGTGGTCTGGAAACTGTGAAAGTTATTTGCAGCCACTAATATCAGAGTGTCTTGCGGGGACCATACTTGTATACTAGTATATAAGGAAATTCTTTAGTTCCTTTAATATAGTGATTGATAATATAATTATTTATTCATTATACTTACTAATTAAAATTTCGACATGTAATGTAGTGTATAAAAAGTTATTGTATTCTGTTAATGAAGTAATTTAGTCAGTACATTACAGTTTAATTTAAGGCTGTTACTGCCGGATTTTTCTAGCTTTATTTTATTCATATTATTTTTTTTTATGGCAACTGTAGACTTACCCCTTACTTCTTCAACTTACCTGTTCAACCTGGCCATGGACACAGGTCATACTTGCCAACTTATGGCAAGTATGATCCAGGAGCCTGCAGGGAAAGGTGGGCGTGCAGGGGGCGGGGCTCTGAAAATCGCGTCATTTTGGCCAAACGCCGCGATTCACCGGAATCACAGCGTTTTGGACCTAATTCTGCCCACTTCACTAGGAAGTGGGTAGATCCAGGAGATTGCCACACTCTCCCGGGAGTCCGTGAGACTCACACGAAATGCGGGAGTCTCCCGGACATTCTGGGAGAGTTGGCAAGTATGACACAGGTGTACCATACAAATAGCCATTGGAGACAGATGTGACTGCTTGAGCGCACCCAATATCAGACTTGCCTATGTTATATGGAGAATTGAATTACCTACGCTATGAGGAGAGTTGAATTGTGGGTGTGGAGAGGATGGGGAGCAGCGAATCGCGTCATTTTAGCCCTATCCTGTGTCACGGGCACTAGGAGTCTTTACCCAGGGATCACCAGGTGATAGGTTTACCAGAGCAGTATAGGTGGTAATATGGTACTCTGGTAGCAGGGTGATCACGGAACAGGAAATAGCAGATGATGAGATGCTCAGGAAAGTCTATGACTAGCAGCACTGGCAATATGGAGGTAGTAATACACGAGGAACTGTATGGACAAAGGACACGTGAAGGTAGTCAGTGGTCTGCGGTAGCAAGTTGTACCACTGCTATAGTGAGGAGGAATGTCCAACAGAAACGAGGAGGTGATGAGAGTCAGCGGTCTGCGGATAGCAAGTTGTACCGCTGTCTGAGTGAAGGAATGGAATCCAAGTGGAGGTATCCGGGAAGTCAGTGGTCTGCGTTGGCAAGTTGTACCACTGCTATGTGAGAGGATACTGGAACAGGTGAAACTGTAAACAGGGGTCAGTGGTCTGCCACTAGCAAGTTGTACCACTGAATATATATGTGAGGAGGTGCACGGGGAGAGACTGCAACACAATATATACACGGGCACCTTGACTTTGATCCACAGTAATATGCACAATATAAATGTATAAATGACTGAACAACAATGCCAATATAGAAAGTCTCTTGAAGTAATCCAGCATGAGATAACACAGTCAATGATGGCAATAGACTCAGCGGATAGTACACTCCAGAGGAGAACCAACACAGTCAATGATGGCAATAGACTCAGCGGATAGTACACTCCAGAGGAGAACCAACACAGTCCAGCAAGGTATGCAATACACAGCACAGTCAATGGGAAGTATGCATACCGTGGTTCAGGAGAAGGCAGTCAGACAGGAGTGCAGAGATACCTGAACGGCAGGAGGCCGGCAGGATGCAAAGTCCCTGGATGGGTGAAGCGGTGGTCTAGCAGGTGCAGCGCACAGGTAGGTAGACCAGCAGGGAACACAGGAAGGCGTGGAGAGCGGATCAGCAGTAGATGGATGAGCAGCGCTGAGAAGTAACAGCAGCGGTTCTCTGCGGGAACACGGAGGTAGCCAATAGCAACCAGCAGGTGCAGTAACGATGGGACACCGGAGCAGAGTTGAACTGGAACAGTTGATCACGGAGAGTAGCGGGTAGCAATAGTGGCAGCAGACTCAAGGAAACACGGGAGAGTTGACAAGGACTGAAGACTGAAGCGCACAGAGGCAGCGGATAGGAATCAGCTAAACAGTCACGATGAAACACAGACGGGTTGCAGGTTGAAGACTGTAGTGCACGGAGGCAGCGGATAGGAATCAGCTAGCAGTCACGATGATGAAACACAGACGAGTTGCAGGTTGAAGACTGTAGTGCACGGAGACAACGGATAGGAATCAGCCAAACAGTCACGATGATGAAACACAGACGAGTTGCAGGTTGAAGCCTGTAGTGCACGGAGGCAGCGGATAGGAATCAGCCGGCAGTCACAATCATGAACAGGTGAGTGGATGTGAATGAAAGACTGTAGTGCACGGAGGCAGCGGATAGGCATCAGCTAACAGTCCCAATGATACATGGTAGAGTTGAAGTGGTTAGAAGACTGTAGTGCACGGAGGCAGCGGATAGGAATCAGCTCACAGTCACGATGATACACAGAAGGGTAGCTGTGGTATGGGAACCACAGTAGTAGAAGTGGTTTGGAAACCACAGAGGTAGAAGTGGTTTGGAAACCACAGGAATCAGCTGGGCTGAATAAACGAGGAAACACAGGAACACCTTCAGAGACTCATGGGGAATGAGACTCCAAGATCAGGCAACGTGGTGTTGACCACAGGTGCTTAATATAGGGAGGTTGCCTGATCTGCCAATTAGTTAAAGGAACATACACTGAAGGTTTAGAAAGGGCTGCGCATGCGCAGTCCCTCAGGATGGAGGACGGCCACGGTTCCTAAATGTCCGGGAAGAAGCACTCACAGTCCGGTGAGTGACAGTACCCCCCCTTTTAAAGGTGGGCACAGAACGCCTGGAACCGGGCTTGTCCGGATTTTTGGAATAAAACTTCTTCAGAAGGGCAGGAGCATTAAGATCTTCAGCTTTGATCCATGAACGCTCTTCAGGACCAAAGCCCTTCCAATGAACGAGGAAACGGAGGACTCCTCGCGAAATTTTTGCATCCAATACCTCAGTAATCTCGAAATCCTCCTCCTGATGAACTTGAACTGGCTGCGGTGCTGAGGGAGGAGTCGAGAAACGGTTGATGATGAGAGGTTTGAGCAAGGACACATGGAAGGCATTGGAAATCCGAAGATTCTTAGGAAGAAGAAGTTTAACACATACTGGATTGATAACTTGAATGATCCTATATGGACCAATAAAACGAGGGGCGAATTTCATAGATGGAACCTTCAAACGAATATTTTTGGTAGATAACCAGACACGATCTCCAATTTTTAGTGGTGGAATAGCCCGCCTCTTCTTATCTGCGAAAGACTTATATTTGTTAGATGTCTTCTTTAAACAGGTTTTGACCTGAGACCAGATATTTTTGAAGGTCTGACAAGCAGTCTCCACAGCAGGAACTTGGGTGGGCGGGAGGGCAGGAAATTCCGGAAAAGACGGATGGTGACCGTAGACCACAAAGAATGGAGTTTTGGATGATGACTCATGGTACATGTTGTTATGGGCGAATTCAGCCCAAGGAAGCAATTCTACCCAGTTGTCTTGGTTGGCTGAAGAGAACATCCTAATAAAAGTCTCAAGATCTTGATTGACTCGTTCCGTTTGTCCGTTAGATTGCGGATGGTAAGACGATGAGAGTGCTAATCGTATGCCCAAGGTTTTACAAAGGGCCCGCCAGAATCTGGAAACGAATTGTACTCCTCTATCCGACACAATCTCAGACGGACATCCATGGATGCGGAAGATTTCTTTAATGAAATGTTCAGCCAGAGTAGACGAGGAAGGTAAACCGGACAGAGGGACGAAATGGACCATCTTCGAAAATCTGTCTACCACTACCCAAATAGTATTGTGATTCTTACTTGGTGGCAAATCAGTAACGAAATCCATACTAATATGGGTCCAAGGCTTGGACGGAATGGGTAGTGGTCGCAGCAACCCTGCTGGAGTTCTGCGGGAGGATTTAAACTGAGAACATAAATCACAGGAAGCAATAAACTCTTTGACGTCTCTCCTCATTGAAGGCCACCAGTAACTACGAGAGAGAATCTCAAAGGTCTTGTGTTCACCGGCGTGTCCAGAAAAACGAGAGGCATGGAACCACGAAAGGATTTTCCTCCTCAGAGTAGGAGGCACAAGGGTTTTCCCAAATGGTAGCATTTTGGTGGATGAAGCAGCCAGAGAAA
The DNA here is from genome assembly GCF_038048845.1 of Mixophyes fleayi. NCBI lineage: Eukaryota > Metazoa > Chordata > Amphibia > Anura > Limnodynastidae > Mixophyes > Mixophyes fleayi. Next base: position 200,960,147 of record NC_134407.1, on the reverse strand, counting down.
TACATTTGGGGTCTAGAATAGCATGGTTGGGAACCTCTTCTACATCAGAGGACGTCACAAAAGCTCGAGATAGAGCGTCAGCTTTCTTGTTCTTAGCGGCTGGTTTGAAGGTTATAATTAATTCAAAACGGGAAAAGAAAAGAGACCATCTTGCTTGACGAGGGTTCAAGCATTGAGCAGATTGCAAATATGACAAGTTCTTATGATCCGTGAAGATCGTCACCGGATGGCGAGCTCCTTCCAACAAGTATCTCCATTCCTCTAATGCAGCTTTGATGGCCAGCAATTCCTTGTCCCCGATAGTATAATTTTTCTCTGCGGGCAGAAGACCTCGAGAGTAGAAGGCACAAGGATGTAATTTTTGTTGCTCCGAGCGTTGGGAGAGAATAGCTCCTAAGCCCACATTAGAGGCATCTACTTCTAGGAAGAAGGGGAGTGTCACATCAGGCTGTCGCAGAATGGGAGCAGACGAGAAGGACTCTTTGAGGATTTGAAAGGCTTGGAGAGCCTCAGATGACCATTGCTTAGTATTAGCCCCTTTCCGAGTTAGGGCCACAATGGGAGATGCAATGGATGAAAAGTCTTGAATGAAGCGTCTATAGTAATTGGCAAAACCTAAAAAACGCTGGATGGCACGAAGAGTAGTTGGCTGGGGCCAATGTAGTACAGCATTTACTTTGTCTGGATCCATCTTCAGGCCAACTCCGGAAACTATATACCCCAAGAATGGAATCTGGGGTAACTCGAATGAACATTTTTCCAATTTACAGAACAATGAGTTTTTCCGTAGTCTGGAGAGGACCTCTGCCACATGTTGGTGATGAGAAGGCAGGTCCTGTGAGAAGATCAATATGTCGTCCAGGTAGACAACGACACATACATATAATAAGTCCCGAAAGATCTCATTGATGAAACCCTGGAAAACAGCGGGGGCATTACACAGCCCGAAGGGCATTACTAAATATTCGTAATGCCCATCTCTGGTGTTAAACGCGGTCTTCCATTCGTCACCGGAACGGATTCTAATTAAATTGTAGGCACCACGAAGATCCAACTTAGTAAATATCCGAGCTCCCTTGATGCGATCAAATAGCTCAGTGATCAGCGGAATGGGATACCGATTCTTGATAGTAATGGCGTTGAGTCCACGAAAATCTATACAAGGGCGTAATGATCCATCCTTCTTTTTGACGAAGAAGAACCCAGCTCCAGCGGGAGAGGTGGAAGGTCGAATGAACCCACGCTGGAGATTCTCCTGTATGTACTCAGATGTGGCTTGAGTTTCAGGTAACGAGAGAGGATAGACCCGACCCCTGGGAGGAGTCTTGCCAGGTAGAAGGTCGATCGGACAATCCCAAGAACGATGAGGAGGAAGACGTTCAGACTGAGCTTTATCAAATACATCGGCAAATGAAGCATACTGAGGAGGGAGTCCCGGGGAGGAAGATGAGATGGAAGATTGCTGTACTTTAAGAGGAATAACTTGAGAGAGACAACGATGGTGACATTCAGACCCCCAAGACGTAACTTGAGGGGTGCGCCAGTCAATCTGGGGAGAGTGACACTGAAGCCATGGAAGGCCTAAGACAATCGGACTTGTTGTAACTGGAAGAATTAAAAACGAAATTTCTTCATGGTGTAGTACACCAATCTGAAGGGTTACTGGAGACGTACACTGGGTGATGAGACCATTGATGAGGCGTGATCCATCTATAGCCGTCACAGTAATGGGTGTTTTTAAAGTGATCACTGGTAGAGACCATTGATTCACTAGTGATTTAGAAATGAAATTTCCTGCTGCTCCGGAATCAATCAATGCCTGTGACTCAAAGGATTTGGTAGCAAAGGAAATCGTAACATCAAAAGCGCAGACTTTAGATTTCATAGACAATGGAGAGGACTCCAGGGACCCTAACTTCACCTCTCCAGAACTAGTTAGGGCCTGGCATTTCCCGATCTCTTAGGGCAAGAGCTGAGCATATGCATGGAATCAGCACAATAGATACAGAGTCTATTCTTTACTCTTCGTTTCCTCTCCTCTGAAGATAATTTGGAACGTCCTATCTCCATGGGAATCGCAGAGGATGGAGCTGGACGAAATTGAGGGTTTGAACGAAGAGTTGCTTTGACAGCCGTTGTTTTCTCAGACTCTCTTTCACGAAATCTCATATCTACACGATGGCAAAGAGAGATCAAATCTTCTAGTGACGAAGGAAGCTCTTGAGTAGTCAGTGCATCTTTAATTTTATCGGAGAGCCCCTGCCAGAAGGCGGCAACTAATGCTTCAGTGTTCCACTGAAGTTCAGAGGCTAAGATCCTAAATTGAATGACATACTGTCCTACTGTATGGGAGCCTTGTCGCAAACGAAGAATGCTGGAAGCAGCGGAGGTCACACGACCTGGTTCATCGAACACACTTCGGAACGTGGAAATGAATTTGGCACTATCTTGTAGAATTGGATCGTTTCTTTCCCACAGAGGGGAGGCCCAAGCCAGGGCTTGTCCAGAAAACAATGAGATAAGATAGGCCACTCTGGAACGATGGGTAGAAAAATTTTGAGGTTGGAGTTCAAAATGGACTGAACATTGGTTAAGGAAACCTCTACAAGTTTTGGGGTCCCCGTCATATTTTGACGGAGTAGGCAGGTGAAGCGTAGGAGCTGTAGACACCTGGGATGGCACTGGGGAAACGGAGGAAAGCACAGGAGCTTCAATATTAGCTGTAACAGTCTGTCCAGATGTTCCTTGGGAGGTTAATGATTGGTAACATTGAAGTAACAGCTGTTGGCGAGCATCCTGTTGCTCCACACGGCTGACCAGATGCTGCAGCATCTCTTTAGCGGTAGGTTCCGTATCTGGGTCTGTCATGGCCTGATCTTACTGTCACGGGCACTAGGAGTCTTTACCCAGGGATCACCAGGTGATAGGTTTACCAGAGCAGTATAGGTGGTAATATGGTACTCTGGTAGCAGGGTGATCACGGAACAGGAAATAGCAGATGATGAGATGCTCAGGAAAGTCTATGACTAGCAGCACTGGCAATATGGAGGTAGTAATACACGAGGAACTGTATGGACAAAGGACACGTGAAGGTAGTCAGTGGTCTGCGGTAGCAAGTTGTACCACTGCTATAGTGAGGAGGAATGTCCAACAGAAACGAGGAGGTGATGAGAGTCAGCGGTCTGCGGATAGCAAGTTGTACCGCTGTCTGAGTGAAGGAATGGAATCCAAGTGGAGGTATCCGGGAAGTCAGTGGTCTGCGTTGGCAAGTTGTACCACTGCTATGTGAGAGGATACTGGAACAGGTGAAACTGTAAACAGGGGTCAGTGGTCTGCCACTAGCAAGTTGTACCACTGAATATATATGTGAGGAGGTGCACGGGGAGAGACTGCAACACAATATATACACGGGCACCTTGACTTTGATCCACAGTAATATGCACAATATAAATGTATAAATGACTGAACAACAATGCCAATATAGAAAGTCTCTTGAAGTAATCCAGCATGAGATAACACAGTCAATGATGGCAATAGACTCAGCGGATAGTACACTCCAGAGGAGAACCAACACAGTCAATGATGGCAATAGACTCAGCGGATAGTACACTCCAGAGGAGAACCAACACAGTCCAGCAAGGTATGCAATACACAGCACAGTCAATGGGAAGTATGCATACCGTGGTTCAGGAGAAGGCAGTCAGACAGGAGTGCAGAGATACCTGAACGGCAGGAGGCCGGCAGGATGCAAAGTCCCTGGATGGGTGAAGCGGTGGTCTAGCAGGTGCAGCACACAGGTAGGTAGACCAGCAGGGAACACAGGAAGGCGTGGAGAGCGGATCAGCAGTAGATGGATGAGCAGCGCTGAGAAGTAACAGCAGCGGTTCTCTGCGGGAACACGGAGGTAGCCAATAGCAACCAGCAGGTGCAGTAACGATGGGACACCGGAGCAGAGTTGAACTGGAACAGTTGATCACGGAGAGTAGCGGGTAGCAATAGTGGCAGCAGACTCAAGGAAACACGGGAGAGTTGACAAGGACTGAAGACTGAAGCGCACAGAGGCAGCGGATAGGAATCAGCTAAACAGTCACGATGAAACACAGACGGGTTGCAGGTTGAAGACTGTAGTGCACGGAGGCAGCGGATAGGAATCAGCTAGCAGTCACGATGATGAAACACAGACGAGTTGCAGGTTGAAGACTGTAGTGCACGGAGACAACGGATAGGAATCAGCCAAACAGTCACGATGATGAAACACAGACGAGTTGCAGGTTGAAGCCTGTAGTGCACGGAGGCAGCGGATAGGAATCAGCCGGCAGTCACAATCATGAACAGGTGAGTGGATGTGAATGAAAGACTGTAGTGCACGGAGGCAGCGGATAGGCATCAGCTAACAGTCCCAATGATACATGGTAGAGTTGAAGTGGTTAGAAGACTGTAGTGCACGGAGGCAGCGGATAGGAATCAGCTCACAGTCACGATGATACACAGAAGGGTAGCTGTGGTATGGGAACCACAGTAGTAGAAGTGGTTTGGAAACCACAGAGGTAGAAGTGGTTTGGAAACCACAGGAATCAGCTGGGCTGAATAAACGAGGAAACACAGGAACACCTTCAGAGACTCATGGGGAATGAGACTCCAAGATCAGGCAACGTGGTGTTGACCACAGGTGCTTAATATAGGGAGGTTGCCTGATCTGCCAATTAGTTAAAGGAACATACACTGAAGGTTTAGAAAGGGCTGCGCATGCGCAGTCCCTCAGGATGGAGGACGGCCACGGTTCCTAAATGTCCGGGAAGAAGCACTCACAGTCCGGTGAGTGACATCCTGTAGGACGCAGGAGAATGGCCTGCTCTTCTGAGAGTCCTGGAAACCTACCTACCTCTCCTGGACAGTGCAGGAGAATGGGCAAGTATGCCCAATATTTGAGCCTTAGTTGGAGCTACTCTCAGAGTCCTTTGGAAACTGTAGTTGAATATTGCTATGTTGCTTTCTTCCACTCTCTGAACACTACAGCTATTATAAGAATAATATTGCAGTGTTATGGCCTAATGCTTTTCTACACTATCTTTACAGGTGCAGTTCTGTATTTTCCCCACTAGTGGCCGCTATGGGAATTGTGTGTACTGGAAGCAGCTGAGCTGGATCATTGTTTGTGTTGTAGCTCTGGATTATTGCTGTTTCTGCTTACCTGGCTTTTTGACTCTGACTTCACTCTGCATCTCTGGAACCTGGAATCTGGCAAGTTAAAAGGACTTTGTTTTTGAATATCATGTCTGGACTTTTTGTTGCATGCCTTGCACGGCCCTTCAGCCACTGAGATCTTTTCCTGCCTGTAGTTACAATAAACATTTCTTAAGTTTATCATCACTGTTTTCGTGTGAGAATATTGTGTGATATACCAGAGAGCGGTGACACGCAGAGCATATAACAGGACTGTTGCCTTTCTTGATAGCCTTCAAAGGCAAGGTCAGCAGTACCTAATGTTTTATCAAGAATTTTAACTGCTGAATAAACTTTTTTATTTAGTTTTTTTTACAATAAGTGCTATCTAGTAGTCAATTGCTCATTTTCTGTGCCTAGATTTTTTAATGCTTTACTTTAAAATGAAGGTATGTTGGGGTAAGATTCCTTCGCCACACCTAAGAGGAAGGTATCAAGACAAAAATGGCACTTGTCAGTATCTCGGTAGCTTACCTCCCCACGTTTCAGTAGCTGGGCGCATGATGACATCACCCTTTCACCCACTCAACAATAGCTGGTCAGCTTGAAGGCAGCCTTTTGTGCTGGTTGAGGGTACCGGATACTACTACACAGGTAACAAAAGCTCAGAAGTTCATTGGACAAAGAGTCTACTACAAAACCTTACCCTAAAGGAGCACTGTCCAGATCACTGAGCAACAGTATTTACTGTCGGCAGGGTAGGAACCAAGCTCAATGTCCTCCTGCTTTATATAGACCACAAACCAGTCTACCATAAATTCAAATAAGATCTTGAAATCCACCAATCCTGATGGATGTTTGAGTAGGGTAGCCAATCTGGCAGAGAGCGTAGGCTACACTGAGTCAACAAATCCAGACTAGATTTGACTGGGCCAATTGGTAAAGGCTCTATTCATTTCTCCTCTTGAGTTCAAAGAGGTCACACCCCTTATCCTGCAAACAAGCTGGCTTTCCCTACAGGGATATTGCATACTACTGTTTCCCTATAGCTGTGGTGTAGGGTGCAAGTGGCTAAAATTATGATTTAGATACAATATATAGTAATCTGCTGTTATTTTTGTCACGGTTCTCAAACAGAAGTACAGCTAGGAGTCATGAATTCGGTGAAAAACACTGTGTTTATTTGCAGAGAGGTGATAACAGGTAATAAGGAGCAGTGATAAATACCAGGTTCCAGCTGATGCAGCAAGTAGCATGAATGTCCAGAAACAATCAGGTAAGGACAACAGGAAATGACATCAGGATTAGGACAACAGGAAAGGACATCACAGGATGGGACAACAATAACCAGCAATGACTGCTGGGAGGAACAGGTATATATAAGGGGAATGAGACACACCCAGGTGCATGAGATAATTAGTGAACATACAGGTTAACTCCTTAAGCACAAGAATAAAGCACAATAGCAGCACCTCTGGTGAAAAGAGGTACTGCTGGACAACACAAAATAGCAATACAAATCATAGAGTCCAAAAGTCCAGGAGGCAGGTTGTTACAGTACCCCCTCCCTAAAGGGCGGATTCCAGACGCCCATATCACCAAAAGTGTTTGAAAGTGTCCGAGTCATAGTCCACTATCGGGCATGTGGTGGAGAAATCCTCATCCATGGACAGAGAAGGTACGGAAACCATGTCCAAGGAATGCGGGAATCCCGAAGTCTCACCTCTCTTCTTTTTACATTTCTTTTTCTTTGCTTTCTTTTTAGGGACACAGGATTGCTCAAACTGAATAAAACATGCAGGTAGCCTCAAAGGTTGGGCAACTGGAGACAACGAAGTTGGCACAACAGACATGCAAGGAGTAAAACTGACAAGTGCTGGAACAAATTCTTTGCACACTGCCTCACAAAAAAGTTGTAAATCGGAAAGGATGGGATCTCTGGTCTCAACAAAGGGGCTGGCCCATTCCAGAGCTTTCCCTGTAAAATTGGACAACAGGTAATATACTTGCTTCCGTTGGCTATCTAGGAGGTCAGGTACTGATGGTAAATAGGATATAAAAAATTGAATCAGAGCATTAAATTGCTGCATATCCCCATTGAAGGTAGGTGGTAGATCAGACTTGGTGGCAGGCCCGGACTGGGCAGCAGGCTTGACAGGAGACCCGGAATGGGCGGCAGGCTTGGGTGCAGGCCCGGACTGGGCGGCAGACTTGCCAGCAGGCCCGGACTGGGCGGCAGACTTGCCAGCAGGCCCGGACTGGGCGGCAGACTTGCCAGCAGGCCCGGACTGGGCGGCAGACTTGCCAGCAGGCCCGGACTGGGCGGCAGACTTGCCAGCAGGCCCGGACTGGGCGGCAGACTTGGAGGAGACAGCACTTTGAGAAGCCTGAGGGCAGACAGCACTTTGAGAAGCCTGAGGGCAGACAGCACTTTGAGAAGCCTGAGGGCAGACAGCACTTTGAGAAGCCTGAGGGCAGACAGCACTTTGAGAAGCCTGAGGGCAGACAGCACCAAGGGGTAACTCGGGCTGGACCGCATGGACTGGCAACTCGGGCTGGACCGCATGGACTGGCAACTCGGGCTGGACCGCATGGACTGGCAACTCGGGCTGGACCGCATGGACTGGCAACTCGGGCTGGACCGCATGGACTGGCAACTCGGGCTGGACCGCATGGACTGGCAACTCGGGCTGGACCGCATGGACTGGCAACTCGGGCTGGACCGCATGGACTGGCAACTCGGGCTGGACCGCATGGACTGGCAACTCTTCTGGAGCAGACTGGAGGGACAGGACCCCCTCTGGAGAAGTCTTTAAGGGCAGCGCCCCCTCTGGAGCAGACGGTAAGGGCAGCGCCCCCTCTGGAGCAGACGGTAAGGGCAGCGCCCCCTCTGGAGCAGACGGTAAGGGCAGCGCCCCCTCTGGAGCAGACGGGAAGGGCAGCGCCCCCTCTGGAGCAGACGGTAAGGGCAGCGCCCCCTCTGGAGCAGACGGTAAGGGCAGCGCCCCCTCTGGAGCAGACGGGAAGGGCAGCGCCCCCTCTGGAGCAGACGGGAAGGGCAGCGCCCCCTCTGGAGCAGACGGGAAGGGCAGCGCCCCCTCTGGAGCAGACGGGAAGGGCAGCGCCCCCTCTGGAGCAGACGGGAAGGGCAGCGCCCCCTCTGGAGCAGAGGGGAAGGGCAGCGCCCCCTCTGGAGCAGAGGGGAAGGGCAGCGCCCCCTCTGGAGCAGAGGGGAAGGGCAGCGCCCCCTCTGGAGCAGAGTGGAAGGGCAGCGCCCCCTCTGGAGCAGAGTGGAAGGGCAGCGCCCCCTCTGGAGCAGAGTGGAAGGGCAGCGCCCCCTCTGGAGCAGAGTGGAAGGGCAGCGCCCCCTCTGGAGCAGAGTGGAAGGGCAGCGCCCCCTCTGGAGCAGAGTGGAAGGGCAGCGCCCCCTCTGGAGCAGACTGGAAGGGCAGCGCCCCCTCTGGAGCAGACTGGAAGGGCAGCGCCCCCTCTGGAGCAGACTGGAAGGGCAGCGCCCCTTCTGGAGCAGACTGGAAGGGCAGCGCCCCCTCTGGAGCAGACTGGAAGGGCAGCGCCCCCTCTGGAGCAGACTGGAAGGGCAGCGCCCCTTCTGGAGCAGACTGGAAGGGCAGCGCCCCCTCTGGAGCAGACTGGAGCTCAGGAACAGAGAAAGCGGCTGAAAACTCTGAACCGGACACAGTGGCAGCAGGCTCGGGACCGGACACAGTGGCAGCAGGCTCGGGACCGGACACAGTGGCAGCAGGCTCCAAGCTGGAGGCAGATGATGTGACCTCAGAGCTGGAGGCAGATGATGTGACCTCAGAGCTGGAGGCAGATGATGTGACCTCAGAGCTGGAGGCAGATGATGTGACCTCAGAGCTGGAGGCAGATGATGTGACCTCAGAGCTGGAGGCAGATGATGTGACCTCAGAGCTGGAGGCAGATGATGTGACCTCAGAGCTGGAGGCAGATGATGTGACCTCAGAGCTGGAGGCAGATGATGTGACCTCAGAGCTGGAGGCAGATGATGTGACCTCAGAGCTGGAGGCAGATGATGTGACCTCAGAGCTGGAGGCAGATGATGTGACCTCAGAGCTGGAGGCTGGCACCTCGGCACAGGAGACAGAGGCTGGCACCTCGGCACAGGAGACAGAGGCTGGCACCTCGGCACAGGAGACAGAGGCTGGCACCTCGGCACAGGAGACAGAGGCTGGCACCTCGGCACAGGAGACAGAGGCTGGCACCTCGGCACAGGAGACAGAGGCTGGCACCTCGGCACAGGAGACAGAGGCTGGCACCTCGGCACAGGAGACAGAGGCTGGCACCTCGGCACAGGAGACAGAGGCTGGCACCTCGGCACAGGAGACAGAGGCTGGCACCTCGGCACAGGAGACAGAGGCTGGCACCTCGGCACAGGAGACAGAGGCTGGCACCTCGGCACAGGAGACAGAGGCTGGCACCTCGGCACAGGAGACAGAGGCTGGCACCTCGGCACAGGAGACAGAGGCTGGCACCTCGGCACAGGAGACAGAGGCTGGCACCTCGGCACAGGAGACAGAGGCTGGCACCTCGGCACAGGAGACAGAGGGAGTGGGTGCCTCAGGACAGGCGGCTGGAGCTGGCAGATTGGGTCTCTTTGCAGAGAAAAGAAATGCTGGAGCATAAACAGATTTGGAGTGCCGAGAGGAAACAACAGGAGATGGTTCAGTAAGTTGACGTGGTCTACGGACAGGACAGTCCTGCAAGAAATGTGCACTGCTGGCACAGTAGACACACAGTTTGTTGGTTATTCTGCGCTGTCGCTCCACTTCGGTCAGATGGGGGCGTGGCCCACTTGTGAACCGGGCATTAGTTAAACTGCAGTTGTTAGTTAAATGCAAATTTGACATGGTATTATTGCAAGGTGTTGGCGGCACGGATTCTGTAGCAGACAGAGTTGGCTGGGTCAAATCAACAGTATCAGATTTCAGTGAAACAGTCTCTGATAGTCTCCTGAGTGGGTCCAAAAGCAAAGTGGAAAATTTGGCCAGCTGGGAGCGTAACAATATAATGTCCATTTGTAAGGCTTGTAGCAGTGGTAATTCCATGATTGGTAACACAGACATGTTGCAAAAGACAATGAAAACTTGATTGCAGCAAAAAGTCCCAGAATAAAACAAAACTTTCACCTGACTCCAAAGCTGTTTTTTGGGCTGGTTATACTGTCACGGTTCTCAAACAGAAGTACAGCTAGGAGTCATGAATTCGGTGAAAAACACTGTGTTTATTTGCAGAGAGGTGATAACAGGTAATAAGGAGCAGTGATAAATACCAGGTTCCAGCTGATGCAGCAAGTAGCATGAATGTCCAGAAACAATCAGGTAAGGCAACAGGAAATGACATCAGGATTAGGACAACAGGAAAGGACATCACAGGATGGGACAACAATAACCAGCAATGACTGCTGGGAGGAACAGGTATATATAAGGGGAATGAGACACACCCAGGTGCATGAGATAATTAGTGAACATACAGGTTAACTCCTTAAGCACAAGAATAAAGCACAATAGCAGCACCTCTGGTGAAAAGAGGTACTGCTGGACAACACAAAATAGCAATACAAATCATAGAGTCCAAAAGTCCAGGAGGCAGGTTGTTACAATTTTGTGAAGGATGCCCCTGGTGGCCTATGATGCAACTACCTGCATTCCTTGTTGCCCTGGCTTGCTGGTGGGTACGGGAAACCAATAACAAGGGACTCTATCTAAATGCACAGTCATAATGTGGAGTGGACAGTAGTGCGTGGGTGGTGCAGCACAAATAGAATTGGGCACCAGTTCATCTCAGTTCAAAAGAGGACGGTTAACTTTATTACACTCCTCTCCCTCCAGCAGGAAAAGCATAACGGTATGTATGGTATACATGTGCCATTAACCTCCTGCACATTTTCTTCTGCAGATGTAATTGCACTTTCCTCTCATCCCTCTCCTGCAGTACTTATGGATTTACAGCATGTTACAAGCCAGTTATTGCTGCTGGGAGCAGTCGTTTCACAGACTTTTCAGAGGTTACATCTCACAGACTTGTCACTTAATTCAGCTCACCCAGCAGCAGGCATGCAGATGGCCACCTCACATATCCTCAGGAGCTCCATCCCACTCTCCAGGGACTCTCTCCTTTCATGAGGTGCAAACATCCCCTCATCCAGGGACTCCTCTGCCAAGCAGTCTCTTCCTCCCTTAGAGCCACACTACCAATAAGCCGCACTGCAGCGGGCAGTGACCCCACTCACAATCTTTCCAAGGAGGCTAATTCATGGGGAACCTATATGAAGAGACGCTCTAGACTTATCTCTTACACTTCCCTGTGGTGCCAACACCGTCTTAGCTGTGGAAGATGTTACTTCTGGGGTACCCTTGAAGGTGGGGGTCTCTCCCTCTTCTTCATTAAACTGTCTCTCATGAATGCCACTCCAACATGTTGGGACCAACCTCACACTATAGGGAATACTGCCTGTTATTTTGGCCCTCGGAACACCCTTATGTGGTCCTTTACATGCCCACCATGCAGCACTCTTTTTAATGGGGTCCTGACTAATGGAGGATTAGCTGTGGAAGACGTTACTTCTGGGGTACCCTTGAAGGTAGGGGTCTCCCACTCTTCTTCATTAAACTGTCTCTCATTAAAGCCACTCCAACATGTTGGGACCAACCTCACACTATGGGGAACACTGCCTGTTATTTTGGCCCTCAGAACACCCTTATGTGGTCCTTTACATGCCCACCATGCACCACTCTTTTTAATGGGGACTAATGGAGGACCCCAATGGAGTTGTCCATTTGTCCCCCCTGTTTCTTTCTCCTCCTGAGGCTCTTTTATTCACTGGGATGACTTTTATAATACTATTCAGACTTCGTGGGTACTCGCTTCATACCCACTGCCCAGTGACACCTCCTCACCTGTCCCAAGTACCAAGCAATATGGCCAATCTACCCCCCCCCCCCAGATTCATGCTCCCACGTTACCGGCCAGCAGCAGTTGTCAGCGCTTTTTGTGCCACGCCCCCTCATGTCCGTCTTGTGGGGCCGGCTCCTCATCTTACTATATGATTCTTCCTGATGACCTCATCTGCCATCACTGGGGAGGACCAGTCCACATAGCAGTAATGCAATGTATACGCTATGGTGTGTCTGTGAATAACATATAGTGATATATATGTCACACAAAGAGCTAATTCAGATAATTCGAAAAAGGTACTCTGCCGTTCGGGGTTCTCGACGTCCCTCCGCTTCTTGAGCGTCCGTCTTTTCTGGAGGGTTGGACCGAGCCGCATCTGGGGACAGACGAGAGAGGTGGTCACCACTGACTGGTGAGACCCCCTGGGGTCTCTCCGAGCAACCGTCCTCCCCGGTGGGACGCAAGGTGCACTCGATGACCTGGGAGGGGGTTCCGGGAAAGGAGAGTCCTGCTCGTAAGTTTCCAGAATTAGTCTGCAGACGTCAAACCGGTGCTTCGTTTTAGGGGAAGGGGTCCGAAATCTCCCCGACCACCTGGAACCACAAGACGGACACGGGATCAAATCCGTTCCCAACGGAGCTTCAGAGCAGGGCCTCCCCACCGGAGACCCAGCCATGGCTGGCCATCCCAAACGGAAGGAGGGAGAGCACCTTTAGCCGGGAAACGCTTCCAGGCCCCGAGGGAACCGTATTCCTGAGTAAACTCGACACTGCCTTTGTGATTAATATATTACCTTACCTTTTGAACTGTACTGTAATAATATAAGTATAAACACAAAAAATGGGGGTGAGCAAGGTAGTTTAGTAATTTATAGGGCCGTCCCTCAAGCATATATGTGGTTACTAGGTTCCACTGGAAATAAGGTTTTTTAGGTAGATTCTGGAATCTCTAGAATAGGTGTCTTCGATCAGAAATGCCAATATAATCGCCATCTCCTAGTGTAGTAATTTGTGTACTTGTTAAAAACTTATACAACAATAACGGTTTACATTGAGCTTATCACAAAAGTTGCTGCTTTTAGCAGTAACTGGATCTCTTCCCTCAATGTACATGTATGCTGGCGGAGCTTACTGCATCGCAGGTTTTGTCCGACTTTAAACCAGTAAACGGATTCAGTCTCCATTCGGCTAAGAGTGCAAAGGGTTCCCCAATCTCCTGCCACATCTATCCTGTGCCGAGCCGAATCATACAAAATGGGGTGGATGACTACGCAGAACAATAGGAGAGCTTGAGTTATAGTAGCATTACAGTTTAATAAAATATGCATGTGGGTGAAGCACAGCATATTTTAATAATAATAGTACAAGATGGCATTGTCTTTGTGCCCTCCTACCCAACCTCATGTTGTAGATTAAACAGGACATGCATTGTTTAACAAACCAGACACTTCATCAACAGGAAATGTCACTTTTGTGGTACAATTGATGGGCAGAAATGTTGATATTTCATATGTCAGTGTGTTTATTGTTAGTGATTAATTTTATTTTAGGTTCCAAACTAATCGATTTTGGCGTGACAGTCCAGAATCTCCCAGTTTTAAAGCGTTGCGGAATTTCCTGTCAGTATATAAATAAATGATGATGAATTGTGGGAGTCAAAGGAAGTGTAACTTGCTCGAAAATAAGTGGTGTTTAGTCCAAAAGTGGGTGTTTTGGGGAGGATCTGAGTGGAGATTGGGCAGATCAGAGAGAAGCTTAATTTGTCCTGATTGTCCATGTCTCCATAGCTTCTGTAGAGGTCTGTTGGAGCGCTATAAATTAACTGCCTATTCACTTCAAGTAATGAGGCATGGGCGGAATGGTCTTCTTGGGGTACCCCTCCTTTTTGCTTTATTTTTGGGAAAAGTCTGATTGTCCACTAAGGGAACCCACTAAACGTATAACTCTCCTAGCAGTGGGGATTGCCTTGTTTATATTTTATTTTCAGCTGTAGGATGTCCCCTAGTTTTCAACTGTACATGTGACATCCTTGTGAGCAGATAGCGCTGCTTAAGATGAAAAGCATCTCTTTATGAACATTGGTTTATACACCTGTCAACCACAACATTAAAAACAAGTGAAGTGAATAACATTGATTATCTCGTTACAATGGGACCTGTAAAGGGGTGGGGGGATATTAGGCAGTAGGTGAACAGTCAGTTCATGAAGTTGATGTGAGGATTTGTGCGACTTTGACAAGGGCCATATTGTGATAGCTAGAGGACTGGGTCATAGCATCTCCTTGTTGGGAGTTCCTGGTTTGCTGTGGTTAGTACCTATCAAAAGTGGTCCAAGAAAGGACAAGCAGTGAAACAGCAACAGGGTCATGGGTGCCCAAGGCTCATTGATGGGGAGTGAAGGCTGGCGGCCCGTCTGGTCTAATCCCACAGAAGAGATACTGTGGCACAAATTGCTGAAAAAGATAACACCGGCTTTGATAGAAAGGTGTCAGAACACACACAGTGCATTGCAGTTTGCTGCATAGCCACAAACCAGTCAGAATGCCAATACTGACTCCTTCAGACATGGCTCTCACTATGCCAATTCCCCCAATTTCATTTTTGGGAGGTATATGACGAGCTACCGGTGCCGTACTGTAGATTGTTGGGGCCCCGGGACAGCACATTGTAATGGGGCCATTGTAAAAAATACTAGGCTGATTTTTATAACGCAATGAAAGCAACAATAAGTGCATTTTTTAAATAGGAAAACACATAAAAACATTTATATAGAACATACAAACAAGTCTATGTATAATGACAACAAGTAACCAAGTGATTTAAGAATAAAAACATTTCTTTCTCGACTTCTGTGAAGCAAATTCATCAATGGTTTTGTCTAAAGCCAAAGCACTCAGCCGTTCCTGATCTATAGAGCTGCATAGATCATTTTCAGTTTTGAAAAAGATCTCTCTGACTAGGCTATAGTCACAGGAACAGTTACATACATCTGGATAGCTTGATGACAAGGAGCTATGTTTGATGAATAACATATCGGCCAGCTGATTAACATCCTTCATTTTATTTATCCTGTCTTGAATGGAGCTCTAATCAAAAGAAACTGTGATGGAAGTATTCCTAAAAAATCCTCAGCTTTGATGTGGCCTCCCGCTTCTCTAGAGACCGCAGGACAGTGTGGTTGTATGGTCTTGTACTTCTCTACAGCCGCCTTCATACCTTGGAATCAGTTAAGGCTGGGTATACACTACAGGCTGATTATCGGGCCATCCACACAATAAATGACATATCGCATTAGTGTGTAAACTGTAACAATGAATGATTATCGCTCCACAGCACATCGTATCGCTCGATTTTATTTTTAAACCGGACTAAAAATGTCGATCAACGATGGAACGATGTTGTTCCAATCCTGCAGTGTGTATGCACTCAGGACCGGCAGTGTCCATAGATCTCTATGGAGTGTGCAGAGTCACCATCTTGTCAGCCGTTGGTTATGAAAGATGAAGAGCACAGATCTGAGGATAAATCATGTAAAATGTCTATAATGTGTACACATGAATCCCATGATGATCAGGTTTTTTTGTTTGTTTTTTTAAATCGTTGGTAAAATCGTTAACTATATCGCATTGGGAGAAATTTTCAGCAGTGTGTACCCAGCAAACAGAGAGTGTCGATCATTGGATAAAACACAGTTACTCTGAACTAGTCACTCTTTCATCTTCGCAAAGATCATCAAAATGATCTTTTACTTTCTTAACTCTGTTAATTAATTACAAATACCCCACTTTGCACGTATTCCAAAAGCTTTTGCTACAACGCTTCAAATAATCCTTGACTCCCCTGACCCCCAATGCGGCATTTCCAAGAGAAACGTATGTCGTGACTTGGAGGCAATATTTATTTTCTACAAGATTTTACATTGGATGACTAGTAAAAGAGCAACGTTAAAGGATTTAATATTTTTTTTTTAAATCCTGTACTTTCATTCCTCTCTTGTGACTGTTTGCTACTGAGAATGAGACACGATGGAGATCTCATAACGTTGCAGAATCTTTCTGTTGAGCATATAGAGCATCATATCTATCAGCCCAACGAGTTGGATTTAATGTTTCTAGAGTTGTATACACAGAGCTACTCTCGGCAGATGTTTGGCGTTCTTGCCATCAAACTATGCTTTGACCCAAAAAATGATGTTGATATTTTGAGCATTTTAAAAAAGCTGAGCAATTCCATGGTTCTCTTCTGCAGCTACAACTTCAAAGTTCAAGTTATGAGCAGCACAATGGACAACATAGACCTGTGGGGCTAGTTCTTGGATTCTCTTGTGAACACTGCTGTACATACATCATGATCAACATCTATTATTTATTTATTTTTATGGGACACATATCACAAGCTGGGGTCATATACAACCCCAGCCTATAAAATGGATGATTTTAGGGGGCATTTTTGGGTGGCGTACATCACCTCTAAGAAGGAACTGTTGCTTAGAGTTATTTTAAACTGCAGCTACTGCAGTACCCCCCTGTGACCTATAGATGGCAGTAGAGACAAACCATTCAGGATCAATTGACATTTATGATGGGCATTAACAATACACAAATGTACGTCTCTTTTTGTGACTTTTTTATGCCATGTGAGATGCCATTGCGACCATCTTATGTCCCCTACTTGCGAGCAACTAATCCGTTGTCTAAGCACCTATACTTGTTTCTGCAGGCTCCTTTTTTTATTAAAACAGTCCTTCCAAATGACTATCATTTAACGTCTGGGTTGATGCAATTATTATAATATTGTGATTATACACTTGGGAGTAAAAGGGAAATAAGCTGTGCCATTCATGTGTCTGGTCTGTCAGTTGTAAACTTATAATTACATTGTCTTAATGATTGCATAGCCCTGCACCTGCATCTGTAGCCATCTCTGCACATACAGCTCAGAGCCGAGCGTCCAGTTGAATCCCTGACATCACAAACACACATCAACATCTGCTTATTGTATATAACCCCAGTATGTATGATTCTTGTGTTGTGTATTGTATAGCATGGGCGTGTGCATGGGATGTGCCCGGGCACAACCTATTGTATAGCCGCATTACAACAGTGCCATGGTCGGAGCCGGATTGACGGCACTATATTGTTCTTGGTGGTTGACCCCTCCTCCAGGACTAGCCACCTTCATGCGGCCATAGATTGTACATAATTCGGGTCGGTCTCACGGACTCCTGGGAGAGCTGGCAAAAGTCCTGCATCCTGCAATTGCGGGGCTAAAATGCCGCGATTCGCGGTGAATCGCGTCATTTTGGCCCCGCCCCCTGCGACAAAATGGCATATTTGACACGGGGATGGGGCAAAAATGACACGATTCACCGTGCCCCGCACCCTCCCGCCCCCTATAGACACGCCCCTCTCCCGGATACTACTTGCCAAAAGTAGGCAAGTATGAAATTGTATGATTATTCACTGACATGGGACACATCATATGACATGCCTGCTGTCCTATGTCTGCAGGCTGGAAGAGATTCAGAAAAGAAGAGTCTGCCTCCCCAACACAGCACAGCATGAAGACGGTAAGTGTGAGAGGAGGGCAGTGTCGGACTGGGTCATAAAGGGCCCACAGGGGAAACCAATGGTTGGGGCCCACCTAAGGACATTTAGCTCTGCAAATCGCAGTGGGGCCATGGCCACATGAAAAATCTATATTTACATTACACTTTTAAAGGGAAATATGCAAATATGTGTAAAAAAAAATGGAGAAATGTATTTTTCATCCTACCTGTCAATTGACAAATATCTGTGACCTTCTGATTCTCAGTCTGTGCTGCTGCTGGATTCAGGCTTGTCTGGACCAGGGCCCCTGATGCAACTCAGTTCTTGCCATTTGCTTTCACTCTCACTTCGCTCTGATCACCGACTTTTCCTATTGATCCAGTTCCTTCCTCGGTTTTCAGTCCTTAACTCCCCTGAACCTCATATCCTCCCCTCTGTTGTCCCTTCTGCCCAGCCTTAATGTCTTTTCTCATTGCCTCTGGTTGACTTTTCTGCTTTCTCTCCCCTTATGTCCCCCACCCAAAAAAAGATGTTACAAAATATACAGTATGGCATACCAACGTATACCAGCCCAGTATACCAGTATACCAGTATATATATGTGACATATATATATATATATATATATATATATATACATCACAGATATATACAGCCCCACTTTAATCACACAGTGCTTGAAGTGGGGGTGTATATGGTGGTATGCAATCCCACCACTTTTCCTGCTTTGATTGCAAAGTTATCATATTCCATTCACTTACATTTTTCATGCCGACAATTCTAAATTATTATTAGTATATTTTGCAAAAGGTCTGCAAAGGTCATTAGAAAAATGCAGTGTTTGTAATATCATTCTAATTTGTTACCCAGTTGTCCTTTGAGGGCTCATCATAAATGTCTACATAAATAACACTATTCCAGTCTCATGACCTGTATACTTTAAATGTGCAAGCTGACAAAAGGCATAGTAAGATACTGGAATAAAATATACATAAGGGGCCTGATTCATTAAGGACCTTAACTTAAGAATCTTCTTATTTAAGTCTCCTGGATAAAACCATATTACAATGCAAGGGGTGCAAATTAGTAATCTGTTTCACACATAAGGTAAATACTGACTGTTTTTTCATGTAGCACACAAATATCAACTTTAAATTTAAGTGTACAAATAAGCTATCAAGTATTTGTGTGTTACATGAAAAACAGTCAGTATTTAACCTATGTGCAAAACAGAAAACTAATTTGCACCCCTTGCATTGTAACATGGTTTTGACCAGGAGACTTAAATAGGAAGGTTCTTAAGTTAAGATCCTTAATGTATCAGGCCCAAGATGTTTTCATGTTTAAATATTTAGCCCTTATCTGTTTGTCTCACCTTACCTGCACCTCACTCTCTGTATCTGTTTTCCACCCCCCTAACTTATTCTGTGTCCCTGGTTTCTGCTTTCTTTTCTGCGCCCTTACTTCTTTTTCAGTGCTTCATTGCTCTCATCTATTTTTCTTCTCTTATCCTTCTCAGCACCATGTCTCTTGTCAGCTTTTCAGTCCCCAGCATTACTTCCTGCAGTAGGGAAGTCGCGACCTGTGACCTCACAGGTTTACAGCCCTGCCGTCTATCTTGCTATGTAGCTGCAGTCAGAGCCAGCACATCCATGTAATTAGGGGGGGGGGGGAATTGTGACTCCTGTCCATCACTGTTAGTGACTGGGGGCTTACTGACATCAGGGGCCCACCGGGGATTTCCCCGGTGTCCCGGTGGGCCAGTCCGACACTGGAGGAGGGGGTCTTAATGTAATGAGGTTGGGAGGTGGGCAATTCATTTACTTGTGGAGTGTGGGTGGGTGGGGAATAAGGTGGAATTAACATGAAAACCATCTGTTTCTCTTTAAATATTTGTCACTCCCAGGCACGCTATATGTTGGCGGATATTGCTATCAAAATTGACCCTAGTGTGTGTGTGTGTGTGTTAGGGAATTTAGACTGTAAGCTCCAATGGGACAGGGACTGATGTGAATGAGTTCTCTGTACAGCGCTGCGGAATCAGTGGCGCTATATAAATAAATGATGATGATGATGATATTCATTTGGCTGACTCTCTGCCAAGTATGCTGAATGTTGGCCGGTACTCCTCCAGCTGACTCTCTCCAGGGAGTAAATGTATCAAGCTGAGAGTTTTCCGACATGTTTGAAACACCAATCAAATTCTAGCTATCATTTATGTAGTACATTCTACAAAATTACAGCTAGAATCTGATTGGTTGCTATAGGCAACATCTCCACTTTTCAAACCCGCCAGAAAACTCTCAGCTTGATACATTTACCCCCAGGAGTAAGGCCAGAATTTCCATTAGGGGACCTGACAGACATCCTCTGCCAGCTAGTAAATTATTTTTTTTAAAAAAGATCTGAAGCAGGACCAGGATCCCAGAGTGGTGGTGGGGCCAACCCAATCCCCATCGCACTGCCAGGGCAATGCCCAGGGCCGTAACTAGGGCTGTGCGACAGGGGCGACCGCCCAGGGGGCAACTCTGAAGGGGGGTGCAATTTAGGAATATTTTAGGTTAATTTGGTTAAAATTGAGGGCTAGGGGGGCGGCATTTGGCTTTCCGCCCAGGGCGCTAGAATTCTAAGTTACGGCTCTGGCAATGCCTATAGGATTTATGATTGTGTGAAACAGCTGCAGGCCTAGTTACCATACTGACTGTGCCCCAGTGGCGGGTCTTCTTTCTGCACTCCCTCTGTTTGCCTCAAAAATGTGATGCTGGGCACAAGGTGTGAGATGAGCATGTGCTGAGCCCTGATTGGAGGAGCTTGGCACATGCTCCTCTGACTCATCCCATGACTGAGGCCCTAGAGGCAGTGCAGGAGGCCCCCATACAGAAGAGCAGCAGGAGCTCTCTCTGAAAGTCCCAGCAAACTCTGCACTTGCAGAAGACATCAAGCTCCAGATTGTGTGGGTGCAGCTTTCCTACCTTCCCCAGTACAGGCAAGTACAGAGGTCGGGACAAAATAATTGAACTGACCAAGTATGTCTCATATGCTCACAGCTGCCAAACACACATTGCAGAACGTTGGTTACATAACAAAATCCTTACTTGGGCTTTTTTCATGAATTTGGGTTGAAAGTCAGTTATCAATGCACAGGGTTGTTCTAAATGCCAGTTATCATTCTCATAGACCCACCAAACTTGCAATCCTTACAAAATGTATGTTTAACAAATCAACCACTAACAACAATCTTTGTTATATATTTTTAATAGACATTAATATATGCATTTAAGTGTTTTTGTGCACTCGTAATTACAGGATGAACACGGTAAATACACTATCGTCAAGGGTGCAATTTGCAATTACTAACTTCTCATTTTCTCATTAATATTTTAGGCTGTCTTAAAAAAAAAATCTTGGTTCTCATAATGAGCTGACATTAAAAACCACAGAGCTTTCCAGTGTTAAAGTATATCACTCTTTGGCAAGTTGCCCCCCTTTGTGTATATAGATCAGTGTGCAGCAGGTGTGTGATATCAGTGTGTCCTGTGCGGGCGCGGGCTGGCAAAATTCAGCCCGGGGGGGCGCACAGGCGGCCGCATCACATGACACACGATACGGCCGCGCCATCAATGACAGGGCCGCCTGTGCTCTGAGGCGGCCGCATCGCGTGTCATGTGATGCGGCCACCGGTAATAATTAGGTAATAGTGCATCCGGGGGGGAGGAGGGCTGGGAGGCCCTAACAGTGGATAAACTGAGCGGTCCGGGAGACCGATGCCCTCCTGCCCCCCGACCCAGCCCGCCCCTGGTCCTGTGTAAAGGGCTCTGTGTGTACTACGTGTGTGATATCTGTGTGACCTCTGTGTAGTGATACAATGTGTATGTGGTGTGGGGTGTTAGTGTGACTAGTGATCACTGTGTGTAGGGTACGTAAATAGAGTGGTATGGGTGGATCAGCATCTTGGTTTGGGCCCCTGGAGGTCTTATTCCAGATCTACCTGGTATAGCTGGATGTTGTCTGGTCCTTCAGCAGCTGAGACTTTCACAAGCGTATTGAATGTTGGAACTTGTAAAAACTGGAATGGAACAGAAAATTTTGCAAACAACTCGAACAGTTCCAGACTCGATCTGGACTGAACCTGAACTCCTTCTGGACTGGTCTTGGACTCCCTCTGGACTTTTGGATTGGACTCGGTGACCCCTTGGACCATTGGACTGGACCCAGATTCCCTCTGGAAATCTGACATCTTGTACCACCTTCCCTCTCTGGTAATCTGGCAGTTCTCCCTGTTAGATTGGCAGCTCTCTCTGCAAAACTGGCAGCTTTTTCTGTAGAGTTGACAGCTCTCTCTCTGTCAAAAAATGAATCTTTCTCTGTGAGACTTGCAGCTCTCCCTAAGGGGTCTCTTGGAGCACTGGAGAATAAGTTTGGCTCTGCTGGATCGCTGTCATACTCAGTAGGCAGCTCCCAGCACTCTGATTGGTGGATAGTTCCATTGATTTAACAATCAGGCTCAATGAGGTTAATTTATGCAGGTACAAGTGCAATTCCACAGATTACAGATAAACACATGATGGCGGCACTTTCAAGATATGTCATCAATTTCATGAACAATTAATGTAAATATAACTTCAACATGATTCAGTGACAATAGTTTAAAGGTTCGGTGTTTAATTACTAGCAGTAATAAAGTAGACAGTTGATGCTATGTTTCCTGCGTGCAGGGAGTCATCTTTGATGGATCGGTGGAAAAGGCTGAGAAAAATCCGGGTTCTGTAAGACAGAGAGAAAAAGTTCAGATTCAGTTAAAATACAGTCCATTAATTTTCACTGGAGTGAGAATTGAAATACTGCCTTAATAACTGAGCCTTCCGAAATAATGGCCCATTAGTGACTATTTGACACAAACATAAGTCAGATACACATGGCAGATAATTGTCTTCTGCATCCATTATTTATACAACCGCATTTTTAAATTCCAACCATTTAGAGTCAGCTTCCCAAAAGTAAATGTAAATATTTCAGCACTGAGAGCTCAGATCCATCGTCCAATCATTTGTAATTGACTTCTGGCCGGGAATATCATACGCTGCGTGTGATTGATGGAGATGTTTATACACTAGTGCTTACAGTTCATTATTCTGTCTTATGCCGCAGATCAGCCGTGTAGAGTTTATCTCTCAGCTTCTTTGTATTCTGGTCAGAGAATGACCATAACAATCATAATAATTCTTTTCATATTTTTTTTTATATTTTAACAGTGTTCCACATTGGTTTATGTAGGTGATGTGGTGACCAAACAGCACAACCTTCACTTCATGTCGAGTGGCCGGAGGCACTAACAACTGTTGGGGCAATGTGACAACCAACTGCACTACCAGTAGGATTGAGAGGAGTGAGAAGAGATGGTGGCAGGACCGAGTGAAGTACTACTGATATATTATAGGCAGGGCCGGATTAACCAGAGGTCTAACTGGGCTACAGCCCAGGGGTCTCAGGCATCCAGGGGGCCCTTGACAGAGCTCAGCAGAATTACTGATCGGGACGGGGGCGCCCCCGACCCGATCAATGCTGAGCTCTGTCACTGCAGTCCTCCTTCTCCGGCGCTCAGTAATCTCCTTACTGAGGAGATCTCGTGTCACGAGATCTCCTCAGTAAGCAGCTTACAGCGCGCCGCGGAAGGAGGACTGCAGTGACAGGAGAAGAGAAGTGCTTGGGGGGGGCGGGGGGGTTAGCGGTCGGCTAACAGGGGGGCCAGGCTGCTAACGGGGGGGGCCTCATGGGGGAATGGGGGCCCCCTTAGCCCAGGGGCCTCCATTCCGTTAATCCAGCCCTGATTATAGGGTGTGACAGGAGTGGTATATTCATGATGTCTATTGCATTATACACACACACACACACACACACACATATATATATATATATCATGCAAGGCTTCACCACACCTATGTTTTAACAGATAGGTGGAGACAAAAAAATTATAGAGGAATATATATATATATAGGGCTTTTTTGTCAGAACGCTCAGAACGGCGTTCCTTTTTTCAAAGTTTAATTAACTTATTAACATTTTTTTTTCTCTTTTGCACCTTAGTGTGTGTCCTGCTTCCAGCTCCGGCAGCGTTGTGACGTCACGACGCTGCTAGTAAGAGGAGCCGCCATCAAGCAGAGAGGCGAGGAAAGAAGCATAGAAGGTAAGAACAGACTACTGAAAGCGGCGGAGGGGGCGCAGAAAGAGAGGGCTACAGGTAAAGGAGGCGGCAGAAAGAGAGGGCTACAGGTAAAGGAGGGGGCAGAAAGAGAGGGCTACAGGTAAAGGAGGGGGCAGAAAGAGAGGGCTACAGATAAAGGAGGGGGGCAGAGAGGGAGGGCTACACAAAAATGGGGCAGAAAGAGATGAGTTCCGGCACCCTTTTTCTTACAAGAAAAGTACTGTATATACACACACACACGCACACTAGCAGAGTAGGTGGTGCTAGTTTGCAGCCTGTTCACTCCTTGGAGTTTGGGATCCACCAAGACTGGAAAGGTGTATCACCACACCCGCCTGAATTTAAGTAAAAAACGCCCAGTGTGAGGGCGTTGTGTGATGTTCACGAGGAAGGAAAGCTGAGGCAGGACCAGTTGGAGATGGACAAGAGGTCTGTCCCAAGAAACTGCAACCCCAGACATGATCAGTTGGAGACTGTAAGGGATCTGTCCTAGGAGAGCGGCAGTCTGCCACACAGGAGCTCAGGATAGTCCTGTGTTTTTGAGATAGAGTCCACAGTAACTGGCTGAGGAGGGAGCCTCAGCAATACAAGGGCTGTGTAATGTTGTACTTGGTCAACAGAGAGAAAGTGGTAAGATATAACCCTGCTCCTGCATAGACAGGGGCCAGGTGGAAAGGTGGACTCAATCTTGGCCCAGAAGCTTAAACTTAAAAGAACATGAAAAAGAATAATGGCTATAAAGGATCTCCGAGTGGCTCTTACATGATGCACAAAAGATTGTAAATTTTTGCAAACACTACTCCAAATTATATGGTTTACAATCTGGATGTAACTGCTTCAGTGAATGATATCGCTCCCAAGCAACCTTGCTCAAAAAAAGACGTCACCACCAAGGAGTCGCTACAAACAATTAAATCTCTCAAAAATGCTGCTGCCCCAGGCCCTGATGGCTTTACAGACTCTTATACCAAAAAATGTGTAGCGACACTCTCTCTGCTGCTTCGAAATTACTTAAAACGGTATTAAGAGGCAGAACAACTGAGAAATCCACAATTGGGGCGGACATAGTTGTTCTGCCAAAAGAATGTGGAGATCCAAAAATATGCTTCAGCTATAGACTAATATCCCCTAGTTCAGAAATTATTTGCCAAATTGTTAGCCATGGTCATTGTCACACTAATCCACCCTGACTAAGTGGGTTTTAGACTTGGACACCAAGTAGCAGACAACATAAGATAGGCCATAGGTCTGAGCTATGCTACAAACCAATCAGCGACTCTGGTCTTAGCGATGGCTCTCGATGATGAAAAATCCTTTGTACGCTAGGCCTGGTCATTCACGCAACTCACGCTAGGTCACATGGGCAATAGTGGTCACTTCCTCAAGGACACTGCAATAAACACAATCAAGGCGCATATGTCCCCACCTGCCTCATCGATGGAGATCATTGACTATGGATATTTTAAAATTAACGCAGATGAAACAGAATATCTCAATATATCTACTGATGCACAGCAACTCTTCAAATACAAGTATAGATTCCGCAGGCAACCCCATCAGATCAACTACCTGGACACCTACCTGACCAGATGCTATGGTAATTCTTTTGTTGCTACTTTTCTGGCTCTAATGGATATAGTAAATAAAAGGCCACAGTATTATTATAAACATTGCATTATGTGTATATACAGTTGCTGCGATTAAGATGAGTTTCCTCTTGAGCATAATACACCATAGGCAAACTGAGGAGAAGGGGGGGGGGGGTTCCTAGTGCCTGGAAACTCCCCTCCAAGCCTGGGGCACTGTATAATTGAGGTGGCTGGGCCATGCCCCCACTTCACACGGCTCTGCTTGAAAAGGGAGAGCTAAGTGCACCTAACAGTAGCCCACGCAGCATTGCCCATGTATATTATGAGGATAGGAAGAGTTGGAGAGCAGCCAAGCATTGTCTAAAATTATAGCCACGCCCCCATGCATGCTGGTCACGCCCGCTGGCGGCATGGTGTGGAAACCCCCCTTTACAAATCCTGCGTTTGCCCCTGTACACCTATTCCAAACCCTCTCAAAAAGGGTTCCTTGTACTGTACTGAAGAGATTGCGGAAGTGCATTTCCAGATTGGTCTAGAGGACCAAAGTATGCCAGCAAGCATTGCACAGACACTAATGGAACGGCGGCTAATCCTACCCAATCATGATCAGCATGATTCTATCTCTGGCCCTCCTCCCCTTTACCTCTCTCTCTTTTCCCAGACAAATACACCCCTGCTCTCTTCACTATTTAGATTCTGCATGTGGAGCCACAATATACTCTCTTTTTCTTAAACTCTCAATGACATTGTTCATTGTTTAGCATTCTTTGTTGTTGTTAATCCATGTGTTAGAGTGTTTCAGGGTAAATTAGACTTCATATAGAGAAATTCTGTTGGCCCAATTAATCAAGAATGTAAAGAACTTTGTAGTTACATACAGCATCTGCTCCATGCTGCATTTCATATACTCATATAGGTGTTTACATGAATTCCAATAAAATAAAATGGTTAAAACGATGACTATTATACAGGATACCACAGCTGCCAGCTCATCGGGTGCTAGTACCTCTTCTTTCCCTCCACCGATCATGTCATTGTAAGTGTGAGAGGTGGTATTGTGGATCATGGTCATGATACTTGAGGGAGCACTCCAAGAGAAATGTTGCTATCCCCCTCCTCATATACCCTTGAGTCTGGCATGTTGTACTAGACTTAATGACTCTGTGTTAATCTGTGCAGTGGATGTCACTCTTTACCCCAATAATAGGCTCCATCAGTTTTCAGAACACTATAGTTCACTTAAATGACAAAGTAATTGTCTCCACAGCGCTGACTATCTTTCAGAAGACAATACTTACTCTTGTAGCAAGCAGGTACCGTGAAATTTCCATCCCGGCATTGGCTTTCAACGGTGTATGCGCAATTATCGGTCTTGTTCTTGCAGTAATAAGTCAGGATGTCACCATGTTGTATCTGCTGCCCGGAAATCTCATCTACGCGGGTCTTTCTCTTGTTATGTAACACTGTGGCCTTAGGTGTTGTGACATGGCATGGGGCTGTAAGATATTAGTGCAAAACCATATTAGTGAATTATGATTGGGTCACATATTTAACCTTGTATTTAGAATTAAGACCCTGCTGCTGGGAGGGGTCCTGTACAAGGGTCTTACCTCTGCAGACTGGCTTTTGGGTCCATTGTTCATTTTTGTCGCAGTATGAGCTCCTGGGGCCATCCAGAGTATACGGTGGGTTACAGCCATATGTGACAGCTTCTTTATAATTGTACTTCCGGTATGGGGAAAAGCTCATGTACCCGTAGAGTATTTCTGTTGGGCGCTGGCATTTGACATCTATGTGAATACAAAAAAAATTGTTGATATAAAAAGACTTGTCACAAAAGGTATACTGTGGATGCATAAGCAAACCGAGGGGGGTTTCCTAGTGCCTGGAAACCCCCTCCAAGCCTGGGGCACTGTATAATTGAGGTGGCTCCCGCTTCACACGGCTCTGCTTGAAAAGGGAGAGCTACGTGCACCTAACAGTAGTGCACGCAGCATTGCCCATATATATTATGGGGATAGGAAGAGTTGGAGGGCAGCCAAGCACTGTCTAAAATTATAGCCACGCCCCCATGCATGCTGGTCACGCCTACTGGCGGTGTGGTGTGAAAACCTCCCTCTACAAATCCTGCGTTTGCCCCTGGGATGTGTTTTATAAGCACACTGGAATTACAATATTTGTAAAGGAACTTTAAACCGAGAGAGAGAGCATCTGACGAAGTTAAGTGAACTAGAAGCAGACTTCTAGTTCACGTGTGTATTAGATATTTAGGGTAACCCAATTCTCATATTCTTGGATGTTAAATTACACAAAACGTGAGTAATCCCTGGCAATGCCCTCTGTCTGCAATTGGCTTCAATCCTTACCCCGGCATTCAGGTACGTCACTCCAGGTACCATTTTCTCCACAGGTGACATTCTCATTTCCAAGTAAGGCATAGTTCAGCAGGCAACTGTATGTCACCACATCTAGGTAGACGGAAATGTTTCCTTCTCTTGGTCTGTAGTGGTTAAGTTGCCCAAACTTTGGTATCATAGGATGTGGACAAGTCACCGCTTAAAGGGAGAATGAACATTTTGAAAACGTTTCTGTTCATGCCACGCCCTCCCAAAATACCTCATAGGAACCTACAGTGTATGATGTTTTCTGCAGCATGTTTATATTTTTGTACAATATAAAAAGACAATAAAGAACATAAGAAATGCATAAACTGATGTACAGTGTTTTTTCTTTTGGGTGTCTCTCCTTTTTCTTCATTGTCTGAATATTATACATCTATAAAAAGAATTAGAATAGTACAAGTAGAAATACCATTTTCTTGAAACCTTGGTAATGTTACTGGTCATAAAATATAAAAGGAACAGTAAATAATAAACAACTCTTGGAGCCCTTTGACTTACAGTGAATTACACATGTGTTAAGTGAGTGAGTGTGTGTGGGAGGGGTCATGTCTAATTAGATACCATTCCACTAATTCCAATACCGTCATGATGTTTACTCTCATCCAAAGATTCTATTCTGTATAGAATTTTGTAACTCTTTTTCCTATATCTGAAAAGGTAGCACTCCTGTTAAAATATAATATCCAACAGTTTTGTCTTTACGTCATCTAGTAGAGGAGGAGAAGGGGAAGTAAAATAGCCGAGGGGCGGGGAAAAGGGAAGGTACAAAGCACCGCGACTTGTGCTTGCCTGAAGGTTCTGGACTGAATCTGTAGTGTTGGAAGCCACCAACCTGGTGTTGCCTCACCCCCTTTGGCAGCTATGGAGGGGACATCACTTTCTCATCACCTATTCTCTGCCTGTAGAGACTACTTCACAAACCTTCCCTAGAGGTCTCTTTATGTTGTCCCATCCAAACTTGTTTCCCTAGCTTTACTTTCCCTTTCCTATAATACTGAACATGTTCTACTTGTTTTCAGAATAATCAGGCTTCACAGCTGATCAATACGATGACTTTAGCTGGGAGGTTGCCCTGTGGTCTAACGGCTCCAGCTGAATTTCTCTGGCAATTACTCTCACAATTAAATATGTCTCTTAACTTGTTTTCATTAAACACAAAATGGGTTAACTCACCTACTTAAAGATGCTAAGTCCTGACCATTTTCCACAGGTAGAAAGTTGGACCTTGTTGTGCTCCAGGAGATGTATCTACTATATAAATGCCTAGTGGCTTGTGTGAAGAAAAAAAAAAACCAAGCTGCAGCGCCACCTGCTGGGCAGAGTTATACACTGACCTATATATTTCTTGAAGGAGAAGTGACAGTTGGGAGTGGTTGGTGGTTGCCGGGGGTGACAGTGGGGAGTTTTTAACACCTTAAGTAGCTTGATGAAGGATGTGGCGATGAAGATGAAGGATGAGGTGATGGAGAAAAATGATGAGGTGGTGACATGTGGACAAAACCATGTTAAAAAAGGGCGCTTGCGTCGGGAAGTAACGCTCTTCCCCTGAGGAGGCCTGGGCTAGGCCCAAATGCATGACAAGAACCTTTTAACACCTTAAGTAGCTTGATTTGACTAGAATGCATGAGTATCATGCACGGGTTAACTTGTTCTTTTATATAAGCTTCTCCCATGTTCTTAGATCAAAATTTAATATAACATGTTTTATGGCAATTGGTCCCTCTAACCATAATGGGGAGGCTCTCCGTTTTGGGAAAACTTCTCCACTTATCCCCAAAGAGGTCATACTGGATAAAGTAGGAAGCTTTGACATATTGATTGATACCCTAAAGGAATATATAGTCACTACTCTATCCCTTTATGCTCTTAACATCAACCCTATCACCTTTATTCATACAGTTCTCACTAAAGTTAACTCACACCAAGAGGGCTGTCTAATCATCTCAGGAGACTTTAAACTCACCCAGTTCACAAATAAGATGGATCCTGTAGCTACTCCAAATCATACAGTCCTCAAGATCTTTGGAGATCCCAACATATGGAGGAGAGGGACTATACCTTTTATCCTTAGCCATACTTACATACAAACATATAATAGAATTGACTTGGTACTAGTAGATAAGTGTGTATTGCAACAGGTTATACAACATTTGGATAGACTATTCCCTGGTGTCCTTCAAGTAGAAATATCATCTTCCACCAAGCACTTTAGACAGTGGCAATTCCATGAGTTCTTGCTAATATCTCCTAGGGCCTTATCTGTGCTTATATACTCCGTAATATCATAACCGGTGCGTCCTGAAAGGAGTCAAAAGTGGAACCACTGTTCAAAGGGTGTCCATCCTTAAAAGAGGGAACTTAGACTCCAAAAAGGATCTATTGAAACAGGTAGTTGACTTAGGTTCCCTCCATCCAAAGCCAGTTCATCTAAACTTACCTCATTAAAAGATAAGCTGGAGGCCCAATGCATGACCCACATATTCTTTATTACATTTATTATATAGCTCCAGCATAGACTGAAGCGCTTTTATTAACAAACAAAGAGGTAAGATGGCCCTGCTTGCAACCTTACAATCTCTAGGAGATTAATAGTGCCTTATAGTGTGTAGTAATCCAGGAAGATGGTAATGGGAAAAATGCTTAGTAGGGCTATGTCACAGTCACACAACAATGTTGGTTCAAGGGCCAGTAAGTTGCTTGAGAAAAAAGAGAATACACGGAAGTTTAGAGTAACTGTGTAGAGGGGTGGTAACTGTGTAGAATGGCCTGGGCAGTTTAAGAAGGTAATTAGGAAATTTGATGAGGTTGGCTAAAGAGGTGACTTTGCAGACAACCTTTAAAGGTTTAGAGGCTTAGGGAAAGTCTTGATGTATGAGTCATGGAATTCCACAGGTTGGGAGTAGCTCAAAAAAAATCCTGTAAACGGGACTGGAAGCAGGTAAGGAGAGGCATATCCCTTGAGCAGAGCCGTTGAGATGGGAGATATTTTGAGACAAGAGAACTCATGTATGTTGGTGCAGTTTTGTTAATAGGTTTGTATGTTAGTAGAAGTATTTTGTATTGGATTTGGTAACATACAGGCTACCAATGTATGGGCTCGCAGCAGCAGTAGAAGAACATTTAGCAAGGAAAACTGCAAACAAAATAGATTGCAGGGGTGAAAGTTTGGTTATAGTAGGACAAGTATTAAAGTTTTTACAGTATTTTGTGTGAGATACGTGGGTATTCTGGAAATGTTTCTTAGATGCATATAGCAGGATTTGAAAACCAGTTGGATTGGAACAAACCACAGTTAAGGCTATACAGGAGGCTTGAGGGGTAGGGTTTATTGTTGTGGTGTGGACAGAAATAGAGACGTCAGCTTGATAAATTCTGTTGACTAGTGGGAACTTTATTAGCTCAGTTAATGAAAGATTGAGTTTGAGGTGGCGAGAGGACATAGGAGATAAATGGCAGACATTCAGTAATATAAATAGAAAATGTAGAGAGGCGGTGGATCCAGTGAAGCACACAATGTGTACGATGAGAATCAGAATAGGACAGTGTCCTTAATACCTAGGAAATGTAATATTTATATGAGATGTCAGTGGCCAGCAGTGCCAAATGCATCAGAGAGGTTCAGAAGAATTAGAAAAGAGTAGTCCTTTAGATTTAGCAGTGACCATATAATTGACTACCTTTGTCATTTTAGTTTCTGTGGTGTAACAGAAGCCCTGGAGAGAATCTTATAGGTTGTGTATAAATGAAAGGGTGCGAAGTGAGTTTAGGCAAACATCTCGAGAAGCTTGGAGGGTCATGAGAGTTGTGAGATGGGTCTGTAATATAAGAGAGAGATTGGGTAAAAATTAGTTTTTTTTTCAGAAAGGGAGAGATAATAGTATGTTTGAATAATGATGGAAAGATACCAGGAGAGAGAGAGAGAGAGAGAGATTACAGATATTAATTAAGGCTTATGAGCACAGCAGACATTGATTGACACTCTACTAAGTGTCTAGTTGACCCTATAACTGAGAGTTTAGGGTTAAGTAGAAATGTAGTAGAGTGTGAGGGGATAAAGGGAATTGATACTTCATCTTTATTTCTGTGATCAAATGAAGAGAATTTGTCTGAGGGTGCAGGAAAGAAATCAATCAGGATGTTACCCGTGAAAGAAGATACAATTTGAAGTCTTCTCTTGAAGTTAAAGAACTTGGTCATTGATGATGTTTGGAAGGGTTGGTTTGAGGAGGTGGGGGGGGGATAAGAAGATATTTAAGAATATTAAAAAAGAGTTAGAAGCCTGAACAGATATCTGAGATTTGAAGAATGTTTGTTTGGACTGTCCAGGACATTTCAATAGGAGTGGTAGATAGCAATATATTTCAGGAAGTCATTAGAAATAAAAGATTTTCACAAATGGCATTCTACTTTGCAATTAAGTTTTTTGTGCTATGGCTGAGATTGTGGCCGACACACAATCAAGAATAGTTTGGGAACACTTGATCAAGATCTGTTGGTAGGGTTGGTTAAGATGTAATACTGCCAGATCAGGAGAGGAAAATGTAGAAATTGGGGAGAGAAGTTGCTGACCTTAACGGAACTGAGATTTCACCAGGTATAAGATGGCTTGGCAGAGTTTGAGAGCAGATGGATTAAAGTAATGGAAGAGAGCTCGCAGGTGAAAAGGAGATGGTCTGACAGAGCAAAATGAGTGTTTAAGTAATCAGAACTAAACAGGTTCCAGAGGAATCAAGATCAGGCAGTGGTCAACATGATGGGCAGAAGAGTCGTTCCATTGTAAGAGGCTCCGAGAGGAGGTTTGAAATAATAGTTTGGAGGCACAAGGAGAATGTGGATAATCATTTGGAATGTTGAAATCTCCCAAGGTGATGGTGGGGATGTCAAAGAATAAGAAATGAGGAGGCCAAGCAGATAAATGTTCAAGGGATTGTTTTTGTAGTCCAGGCTGATAATAGATTACAGCATCATGAAGAGAGAATGGATTGAAACTTAGTATGTACTTCAAAAGAACATAAGGAATGGTCATTTAATAGAGCTATGCTTGTGGAAAGGAGGAAAACAACTCCACCACCTTGTCTGCTTCTAGACCCGGAGGTATGGGTGAAGTGGAGACCACCATGTGAATGAGCCATGTTTCTATTATTGCCAGGAGGCTGAGATGGTTTGATAGGAAGTGGTCATGAACAAAGGTTAATTTGTTTCAGAAAGAGAATGCATTCAATAAAGCACATTTAAGTTTATAGAATATAGAATGATAACAACATATATGGGCAATATTGGGGGAAGGGGATAGATGACCAGGATTTCGTAATAAATCACCAGCTAGTAGAAGCAGTAGAAGAGGGAGGTGGAAAGATGACTGTACTATTTAAATAGTTATAGTTTGTGATGGCAGGTTTTTCAGGCTTAGTGTATTACAGAGTCTATAAGCGGATCGGAGTAATGAAGGGGGCAATATGGATAAAAAAGGGTGTGATGCGGGGAATGATGATATATATATATATATATATATATATATATATATATATATATATTTGAAAATAAGTGGGAATCGACTAAGGCAAATAAATAATTGAAATAGTGACAAAAACTCACCAAGTTACATTGTCCAGAGCACTGAGATGAGAAGTGCAGATTCAGGATGTAACAGACAAAGATTACTGCTGGTTGTCCTCAGATGTTTTCCATCACTTTATTAGTACGTCACTTACAAGAAGCAGGGGCCAGGCTATGACATTACTTTTATAAAGTAGGGAATAGAGCAGGTAAACACTTAGCCCACAAGTTACATGTTTCTTGAGCCCCGGGGTTAATCTTAGAAAATGAGCAAGGGACCTGAACTCACTGGCGGATCCAGGGGGGGGGGGCGATCGGGGGCCTAAGATGTTAGAAAGGGGCGGGGCCTAAATCGCCCCCCCCTATCTCGCCCCGGGTACAGCATTTTTCTAGATCCGCCCCTGCCTGAACTTCATATCATTATGACATAGCCAGTAAATTTGCCTCTTACTATTCTGAATGATATCATTTGAAGGATAACACTAACATACACTCACCCACCCACAGAGGGTATTCTGCCATTTCTGCAGAATGCCTCACTATCCACAGTCTCCCAAGAAATCTTACACAATCATAGGGCTGTGTACACGCTACAGTGTTTTCAGCCGATTATCAGGCCAATCAGATGATAAACGACCGGTTGGCCCAATATCACATTAGTGAGTACACAGCAACAATGATCGCTTATCGTTCCAAAGCCCATCGCATCGTTGAACGAGATTTTTAAGCTGAACTAAAAATCTCGTTCAGTGATGGAACAATGTTGTTACAATTCTGCAGTGTGTATGCACTCAGGACCTGCAGTGCCCATAGATGACTAGAATGCGGAATATTAGTTAGGGGTACTATGTTAGGGGTAGATTTATCAATCCTTATAAAAAGATAAGAGGAGATGTTGTCCACAGCAACCAATCACATTTTAGTTATCATTTATCTAGTACATTCTATTGGTTCCAAAGGGCAACATCTGCGCTTTTTCTGTTTTAGAAGGTTTGCTAAATCTACCCCTTAGCATTTGTTGAATGGTTGATGATAGTGTTTACATATAGTTAATCACAACTTTATTTAAAATATGTTTTTTTTTTATATTTGAAAGCTAACCCTATCCACAAGAAAAGGTACAGAATGCTTTGGGAAGATGGAACCTCTTCTTCGTGGTGAGGACATGCCCACTACCATGGCTGGGACACCCTAAAGTTTTGGTTACAGGAAAGCAAATGGAATGGGATTTATTTTTAGAAGAAATGTTAATATTCCTCCACTTTTATAACTTAGAGAGGACATATATCTGCTTTATCTAATAATTTGCAGATGTGGTTTTTGGAAAAAACAGTTAACCAGTAACAGCATAATTAGGAGCGGTTTTTAAACTTACGTTCACAGGTCGGAAGCATTGCGTTCCATGTCCCAGTCTCCATACACTTGCTCTCACTCGCGCCATGTAATATATACCTGGAAGAGGGTGAGAATATCCATAAAGAACAACTAGGACAAGTGGCATTTAAATATATATTGAATATACATATGTGAATGCAAATATGGTATATGCCTACTTTTGCACAAATGGGAAAGTGCATGGATTTAGGGGCAGTAATGGTAGCTTCTGCAGGAGTGTAACATTTTCACGAGCCGACAGTAGGAGTTGGGCAGGTGGGGTATAACTTGCTGAGTGTGGATTAGGCAAAGACGTGCTCCAACTTTGGCACCCATATGCAAAACCAAGATTACTTAAATGAGCTGAAAGAGTAGAGAGGGAGCAGTTCCAGGGGGTTTCCTGCTTTGGGGGGGGGGGGGGGGGGGGGTGGTGATACGTATGTTCAACAGTTACATGATCGACATTTATATGGTCGACACCATAATATAGACAGGTTTGGAAAGTCGATGATAATGACATTATTATTAGGTCAACGATTCATATGTACACAGTATTATTAGGTGACAATTCAAATGTAGACAGTATTATTAGGTCGACAATAATATCACTAAAACTAACCAAATGCCTAAACTTTACCCTGACCCTAATCCTAACCCTATGCCTAAGGCTTGCCCTAAATTTAAACCTATGCATAAGCCTAGGCCTAAGCCTAACCCTAACCCTATGCCTAAATCTAGCCCTAACACTGACCCTATGCCTAAGCCTAGCCCTAACCCTAATCCTAACCCTAACCCTATGCCTAAACCTAGCCCTAACCCTAATCCTAACCCTATGCCTAAACCTAGTACTAACCTTAATCCTAACTCTATGCATAAGCCTAGCCCTATCCCTAACTCTATGCCTAAATCTAGCCCTAACACTGACCCTATGCCTAAGCCTAGCCCTAACCCTAATCCTAACCCTATGCCTAAACCTAGCCCTAACCCTAATCCTAACCCTATGCCTAAACCTAGCCCTAACCCTAATTCTAACCCTATGCCTAAACCTAGTACTAACCTTAATCCTAACTCTATGCATAAGCCTAGCCCTATCCCTAACTCTATGCCTAAATCTAGCCCTAACACTGACCCTATGCCTAAACCTAGCCCTAACCCTAATCCTAACCCTATGCCTAAACCTAGTACTAATCTTAATCCTAACTCTATGCATAAGCCTAGCCCTAACCCTAACCCTATGCCTAAATCTAGCCCTAACACTGACCCTATGCCTAAGCCTAAACCTAGCTCTAACCCTATGCCTAAACCTAGCTCTAACCCTAATCCTAACCCTGGGCCTGATTCATTAAGGATTTTAAATGAAGAGGTATCTTATTTCAGTCTCCTGGACAAAACCATGTTACAATGCAAGGGGCGCAAAATACTGACTGTTTTTTCATGTAGCACACAAATACTTGATAGCTTATTTGTACACTGAAATTTAAAGTTGATATTTGTGTGCTACATGAATAAACAGTCAGTATTTTGCACCCCTTGCATTGTAACATGGTTTTGTCCAGGAGACTGAAATAAGATACCTCTTCATTTAAGATCCTTAATGAATCAGGCCCCATATGCCTAAGCCTAGCCCTAAACCTATGCCTAAACCTAGTACTAACCCTAATCCTAACTCTATGCTTAAACCTAGCCCTAGCCCTAACCCTATGCCTAAACCTATGCGTAAGGCTAGCCCTAACCCTAACCCTAAACCTATGCGTAAGGCTAGCCCTAACCCTAACCCTAAACCTATGCGTAAGGCTAGCCCTAACCCTAATCCTAAACTTATGCCTAAGCCTAGCCCTAACCCTCACACTATGCCTAATCTAGACCTAACCCTAATCCTAACCCTATACTTAATCCTAGCTCTAAGCCTATACTACTAATTGTCCACCTAATATTGTCGACTTTCTGAATGTCGACTAAATGAATGTCTAGCTGTCGACCACATACCGTTGGAGGGTGTACAGACTTTTATTCCTGCAAAAAGGTCTTCAATTCTCCATCTCTGAGTTCCAATGTCTTTTCCCTACACTGTTAATGGAACTCATTTTGTGCCCCTCAGTTTGTGCTTCTGTGCAAAAGACCATTTCTAACTATATACAATTAATCATAATAAAAGCATTCAAATACACACAGGAAACAGTTGTGTTACAAACCCAAAGTCCCCTTGCTTACTGTAAGACAGAGTTGAGACTAAACCGATTTACATCAGTCCCTGCCCCATTGGAGCTTACATAATTTCCTAACATACACACAGACAGACAGAGAGAGACAGACTAGGGTCAATTTTGTTAGCAGCCAATTAACCTACTAGTATGTTTTTGGAGTGTGGGAGGAAACCGGAGCACCTGGAGGAAACCCACGCAAACATGGGGAGAACATACAAACTCCACACAGATAAGGCCATGGTCAGGAATTGAACTCATGACCCCAGCGCTGTGAGGCAGAAGTGCTAACCACTACTCCACTGTGCTGCCCCAATCGTATGCATGCTATAACATGTGTTTGTAGTCACGAACAACTGAAAAATGTCTGTTATGTACTGTAGACATTAAATACACCCTAATGTTTTTTTTAAATTTCCATGTATATTCATAAATGACTATAATATTGACATGTAACAATAATTGAATATGTATTTATATATAGATTTTATATTCCACACAGGTATTGTCCTGCAGTGTCTGGTCTAGTACAGCAGACTAAACCTACACCCGCAGTCATCACCACACGGATCTTGAGATCCGTTCCTTGTTGAATTCACAGTATGCAGAGCCGAGTTACGTACAGTTTAAAACAAAACTCCTTTGGATCTGACTCAGATCCATTAGTGTGTAATCACTGTACACACTACACTGTTAATAGTCAAGGTAAAAAGTGTTTATCCTTTACAAATGGAGAATTTGCTGAACATTGTCAATGCACAATACATAGAGACAATCAAAACATATAATAGGGTGTCAATAAGTCAAGGTTACAAAAAAATAAATATGAAAATGGATCTGTTGCAGTAGACAAAACATATGCACTATCAGCGCAGCATAAATGTATTCATGGGGAATACGATGTAAGGAGCTATTTTTTAATTGTGAGCCATCTGAATTCAGAATAACTGCAATCTACATTTCCAAACATGCGTATGATGCACCAATTCTGAGTTGTATTGGTTGTGTGTATCTGATGTACAGTATGCCTGACGTAAACCTGGCACATACGCCACTGTTGCAGTGCTGGACGCATCATGAATTGCTTCTGTCTGGACATATGTGTGTTAGGACGCTGATTTTACATGCATTTGTTGTGTTACCTCATCTTGTGTATTTCTGTATGAAGGTATCTGTGTGCTATTGTGTGTATTACTGTACTGGGTGTGTCAGAGGAAAGGAACAGTTACTTATCAGGCAGGAAGCGACTCCTTTGCAGAGCAGGTGCTTCCTGGGAGGCAATTTGCTCCCTGTGTTAATTGCAATATAATTGTATCTTCCTCTGTCTACCACTGTCTTCAAAATGCTTCTATCTCCCTTTTGTTTATCTTGAACGGTATTTCATGTTTTACATTCCAGGTATATTGTCACAATGAGACCCAACTGGGCATGTGGATATTAAAGGATTAATCAAAACAAAACACCTGACTAAAATGAATAAAAAATCCCCTATAAAATATCTCACTTTCACTATTAAACACAAAGGGGTAAATTTATCAAGCTGTGGGTTTGAAAAAGTGGAGATGTTACCTATAGCAACCAATCAGATGCTAATTATCATTTATCTAGTGCATTCTACAAAAGAATCTGATTGGTTGCTGTAGGCAACATCTCCACTTTTTCAAACCCACCCTTTAGTAATTATACCCCCTGGTGTCTATGTGGTGTATTTTACTTACAACAGTCTTGCCAAGGTTTTAATATTTAAATAGTGATTTTGCTTGTTCTTTGAAATACACAGAATAACAGAAGGAAATATGCTGCTTTCCAAGTCAACAATAATCTCATGTAAATGCAATAATAGTAACAAAGATTTAAACTACTATTACCAGCGTATTTCTGTAAACAGCATTTGAAGGAATTATTCACAGCAGCTGGGCTATGACATACATTCTCAGCGTGCCTCCATAATTTGTTTTTTCAGTTTATTTTAAGCTCTCGTGGTCTCAACATTTTGTCCAAAAAAATGTCCCAGACCTCATAGGAACCTCAAGAAAGAATCTGCATTGTAACACTGTGTACTCATCCAATTCTGTCACTTAGCCAATTCCCATTCCTAGGTTTTCACTGTTCTAGTGCATCTCTCTAAATAACAGGCTCCGATACCCTATGCCAGCCAAACAGCTCACCCTTCTAAGCATCCCTGACATGTACAGCTGGCAAGAACACATTGTACGGTACGGATGATATATAGATAAAAATTACACTAAATCAGCTGATATTCAACTGCCACCATCCCATGATTGCAGGACTACAATAAAGTACCATTTGTGCGTAGGAACGACAGACCGCATAGGGTTAAACAGTAGATGCAAAATAACAAGAGATACGTGACTGATGGGCATATTTATCAAAGGGTAACAAGCTTCATTGCCATAGAGCTTCGCCCTATACATTACTGCCAAAACTGGAAGAAGTGAAAGAAAATTTGCTTTTTTATTTGAATAAAGTATGTTTCAGTAGCCAATTGTTATTATTTTTATTTAAAAAAATATTTTAAGTCTAACTTCCTGAGGTTTTTTAAACTATTGCTACTACTTTTTGTATTTCTGGTTTATATTCCCACCAGCCTTGTTTTTCCTTCTTCTTCTTTGTATGTTGTCAGTTTATTGATTATTCCTGTCATGTACCTGCCCCCCCTCCCTCATCTCCCACTTAAAATATATATTTTAATCTATTGTTAAACCTTTTTAGTGGAACTGGAAGCCCAAATCTGAGAGTACTTAATAAGTGGCGGCGATAGTTGACTACTTATCACCACAACAAGCAAATCTGCCTCACCGACACATTTTTATGAATCAGAGTAGAATGTCTTTTACCAGACCCAAGAACTAACTTTGAGACTCCCTACTTCCAATACCAAAACCAAAGACTAATAGTATCACAAACCTGTCTGCAGGCTTGTTGCACGAGCAAGAGTTTAAATCCTGCACAGAGCCAACACCTGCAGAGAAGGTAACACATAATGGACTTTGATGCGTAAGTTTGAGTAGAGCCAGACAGTCGATTACACAGAGCAAACAAACAAAACAATATTACTCCAGAAGAAGCCAGGTATAGCTGTATCCTAAACTAAAGTAACGTTCATGTTCAAGGGCAGGCTGGGTTCTTACTAACAGGCTTCTGAGTCAAAACTTGCCCCCCGGGCTAAATTTTAGCAGCCCTCCCCTGTTCACGTTGCCCTTGAAAAAATGTGTGTTTTGATGAAGTGTATTTAATGAAAACCACTAGTATGAAAGTGGATATATCCTTTAGTTGAACTTTTATTTGTCTTATCTATCTCATGTGTTCCTAATGCCAGGGACATCCTATGCGTATGAGAGGAATAAAAGCAATTCAGCAGCATTCTAGAATTTAATTGAGTTGTTTCTGTATTGTATTCACCATATCGATGAAAATCCCCAGAGAGTATATCTGATACTGTGGTAAAAACTCTTTAAAAGGTAAGGATTATTGTTTTACTGTCCGCTTGCATGGAATATAGAATGTGTTGCTTGATCTGATACAGAACTTCATTGGCAAGCTTGAACAGCTTCCTGACATAAAACATCTGTCTCACTCGACTCTACGCCAACATCCATGAAGTCGTTCAACATCTCAATCATTTCGCCAAAATGGTTTCCAGCAAAATATCTCATCCGTCCAGCGCAGCTTTCTAGCTGAGCGCACACAGAATTGTTCTTTCGCAGACAGAGTATCTCTCTAGGAGAAGACAGATCTTGTAAGGTGACAAGAAAAAGCTGGGTCCATTGAACTTGGTAACAGTCCAGGCCCAGCAGGCTAGAGATGACAGCTAGTATCTTGTGCTGTTTGGGAAGGGGATGTCTGCCAGCAGTTTGAGATAAATCATTCGGATGCTTTGAGCATCTGTGGCTGGATGTCAGAAAATAAATACTTGCAAAGGAGAGAAGTGGACAGTGATAGATTCAAGCTCCGAGAGATGGGTTTAAGAAACTGGCCCAATGGTTGTAGAATTGTTAGATTTAGCATATTTTCTGAGTTGCTGAACATTCGGATTAGCTCTAAATAATTCAGGTAAATATTTTTTTCCAGGATATATATATATATATATATACATTAACATCTGTTTTACACAGATAGCAGCAAGGTGATAGGGTGGGTCTGCAATCAAGCAGAACTCCTGCAGAGAACTCCTTTTTAAAGGCAATGTGTGAGTGCCATCTATTCATCAAGTTAGGGCTGCGGGAGGGATGTACTCTATTTAAACTTATCTTTTTCTTTTGTACAGTGTGACCGATGCTAGACAGTGGCCGGTGTCTAGGGAGCTGGTCTCTATTACTTTAGCATTAGGGTCACAAGAAAGTAGGTGCAACTTTATGACATCCTGACAATAGGCAAAGCAAAGTAAAAAGTAAGGAGGTGTTTGTTTGTGCATCACCAGATATATATAAACCCCCCCCCCTTTTCACGAGTTATAGGGCTTGAAACTGTTTGATAAATCGACCCCTCAGTCTGTAGCCTTCTGCTTGCCCCATTACTCTGATCATGACACTATTCCTGTCACCTGCTGTCTTATTCTCACTTAACACAATCACATAAATGACATAAACCTGCTGGTTGCTCTGGAAACTGTGACAGTAAGTGAACTCTCCCTATGCACCTGCTGGGTGACCTGGCACATGTGACCTGCTGGGTGGTCTGTAATCTGGGACAGTTATTTGCAGCCCTATTGGGTGACCTGGAACATGTGACTTGCTGGGTGGTCTAGAATTTGTGAGCTATTTGCAGCGACATATATCAGCACACCTTGCAGGGACCATGCCCAGCAATGTAACTTTGATGGAAAAAGTTATAAATATATTGTAGTGTAAAAAGAAATTCTTTAGTACTTTTAATATAGTCATTGATAATATAGTTATTTATTCATTATACTCCATTGTTAAAGTTTCTACATGTAATGTAGTATATAAAAATGTTATTGAATTCTGTTAATAAAGTAATTTAGTCATTACATTACAGTTTCATTTAAGGCTGTTACCGCCGGTTTTCACTAGTGGAGATTAATCCAATAATGTACCCTAATCAAATGCCCTTATAAATAGATACACAGACATTATTAAATGAATATATGATCTTTTAATGGAAAACTATTTGATTTCCATGTTGTTTACTTTGCTTAACAAACTCACCCTTTGTTGCATGAAAAGTATATC
Organism: Mixophyes fleayi; assembly: GCF_038048845.1. Taxonomy (NCBI): domain Eukaryota; kingdom Metazoa; phylum Chordata; class Amphibia; order Anura; family Limnodynastidae; genus Mixophyes; species Mixophyes fleayi. Next base: position 200,917,965 of record NC_134407.1, on the reverse strand, counting down.
ACACTCTGATAAGTTAGATCTGTGTATGTTATCTTCCCATTGTCTATAGGGCCAGGCTTTCGGCACTGCCTCGCTGTGTAAACATGAAGTCAAATGTTATTGCCTATAAGACACCCTTAAAATAAATACATACATTACATACATACAAAATACTGGACTGTGTCAAGTAAAGTAAAGAAAATATGGAACGACTATAAAAAGTCTGTAATTTAAAAAAAAAGCACAACTTTTAATTTTAAACAAAAAAAAGGATGTTTTTACACCCTAAATAAATATTTTTAATGAGATATTGGGGTAAATGTATCAATATGCGGGTTCTTCAACACCCGCCGTGTTCAGCCTCTTCCGCGATTAAATTTCAAGCGGTGCTGCATTGTAAAGGGTTAACTTCCCTTTACAATGCAGCGCCGCTTGAAATTTAATCGCGGAAGAGGCTGAACACGCGGGTGTTGAAGAACCCGCATATTGATACATTTACCCCATGGTGTCAATTGTAATGTTAATCCATCAAAGAGATCTTTTTAGAATGTTTGCAGATTCCCCCACCATTAGAGAACACCAACTTAAGTGAACATTTTGTGTCTGAGAATTGCACTTAGACTCTGAGGGCCTGAGTCAAGGCAAAAAAAAAAGGAGTAAATGTTCTCCGGGACAAACCATGTTACAATGCAAGGGGTGCAAATTAGTTTATTATTTAGCACATAAGTTAAATACTGCTGATTTTTCACGTAACACACAAATACTTGATAGCTTTATTTTTACATTGCAATTTAAATTGGATCTAGGATATGCCTCACTCCAACTATAAATCTGTCATCAAATTACAAAAGTAATGTAAAGTATTGCTGCCTCATCTAATTATACAGTTTAAAGCTCCACACCACCATCCCTAACAATAAGGGAGCGATATTCCCCTGAGGTTCATATCTCATTTTCTACATCAAAATAGAGAAGCTGTTTTGCACAGTTGCTGGACTGGTTTATTATACAATCTGTATAGCATGTAGGTGCACCTACTTCGCTACAAGTTGAATTTGGCACTGATACTTGCACACATGTGGTTTTATTTTGCAATACCAATTATGGCTTTTAATATGTTTTAATAAATACCTTTATAACTGTACACTTTGTGCATGAGTGTTTTTGTGGCAGACCCGGTTATACCATCGCACACCTTGGTTACTATATGATTATCGACCTATATATGATTGTTGCTATTTGCTTTGTAAATAGCTTTAGATAATTTCTCTTTTCATAAATCTACATTCCCTTTCCTTATGGTATTTCATGTTGATAACAGTGACTGCAGTATGCAAATGAGTGAGAGGGGATAGAGTCAGCAGCATTCTAGCAGTATGTATATAGAGATGACTCCTTTCACTGTATGTAATGAAAAGGAGGAGCCAGATTTCCTAGCATTCTAGCAGAGTGGATATAGAGGTGACTCCTTTCACTGCATGTAAATGAGAGGGAGGAGCCAGATTCGGCAGCATTCAACAGTATGGAAATAATGGTGACTCCTTTCACTGTATGTAAATGAGAGGGAGGAGACAGATTTGACAGCATTCAACAGTATGGAAATAATGGTGACTTCTTTCACTGAATGCAAATGAGAGGGAGGAGTCAGATTCGGCAGCATTCTAGCAGAGTGGAAGTAAAGGTGACTCTTTTCACTGTATTTAAATGAGAGGGAAGAGACAGAGTAATCAGCATTTTAACAGTATGGATATAAAATCGACTCCTTTCTCTGTAAATAAATGAGAGGGATGAGAGACAGATTTCGCAGCATGGAAATAAAGATGACTCCTTACACTGTATGTACAATACAGGATAGTAGTGTTAAAACATATATGTTTCCTGACACTGTATGTAAATGAGTATATAATATAAAGACTAATAATACAGTGAGTATGGGAGTATTGATGTCACATATTTACTCACGTTTGCATTTTAATGTGGCGTGGTCCCAGTTTCCAGGGGTCAAACACACAGCTTTATCATTCCCAGAATCCTTGACATACCCCGGGATACAGGAGTATGTAACCATGTCCGAGGGTTCATATATCACCTTTCCCGGTTTGAAAACAGAATACGGCAATTCTCGTGGCCTGGCACACACTAAAACATATTTAAGATGAATGAAAAAGGACATGTTCTAGATCGGACCCCCAACCTCCATTACTATACTATGCACTGTATACAAAATTCTATGTATCCCCTTACCAATTTATACAGTATAATATATATATATATATATATATATATATATATATATATATTATATGCACTCTAGGGCATTTATAGAACATGCTGCACAGTGTAGCTGCAAAGGAAAAGTCATGGAAAGATGAGTAGTTAACAAATATAATTATTAAAATATTCCACATTTATAAAAACTATAGGAATCGTTGTATTAAACATCCCCAAACTTGCGCCTTGCACGTGCCATAGAATAAGTACATTTAGTTTTTTATTATGTTGCATGAAACACCAGCTCAAGTTTCCAAATGTTCCACAACCATGAGACAGGCAGACGCTGGGTCAAGCTGGATGTTTTGTAAAAGGATCTTTAGGGGTAGATTTATCAAAGCTTCTACAAAGGAAAAGTGGAGGTGTTGCCCATAGCAACTAATCAGATTCTAGCTATCATTTATCTAGTACAATCTAGAAAATAAAAGCTAGAATATGATTGGTTGCTATGGGCAACACCTCCACTTTTTCTTCGTAGAAGCTTTGATAAATCTACCCCTTATAATCCTTAATGTTGCACACCTTTCTTCCCTTGCATGTTATATTAAGTAGGGGTGGTCTACAAGTAAACTGCTAGAAGTTATTCCATAAAAGTCAGTTAGTAACACCGATTGCCACATTTATAAATTAAATTAAATACAAACATCTGTTTTTTTCCGTTTTAAAAATCCAACGCAATCTTCTTTAGTGCAGTAGACCAAATGGAAATGACAAATTAGTAATGAGAATAGACTGTCACGGCTTCATATAATATAGCCGCCATGCTAACGGATTAAGTACTATTTCATGGTGTATTGTTGCACCACCTCTTCAGCGCTCACAAGAGATACTACTCCTAAATAGCGTATCTACGGGTGTATCCATTTAGGTGCCTCCCCAGGTATAAGGAGACACAAAGCGATAAGTAAAAGCTATATATGGACATATGAGAATTGTAACCAGGTTAGAGGAACAGGTGCTATTCCTGGGGTAGATGGTAGTGTACAGCAGCAGCGAAGTCACAAAAGGCCCAGTTTTGGTACAACTGGCCTCATCCAGTTTTAAAAAATAAAGAAAACTTCAAAATAAACACCTTGCCTGTCTGGCTCTCACTAAACACCCGTTGTTCCCGACTATCAAACTAAACACAAACATAAGAAGTTCCAGTACATATAGTTTACTCACAACATATATCAGGCTATCTCCTAGAGTGACCCTGCAGTCCCTTTCCCCATGCAGAGCTAAGTCTCCCACTGATCACACTGACATCCGTTTTTGTTTTTTTTTTAACAATGTAAAGACAAAGTTACAGTAAACAATCAGTAATTAGATGATTTTTAAGCAAAACAAAAATGTAAAAGCACGTTAAAATAGAAGAAAGGGAAAAGTGGGGCAGTCTAGGGGATAGGAAGAGGTCTTTTGAAATAGGAAAAGGAAGAATTATGGGGGACACAGTAAGGAGATTAGAAATGGAGAGAGGGGAGGGTACACTGACATCCTTTTTAAACACCTATAGGTGCAAACATTAATCCAGGGTTTCCCAAACCCAGTCCTCAGGGCTCCCTAACAGTGCAGGTTTTCCATATCTCCTTGCTGGAACACAGGTGTATTCATTACTGACTGACACATTGTAACTGATCCACAGGTGGTCCTAATTATATCACATGTGATCCTGAAAACCTGCACTGTTGGGGAGCCCTGAGGACTGGGCTTGGGAAACCCTGCATTAATCAGTATATTGTCAGACTAGAAGACCTGTAGACCCGAACTGGGCCTTTAAAATGAAGCCCACCCTTCTCGCTACATTTATACCCCAGGGACCCTTACCAGCTTTTTCCTAAAACTGAACATGCTCTTTTGGGAAGCTCCTTCCCGCACAAAACAATCTCCCTGGGGTTTTTAAAGCATGTAGGTTAGAAACCTGGGACAAACATACCAGTCCAAAATACTATTCTAGTGTTTTTGTCACAGCATGGATTTTTAGTGCACACGCTCAGAACTAACATGGGGAACTTTCTGATAATCAAAATAATGTTGTAGGGCCGGTAATTTATGCTTTATTGGTGATCTTAATTCATTTCCTTCTTTTGACAGTAAATTTAAATCAATTAAATTGTTTTTAAAACACAAAGTGTCTCTCAAAATTTGAATCTGAGTGAACTTTGGCATTAAATATTATCAGGATTAGAATAAAATGATTGATGAACTTTTAGCACTTTGTCATTCTGTCCCCAACAAATAACAAGCCAGTCAACGCGTTTCACAATCCTACCCCACACATATTATCATTCTTGTTTAACCAATATTTGTCTAGTGTTATCATGCTGTCTAACAGCTTCAAGGATCCATGGGAAGGGGGTGGCAGAATAACAAGCTAATCTGGGTTATTAGGGTTCGGGCCTCATATTCAAACAATTGGGAAAGAAGGACTATAAAGAAAGCACTTAGATCCTTATTTGCCATTAAGAGCAAATCCAGCTAAAGTGTGCAAAGTTACACCTGGACAAACCAAGGGATGCAAATGACATTTATTTTTGCATACAGGGAATATACTGTCTGCTTTTGCGTGTAGCACAGATATACCCCTCTCACTCAGGGCCGAATTAACCCGGGGGCTTTCTGGGCTAGAGCCCAGGGGCCTCGAGCATCTGGGGAACCCTTGAAACTATTTTAACTTGATTTTTTTATTTTTTTATTTCTGTGTACTACCGGCATTCATCGGGTCGGGGGCATCCCCGTCCCAGGCTCCTACTGTCAGGTCATGGAGAATGGCAGGCAGCTAACAGCAAATGTCATGCTGTTAGCTGCCTGCTGTCACTGTAGTGCTTCCGCGGTGCGCAGTAATCTCCACACTGAGATCTCGTGAGAGTGAGACTTTGAGTCATAGTCTCACTCTCACGAGATCTCCTCAGTAAGGAGCTTATCGCACACAACATGGAGTGACCGAAGAATGCCTGCTGCAGCCTGCAGTGAAGAAAGGACAGATCTTGACCACGAGGAATAGGAGGTAAGCGCTTGGGGGGGGGGGTGCAGAAGGAACAGAGCAGAGCTATTATATTATGCTGTACAATATATCGGGGGGGGGGGGTTCACAGTACCCTGAGCCGGGGGGGCCTCACAGTACCCTTAGACGGGGAGCCTCACAGTAGCCTTAGACGGGGGGCCACCATTCTCTTAATCCGGCCCTGCTCCCTCCACTAAATCTGTGCATTCGTTTTAATTTGCCCCTCCTGCACCGCAAGATGGTTTTGCTATTCAATAAAAATGAAGAGATGGAAACTTATTTTGTCATTATGATTGTCCTACTTTGTTTTCCATATTCGATAAAATTTTATAAACGTTTTTCCTCACTTTCCATCACTTCTTATGCAAATGCGTGAAAGTGGGCGTGGATTACATAATGCCAGCATAAAGAACACTTTTATAGAATATAAATGCAATGTCCAACTGAATCAGCTGTCCGTATTGATAAAATAGGAAATTGTCCTGTCTGAAGAGAATAGACAATGACTAAACTTCTGTTTTCTTCAGGAAGCAAAAAAGACCAAACCAAAGAAAGGATATAAAGACTTTTAAATATGATATGTTGTAAAATTGTTTAGACATTTTCATCTGCTACGCCAACCCTCGCTCTGCAATTGCCTGACACAAACTATAGAATATATATTTCTTCTACATGAATGATATTTCAAGTGCAAAGTACTACAACACTTCAAAGCTCAGGACACCTGCACATGACTATCTTTAAACCAGTTACCACAAGCACTAACACCCTAATATAATACACCTAAAATAAATAAATAAATAAATAAATAAAATAAAATAAAAAAATGTGTTTTTTTTTTAATGTTGCTTGTCTACATATGTTTTTAATGCTTTGTCTAAGGGATGAGATGGCTACCTCTAAGGGTATAACTATATTGTTGTCTGACAGCCAAAGGAGTAACGAAATGAATAAATAAAATAAAATACGACGTATACCACAAATTAGACTTCTGAAGTGTTCCATACAGAGCATTGTGTGGCCGTACCTTTTCCTGCTGAAACATAACTAAGTAGACAGATCACACCGATCAAGACTGATGACCGTAACATCGTCCCAAGAGCTGAGCATCAGGCACCCTGAACTGCAACACGGTCATTCACTTTTTAAATGGTTTTCTTTAAATATTAACCAGAAATCCCAACATTAAATGTTGCATAAGGACACAAGAGATTATTTTTCAGTAAATCATTTAATTATTAAGCTGCTTGGCATGAACAACACAGAATGAACTGTCCCAATACAGAAATGAAATTTCACTTGTGACATTTAATAAAACTCAAACATCAAACTACAAACATCAAACTGCATTATCTTGGCCGCGCAAAATTGCATAAAAACATTAAAAAATTGTTTCTGCCCAGACCAGTATGTATGTGTCTCACAACAAGACCCACCTGGGCATGTGTAACAAAATGACTCAAATCCCCCAATAACTCTCACACTCACTATCAACTATTGTGATGCACAAGCGAAAATTGCCTAAAAACCCTTTCAGCAGGAGAAGAGGGATAGGGAACCATTGGGGAGCATCATAGCAGTGCCTCCAGTATTTATATTGTGAGCAGCCTGTGGAAGAGGCAGAAGAGCAACCCAACCTAGGGGTAAATGTATCATACTCCGGTTTCCTCAACTCGCGGGAGTTCGGCGAGATGACAGCTAAATTTTAAAGCGGCGCTGCCTTGTAAAGGCAAGTTTCCCTTTACAAGGCAGCGCCGCTTTAAATTTACCCCCTAGAGTGAGGTAATATTCAGAGCCTCATTTTCCCATGGTTTGAACTCAACCCCTGAGTGGGAAATCCCCATGTTATATATATGACTGGAGCTCATTTGCGCTGGGAGCTCTTAGGAGCTAGTATTGCGTCGCGTACGAGGGTTTTTTTTTATTTTGCAAAGCCAAGGATAGCTGGATTTATTACAGATGAAGAGCTTGGATCTAGGTGAGAAAAAAAGAGAGCAAATGAGGGATGTTTTGGGGTGTTTTTTTAATTAAAAGAATGTTTACACTTATGTCTGTGTTTCATTTAGATTTTTCATTGGTACACTACAAGTCCCAGCAGGCGCCAGGGGCCAGGATATGCTGGCACCCAGGGGCAGGCTGGGCTGGGGGACAGGGGGGCATCTGCCCCACGGTCCGGTCCCACAGTGGGCTACCTTGGACTGGGTGAGCTGTATTTTTGTCCCCTTTTAAATGTTCCAAGTAGACTGCTGAGTCGATTCTTGCCCCCCGGGTTAACATTTGCCAAACCTCCCCTGCCGGCACCTGTGGTTCCCCAAGTGCCAGCATGCCCTGGCAGTGATGGGCATGCTGGTGCTTGTAGTACTACGAGCGTCAGCCTGTCCAAACACATCATGGCAGCCTAGGCATACTGGGATCTGTAGTGCACCAAGGACAAAATGTATTCATACATTTAAACAATTAACCCCACAACCACCACTCCAGAGGTGGGGGAGGAGACCTAGTGCTAGCACAGGGCTGGTTAAAGCTGGGGGGTCTCACATTTAGTTTTGCAGGTCCGATCTCCCTAGGGAATCGCTGCGGCGGGGGGGGGGGGGTCGCCGCGGGGGGGGGGGGGGGGTGGAGGGCTCGACGATCAAAAGCATTGGTGGTCAGTGGTTAGCAACACACAGCCAATCGCCAGGCTGCCTGTTGCTGTGCAGCAGACAGGAAGCAGGACGTCTTCACTTCCTATCTGCTGATCTGAGGAGAGGAGCGACGCTGGCACAACTACAGGTAAGTGAAGGGGGGAACTGCCCTGCATATCTATAGGGAGGGGGGGGAACTGCCCTGCATATCTATAGGGAGGGGGGGGGGAACTGCCCTGCATATCTATAGGGAGGGGGGGGGGGAACTGCCCTGCATATCTATAGGGAGGAGGGGGGGAACTGCCCTGCATATCTATAGGGAGGGGGGGAACTGCCCTGCATATCTATAGGGAGGGGGGGGAACTGCCCTGCATATCTATAGGGAGGGGGGGAACTGCCCTGCATATCTATAGGGAGGGGGGGGGGAACTGCCCTGCATATCTATAGGGAGGAGGGGGGGAACTGCCCTGCATATCTATAGGGAGGGGGGGGGAACTGCCCTGCATATCTATAGGGAGGAGGGGGGGAACTGCCCTGCATATCTATAGGGAGGGGGGAACTGCCCTGCATATTTATAGGGAGGGGGGGGGGGAACTGCCCTGCATATTTATAGGGAGGGGGGGGGAACTGCCCTGCATATCTATAGGGAGGGGGGGGGAACTGCCCTGCATATCTATAGGGAGGGGGGGGGAACTGCCCTGCATATCTATAGGGAGGGGGTTGGAACTGCCCTGCATATCTATAGGGAGGGGGGGGAACTGCCCTGCATATCTATAGGGAGGGGGGGGAACTGCCCTGCATATCTATAGGGAGGGGGGGAACTGCCCTGCATATCTATAGGGAGGGGGTTGAAACTGCCCTGCATATCTATAGGGAGGGGGGGAACTGCCCTGCATATCTATAGGGAGGGGGTTGGAACTGCCCTGCATATCTATAGGGAGGGGGGGAACTGCCCTGCATATCTATAGGGAGGGGGGGGAACTGCCCTGCATATCTATAGGGAGGGGGTTGGAACTGCCCTGCATATCTATAGGGAGGGGGGGAACTGCCCTGCATATCTATAAGGAGGGGATTGGAACTGCCCTGCATATCTATAGGGAGGGGGGGAACTGCCCTGCATATCTATAGGGAGGGGGTTGGAACTGCCCTGCATATCTATAGGGAGGGGGGAACTGCCCTGCATATCTATAGGGAGGGGGGGGAACTGCCCTGCATATCTATAGGGAGGGGGTTGGAACTGCCCTGCATATCTATAGGGAGGGGGGAACTGCCCTGCATATCTATAGGGAGGAGGGGGGGAACTGCCCTGCATATCTATAGGGAGGGGGGGAAACTGCCCTGCATATCTATAGGGAGGGGGTTGGAACTGCCCTGCATATCTATAGGGAGGGGGGGAACTGCCCTGCATATCTATAGGGAGGGGGGGGACTGCCCTGCATATCTATAGGGAGGGGGTTGGAACTGCCCTGCATATCTATAGGGAGGGGGGGAACTGCCCTGCATATCTATAGGGAGGGGGGGGGGACTGCCCTGCATATCTATAGGGAGGGGGGGAACTGCCCTGCATATCTATAGGGAGGGGGGGAACTGCACTGCATATCTATAGGGAGGGGGGGAACTGCCCTGCATATCTATAGGGAGGGGGGGGGGAACTGCCCTGCATATCTATAGGGAGGGGGGGAACTGCCCTGCATATCTATAGGGAGGGGGGGAACTGCCCTGCATATCTATAGGGAGGGGGGGGAACTGCCCTGCATATCTATAGGGAGGGGGGGGAACTGCCCTGCATATCTATAGGGAGGGGGGGGAACTGCCCTGCATATCTATAGGAAGGGGGGGGGGAACTACCCTGCATATCTATAGGTAGGGGGGGAACTACCCTGCATATCTATAGGGAGGGGGGGAACTACACTGCATATCTATAGGGAGGGGGGGGGGAACTACCCTGCATATCTATAGGGAGGGGGGGGGGACTACCCTGCATATCTATAGGGAGGGAGAGTGGGGACTGTCATGCATATGTATAGGGAGGGAGAGGGGGACTGTCATACAAATCTATAGGGTGGGAGGGGGGGGGGGGGCTGCCATGAAAATCTATAGGGAGGGAGAGAGGTTGATATGTATAAAGGAGGGCAGAGGAGGGGGGCTGATATATGTGACTGGGGGAGTTTTGATGTGACGGGGGGACAGCTACAGAGTGGAGGTAAGGAAAATAGCTGCAAGGGGGATGGATGCAGGGTGGGAGGTAAAGAAAATGGCTGCAGCAGGGGTTAAGGAAAATGGCTGTGGGGGGGGGGGTTGTGGTTAAGGAAAATGGCTGCAGGGGGTATTTAAAAAATAGAGCAGCTTTGGGGGGCAGAATCTCATGATTGTGTGGTGGTCACATGGGTGGACTCAGCAATCACTAGAATACTAAATATTAGTGAGATGGGGCTGGTAGAGGTTTGTATTTGATTGACAACAAATATTCAGATATTGCTTATATATGCCTGTCCAATGGGGTACTTTTAGCTGGCCATAATGGAGTGTTTTGTTTTAACTAAAGGGCCTAATCATTCAGGGTTTGCATTATAATACATTTTTGCATTTTCAAAACAGGACGCCAACTTTCCAGAAGCCAGCGAGAGGATAACAAAGTTGCAAGAGAGAAGAGCAAGAACAGGTAAGAGACAATGGCACAATCTGTCTAAATTTTAATGCTGGAGAATACACCTGAACATTCATATTCAGGAGTGTTCCTATACACCTATATATTCGAAGGAGGGGGGGGGGGGGGGGCGCTGCGGCCGTATTAGCCTAGGGCGACCAGAACCCTTAATCAGGCCCTGTATATAGATGTTAAATAAATAAAGGATTAATAATAGACTGAACAAAATTAAGTTTCAAATGAACCACCACCTAAATGCAGAAGTGCTGAAACTAATTCTCAAACATCAACATTTCCCTAAGCGCACTACTTAATAAACTACTTTTTTTCAGGGGCCAACTTATTGAAATGCATTCTGCAAAGCAGCCAATACCATGTGCTAGCCTTAGCAGAAATGTTACGATTGAGGAGACAAGGCTAGCTTGCAGGCTTAGAACTAAACACTGTCTGAGTAGACTAGCAGAGAAAATATTTATCTCATTTACAGATTCTAATAATGAAATTACGTATGACCCTTGCAAAATTGCTGAGCGTTTTCAAGAACTGTATTCCACACACTATAACCTTGCACTACAAATATTGGATACAACCAAACTTTATTTTAAAATTGACATTATTTATCTTCTTGTCCTTTTCCTCAGATCTTAACAACTCAGGGCCTGATTCATTAAGGATCTTAACTTAAGAAACTTCTTATTTCAGTCTCCTGGACAAAACCATGTTACAATGCAAGGGGTGTAAATTAGTATTCTGTTTTGTACATAAGTTAAATACTGACTGATTTTTCATGTAGCACACAAATATCAACTTTAAATTTCATTGTACAAATAAGCTATCAAGTATTTGTGTGCAACATGAAAAAACAGAGCTATCAGAATCAATACCAGACCCCTCTGCTGTGGGAAACATTATTACAACGGCTGTTAGAAGACATGAAAAACAATTGTTAGGAGAAATAAGTATGTGGTGGTCACAATGTACAGCCCATTCCACTTTGGTGATTCCTTTATCATGTTCGAAATCATTTTTTGAATAAGTCCTCAAGTTGTGGTGATATTGCTTTTTCTTCTGCATTGGTTTGAGCCTTCTCTGGATCAGCTACTTTCTTACAGTGGGTCGAGTGGATCCAAGTGTCTTGTTCAACAATTTTCACTGCTGTAAAAAGCCTTACCTACAAACCTCCCAACAACACCACCCCTCATACATCTCAAATCTCATATCAAAATACTCTCCCTCCCTACCCTCTTAGATCTACATCTGACCTGCGCCTTGTCTCGTCTCTGGTAACCACCTCTCACTCGTGCCTATAAAACTTCTCCCGTGCTACTCCCCACTTATGGAATTCCCTACCACACCCAATCAGGCTTTTCCATGAACTTCAAGTCTTTAGACGTTCTCTAAAATCTCATCTCTTTTTAGAGTTTACCTTATCCCTGATGATACTATTCACATTAATACACCCTCACAACTGTCCGAATCTCCACTCTAAGCCTCACTCGCTCCTCTTGTTTCAGGTGTGCTCTCTTCCTGTATGTCCTGTTTTCCCTACTGTATGGTGCCTTTCAAATCTATGATAATATTCATAGTAATAATGTAATTGTAGTCATAGACATGGTACGGTTCTTCCGAAACGCTCTACTAAACAATCAGAATGTAAGAAACATCTAACATGTAACATCTAACCACAACACAGTCTCTTCGTTCAATGTCATGACAATTAGTGACAGGCGTATCTGGCAATAGAAGATTTAAAATTTGCTGCAGTTTCTTCAGCTGTTTGCTCATGGTATCCAGATATTTAACAATCACATCATTATTACACTTCCAGTCTTCTTGTGGACTTGTCATCATCATATGTTGTTGTCTCCCAAAAAAAAGAATTTCAAAAGGTGAAAGATTGACTGGAGGCTTAGGAGTGATTTTGATACGTTGCAAACCAGAGACAAAACCTGTGGTCATGCCAAGCATATCTCAGACATAACCTTGTTAATTTTTTCTCTATACAGTCCATTAAACCGTTCAACTGTCCTACTAGCTTGTGTCCTACATGGGGAATGCATTCTGCTGTTAATTCCCATCAGTTTTCACATTGCTTGAAACACTGCCCATGAAAAGTGAGTACTCCTATCACTGTCTATAAATGTTGGAATGCCTTGTACAAAGTCTTGTACAATATTCTTGGCTGTAACCGCTGCGGTGTTTGTGGCAGCTGAGTAAACTTTTGCTAAATTTGAAAACACATCAACACGAACCAAAACATATTGTAAATTCCTATATTTTGATGATTAAATTAAGTCAATCTGTACCACTTGGAATGGTCCTTCTGTAGGAAGAATGTGGGCTAGCTCTGTCAGTATTGTTTTCCCTGTGTTCTTTCTCATACACGTAAAGCATGAAGCAGCTTCCTTACCTGTGTGAGAACTAAAGACAGGCATTTACCAGTATGTTCTTACCAGTTTACACATAGTGGGCCTGATTCATTAAGGAAAGTAAGGCAAAAAAATGAGTGAGTTTTCTGCTAGACAAAACCATGTTACAGTGCAAGGGGTGCATATTACTTTATTATTTTACACATAAGTTAAATACTGGCTGTTTTTTCATGTAGCACACAAATACTTGATAGCTTTATTTCTACACTGAAATTAGAGTTGATCTAGGACATGCCCTACCCTAACTATAAATTGTCCTCACATTTTAAATTTAGCTCCACCTTCAAAGCAACATGGTTTTGCTAAGGTGCAAAGTTACTCATTTTTTTGCTTTCCTTTCCTTAATGAATCAGGCCCAGTGTCTTTACCCAACTGAGTGAGACCATGAGCTGCCTCAGCAAGCTTTGGAAAATATCCATTTGGAGCAACTGGTCTACCCAGTCCAACTTTACATAGACCAGTGGACTCTTGACCACCTCCCTTCGACTTCCAGATGGCTATTTCCCAACATACGACAGTACAATGTGGTATCTGCACAGGTCTTGCTAATTATGATACCATTTATACATTTAATATATTCTAGATGATTCTTTAATAATTTTAATATGGAAACTAATACAATTTCCTTTGGTCTGTGTTTTGATTTACTTCCTTCTCTCCATGTTCTTGTGAGTGTTATTCGTTCAGCCACCTGCAGGTTTAAAAAGAGATATTAGTAGTAATAAATAAATAACAAGATACAGAAGACATTTTTATTTATTCGTATGTCAAGCTTCCTATCTAGAAAAATTTCAAATGCTAGAGTCTGGACTGGCAGCTAACCAATCATTTTGCACAAATACACATACAATAATGTATGTCTCCACTTTTACATATATTCATTAAAGGTGTCCCTCCAGATTGACCAGCTGAATAGGTACTTCTCAATATATAATATATAATAAATTATATATAATATATAATAAATTATATAAGTATTTGCACAGACATATATATTTGTGTAAAGGTGAAATTCCTAAAAACCCTGTTTTTTAACATCTCCATTCTCCACCCTCTTGCCACCTTGAGACATATGACACAGAGATGGATGTAAGACTCCATGATTTTATAGGGATTTGGGAGGGGTAGTCTAGGTTGGAGTAGAGTTAGTAAGATACTATAAGCAAATAATGAGATTTTGCTTTTTAGACTCCTCATCGAGAAGACATACAAATGATCATAACACATAGTAACAAGTAATAACAGTGTCTAAATGGGGGGGGGAAGGGTTAAAAGGAGTGAGGGAAGAGAAAGGGTGAATGAAATGAAGGTGACGTTAAAAGGGGGTTACACCACTGTGTCCAGTTTTATTGTGACATTTATGTCAATAAAAAAGAATTTCAGCATCATCATCATCATCAACATTTATTTATATAGCGCCAGAAAATTCCGTAGCGCTTTACAATTGGGAACCAACATTAATAAGACAATACTGGGTAATACATACAGACAGAGATGTAAGAGGGCCCTGCTCGCAAGGTTACAATCTATAAGTAATATAGCTTTAATTATAGGTTAGATGGGCTGCCCAGTAATACATTTTATTATATGGGAATCCTCTACTCTCCATTTTTGTTGGCTTTTTAAGAATGAATACTCTTATTCTAGGAGATTTTCAATCCATACAAATTTGCATAAGATTTGATGGATAGTTTTAAAATCAATGTATGGGATATGAATAGGTAGTGTTTTGAAATAATATTGTGGTTTAGGAAAAAAAAACATCTTAACAGATGTGATCCTACAGACAGGCCCGGCGTTCCCATTAGGCAAGGTTAGGCACTTGCCTAGGGCGCCGGGCTCTGGAGGGCGCCACAGAACTGGAAATTAATTTTAAAACTGTGCGGCGACCGCTGACCATACCTGTTACGGCCGCCGCACAGCATTCAGATGCATGGGGAGGGGGGGAAGAGGCTATTGCTCACCACCGCCACCTCTCTGCTCCGCCTCCTCCCCTCCACTCACTAGTGTCAGTGAGTGGAGGGGAGGAGACGGAGCAGAGAGGCGGCGGTGGTGAGACAAGGTAAGAAAAGACGGGGTGAGGGGGGAGGAGGGAGGAGGGCGCCGATTTTTGTGGGGGGGGGGGAGAGGGCGCCGATTTTGCCTAGGGCGCCATGGACCCTAGCACCGGCCCTGCCTACAGAGCTATAATATTTTAAAAGGGTCTATAAGCAAAGCTCTATTTTAAGCTTTACTATAGGCCAGGGAACTTTTCTATGTACAGTAAATTTTAAGAGCCTGTGATGTAAATGCCCAAATACTTAAATTATATTTTATCTGCCACTTAAATGTAAACTGAGAGACAAGCTTTAGCTGCATGGCCTCTGATTTGGTAAAGTTTATTTTATATCCAGAGATGGATGTAAGACTCCATGATTTTATAGAGATTTGGGAGGAATAGCCTAGATTGGAGTAGAGTTTACAGTAAGATGTTATCTGCAAATAATGAGGTTTTGTTTTTTTAGACTCACCACATTCAGCACTCACATACAAGAAGGGCTCTGATAGTTACAACTAAAGGTTCTATAAGAAATGAAAACAGTTCCATTCTGGTTCCATCACCAATGCAGAACATTCCGAGACGGTGCCATTGACCATGATCCTTG
The DNA here is from genome assembly GCF_038048845.1 of Mixophyes fleayi. NCBI lineage: Eukaryota > Metazoa > Chordata > Amphibia > Anura > Limnodynastidae > Mixophyes > Mixophyes fleayi. Next base: position 200,902,387 of record NC_134407.1, on the reverse strand, counting down.
CAGATGATTGTGTGCTTACGAGACTTGAATGCCTGTCAGAAAATCCCCAGAGATGCAGGATTGTCTTAGTGTTTTGAACAAGAATTGTCATGAAATTCTGTCAAATACTTTTCCAGCATCTAGAGATAATATTATAGGGGTATTCTCTCATGTATTCATTACATGAATCAGGTCAATGGCTCTGCTTGCATTGAAGCCAACCTGGTCATAATGGATTAGGGATGGCAAAATTACTTAAAGATTTTTTGCTAGGATCTTGGCATAGTGTTTCAGAGGATGTTTTGTAAATGTCTTTGAATGAATTAAAAGAGAAAACAAATGATAAATGCAACATAGTTATCCTATGGGTCTGAGCTTAAAAGCAATTAGGAGTAGTGAGAGATTTTTTTGGTTGCTGGACATCTTTGCATGAATACATCACTCTTAGGGGGGTATTCAATTGTTAGCGTTAACGGGAAAAAACGAGCGCTCAAAAAATATTACCGTTTATACGGTAATATTGCGCGTGAAAAGCGTTAATACGGTAGTTTACTCGCGGAATTTCAGCTCGCCGCTCGGGGAGCGGCGAGCTGAAATTTCACGAGTAATTACCGTGTTAACGCTAAGATTTTTTGAGCGCTCGTTTTTCCCCATTAACGCTAACAATTGAATACCCCCCTTAGTGCTACTGATCATTAATGTCGAACGTTGTCGCCATCTCATAGTAGTCGCAAACTCACATATATTGCAAAGATTATATATATATATATATATATATATATATATATATACAGGGCTTTTTTGTCATAGAACGCACAGTGTGTGTCCTGCTTCCGGCTCCGGCAGCGTTGTGACATCGCGATGCTGCCAGTGAGAGGAGCCGCGATCAAGCAGAGAAGCGAGAAAACAAGCATAGAAGGTAAGTACAGACTACAGAAAGCATGGGAAGGAGGCAGAAAGAGAGGGCTACAGAAAAATGAGGGGCAGAAAGAGTGGGCTACAGAAAAATGAGGGGCAGAAAGAGTGGGCTACAGAAAAAAGAGGGGGGCAGAAAGAGTGGGCTACAGAAAAAAGAGGTGGGCAGAAAGAGTGGGCTACAGAAAAAAGAGGGGGGCAGAAAGAGAGGGCTACAGAAAAACGAGGGGGGGGGGCAGAAAGAGTGGGCTACAGAAAAAAGAGGTGGGCAGAAAGAGTGGGCTACAGAAAAAAGAGGGGGGCAGAAAGAGAGGGCTACAGAAAAACGAGGGGGGGGCAGAAAGAGTGGGCTACAGAAAAACGAGGGGGGCAGAAAGAGTGGGCTACAGAAAAAAGAAGTGGGCAGAAAGAGAGGGCTACAGAAAAAAGAGGGGGGCAAAAAGAGAGGGCTACAGAAAAATGAGGGGGGGCAGAAAGAGAGGGCCACAGAAAAATGAGGGGGGCAGAAAGAGAGGGCTACAGAAAAATGGGGCAGAAAGAGAGGGCTACACAAAAATGAGGGGGCAGAAAGAGGTGAGTTCCAGCACCTTTTTTCTTACAAAAAAACCCCACTGTGTATATATATATATATATATATATATATATATATATATATGTGTGTGTGTATATATATATATATATATATATATATATATATATATATATATATATTGCACTGACACAAAAATACAATCTTGGTGGCAATTAGATGAATACATTTTAATTTTAATTTCAAATCACAATAGGCTATTGGTCTGTAAATGCCTTCCTACAACTAAATTCACAGGATACCATCAGTCAGCTGCCATTGAAGTGACCACTTATGGACATCAGGACATACATTCATGCTCCTGTTTATTGCTTTAAGACTGACGCATAAAACTCCAGCAGTTTGCAATCATATTCGGCTGTCAGCCAATGTGAAGAGATTTTGGGAGTAAGACGACAGGACATGCTACAACCTTTACTGATTTTTTCAATTTATTTCTGAATTCATTCTGTGCTTTTCAGACTTGTATTATTGTTGTGCTGACTACATTTAAGAAATGAGCCCAATAGGTTAAAACGAAGATCTGTGATATGTCACAGAGGGATCATCAGACTTGACCTGGTGATTCATCATCATCACCATTTATTTGAAACCTATATGAATTTTTAAATATTTCTCTATACATTTTTCTTTTAAGGTGGGTAGATACAAGGCTATTTCCAGGGTGGCATGTTCATTTAGAAGCTGTGTTCTAAATTGGAAAAGGATGCAATGAGGCAACAAGAGGGGAATGCTGTTTTCTGTTTGCCTGGCATAGATAGAGTGGACTTCCAACAGAACAGATACATTGCCTGATGTATGACTCAGAGGCTTGTGTAATTTTCTGAAGCATCTGGAGTCTGTAGAATAACAATATATACTGCAGGCAGCGAAATAAACATTCTGCGCCATTAATCACAATGAAGGTTTTGTTTTGTGAGAGGCTGCAAACACGCAGCAAAAAGAACACTGAGCTTTTTAACAAGAGGCTTTAGGAGAGCCAAACTCCTGCTCATTGCCTTGGCAGGGTCTAAATGAAATTGGTCACTTCTGATGTTTGGCGGCATTATGCTGCGAGACTCCAGGAGGTATAATGTTATTTATATAAGATTACATAGACAAGACAGGACACAAAAAAAAGCTCCCTGCATTGCCCGGACAATCATGCTCTGTAATGGGCTATATTTGTGTCATATCGTCCAGCAAAATGTTATGTAATGGCTGGATTACATCACTGAAATAAAGTGTGCAGAGTTTATGAAGTGGCAAAAGGATTCTAACTACACAGTGTCTGATTGTGAGAAATACCACTAGACTGTAAGTTCTACTCTCAGCTCTAAGTCTGTTTATTAGTGCTAGTGGTGAGCATTCAAGCTCTGATTGCAGTATTTAATACAGACTCTGATTGTTTGCTGCCCTGTTATCTGATTCCTGTCCTGCAGACTGGGTCACTGAATCCTATTCTACTGACTGTGGCTTCTGTCCTGCTAACCCGTTCTGTAAGTCCTATTTTTCAGACCTGGCCCTAGTCTCTGGTTGCTGCCCTGTTGACCTCATTCCGGGTTCTCATTAAGTTTACCTGGTCCCTGTTGTGTGCTTTGATGACCTGACCTCTAGTTCCTGTTCTGCTGACCTGGCCTCTAGTCTCTGTTCTGCTGACCTGACCTCTAGTTCCTGTCCTGCTGACCTGGTCTCTAGTCTCTGTTCTGTTACCTGACCTCTAGTCTCTGTTCTGCTGACTTGGCCTCTAGTCTCTGTTCTACTGACCTGACCTCTAGTCTCTGTTCTGCTGACTTGGCCTCTAGTCTCTGTTCTACTGACCTGACCTCTAGTCTCTGTTCTGCTGACCTGGCCTCTAGTCTCTGTTCTGCTAACCTGGCCTCTAGTCTCTGTTCTGCTGACCTGACCTCTAGTCTCTGTTCTGCTGACCTGGCCTCTAGTCTCTGTTCTGCTGACCTGGCCTCTAGTCTCTGTTCTGCTGACCTGACCTCTAGTCTCTGTTCTGCTGACCTGACCTCTAGTCTCTGTCCTGCTAAACTGGCCTCTATTCTCTGTTCTGTTGACATGCTCTCTAGTTCCTGTTCTGCTGACCTGACCTCTAGTCTCTGTTCTGCTGACCTGGCCTCTAGTCTCTGTTCTGCTGACCTGGCCTCTAGTTCCTGTTCTGCTGACCTGACCTCTAGTCTCTGTTCTGTTACCTGACCTCTAGTTTCTGTCCTGCTGACCTGGTCTCTAGTCTCTGTTCTGTTACCTGACCTCTAGTCTCTGTTCTGCTAACCTGGCCTCTAGTCTCTGTTCTGCTGACCTGACCTCTAGTCTCTGTTCTGCTGACCTGGCCTCTAGTCTCTGTTCTGCTGACCTGGCCTCTAGTCTCTGTTCTGCTGACCTGACCTCTAGTCTCTGTTCTGCTGACCTGACCTCTAGTCTCTGTCCTGCTAAACTGGCCTTTATTCTCTGTTCTGTTGACGTGCTCTCTAGTTCCTGTTCTGCTGACCTGACCTCTAGTCTCTGTTCTGCTGACCTGGCCTCTAGTCTCTGTTCTGCTGACCTGGCCTCTAGTTCCTGTTCTGCTGACCTGACCTCTAGTCTCTGTTCTGCTGACCTGGCCTCTAGTCTCTGTTCTGCTGACCTGACCTCTAGTACTTGTTCTGCTGACCTGACCTCTAGTTCCTGTCCTGCTGACCTGGTCTCTAGTCTCTGTTCTGTTACCTGACCTCTAGTCTCTGTTCTGCTGACCTGGCCTCTAGTCTCTGTTCTGCTGACCTGACCTCTAGTCTCTGTTCTGCTGACCTGGCCTCTAGTTAATGTTCTGCTGACCTGACCTCTAGTCTATGTTCTGCTGACCTGACCTCTAGTCTCTGTTCTGCTGACCTGACCTCTAGTCTCTGTTCTGCTGACCTGGCCTCTAGTTCCTGTTCTGCTGACCTGGCCTCTAGTCCCTATTCTGCTGACCTGTTTCCTGGCTTCCATTAATCTGATCTTGTCTATAGTTCTTGTTCTGCTGACCTGGTCCGTGGTTTCTTCTCTCCTCAGCTTAGTGCCTCCACCCAAGTCTTCACAGTAGCTTGCGAGATTTGGACAGGGATCCTTCCACCAGGGATAGACCTGGGATACCCCTTCTACCCAGCACCAAGCTTCCCTTGATAACACCATACACTATACACAGACAATGGGTATACTTTGGAAACCACTACAGTTTATTTATTGTTAGCATTAGGAAAGATGGGAAAAGGGATGAATTGTAAAGGATTGGCTACAAATGATGGAAAACAAGACTTATACCCAGGTTCTAATGTGAATCTGAAAAATGTCAGTCATAATTGAGGAGTGGTGTGATGGGATTCCAACAGTGTAGACAGGGGTCTTGGTGTATAAACAATAAACATATTTTTTTTTTTATCAGTCTCTAAAGTGTTATAAGAAGCTACACTAAAAAAATAAAAAAAAGTACATATCTGTCTGTTAGGACTCTGTCTGAATTAGGCCTGCAGTATCTCTGTGCTACCAGAGGTGCTACTGTTATGCCTGGACAGTTTCTCCTTGGCTTCAAGGGGTTAAGCCATCTTCATATGATCTGGCGTTTGTTTTAAGACTGCCTTTTCCAACAGACTAGTGCCAGTTAATTTGCTTCTGTTGCTGGTCTTTCTGAGTAACTCCTGTGATCTGGTCCTGATTATCTGACTCCTGTTTGTTCCACCTTTTTGCTCCTTTGATTGTGACCCAGACGTCGGCTTCGTTTGACTTTGCTCCTGTCTTCTTCTTGGTATTGTTGTGGATCTTCTGTCTTCTGACCCTGGCTTCCCTGACCTTCATTCTGTCTGATCCTGTACCTGCAGTTAACCTGTCATGCATGACATCCAGCATCACCAATTTCCCTGCTAAACATGGTAATCCTGGTATCCTGCTTCATCTGCTAAACCTGGTAATCCTGTTACCCTTATATCTCCTGTGATTATGCAGAGCTGCACAATATCTACTTCATTCAGCTGTTATCTGTATTGTCAATCCCATTGGGATTGATGCTAGCAATTTAACCATTGACTGCACCTAGTTATACCTGTGTGACCCTTGGTTGTAATAAAGACATCCTGTTTTCCAGTACTACAACTCTCTCTGTGGTTTTCACATTGGGACTCTTGAACACTGTCACAGACAGTTGGTCAGCTGATTGATGTTCTGTGGTTACTTTCACCTTGGAGTCTCCCTCTCAGTTTATGGAGAGTTTGCTACTTTTTGCAATAAACAGACCTCTCACAAATCTCTCACAATGTGACTACAGTGTTTACCATATATATCCAACATTCCAGTTTACTCAGAAACTTTCATCAAGGAAATACAAAAGAAACAAGTAAAAACCACTCCCCTAAATACAGACAACCAACCCCAGGTGCTGGAATTGAGAGGCGCTAAGCCATCGGAACAGGCGCCAATGTCATTTATGCGTTTGGATGCTCTGCAACCGTATACATCAAGCTGTCCTTACTCTTGTGTCACTCAGCTGTCTTTACAAATGTCTCTCTCTCTGCCTCTGTTGTCTGATAGTCCCTCAGTGACAGCCAAAAACACTTCTCTGTGACAGTCCGACCAGCTCCTCCTCTCCGCCAGAATTATTTTTCACTTCCAGAAAAATAATTCTATAACCACAAAAGATGTGGTTCCCAGGAGAGAGCCCACGTGGGACTCAGGCAGCTGGGTAGAGACCTGCAAGGGGCAGGAGGTATGTGCAGTGCCGGATTAAGGGAATGGAGGCCCCTGGGCTAAGGGGGCCTCCATTCCCCCGTGAGGGCCCCCCGTGATCCGAGCTGACCCTCCCCCCCCCGTGATCCGAGCTGCCCGCCCCCGGCGGTACTTACCTCCTTCTCCGGCGCTTAATTAGTAATTAGGTCTAGAGGAACAAAAGAACAATTTTGCTTTCTTTCCATTTTTTCGGAACACATACTGACAGCTTTATATCAAACTACAGTTGAGGTCGTGAACAAGATTGGGTCTGATTTTCTGTGCCAGGAAATGATTTCACAGACGTCCCCAAAATTATAGAATCTTTTATTGATAAGATATCTCTTTAGCTGTCCAATGAACACAGAAAACCCACAAGACTTCTATAGAAAATGTATCGTTTTCACTCCTTTCTCCTAAGAAAATTAAATATCACCCATTTCAGCATTAAGACACCAAAGCTTTGAACGTGAAGTATAAAGCAGAGAATCTTTTCTTTCTCCACAAACGGCACTAATTTGGTGGTACTTACCTCCTTCCCCGGAGCGCTGTGCACTCTTTACTGAGGAGATCTCGTGAGAGTGAGACTCACGAGATCTCAGTAAGGAGACTACAGCGCGCCGGGGAAGGACCGCAGCATTGATCGCGCCGGGGGCGCCCCCACCCCCGACCGATCAATACTGCTGCTGAGCACTTTGAAGGGCCCCCTGGATGCCATAGGCCCCTGGGCTGTAGCCCAGTTAGCCCTATGGTTAATCCGGCCCTGGGTATGTGTCTTGCAGCAGGCAGGCCAATACAGAGGTCAAAGAAAAGCCAGAGAGGACAGCTCAGTGGCAAGAGCTGAGGCGACGGCCAAGTGAGGGTTATAGGCAAAGAGACTACAGGAGAGAGACTGTTTGATATAGTGACTGGCTATAGAGGGTTCAATGAATGAGGAAGTGCCCTGAATAGAGGCTAGGTGCTAGGTGTTGCCAATAGCAACCAATCAGATTCTAGTTATCATTTATCTAGAACATTTGAGATGATTCCACTTATTCTTTATAGAAGGTTTAAGGTCTGTCCCTGGGAGTTTATTTTCTTTTTTTAACTGATTTTTTTTTTAACAGTGGGTACAAACAAAATAAATTAGGTGAGGACATTAGAGGTGTCCAGTAGAAAAGGAATTGGGGTTAGGTGAGATGCTTAGAAGAGTAAACAAGCCAATTATGCTATTTAACCAGAGGGGAAGAGGCAGCAGTAAAAGATTTAAAAGTGATCGTCTGCATTTCATAACTGTTTAGAACTTTGGAAACTATTTTAGACAGAGGAGGTGGAGAGGGGTCTTTACAGTGTTGAGCAATAGCCACACTGGTAGTATAACAATATGCCCAGTTATATATGTGTCATGGATTAGTAGGTGTGGAGGGCTATTATTTAGTAAAGTAATCTGAGGAAAAGGATGTAAGTTACTATTTATCACCTGGTTGATTCAATCAAATACCTCAGACCACAGATGTGGCAGAAGTGGACAAGTCCAAAATATGTGGATCAAGCCGTCCACCTAGCCACAATTCCTCCAACAGAATTTAGAAACATTACCCCCAATTTTGTGAAGCTAAATTGGGGTCATGTACAATTTATGTAGAATGGTGACCAACATTTCAGTGTGGTTAATACTTTTGGACATTTTAAAAGAGTTTTTAAAAATTGGCTCTCAATCGGAGTCTGGGAGAGATAATTAGAGGTCTATATTCCAACTGGTTTGTGAGGGGAACTTTATGTTCATCCATGGAAGACAGTAATAGTTCATACCGACAAGCGATACCATCCTTATGGGACTTGTATGAAACCTTTGCAATAAGGTATGAAGAGGGTGGTTTTAAAGTGGAGGTAGGGGAAGCTTGGAAGTGAATCTAATGACATACATGTAGATATTTATAAAAATCGTGGGGTGTTGATATCAAATAGATCTTGAATTATAAGTATTCCATGAGTAAACCAGGAGGGGAGCTGTAGGTATGGGATTAGCTTAAATAAATCTAGAGTAGAGAGAGAGGAGGAAGGGAGGTATGATCAGGAAGTCAACATTTTGTCCCAGGTTTCTAGGGTGTCAAACCCTAGAGAGCCTAAGGTGGGTCTGGTGTTTTTATTGATTCAGATGAGGTCTTCTAAAGGGAAGGACTTTCAAGTTCAACTTTCAAGTTCAACCAGGTTTTCAGCTGTTCTAAGAGGGAAGCCAGTTGGTAAAACTCTAGTTTGGAGAATACCAGGCCACCTTTGTGTTTGGATCTAATCATTCGATCCCTAACCAGTTTTTTTTTTTTTTACCTCAACAGATAAAATTAGATCTAATTGCATAGATTTTTGTGCAAAATCTTATAGGTACAGAATAAGGAATAGCTATAAACAGGTATAGGATCTTAGGCTATATTATTACTTACTTACTGCCACTAACCGACCTAGCCACAACAGTGGTAGTCAGCATATCAATGCTGGCTACCACCGACGGCCATGGACTATGTACAACGCTTTGTAAAGTACATTGTCCATGGTCGCATACTTGCTTTACCTCCTTGACAGCACCGATAACAGCGTTGCGGTTCCCAGAGACGTCATCAACTCGCGCCGGCTTCTTCATTCATCGCGATTACTTGCAGTCGGTGGGCACATCAGTCGTCCTGCAGCCTCGTCGGGAAGGAGCCCTTCGGTGTGAAGACGTCGGGGTAAGTCTTGTCGGAATAATCAACCACATTATTCCATACCCCACCCAACCATGAAACCTCAAAGCCAGCCAATGAGCATCCATCAGGGTGAAACATGCATCCATGGAGGAGAACTGGTACAGCATGCCATCACTCACCAAATGAGGTCTAAAGAATGTCTGAACAATACCATCATTTTATGGTACAATTGTTCTATAAAAACTAATGATAATGCAACAAGAGCTTTAAAAATTAGATGACCGTATTGCTTCTTAGCATAACACTACAGCTAATGTTTGCAGTCCAAGCATACATATATAGCTTATACAACAGGACAAAGTACAGTATACCTAAGAATGTACAAATATTCACTTACATTGTGTCTAAAATCAACATCATCTCGGGATAACAAACATTCTTTATTGAATTTCCTTGTTCTACAGTCAACATTGCATTGGATTGGAAAACGATCATTATTGTCTGTGTGTGTTTTGAATTTCGATAGTACTTTGGAACAGCAAATATTGATTAGTTTAATGTCTAATGAAATTTGCTACATTTAAGTTACATGTAATGACAGTTAATTTTTATTAATGAAATCAATATTGTTACATTTAACTAAAGAGGAAATGACAACTTTATAAAATTTAGGCCATTATTAGGACATAGTTATCCTTCCGGAGGCGGAGTTATTATACAAGATATTCACCAGTGTCAGACTGAAATATAAAGAAAACTATCAGACAACATGGTATATAATAAATTACCCAGAGACCCCACAAAACCCTTTAAAATTGTACTGTATAATATATTGAGATCGGTGGTGGATTCTAGTATTATTGATAAAAATTATGTGATGCTTTACTTCCACAATTTCCAATCAAACCATTGTTGTGTATAGTCCCCCATATTCATAGGAATTTAATTAATCTGCTTAGTAGGCTGAACATTTCGGCCAGGGAATCATTGTTTCAACCAATTTGGATATTTTTGTCTTCAACTGTCAGGTTGTGCAATGGGTAAGTTGTGGCACATTTTAACGCTAATACATCATCATCATCATAATCATTTATTTATATAGCGCCAACATATTCCGTAGCGCTTTACAATTGGGGACAAACACAGTAAACTAATCAACAAACTGGGTAAAACAGACAAAGAGGTGAGAAGGCCCTGCTTGCAAGCTAACAATCTATGGGACAATGGGAGTTTGATAGACGAGGTTAAGTCTACATTTTGAATTTCGGTCCAGCCAGACTGCAAAGGTAAAAGTGACTCATAAGCTAAATGATCCTGTCACACAACAATGTTGGTCAGGGGGTAGTTGTCTTGTGTGAAATTGTGTAACGGGTGGTAATAGGGTAATGTAGTGAGGTTAAGAGGGTGGTTGAGGAATATTATAAGCTTGTCTGAAGAGATGGGTTTACGGAGAACGCTTGAAAGTTTGTAGACCAGAGGAGAGTCTTATTGTGCAAGGGAGAGAATTCCATAGAGTGGGTGCAGCCCAAAAAAAAGTCCTGTAACCGGGAATGGTAGGATGTAATGAGGGTGGATGAGAGACGCAGATCTTGTGCAGCATCCATGCCTGTGGCAGAAAGATCTATTTTACACATGTTATAGAGATAATTTGCTTATCTTCTGCCCATGGAATTGACAAGGAAACACTTGTGGCGTTATTAGAGAGCATTACATATGAGTGCAGCTTTTCAGGGATATATTATCTAGATGTGGTCATCAAGATAAACAACACCCAATTACAAACTTTGGTATATTATAAAAGCATAGACAGAAACAGGTTAATACAAGCGAACAGTCACTGCTCTAAGGGGTATATTTACTAAGCTGCGGGTTTGAAAAAGTGGAGACGTTGCCTATAGCAACCAATCAGATTCTAGCTGTCATTTTGCAGAATGTACTAAATAAATGATAACTAGAATCTGATTGGTTGCTATAGGCAACATCTCCACTTTTTCAAACCCGCAGTTTAGTAAATCTAGCCCTAAGGCATTAAAGAGGGGATTACCATTTACATGCTAAAGTGCTCCTGATTACGTGCAATCCATTGGAAGATATACAATAATTTGATATGATCTGAGGCCAGAGCATATTCCAGGAAACAGATGCTAATAAAAAAGAGTGTTGACAATCCCATGAACGGTTACATTAATTACCTAAATTAAATAAATCAGGAAACACAGAATTCCGCGGGTTAGTACCTACACCGTTGCTAGTACTTTTTAACAACAGGCCACTAAAGCCAGTTTTCAGCACAGATAAAGACTTACTGGCACTAAAGGATTCTATGACTATGACTTGTTATAAAAGAGGCATTAATGTTTATGACCATGTTGTTAGTACAGATATCACTAAATAAACCACTCCTAAAGGAACCAGTTTTCTATCTCAGACACATCTGAGATGCTACAGAGTCTGAACTGTGTTACATGTAGATACCTAGGGGTATATTTATCAAGCTGAAAAAGTGGAGATGTTACCTTATAGCAACCAATCAGATTCTAGTTATCATTATTTAGTACATTCTACAAAATGACAGCTAGAACCTGATTGGTTGCTATAGGCAACATCTCCACTTTTTCAAACCCGCAGGTTGATAAATTTACCCCCTAGAGTCAGAATAAATACCTTCATTCTAGAACTCTGGGAAACAGCTTGTGATTAGACATTTCTTGCTGTGTACAAGTAAGTTTATGGAGTACATTCTGCCCTTGCAGACTGTTTATGTATGTTGGAAAAACCACCAGACAATTTAGAGAAAGGATGGCTCTGAGTAGGTCAGATATCAGGTCTGCAATGCAGGCTAAAACTAGCGACCAACCGGGTGACAGCAGCTCACAATCTGGCATGTTTGATATATAAAATTATTGATCATGTTGCTGTATGGAAACGAGAAGGTGACAGAGCCAATACCTTACTCACATAGCAGGCTTACTTAGATTTATAAGCTGAATACACTGCAGGGACGGGATGGGCCGGGGGGCAGGGGGGCATCGGCCTCCCGGGCCGCTCAGAATCACGGCTGCTAGGGCCGCCCGCCCCCCGGAAGTAATATAAATGTGATGCGGCCGCGCAGTCGGCCGCATCACATGACACGTGACGCGGCCGCATCATGTGTCATGTGATGCAGCCGCCTGTGCGGCGTGTGCCCCCCGGGCTAACGTCCATCAGCCCGCGCCTGATACACTGGCACCAGCAATATCATCATACTTGCCAACTCTCCCGGATTGTCCGTGAACTTCCGCATTTAGCGTGAGTCTCACGGACTCCCGGGAGAGTGTGGCAATGGTGGTCTGCCCACTTCCTAGTGAAGTGGGCAGATTTAGCTCCAGCACGCAGCGATTCACCGGGAATCGCGGCGTTTAGCCTCGCCCCCGCTGTAAAATGACGCATTTTGAGTCATTACGTCATGGGGACGGGGCCAAAATTACGCGATTTGTGGAGCCCCGCCCCCCTGCACGCCCACATTCCCCGGCAGGCTCCGGACCATACTTGCCATAAGTTGGCAAGTATGGGTTCAGTGGTCGAAGTGGGAATTTAGAAGTGAAGGAAATTTTAAATGAAAAGCTGTTTTTTTGAGAGTTTTTTGGGATTTTGATGCAGTAAAATTAATTTTAGATTTAATCAATCTTGCTTTCATTCACCTCTCTGTTATGTCTTTCTTGTGGCCATTCAACTTTCCCTTATCTGTTATCTGTTATCTGTGCAGTCTGACCATGTGCCTCTATCGTCATCCAATGTAACTCCCTCTATCTCTCCCCACCTCCTCTCCTCACCCCCTGCTAGTATACCCTCTTACTTACCCCCTGCTTCTCTCACTATGTTCCCCGCCCCCCCCCCCCCTTCTCCTCTATCTGTACCTGTCCCTATATTTCCCTCTCACTAGTGAATTCAGGAATATATAATAAATGTTTTAGATTTTCCCATATTTTTTATATAAGTAGCCAGTACGGGGAAGAGAGATATATATGTGTGTGTGGGGGAATGTTGTTTTCTTCTAAGCCAAAATGACATAAGGCTAAATATAGGACATGAAACTAATTATAGAGTCCTGACATCAGCTGAGATGTCAAGTCAAATGTTTGGCCACTTGAAAAGGAAAATAGCTATTTGCTTTTATTAGTATGTCACCTTACCTGTTCTTGCAGTTTTCACTACCAGCGGCTGCTGGTCTCTTATGCTCAGGTGCTGTCTATCTGGATCCTGGAATGTTGGTGCCCTATTTGGAAAAAAACAGGCACATGAAATATAGAAAACCCCAGCATTAAATCAATAACACCCACATTTTACAATTAGGCCACCCTCCCTGCAACCAGCCCTATGAAATGAAATTAAATAAAATCAATACTTTTCACACTTAATAAATAGACGTTAATTTAATAGCATACACATTTAATAAATAGCCCCAACCAGCCCCAAAATGAAATAGTATTCCCATTTAATAAATACATCTATTTTCCTCCCTCCAAACATCCCTGGTAATAAATTAATAACATTTACATTTATTAAATATATCTATTTCCCTCAACCATCCCCGACATTAAATAATTCATAATCACATTTACTAAATAGTCCTCCTTCTCCCCAAACTTAGCCCCCACCCACAGACCATCATTAAATTAATTGTCACGTGCACAACCAGAATTAACAGTATATATGATAGATAATGTATCTCAATGTAATGTATAGTTTATGTCCAATAATGATTATCACAATTGCCCAAAATATTCAGCCAAATAAAGAGAAAGATCTGAGCAAAGTTCAGAACAGTCTAAATTATCCGGATTATAGTGGGCTGAAAACAGGGAAGCAGGAAATTGTACCTATATGGTTGACATTTTGATGGTGTTTTTGTAGTCCTGGGGGTACATTTATCAAACTGTAGGTTTGAAAAAGTGGAGATGTTGCCTATAGCAACCAATCAGATTCTAGTTATCATTTATTTAGTACATTCTACAAAATGACAGCTAGAATCTGATTGGTTGCTATAGGCAACATCTCCACATTTTCAAACCCGCAGCTTAATAAATTTACCCTCTGGTATTTTTATACTTCCATTAGACATGCTTGGAGATACGTATGTCTTGAGTTGTAATGAAGATTTGTCCTGGCAAATGCGTGAGAGTAAGAAATAAACAAAAAACAGAGAACAGGAAACAGAAAACAAAACAAGCAAACAAAAAAAACAAACAAACAACCAACCAGACCAGATGGCAAATGGACAAAGGGGAATCCGTGTCTGTGAATCCAGGAAAAAAAGCCCTTACATAAAGTGAGTATCTAAAAAATAAAAGGAACACTTTTTCTCAATTAATAAAATTGTTTACAATAATCAAGGCAATGTCCAATGAGTAAAATGCAAGCTGAACTGCAGGTTGGTTATACTCTACAACAAGTGACAATTACTAAATTTGACCGCGTGTCAGAGTGTATGTCAAAAAAATTATGAGGAGAGCAGTGTACCCGACGCGTTTCACCACGTGATGTGACTTCATCAAGGGGAGAGGGTGGACATCTGGTCTTGCTGCCTTTTATAGGGGCATAATTAGTGTATAATTGTTGCTAAGCAACAAGCAGTTCACTCCTGCCCCTGTTCCAAAATTACTCACTAGAAATCTATCTGCAATATTAGTCGTCCTCTCTTAAAATTTACAGTCATGGTGAAACTACAACGTAGATTATAGTGTTAACAAACATTAATAAGACAGCTTCTAAACAGGATTATGTTTGTAAATAACTTAATCCCTAGACAGCCAACTCTTCATAATGATGGATCCAAGAGTGATTGATAATACTAAAAGTTATGTAAAACCTTTTAGTCTTGTGCATCTTCTTATTCTCCGAATAGGAGGTGGTAAATTTATATACTAAAGCAGACATTTTATATATCAATATTAGGCATACATTAAAAAATGATATACAGTGCCAAGACATATTCTGTATACTCAAAAACAAAACATAGAAAACAGAGATCTGTCAGTTCTCCATTTGTATAAAATCAGGTGGTGCCATGGAATTTAGATTATTGGTTGGTTCAATCACAGCTGAAATGCTTGTTTCCCTCAATATTACCAGTGTTACATGGTGAGGATATAATGGAGATGGCTCCTTAAAAGGCTAATTATGAAGTCTGGAGACTAATGATGTAATATATCAGAAACTGATTAATCTTGGAATGAGATACTGAAATAGTTTTATAGCAAGTCTGTAGGTCAACTGGCCAAAATAATGCAGAGATTAGAAAATGATGGGAAGCCAGCGTTAATGGTGCGGTTGACCACAAGGTTAATTGTGACTGCCTGAAATTGGTATATGCACTTTACTTTATTGTAACAGCACTGTGACTTGTACCCAATACCGTATGAGTCCTGAGGAGTGTGAGTATGATGGACTTATGTCAAGAAGTCTAAAATAATGACAAGGAGGAAGTTGAACGGTAGATCTGTGGCAATCAGAGCCGTTAGTGCTTACAGCACTAGCTATCCCTGAGTTCTATAGAGTTTGGTGCTTACCTAGCCCAACCCTGTAAGTTCGGAAAGGGTTGGGCAGCACGGTGGCGTAGTGATTAGCACTTCTGCCTCACAGCACTGGGGTCATGAGTTCAATTCCCAACCATGGCATTATCTGTGTGGAGTTTGTATGTTCTCCCTGTGTTTGCGTGGGTTTCCTCCGGGTGCTCCGGTTTCCTCCCACACTCCAAAAAACATACTAGTAGGTTAATTGGCTGCTATCAAAATTGACCCTAGTCTCCACCTGTCTGTCTGTCTCCCTCTCTGTGAGTGTGTGTCTATATTAGGGAATTTAGACTGTAAGCTCCAGCGGGGCAGGGACAGATGTGAATGAGTTCTCTGTACAGCGCTGCGGAATCAGTGGCGCTATATAAATAAATGATGATGATGATAGTTGTACATTTTCAGGATGGTAGGGCTGTAAGCAACATGACGGAAGTAGCGGCTGACATAGATTCCTACAGTTCTGAAGTACCCTTTAAAGGCAATTCTGGACCTCAATGTCGATATTTAAACCCCTTGGGGTTAAAGTGCAAAGTTCATAAATCTATCTGGACTCAGAGCGATTAGTGACCTTTCTAAAATCACCGCCCCTCAATACTTCTGCACCTATTTGTATAGTTAGGAATTATTTGAGAAAGGATGAATCACTATTGTGAACTTATTTGTAATGGTTCGAAATACTGTGAGTGTCTAATCCCTTTTTAATATTTCCAATGTGCTCACCCAATCTGATCTTCAAAGGTCTAATTGTTCGGCCCACATATTGAAAGTGACATGGACGCTCTAAAAGATAACTTACCTCTTTTGTATCGCAGGTTAAAAAATCTTTAATTCTATGGGCCGAGCCTTTAGCTGTAGAATTAAATTCAATAGTAGGTTTGGTACTTCTGTGGTTGATTGTCCTACATTCGATACATCATCCACAATGGTGGAAACAAAATGGTTCTTTAGCTTGATGTGGTTCTTAACCATTTTCATCTTAAGGTCAGGAGCCTTTCTAAACACAACACCAGGATTACTTGGCAAAATCTATTTAAGATCCTCATCTTGTAAAAGGACCTTCCAATATTTTTAACTTTGAGTGCTGAGTTACTGTAATTTGTAATAAAGAAAACCTGGTTGCCACTCTTGTTGTCTTTTGATTTGACTTTGTATGTTCTATTTAGATTCTCTGTTTCTTTTAGAGTTTTGTCTAAAACTGTAGGATTGTATAATTTATCTATGAACTGTTTTCTCAGGTGGTCACCCTGTGTTCTGAAACTTCACAACAGTTCCTTCTTAACATTTTAAATTGGCCAAAGGAAATGTTGGATAGCCAATTGGAGTGATGGCTGCTGGTTGTGATGATGAAGCTGTTCACGTGTATTTGCTTATGGTAAGTATTGGTTTCCAATTTGTTGTCATGTATATAAATTTCCAAATCTAGGTATTCTATTACCATGTTTAGTCATATATTTGAGATTATAAGTGTTGTGGTACACTTATTCAATGCATCTGAGAAAGGATATCTCACCCCTTTCCAAATTAGGAAGATGTCATCAATATACCTATGCCAGAGGACCAGATTCGCTCCTTTGCTATAGTGGGAACAGATGGTCTCCTTTTCCCACTTACTTATAAATAAATTAGCATTACTGGGAGCAAATCTGGTATCCATGGCCTTCCCTCTAATTTGTAGTAAAAAACGCGCCCTCAAAGCAAAAGAAATTGTGTTTAAGAATAAAGTTTATACTGTCCAGAATTAAATCCCTTTCATCGGATTCTAAATTTGGATCTTGTGTCAAAAAGTACTGCATGCTCTCTATCCCTTGTATATGATCAATAACAGTGTAAAGTGACGTGACGTCACTTGCTAATAGCCAGTATTCATCGTTCCACTCTATATCCTGTAGAATTTGAAGAATTTGGGTTATGTCTTGTAGATGCGATTGTTGCTGTTTGACATATTGCTGTAGGAAGAAGTCTATGTATTGTGATAGATTTGATGTGAGAATTAATGCCCGAGATTATGGGTCTGTCAGGGGGGGTCTGGAGGTTTTTATGAATTTTTGGTAGGTGGTAAAAACCACGGCATCACAGGATGGACTACATTAAGGAAGTCAAATTCCTTTTTTAGTAGGATCCTTCGTTCGAATCCTCTTTTTAACAGTATGGTTAATTGTCTCTGAAATATGGATGTTGAATCTGACATTAGGGGTTTGTATGTTGATATGTTGACGTACTCCCGTTTGTTGAACATAACAATACCCCCTCCCTTGTCTACAGGTCTGATTAATTAGTCTTTGTTACTCTGTAAGTCTCTTAAAGCCTCACTTTCACTTTTAGTTAAATTCTGGTGTGTATTTTACTTGTTTATGTTAATTTTCTCAATGTCCTCCATTACAAATGTTTCAAATGTGTGAATAAAAGGGCCTTTTACATAACTTGGGTTGAAAGTAAATGGAGGTTTTAGATCTGTATGTGAAAATATACTTACTATTCTGGCATTATAAGAATGAATGGTTCCTATGGGCGATTTCATAAAATACTTCTTTAGAGCTAATTTCCTAGTGAATTTATGTACGTCCATAAACATATCAAATATGTCATGGTGTTATCCGGTGGAAATTTCAAACCTTTGTTAGGAAATGAAACATGGGCAGGAGTTAGCGTATGTGCACTTAAATGAAAATCCTAATGGCTTGGTTTTGTCTGTTCTTTTGACACTTTTTTTTGCCTCCCTGACAACCTCTTCTTCTGCTTCTAACTTTCGTTTTACCTTAGTTGTCGGTGTTGGTATAATTGGTGTTGTACATTAAGCTGTTTGGTTTGGATGAGTGGTCCCATAAAAAACCTTTTTTTTTGGTTGTTTGCACCTTGACTGGGTTCTAATTGCGTTAGATGTCCTGTTGATTAAACTTGTCTGCAACTCGGAGTCAACAAGCCAGGTTCGGTACACGGGTCACAAGAATAGGAGAATGATCAGCAAGCCGGGTCGGTACACAGGGATTAGAGAGCCAGGGAAGTCAAACAGGCAGAGATCAGCACACAGGAAGACACTGGAAGCTGGAAGACACTGCAATCCAGGAAGAACAGGAGCCAGGAACAGGTAAGTGTTACTCTGACACTCAGCGAGTGTCAGAGTGAGGTTTTTATGCTGAAGGGGATTCAAAATCCCCGCCTCTGGGTTGTGGTCATGTGACCGCCTCCGGGTGCGGTCACGTGATCCTGGATGCGGAAGTGCGGCTTCTGGACGGAGTGGCGGGGACCAGGTAAGTCCGTTACAATCGTCTAGTGGTGTTCCATTCTTTGTGTGTACTGCTTCAAAATTCTACCTTGCATGTATTTTGCTCATGTACTGTTGATATGTGAAACTTTATATGGTGTTGAACAGGTGGTTTGAGTTTATTGTTTATGTTTGGAGGTGCCTCTAATTTTCTCTGAGCAGTTTTGATTTATTAAATTTAATGTTTGCTTGCGCCTTGTTGTCTAATCTACTTTAGATTAAACTTTCTTTTTATTAATTGAGAATAAAGTGTTCCTTTTTTATTAGACACTTAAGAGTCCTCACTTTATTTGAGTGCTTTATTCCTGGATTCACAGACACAGATTCCCCTTTGTCTATTTGCCATCTGGTCTGGTCTGTTCTCTGTTTTTTTTGTGTAACCCCTGGGGATGCTGCAGTTGGACTTGAGCACCCAGGGGCTAATAATCACAATTGCATCAGTAAGAAAAGAGATGCATATAGCTATTTACCAGTCAAGGAGAAGGAACTACATCTCCCAGAAAGCTGTTATGAAGAGGGGGCGGAGCCTAAGAAGACTGAGAAACCAGAGGGCGGAGAGAGAGAGGAAGAGAGGAGCATCCTGGGAGAGACTGAGCTGTGTGACCAGTTCAGATAGGTGACCCTAAGCAGAAGGGCACTGGATGAGTGATCTGAGCAGAGAGAGCAGTCTGCAGAGATATCAAAGCTCGGTGCAGTTCTGAACAGAACCTGCTGGAAGCCACAGTTTGAAGCTGTAGGAGGAGGTTTGCATGCATCTCTGAAGAAGGACATTTTACAAGTCAGCCATTTTGGAGATAATCAAGTTCAGACCTGTGACACACTGGTGCAGATAAGTTACTGGTTATTTTTTATCTATCTGTTGTTGTTCAAGTGGGGTTTGGACTATATCTGGCCACAAGGGCTGAAGAGTTAGGGATAGATGGGTGGGCAGGTAAATATGCACCAAGTGTGTGTCTAATCAGCACTTGTGGAACTACAAGTCCCAGGATACAAATTAGAAAGGATTTTACAGTTGTTGCTAGAGGAGGGTCTGCATACTGTGACTGCTGTACCTCACTGCAAGTGATTTAAAGATCTCCAAAATCTGCAAACTGGACACATGATGTTTCCATGCCATGCTGCATACATACAGAAGGGCCCCAACTTGCAGTGCACTGCTCTATTTGTGTGGTGTGTTTGAATACTGCTGTGTGTGTTTGGCAGTACATTGTAGGGCTATAAGGGAAAATATATAAATTCACCCTGCAAGATATTCACAGTATCAGGAGCAAGTAAGATATCTGATATATTTTTTCATGTGTATAAAGCTGTGACAGTTAATGGTTATATTGTTATATATTATATTATATTGTATGCTGTTATTGATTTATTGCGAGTTTTTGTGTTAACTTGGTGTGCATAGTAAGAAGTGGTGCGCCACTTTCATCCACACTTGTTTTATTACTGTATTGTATTGTTTGCACTATTATTTCAAATTATACCAAAGTATATTTTTCTATAAAATTACAAAGCTGCATTTAGGATTTCCATTTAAATAAATGTGCCTGGCTGGCTTTTGCAGCACACATTTTGTCACAGAGTGTTAATACTGGGCAGGGGGTTTCCCGAATCTCCCCCTGGTGTATCTTTTGAACACCCCCCAGAAGAGAAAGCAGAGATTCGGGTGGAGGCACTGAAAACCAAGTACCAAGGTGAGAAGCATCTGCGTGGTTCAATATATATATATATACCCTCACAACGCTTACTACACAAGGGGGTGTTACAGTGGAGGCACTGCTGAGATACTGAAGACACACTCAGTGAAACCCATCAGCACAGACGTCATGGATAGTATAAGAGAAGAAGTGTTTCTGTGGTGTGAACAACAGACTGTGGCCCCAACTCGATGTTTAGGGATCTATGGTGACTCTCAGGGAGTGACAGATGAGGAAGTCCTGCATGTGCTCCACAGGATTTATGGGGTAGAACATCCTAAAATCCTTGGATGGAAAGGTAGAGATCAGCATAAGACCAGTCTGATCCTCTGTGAGACGCAAGCAGAATTGGATAAAGATTTTCTTCCCTCCCTCGTTTCTGGGCCACAAAAACAACAATGGCATATTGTGATACCGTTAAAGCCAAAACAGCTAGTCGCAGCACCTCTTAATGCTGAACTACCAGATGGAGATATTAACCGACAAGTATTCCCTCAGGCCAGGGAAGAGAATTCTCAGTCACCCTCCAGTACTAGGAAAACTGATGAGGATCAAAGCGAACTGTTCCTCACTGCTGTACAGAAACTGGTAGACCAGTTAGGAAAGTCACAGCATGAAGGGGGCTACAGAAGGCTCCGGCTCTTCTCAGGAATAAAACCAGTCCCTACTGGGGAAGAAACTTACGAGGCATGGAAAGAGATGGCTTCCCAATACCTGGAGGAATGGCATTGCTCCGAACCCTATAAGAGACAGCGGATCGTTGAAAGTCTGCGAGGTCCCGCTGGAGAACTAATCCAAGCTGTACGGAGAAGTGACCCCCAAGCCACTGCACGACACTACTTAGCGACTCTAGATCAGGAATATGGAATGGCAGAGGATGCAACAGATCTGCTCTATCAGCTACGCCACACCTATCAGGAGTCAGGGGAGACATTGTCCAATTATATCTATCGGCTGGACAAGCTGATCCACCTTATTGTGTCAAAGAAAGGAATACCCCTAGCAGAAGTAGACGACAGGCGTATGCAACAGTTGTTACGGGGTGCTCTGTCCCATGACCCAGTAGCGATGAAGATAAGAAATGCTCAACTGGGACAACCATCACCTACTTTTCTTCAGTTGATACAAGATGTTAAACAAGAGGAAGCTATAGTTAAATCCCGAGAGAGGGTGACCAAGAAAGTCAAGGTCGTACAGTCAAAGCCCGAGGCTGACCTTCCCAGCACTGAGTTAATGAAGATTGTGGAGAAACAAGGTGAGCAGATTGCTCAGTTGTTGGAGATGCAGAAGCAGATTCAAGCACAGATGCTGAAATACCACACTACCGAGCAACTGCACCCGAACATCCACCCCCGGCAAGTTCTCGAAGCTAACACTACTCGGAAACAGAACAATTGTTTCACTTGTGGAGAAGTTGGGCATCTCGCTAGACAATGTCCTCAGAGGAAGGGAGGAAGGTGGTCACCCTCACCATCCCACCGGGATAGGAAGCTTTCGGAAAACTGAAAGGGAGGACCAGGAACCCCCACACTGGCCCTCTAAAGAAAGCTGACATTAACACTGTGGGGAACTCTCACCTGGAATGGGGTCTTTTGCCCAAAGGATTGCTGGGACCCTCTCCTCACGTGCCGGCATGTCTAAATGGGAGACCTTGTATGGCCTTGCTAGATAGTGGTTCACAGGTGTCCATTGTGTTCGAGAAGTGGTACCGAGATAATCTATCTGACTTGCCCATAAAGCCATTGTGTGGACTGACCATCTGGGGTCTGAGTGACAAGAATTATCCCTACCTTGGGTACATCACTGTACCTTTGAAGTTCCCACGGGAAGTAGCTGGAATAGAAGAAGAGGTGAACGTGCTTGCACTTGTCTGTCCTGAGGCCGAAGGAGAACCTCGAGATGTCTCAGTGATTATTGGAACTAACTCCCATTTGTTCGAGATACTGGCCAACTGGTGCCAAGAGGTGGGAGGAGCAAGTTATAGTAAAACACTTAAGATTCATCCTATGTGCCTTGCTGCTTATAAGAAGAAAGAGGAAAAAAAATCTCAGAAAGAAACCACATTACAAATAAGAAGTTTTGATCAATGCTTTAATGGTAGTGATGCTAGTCAAGAAGACCGACACTGGCTAGTTATGCAAATGCTACAAAGAGAGGCTGCCTTCTCTTCGGGGGACTGGGATTTAGGTCTAGCGACAGGAGTGGAGCACCACATAAGGCTAACGGACGACAGACCTTTCCGAGAACGGTCAAGACGCCTAGCCCCTGCTGATTTGGATGATATTCGGGAACATTTAAGGGAGATGCTAGAGAATGATGTGATTGAGAGATCTGAGAGTCCCTATGCTTCTCCTATTGTGGTGGCTAGAAAGAAGACGGGAAAAATACGGATGTGCGTGGACTACCGGACATTAAACAAGCGCACGATTCCTGATCAGTACACTGTCCCTAGGATAGACGAAGCCCTTGATTGTCTTCAGGGAAGCAAGTGGTTTTCTGTGCTAGATCTACGCAGCGGGTACTATCAGATATTGATGAGTCAGAAGGATGCTGAGAAAACCGCCTTCATCTGCCCGGTTGGATTCTTTCAGTTCAAAAGATTGCCACAAGGATTATCAGGGGCTCCAGCCACTTTCCAACGATGCATGGATGATGTTGTGGGTGACATGAATTTCAGGGAAGTGCTGGTATACTTGGATGATTTGATAGTATTTGGCCAAACATTGAATGAGCACAACGAAAGACTCCTCAAGGTATTGGATCGCTTAATAAAGAAAGGGTTGAAGTTGTCCCTTGACAAGTGTAGCTTCTGTAAAACCCAGGTCAAGTATGTGGGATATGTTGTGGATCGGGAAGGAATTTCTACAGATTCAGCGAAGATAGAAGCGGTGAAAGAATGGCCTCGACCAACAATACTGAAGGAATTAAGGTCTTTTTTGGGGTTCTGTGGCTATTACAGAAGGTTTGTCCCAAACTACAGTAAACTTGTCAAGCCTCTTACAGATCTAACTCGAGGTTATCCTGCTCCAAGAGGTTCCCATCGGAAAGAGAAACCATTGTTCCGGGTAAATGATGCGTTCGGGGAAAGGTGGAGTGAGGCTTGCGAACAAGCTTTTGAAGGATTGAAAACCTGCCTGATTCAAGCGCCTGTTCTGGCATATGCCGATCCAGAGTTAACATACATTCTGCATGTAGATGCCTCCTTTGAGGGACTTGGGGGAGTGCTATACCAAGTGCAAGAAGGAAGGTTAAGACCAGTCTATTACATCAGTCGAGGTCTCTCACCCAGTGAACGGAACTACCCGGTGCATAAGTTGGAGTTCCTGGCCCTTAAGTGGGCAGTTGTTGACAAACTTCACGACTACTTGTATGGAGTACCATTCGAAGTGCATACAGACAACAATCCCCTCACATATGTGCAGACCACAGCAAAGCTAGATGCAACTGGGCACAGATGGTTGGCGGCGCTGGCCATTTACAATTTCACAATAAAGTACAGGCCTGGGAGAAGAAATGTAGATGCCGATGCTTTGTCAAGATTACCGGGAAGGTTTGTGGAATCTCAGGAAGAAGAATGGATAGAGTTGCCAGCTCCAGAGGTGAAGGGGATGTGTCACGAGGGACGTGTGGTCGTGCCTCCAGTCAAAGAATGCTTAACAGCTCTAGGGGCAACGACAGATGCACTACCAAGACAATATTGCTGGCTGAGTCAAATGGAGCTCAGTGATCTTCAGAAGTTGAGTTCAAGCCAAGTCAAAGAAGATCAGCAGAATGACTCCTCTATAGCAGCAGTTAGGTGGTCTGTTAAACACAGACAAAGAATCCACCCGAGTAGTTTGAAAACGGAGGAAGCGATTTTGCTAAGCAGACAGAGAGAGTCATTGGTGGTGAAGCAGGGGCTACTGTATAGAGAAACCAGCCGCAAAGATGGCAGAGAGAGGAAACAGCTAGTATTGCCAAAGAAGCACCGTCCCATGGTTTTCCGTGCGTTGCATGATAAACACGGCCACCTGGGAATAGAGAAGACCATGAGTTTAATTTCAGATAGATTCTACTGGCCGAAAATGGAGATAGACATTGAGAGTTATTGTAAATCTTGTGGGACATGCATACTTCGAAAATCCCTCCCAGAAAAGGCTGCCCCCTTAAAGAATATATCCAGCAATGGGCCTTTAGAGTTAGTCTGTATTGACTTTCTATCAGTGGAACCGGATGAAAGCAATAAGTGTAACATTCTAGTGGTGACAGATCATTACACCCGTTATGCTCAAGCCTACCAGACAAAAGACCAGAGAGCTGTGACCGTGGCAAAAATCCTATGGGAAAAGTTCTTTGTCCACTATGGACTGCCTGCCCGCATTCATTCAGATCAGGGTCGGGATTTTGAGAGCAAGCTAATAAAAGAACTGTGCGAGGTTTGCGGGATAAAGAAGTCCAGGACTACTCCTTTCCATCCCCAAGGAGATCCGCAGCCGGAGAGATTTAATCGGACCCTTCTCAGCATGATGGGCACTTTGGACACTAAAAAAAAGGCACATTGGAGTAGGCACATCAGCCATTTGGTCCACGCCTACAATTGCACGAAAAACGAGTCCACGGGGTACTCCCCATATCTCTTAATGTTTGGAAGGGAGGCTAGATTACCAATCGATATCTGTTTTGGAATGGACACTGCTGATCCCCAAGAAAAGCCCCATTTGAAATATGTGGAGCAGCTGAAACAAGAACTAAAGGAGGCCTACAGACTAGCGGAAGCAGCTGCATCAAAAGCTGGACAACGAAACAAGGGTCGTTATGATCTACAGGTCAAAGAGCATATTCTGGAGCCAGGTGACAGGGTTTTACTTAGACACTTGGGCCTCCCGGGGAAACACAAGTTAGCCAATCGTTGGCGAAAGGATCCTCATGTTGTGGTTGCAAAATTGCCAGACATCCCAGCCTATCGAATTAGGCCCGAGGGGCTAACAGGCCCTATAAAGACATACCATCGACAACATTTGCTTCCCATCAGAGATGGTGTCCGGTTTTGGGAGGAGCCTGAAACAGATGAGCCAAAAGTGTCCACACCCAGAAGATCACGGCGAATCAGAGAACCGACCACAGAAGAAGATGATGGAGATGATTGGGGGTATGATGCTCCAGGTAAATTGGGAGAAATAGATAGGAGACAAGATATCAGAAGGCTCACTAGGTCTACCGAGGGGGCCGCTGTAAGACCTCCACAAGTAGAAGAAAGGAGAACTATGCCTGCCATTTCAGATGAAAGTGTCAACCCAAGAGTAGCTGGACGGTTGGATTCTCAGTGTTCAGTAGAGGAAGGCTCTAACCAGGAAGTTGACATGGATGGGGACGTCGTTGATCCAGATGGAGGATGCACTGAACGCCCCAACAGGGTGTTGGGGGGAGAGGAAGGGAACCCACCAGTCCAGGGTCGGCCTAAAAGGACCCCTAGAGCCCCAATGATGTTGACTTATGATAGTCTAGGTCATATGACTGAGATTCCTAAGGTGATTCATCCTAGCTGGGTCTATCAGTGGCCATATCTGACTCCCATATCTGTTATGCCAGGGCCTGTTGTGTATGGATGTGAAAGTGTATTTAGACAGGATGTCTTAACCCCTTTAAATTTGCAGGATGTGGGACAAGCCTCATCATTTGTTCATTGTGGACTTGCCCCACAGGGGGAGTGTGTAACCCCTGGGGATGCTGCAGTTGGACTTGAGCACCCAGGGGCTAATAATCACAATTGCATCAGTAAGAAAAGAGATGCATATAGCTATTTACCAGTCAAGGAGAAGGAACTACATCTCCCAGAAAGCTGTTATGAAGAGGGGGCGGAGCCTAAGAAGACTGAGAAACCAGAGGGCGGAGAGAGAGAGGAAGAGAGGAGCATCCTGGGAGAGACTGAGCTGTGTGACCAGTTCAGATAGGTGACCCTAAGCAGAAGGGCACTGGATGAGTGATCTGAGCAGAGAGAGCAGTCTGCAGAGATATCAAAGCTCGGTGCAGTTCTGAACAGAACCTGCTGGAAGCCACAGTTTGAAGCTGTAGGAGGAGGTTTGCATGCATCTCTGAAGAAGGACATTTTACAAGTCAGCCATTTTGGAGATAATCAAGTTCAGACCTGTGACACACTGGTGCAGATAAGTTACTGGTTATTTTTTATCTATCTGTTGTTGTTCAAGTGGGGTTTGGACTATATCTGGCCACAAGGGCTGAAGAGTTAGGGATAGATGGGTGGGCAGGTAAATATGCACCAAGTGTGTGTCTAATCAGCACTTGTGGAACTACAAGTCCCAGGATACAAATTAGAAAGGATTTTACAGTTGTTGCTAGAGGAGGGTCTGCATACTGTGACTGCTGTACCTCACTGCAAGTGATTTAAAGATCTCCAAAATCTGCAAACTGGACACATGATGTTTCCATGCCATGCTGCATACATACAGAAGGGCCCCAACTTGCAGTGCACTGCTCTATTTGTGTGGTGTGTTTGAATACTGCTGTGTGTGTTTGGCAGTACATTGTAGGGCTATAAGGGAAAATATATAAATTCACCCTGCAAGATATTCACAGTATCAGGAGCAAGTAAGATATCTGATATATTTTTTCATGTGTATAAAGCTGTGACAGTTAATGGTTATATTGTTATATATTATATTATATTGTATGCTGTTATTGATTTATTGCGAGTTTTTGTGTTAACTTGGTGTGCATAGTAAGAAGTGGTGCGCCACTTTCATCCACACTTGTTTTATTACTGTATTGTATTGTTTGCACTATTATTTCAAATTATACCAAAGTATATTTTTCTATAAAATTACAAAGCTGCATTTAGGATTTCCATTTAAATAAATGTGCCTGGCTGGCTTTTGCAGCACACATTTTGTCACAGAGTGTTAATACTGGGCAGGGGGTTTCCCGAATCTCCCCCTGGTGTATCTTTTGAACACCCCCCAGAAGAGAAAGCAGAGATTCGGGTGGAGGCACTGAAAACCAAGTACCAAGGTGAGAAGCATCTGCGTGGTTCAATATATATATATATACCCTCACAACGCTTACTACACAAGGGGGTGTTACATTTGTTTATTTACTCACTCACACACACGCATTGTCCAGGAGAAGTATATATATTTAAACACATACGTGTGTGTGTGCAAATATAGATATAGGCAAGATACTTTATAAATAAAGAAAAGAGAAGGGAAGTAACTCACATTTTGTAGTCAAATTCTTAGGTCCTGGTACAAACACTCTAAAGTTGAAAGAGTGAAACAAAGGTCAAAGAAAAGCTACAAGACAACAAGTCTTGTCAGTGCCTCCTGTGTGCCCTTTGCCAAATATATATTGTGACAAAGAGGGTTATTTGCCACACATCTCCTGCATAGGGACAGGTGAGGTCCCAAAGAGTCTGCAGGTACAGGCTGCAGACAGGGTTAAATTCCTACTCATGCTTTCATATAGCACACAGACACACAGGAGCACCACATGGGTGTTATTAGCTTGTCATTTTCTTTACTGGTTAATTAGTGCTTGGAAGGAGAATAAAAGACTGTTTGTTGGTGGTGAACGACCGAAGCCAGATAGTTGGCCGGTGACTAGACAGAAGATGCATGTCTAGACGGAGACAGGATCGCAGGATTTTTGAATGGCTACAGGTGTTATTATATGCTGAACAAACGACTGTTCTTACCACCCTGACAATAAAATTGGATATTTGATTCAGGAGTGAGGTGTTGTGTTAATATCAATTTAATCACGAGAGAGGGAGGGAGAGGGAGTAAGAGAGAGAGGGGAAGGGAGAGAAAGAGGGGGAGAAGGAGAGAGAGAGAGAGAGAGAGAGAGAGGGAGAGGGAGATGTGGAGAGGGGGGAGGGGGAGGCAGAGGGAGAGTGAGAGAGAGGGAGGGAGAGAGGGGGGGAGAGGCAGAGGGAGAGTGAATGAGTGGAGGCCACCAGACTTTTTGGGTTTGGCCAGTACCTGAACAGGCCTCGGAGAAGAAGTTCTCTCCTGTGGCCTTATATGGGCACGTAAGGTTGTCAAGTACACCCTGTCTGAAGGTAGTCCAAGGCCTGTCAACTTGGGACTCAGAACACAGTAGTGTGTTGTGGAGACAGAACTGATACAGACATTATTGATAATCACCTTTGTGATTCCAGTCAATCTGGGGCCCAAATTACAGTGGCATTTCATGCCATGTATGCATAAGATGTGTGTATGCCAGGTGTTTTCATATTCCTAAATGTCGCCAGGTAGGTTCTTAAAGAAGAGCTATCTTCACCTGGACTTATGAAAGTAACCCAGCACCCAGAGAATTTGTACAGATCTCTGGTTAAAAACTTGGCGGGACTCAGTCTACTAGCGGTCGCTAGAGCCGGGAGTGCCGGTGAAGTCACTTTTGCCCAAAAGGACACCGATGGGTAAATTCAGGGATGGGACATGGACTTAAGTGAGCTATCTTTTTTTATCAAACAAATGAGTGCTCTTTGTTTTTCTCCAACTTTAGCCAGACCTCCAGGAGCCCCTCTCTGCAGGGTGCTTGGTGCAATCCAAGGCTTTGGGGAGGCTAAGCAACCACCCTTCATCATGCAACTACGCAATCAAGCTGGGAATTGTTATATGGGACCTTGCCACCACCAAGGCCACACCACAGTGGAAAAATAACGGGGTTTAAAAGCGGTAATTTCTTAAATCTGTTGCTGGGCAAGATCAGTGGCGGACCTAGACTTTATGTTTAGGGGGGGCAATTTTGCATAATCACGCCCCTCCTTTACTCTGATTGGCTGGCCCGCGTTAAACCCTGCCTTTCGCCCGCAATTGGCCCCGCCCCCTCCCGTTTTGAGTGCCAACTGGGGCCACTCTGATTGGCCGGCCCACATTTAGCCCCGCCCCTCGCTCGCGCTTAGCCCCGTCCCTCCCGTTTTGCTCGGGGCTGGGACCTAGCTTTTTGCTGTTAGGGGGGGGCGAATGCCCCGATCGCCCCCCCCCTGGATCCGCCACTGGGCAAGATGAAATATGGAATAGATCCTGAATACTAACATTGATCCCCATGAAATTCACACTTTGTAATTCCATACAGTGACATTTTAAACCGTTTGCATCTGCTCATACTCCCCCCTTCACTGCGAGGTCAATAGAAGAGGTCTGTGTCTTTGATAATTGGGGAGTTTACAACTCAGGGTAGAGCTGGTGCCAAAGTCCCCATATATTCAGGGATGCTTATACCTGAAATTTTTTTTCTCTTAAACTCCATAGAAACATAATAATACATTCAATCAACAGAGAATGCATCTATACACAAATACATACTAAACATGAATATGAAATATTAGGTATGTTGGGACAATACTTCATTTCTATCGCTTCTCAAGGAGGGTGGCACTTCTGCTTGATATATTGGATGCATGTAGGTTGCTGGATAATGAAGATATACAACAAATATCTTGACTAAATGTACTTAATGTGAACAATATTGCTGTATACATTACCAATATGAAACATATGAATTACAAGTGAGCACACTCTGGAGGAGATTCAGTTGAACGTAATGTGCAGCCGGACATCACCATGAAGGAATATTTGCTGGACATCGCCTCGATGTGTCTCTGTGGACTGTTCTAGAGGCACTTCGCATTGAACAGTGGCTAAGTGGTTAGCACTTCTGCCTCACAGCGCTGGGGTCATGAGTTCAATTCCCGACCATGGCCTTATCTGTGTGGAGTTTGTATGTTCTCCCTGTGTTTGCGTGGGTTTCCTCCGGGTGCTCCGGTTTCCTCCCACACTCCAAAAACATATTAGTAGGTTAATTGACTTCTATCAAAATTGACCTTAGTCTCTCTCTGTCTGTGTGTGTGTGTATATTAGGGAATTTAGACTGTAAGCTCCAATGGGGCAGGGACTGATATGAATGTTCTCTGTACAGCGCTGAGGAATCAGTGGTGCTATATAAATAAATGGTGATGATGATAATGATTGAATTGAATCCCCCTTTGAGGCTTAAGATCGACAACAGCTGGTCTGTGTCATAAATGTTTATCCGGAGATCTTGTGCTATGGATGCATATTACAGTCTCTATAGGACACAAGGCAAGGTACCTGGATAGGGCAAAGTTAAATTAAGCCCTGCTTTGCTTGCACACATGGAGTTCACTGTTTATATTTCAATGATAAATGTATAAACGTTGTATAAATTGAGACTGTGAGATTTATCCCTTGTTTGTTTCTGTTGTTATTTTTGTCACATTGTGTGTTTGTATTAGTGTATAAAAGTAAATACAAACAAAAATTATTTATCTGTCTGCGCTAGTTCCCTCCCACTGTATGTGTGTGTTAGGGAATTTAGACTATAAGCACCAATCGGACAGATGTGCATGACAAATATTCTCATGACAAATATGTTATTAATAGGATTTATATATTTATATTTTGTAATCATTTATTACATTTGATCAAATTTTAACAATAGAGACCAATCCCTTTTATTTGTGTTGTGTTGTTGAATTCGGTATAGACTTATGCTAGGCAATTTATACCACTTCTTGTATCATCATCATCATCATCATTACCATTTATTTATATAGCGCCACTAATCCCGCAGCGCTGTACAGAGAACTCACATCAGTCGCTGCCCCATTGGAGCTTAGTCTAAATTCCCTACACACACACATAGACACAGACAGACAGCAAGGGAGAGACTAGGGTCAATTTTGATAGCAGCCAATTAACCTACTAGTATGTTTTTGGAGTGTGGGAGGAAACCAGAGCACCCGTAGGAAACCCACGCAAACACAGGGAGAACATACAAACTCCACACAGATAAGGCCATGGTTGGAAATCGAACTCATGACCCCGATGCTGTGAGGCAGAAGTGCTAACCACTAGGCCACTGTGCTGCCCATCAGCAGTAGGATCAGTATCCTCTATGCAAGGAGAACTTTGTAGTAATGTAGTGGGGGCAGCCTAGTGCCTCACAGCACTGGGGTCATGAGTTCAATTCCCGACCATGGCCTTATCTGTGTGAAGTTTGTATGTTCTCCCTGTGTTTGCGTGGGCTTCCGGGTGCCCCAGTTTCCTTCCACACTCCAAAAACATACTGGTAGGTTAATTGGCTGCTATCAAAATTGACCCTAGTTTCTCCCTCCCTGTCTCTGTGAGTGTGTCTATATTAGGGAATTTAGACTGTAAGCTCCAATGGGGCAGGGACTGATGTGAATGAGTTCTCTGTACAGCGCTGCGGAATTAGTGGCGCTATATAAATAAATGATGATGATGAATCTCCACAACTCTATTCTTTTTATGTAATTGTGTTTGGTTTTCTTTTGCTTTAAGGGTTAACTTAAGGCTTCGAATTAGCTGCAGTAATTAAAACCTTTTCATAAATAATTTGTCAGCGATTTATATGCTTGTATATTCTTACAGTATATACATTTTGACTTGTGTGCATATATTTATACCTAATTGTATATAGTTTTGTTTATTTATATAGTGATTAATTTAATTCCGGATATATATAGAGATTGTAGTTTGACCATTAGCACCAGAATTTTTTTTTCTCTTGTGAAAAATTGATTGTGATTTAATGACAGGTCCTTTCTACCAAATGTCTCTTATAGGAACCTGTTACTTCTCAGGCTGAATCTTCTGCTGTTTGTTCACTCACATGAATTAGGGTGCATATGACAAATAATCACCATAATGTGATAAATAAACTGTAATAAGAGCATATAAAGGCACAGGGTAACTAGAATGAGAGACAATCTAATGACACATGATAAGTAGCAGTCACACAACTTGCTGAGCAAGGAGCGTCTGTTCCCTATGTATAGATGTGTAGCAGTACCGGGCTCCGGCCGGCAGGGTGCGCTCTCCCTCTCGATCTGCCCTTGTCTCGGTAACGAGCTGTAGCGCCGTCTCTCTATCTGTGTATAGAGGAGTAGCAGTACCCAGCCTGTCCGGCAGAGGTCTCCCCCAGGCTGAGCGGTGTGAGGGGGCGGCTCAGGCTGGGCGGAGGTCTCCCGGTGACGTAGGCCCGGGGGCGGGGCTGTGCGGTCGGAGCGGAGCTGCTGCAGCCACCGCTGTCAGTGTGAGCTCTCCGGGCAGCACAGATCAGCACAGCCCGGACATGGCCGACGTCTTCCAGCACAACGACTCCACATCGTCCCAGGACGTGCTCCAGCGCTTCGCCCGGAAAGGTGCCCTGAGGCAGAAGAACGTCCATGAGGTGAAGAACCACAAATTCACCGCCCGGTTCTTCAAACAACCTACCTTCTGCTCCCACTGCACTGACTTCATCTGGTATGTGTCATACTACATGCTATGTGTAACATGCATGTACCTTCTGCTCCCACTGCACTGACTTCATCTGGTATGTGTCATGCTACATGCTATGTGTAACATGCATGTACCTTCTGCTCCCACTGCACTGACTTCATCTGGTATGTGTCATACTACATGCTATGTGTAACATGCATGTACCTTCTGCTCCCACTGCACTGACTTCATCTGGTATGTGTCATACTACATGCTATGTGTAACATGCATGTACCTTCTGCTCCCACTGCACTGACTTCATCTGGTATGTGTCATACTACATGCTATGTGTAACATGCATGTACCTTCTGCTCCCACTGCACTGACTTCATCTGGTATGTGTCATACTACATGCTATGTGTAACATGCATGTACCTTCTGCTCCCACTGCACTGACTTCATCTGGTATGTGTCATACTACATGCTATGTGTAACATGCATGTACCTTCTGCTCCCACTGCACTGACTTCATCTGGTATGTGTCATACTACATGCTATGTGTAACATGCATGTACCTTCTGCTCCCACTGCACTGACTTCATCTGGTATGTGTCATACTACATGCTATGTGTAACATGCATGTACCTTCTGCTCCCACTGCACTGACTTCATCTGGTATGTGTCATACTACATGCTATGTGTAACATGCATGTACCTTCTGCTCCCACTGCACTGACTTCATCTGGTATGTGTCATACTACATGCTATGTGTAACATGCATGTACCTTCTGCTCCCACTGCACTGACTTCATCTGGTATGTGTCATACTACATGCTATATGTAACATGCATGCACCTTCTGCTCCCACTGCACTGACTTCATCTGGTATGTGTCATAATACATGCTATATGTAACATGCATGTCCCTTCTGCTCCCACTGCACCTTCATCTGGTATGTGTCATACTACATGCTATGTGTAACATACATGAACTTCTGTTTCACTTGTACCAGATTCATCTGATATAGGTTATATTACATGCTACATGTAATGTGCGTGCAGCTTCTGGTTCCACTGCACCTGCTTCATCTGGTATGCGCCATACTACATGTAACTTGCATGCATCTTATACACTCACAGCATCAACTTTATCTGGTATGTGTCATACTACATGCCACATGGATCACACATGCACATTCTGCTCCAAATGCACTATATGTAAAGTACATAGACTTATTTCTCACACTGTACTTTATTTGGTATGCATTACAATATATGCTATACAGTATATGTATTACACCAAATGCTGCTTAGAACATATATGAATGAACCTTCTGCTCCCATTCTACCAACTTCATCTAGCATGTGCCATGATACAGACATATACCTTCTACTCCCACTGATCTGTGTATGATACTTCATGTAACATACATGCTCTTCCTCCCACTGTGCCAATTTAATCTTGTATGTTTGGTATACTACATGCACCATATATACATCTTCTCCCACTGCACCTACTTCATATTGTGCTTTTCTTATTACATACTAAAGGTAACATACATACACCTCCTGCTCCAACTTCATCTGGTAGGTGTCATACTACATGTGATATACACACATCTGTTCCCAGTGCAGCAACACTTGTAGATACTACACTGACTCTATATGGTGTGTTGTGTGTGATATTACATACAATATTTACAGCCACTTTTTATTTTTTTTTATTATCTGTTTTTCATAATACATATAACATGAATGTAACTGAACAATCTGCATGCATTTCCTATCCATAACATGCATGTAGCAGTTACACACCTCTTCATGTATGTAAATGTGTCTACTCCTTCTGCAGCCAGGACGTTTGACAAGTTTGTACATTTATGTATAAATCAGCAGGTGGACCTCTTGTCTTAAGTCACTTTTTTTGGTCCACTGATTTGAGCAGATGTTTGTGATATATTTGGGATCTGATTGACTTTGATAGCAGTAATTTGTATTATTATTTTTATGTATGAGATCACCTGGATTTTGTGAGGGTGCAGATGGTTAATGACTTGTTGAACCTTTGCACGTGTTTCCCCAGCCCTTATATTTACATGCACTTGCTCCAGTGTGTGTGTTGTTTGTTAGTCACCCGTGTGAATGTTTAACATGGGATTTCCTTGGGGATTAAGCGAGGTCCGTTCTTTACTACATATCTGTAATTTAGTGACAATAATATTTAATTCTGTTTTGCCCTGAATTGCGCAGTGACTTTGCCAGGTTACGTTGTTCATCTCATGTTTGTTTTATGTTGGACCTCGCAGTGATTGGCAGGTTTAACCAATGTTATTTGTGACTCTCACTTGTTTGCTCTGTGTCGTTAACAATCATATTGTAGTGGTCTGTAAGGCCACATAGCCAATGGTGCTGTTTAAATGTGTTTGTAAGATTTGTAACACGTCAATGGATCTGACACTAGAAAGCGTTATTTGGAGTGTTACCATTTCCAAAACCCTTGTGTTCTTTTGAAGTAGAATTTTTCAGAATGCTGCGTGTTCCATTTCTGTTAGTTTCGTTGCATTGGAAAGCCTAGAAACTGGTAAAAAGTGCATATCAAACATCATCGGCATTTATTTATATAGCGCCACCAACTCCGCAGCGCTGTACAGGAAATATTTGTCACTTGCATCAGTCCCTGCCCCATTGGAGCTTACAGTCTAAATTCCCTAACACACACAAAATAGGGTCAATTTGATAGCAGCCAATTAACCTTCCAGTATAAGGAAACCCTCAAGAACATACAAACTACACACAGATAAGGCCATGGTCGGGAATCGAACTCGCGACCCCAGCGCTGTGAGGCAGAAGTGCTAATCACTAAACTATGTGCTTTTTTACTTGTGTTACCCACTGGAGTTTTGCATGTATTTGTTATGTGGCCTAAAGGAGTCACCCTGTATCTGTTGTGATGATGCCAGGGGCCGGCTGGTGGCACAGGTGGGCAGAGTGAGTGGTGATATTTGGGTAATCCTGTCTGGGAGCGGATAAGGCACGGTATCATCACATCACTTGTGTACAGTCCGCTGTCAGCAATATACCTGGCCTGCAGGGGGGAATTTCGGTCACCCTGTTTTTGGAAATTTTTGTGGAGGAACAAAAATTAGAAACTTTCCTTCCCAATATTTAGGAAAGGACGGGTTAATAGGGAAAACTTCCAGTTAATTCAGCTGGGTCAGAGGTATGAGTAAACGTTCCCTCCTGCCTGCTATTATGTATGTTTCTGTATTAAGAGCTCGGCTCAGCAATAGTCCCTTTGTTTTGAATGGGAACAGAAGCATGCTGCTTGAGGTGGGCTCTCCGCTAAAGCGAGCAGCGGGTGTGTTTTTTCATTTTCTACTTTATTGCTGCTTGATTAGTTCCTGTAGGAAGTTGGCTGTTGTTTGTTTCATTAACCATGCCTGTGCCAGACAGGCGTCCTGGAAACTTGCACGTCTGCAGATGAGATCTGTACTTTGCACATTATTATGCATTTTATTTTTTTAAAATGTGTTACCAAGTCTATTAATGATGCATAAACCTCCTGGTATAAATGGTTTTGTGTGGGAGAAAGTTTGACAGATAACTGGGATAGTATTTACCAGGAGTGAGGAATAGCAATGTGTATTATCATCATCGTCATCTATTTATATAGCGCCACTGATTCCGCAGCGCTGTACAGAGAACTCGCTCACATCAGTCCCTGCCCCATTGGAGCTTACAGTGTAAATTCCCTAATATACACATACAGAGAGACTAGGGTCAATTTTGATAGCAGCCAATTAACCTACCAGTATGTTTTTGGAGTGTGGGAGGAAGGAAACCGGAGCACCCAGAGGAAACCCACACAAACACGGGGAGAACATACAAACTCCTCACAGATAAGGCCATGGTCGGGAATTGAACTCATGACCCTAGCGCTGTGAGGCAGAAGTGCTAACCACTTAGCCATAGTGCTATTATGGGCATTTCCTGACTTATGCATTGTGGTACGGACACTTGGGAATTTCACCTGAAGATCCAGTAAAGGGTTTCATTCAACACCAGGAGTACAGGCAGAATGACTCAATATGCCCTAGTAAGAAAGTATTGTAAAATATGACAAAACCCTTGAAGAAGGTTTCACAACAGAATTAATCTTTGGCAACGTGAAATCCAACAGTAATTTGTTTTTGGATAACTGTCCGTTTGGATAGTACTTAATGAAGCGTGTTGCTTGGTTGCGACATGGCATGTTGTGACAATAACGATGGTATGCTGTGTGCAGTAGGCCAGGGGTTATGTGTAATTTGGTGTGGCTCTCTTGCCTCCAATAAGGAACATAAACACACACAGGTATTTTAATATTGCGTAGTTTCATCAGACTCTGTATGTATAACCATGGAACCCACACAGACAAGCCAATTTCATTTTACTTAATTGGAATGCAGCAGATTTGTCTAAGCTCCTCCCTCTCATTTACACACTGTCCTCTTTCTTTTTACACTACTAGAAAGTCTGATGATTCTGTCTCCTCCCCCCCTCATTTGCATGCATTGTCTCTAACATCCAACCAGCAGAGGTAAAAGGCTAAACAAGCAAGCATTTGCTTGTAAGGCATAGCTAGCAGGAAACATAACTGCCTGCAGTATATTACCCAGCTTGTTCACCGTTGGAGCTACACACCCCCTGAGCTAGCTGATTACTCTGTGCTAATGCCTCTCTGTACCCAGCTGCTCACTGACTGTTCTCTGTGAATCTGGGACATACAAATCTACCAGATGTTTAAGATGCTATTGCGTGGGAAACATTTTCAGCCTTGTCAGTAAGCAGTAAATAATAGTATTGCTGTCATTCTAATGAAAAACCTCCATTTTTCAGCTGAAATGTCAGTGAAATATTATCATTATTATTTTATTACCTGCTGCTGCATTGATATCTACCTAGTACACATTAGAGGCCATTGATAAAGTGCTCATGCTTTGGCATCAGTGTGCGTGGATGAAGCCTATTCACTATCCTTGGCAAAGTAGAAGTGTGAGGAGTGGTGGAAGGTTCTTGTACTGTGCAAAAGTGATGTATCAAGTCCATCCTCCGACCACTTTACAGCATGTCTGATTACATTAAACTTTCCAGTTTTTCTCCTGCTTTGTTTGCTCTCATTTATAGCTTAAATTAATCATGAGTAGGGGGACATTGGGGCTGCACTTTTGTGTGTGAAGCTTTGTCACATAGATGGAAGTACCTGGTAACAATTCCTGCACTTTGTCTAGTCTTTAGTAATCACCTCTTACTGGCGTCTACAAGACTTCTCTTGTGCTGCTCTTCACTTATGGAATTCCCTACCACGCCCGATAAGGCGTTGAGGGAATTCCATATCTTCCCACGTCCTTTAAATCTTTAGACGCTCTCTGCAAACCCATCTCCTTTTTTTTTTTTTTTTTTTTGTAAGAGCTTGCCTTATCCCAGATGGCATTACTCACACTAAGACACCCTTGCAGCTGTCCCAATCTCCACTCTTATACCACTTGCTGCATTTTGCAATATCTTTCATGAACCGGGATATTGCCAGGTGACAGTGCAGGACACTCCTGCAAATACCTGGGTATCTCTGGCAACATCACAAGAGAAGCTTTGATTGGCTCCTCTTGTGATGGTTTTGTTTACTGTACAATAGCTTTCGGTGAGACCCAGATTGAAAAACCCAGGTCTCACTGTTCACACTGGCGGCAATCCAAAAGATCGGGGTCTATCCCTGACCCGGGAATTAGACCCGGACCCATTCACACTGAGCCTCGAGCCGGGTCGTCTGGACTTGCCCTGGCAATAACCCTGGCTTTTGAGACAGTGTGAACAGGGTATAAGGCACATTTTGTTCCTCTTGTTTCAGCTGTGCCCTCCTCCACTTAGAATGTAAGCTCTCCAATGAGCAGGGTCCTCCATATCCTTTGTTTTCATGTTTGCGTTCATTTTGTCTACTTTGTATGTTCCTGTTTATTGTATGTCCTTATTTTATGTATGTCCTGTTTTTCCCACTGTACGGCGCTGCGGAACACTATGGCGCCATACCAGTTTACCATAATAATAGTAATACTCTTAGAAATACACTTCTCTGGCAGAGTGTAACCAGAAGACGCAAGGTGCTCCCATTAAAAGTATATGAAGAGTTTAAATGGCTCCTCGTCTTTCCGCACAACAAGTAACACCACTTGAAATGCTGTGGAAACGTTTGCTCCTCGGTAAACGGCATCATATTGCTTTGGTAGAAATGTAGTTGTTTTGTGCAGCACAGCGGACATTTGGCGTTTTGTAAGTGATTTCTACTATGTTACAAGAAATAGTTGACTAACACTTTCTAATTTTTGTTTTTTTTCCAGGGGTTTTGGCAAACAAGGCTTTCAGTGTCAAGGTAAGGGGATTTAAAAATATCTATTTAGGAGCTCTATTGTATTTATTTGTTGTGCGGTACAGCCAGTGTCTTGCGTTTGGCATCCCGTTTGGCAGTCGTCGCCCCCACCGATTTCTGATATAAATACTTTATTTGTGATATTTTTATTTTCATTACTGAGTTGCTGCTGCCTGTAAGTGGGCAGAGAGCAGAGAGCGAGAATGAAATCACTTTATTTTCATAGGGATTTGGCTTTCATGTAGCACGGTGCCCCCCCTCCCCTCTCTGATCCATCCACACGTTGGCGAGAGTCTGCTGCCAGCTTCCAGATTTGACACATTTTTTCCATTTTGATGCTAAAAGTGTTTTCTTTTTTTTTTTTTTTTTTTCTTAAGCCACTTTTTGGATTTGTTCTTCCTAAGTGCTGTTTTTTTTGCTGTCAAAAATGATGTTCCATTACGTTAATGATTGAGATATTTCTGTAATATCCCCAAACCAGATCCTAATACATTTTATCTTTTGTCCTACGTTACTTTCCTGTAAGTCTCTTAAGTGACACCCATCCATGAACTTTCCACAGACTGTAGTCATCATTTCTTTTATATAGCGCCTCCAATTCCGTAGCGCTGTACAGAGAATATTTCACATCAGTCCCTGCCCCATTGGTGCTAAATTCCTTAGCATAAACTAGTGGTTAATTTTGTCAGCTGCCAGTTAACCTATCAGTATGTTTTTGGAGTGTGGGAGGAAGCCAGCGCATGAAGGTGCAAGCTTATGGATGTATACTGTAGGAATGGCTTTATGTTTTGTTGTTGACTGTGAACAACGTTGTCTTGTTTCACTATAAGTCGGGTTACTGTTGGAAACCTGGGTTTGTCATCGCTGGTTTACCCCCACCCCCCTCTTCCTCAATGTCTTGTCCCTGCTCACCGTGCGGTAAGACAATAGGTGGTTTATCCAGCAGGCTGCTCGGGTGAATAGAGCAAGTAAGAATTTACTGTTGTGCAAGACTGTTCTGATCTAGAGGCATAGTGAGGAAATCATTAACGTGACCTATTGTAACATTAAATACAGTATTCTACTTTACAACTAGCAGACAAAAAAAAAAAGAGAGAAATAATGTGAGCTAAAAATAAAAATTCAGTTTTGAGCGGAACACTTGGGGTCAGACATTGGGACACTGTGTGTGTGTGTGTGTGTATGTTTTATATATATATATATATATCACACCACTGATTTAAATTACTTTTTTTCTCAGTAAAGCACAGAGTGAAAATATCATCACCATTCATTTATATAGCGCCACTGATTCCGCAGCGCTATACAGAGAACTCATTCACATCAGTCTAACAGTCTAAGTTCCCTAACACACACACACACACACACACACACACACACACACACAGAGAGACTAGGGTCAATTTTGATAGCAGCCAATTAACCTACCAGTATGTTTTTGGAGTGTGGGAGGAAACTGGAGCACCCAGAGGAAACCCACGCAAACACGGGGAGAACATACAAACTCCACACAGATAAGGCCATGGTTGGGAATTGAACTCATGACCCCAGTGCTGTGAGGCAGAAGTGCTAACTACTTAGCCACCGTGCTGCCCAAATATGACATAAAAATACACTAATGGTTAATTGATGGTCATTATCTCCACTGATTTGTAGTGACATCTGATCCCTTGTAATTCTGTATTTTATTATTGGCTTAAAGTCACATTGTAATAGTAATAATAATGATAAATGTTAGCAGAGCTGTAAGATGCTGTTGTGTTGGGTATAAGCAGGGCAGGGCCATACTGTGTAGTGGTTTTATTAGGAGACTCTGGTAGCGGTGATCAGTGGTGATTAGAGTAACATTGATTGCTATTTAAGCTTTTCCTTATTGTGAATGTAGAAACTGGCTGTGATGTAATCCGAGGCTTTATCTTAACTCCTGAGCAGGAACATAAAGATGCGGAATAATTTGTTACCAATATACAGGACATTTCTTAAAAAGACGATATTGCAAGTTTTACGCAGTTTTGTTACAACTGTATAGAACACCCGAGAGTCTTAATGTGAAGTTAATATGGTGAAAATGCGTTAAACGTTCTTCTGTGTTTAGGGCTGGCTCTCAAGACACCTCATGGGTAATGTGCAATATTTTCACTAGCCTGTACTGTAGGTATTGTGTTGTTTTTTCCTTTTTATCATTTTATGCGCAGATTATATTATAGTATTTAGTGACAATGAACTTTTAGCCGTGCCTACTTTTCACATCACAAATTCCAACGCAAGCATTGCAACGTTTAGAACAAACTCCGTATTACACATAAACTTTATTACTATAGATGTTCTTAGTCGTTCTGGTCTAAGGGTCTTCTTACCGGGTGCAGTATTCACAGTGTATTATTGTTCTTTATTCTACAGGTATTTTTCGGCTTGGCCTGTTGATAAGTGTTGCTTGCCAAAGCTTGCACAGAATCAATCCCAGATATTGATTGGGTTTCTAATGAAACCAGATAAGTGTTTTGCTAGTTTGTTTAAGACAGAAAAAACCCCCAAAATAAAACACATACACTATATCTGACCTGTAGCCTAAAGACTGCTCAGTATATATCATTGTCAAACTGTGATTTTATTCAGAAGCAGATATAATATGCACTACCATAGGGCATAAAGGGGGGAAAGGGAGTGGATGTGTCAATCCATCCGAAACATTTTGTAATCGCCTATTTTTATACTCTCTCCAAAGCTGGTGGGCACAGATGTACTTTGTGAAGGGTGATCGCACAGTGCCTCCCACAAAGGCCATTACACCTCGTACCTCCGTTTCAGATGGAAGTGCAGTGTACGGGGATCATAGAATTTCCGCAACGATTCCAGACGGCACAATCTGAAACACTGCATTTGTACCCCAGGTTCTGAGAGACTTTCAGCATCAATGTTTTGTGCTGATGGAGAACTGTAGACCTTGAACCTTGTATATTTGACAACTGTCCTAATTCTTTGGTAAAGCAGTGGATTTGGCTATGGGGCACGTACCCTGTAACCAGTGTACATTTCATGCATGGCTGTTGGTGCGCTCTATGAGCCTTATAAATGTGGAATTTATTCTAAT
Source organism: Mixophyes fleayi (assembly GCF_038048845.1). Classification (NCBI taxonomy): domain Eukaryota; kingdom Metazoa; phylum Chordata; class Amphibia; order Anura; family Limnodynastidae; genus Mixophyes; species Mixophyes fleayi. Next base: position 200,860,304 of record NC_134407.1, on the reverse strand, counting down.
TGGTCAGGCAGTTTTGGAAAGAATGAAATATATTCCACCCACACACTTCTCATCATTTGAATATCTCATTGGTAGATTTAATGATGCTATATTCATGCTAATTAGTGCATTTACTAGAAATGTATTTTATATTGGGCAAAAGAAATGTCTGATAACGCTGCCTGGAAATGAAATCTAGAATCCTGATGATGTGCTCCGGCACAGCCCAGAGGTTTTATATCCCGGTACGTGTTGCGTTGTGTCGTCTTGCTCGTTAAATACACAATACAGTCATTGAGGCTCTGGTATTGAATGGGTTACTACTCTGTTGCCTGCGTCCAAGCTTGTATATTGATTACGATGTATATTCACTTGATCTGGGCTTTCCCAAGTGTATATCAGTGTGTACATAAATATGTATATGGCTTGCTGCTTACCATATCAAACAGCGAGTCGTGCCAGGGCTGGCTGCCTTCCCAAACGTTGCTAGTAGATATGAGGCTGCCTTTACGGGCCCGGCAGCTTTTCCTTGTTGTGTAAATGTATAAACCAGCCGGCCATTGAACTATGCACCTCAAAAAAATTTTTTTTTTTTTTTTTTTTTTTTTTAACTGGGTAATAATGTTTTGGTACTCTCTGGCCACTTGATTTTATGTTTTGTGTAAATCATAATATCACTAGGTTAAAAGCCGGTCAAAATGAGGGAAAAAAATAAGCGTAAGATTTATCCACGTGGCAGCATTCATTGAACAGTTTGTCAGATGGTGCAAAATGCTTAGCGTGGCAAAATTCACAAATAACTGTGGTCCCGTGAACAGTAGGAGCATTAATATTTGTTTTGTCAAAGTTACCGATATATAGAATGGCGTGGCATCTTGTTCGCTGATCTTGTAGTCGTTGATGTGATATTACCTCTGTCTTGTTAGCTCTTCGATTGTTGTCTCTGTGACGGGCAATTTGCTGAGGAGTCATATTTGCATGACGATCACGTTGTCTTCGGTCATCCGCCATAGTTTGACGTTGGGCTTTATCCCACTCCGCCCTTCGTCTTTTTGCCGCTTCTTGCAGTGCAGTAACTTCCACCTAGTCCGTGGGAATAGTCAAGAGCACAAGAGTCATTTGCAAACATTTTACCAGATCTTGTTTGTGTGTTTTGTGTGTGTATTTATAAAGGTGAGGAGCAGCGTTAGCCTTTTATATAATATTATTATTTTCTTTTATTATTGTTTATTTGTATGGCGCCGCAGATTCCGTAGCGCCTGACGTAGTAGAAATGTGACATACGTAAAAACGGCAGACATAACAAGTACAGAGCAGAATAATAAATTCATGGATGCAATTAATAAATAAATTGCATGGCTTACAGAAACAATTCAGCATAAGACGTGACCGGGACAAACGAGGAAAACAGAGACTGGACAGGCATGAGATACAAGGAAGAGAACCCTGCTGATGAGAGCTTATATTCTAGAGGGAGGGGCTAGTGAGAAACAATAGGCTCTAATGGGACATTATGCTTAGTGGTCCCGGCGGGTAGCAGAGGAGGTGGAGGGGAGTGGCAGGAGGGTGGGGTGTAGAAGTGGTGGTGGGGTAGTTTGAAGTAGGTAAGGGTATTGGGCAGAGAGGAAGGGGAACACTGGAGGGAAGTTAGGGTGGGAGGTAGTAAATGAAGATGGGTCAGTGAGGAGAGACATGGAAAGTAGTCCGTGTAGTGTGGGTAGAACATCATGGTAATACAGATGAACAGCCTGGACGTACTGAGAAATCAATTGGGAGACAAGGTTTGCAAGTGGTTCAGTAAACTAAGATCACCAAAGATAGCAGGTCAGCAGGGAGTGTCCAAAGCAGATGTTCAAGGTGGAAAGGTGGAATGTAACAGGACTGCAGGGGCTGGCAGGGCTGGGGGACAGGGGTGCATCTGTCCCCTGGGCCGGCCCCAAAGGGGGTTACCTTTGGCTGGGTCACTGATCATCCTTTTTTTTTTTTTTTTGTAACTGTAAAATAGACAGCTAGTCTCCCCCCCCCATCCCCTTGGGGCTAAAATTTGCCAGCCCTCCCCTGCAGGACTACCTGGAGTGTTGGATTTTTTTCTTTTATCTTCTGTTTAACTCCGGTATAACTCTGAATTATGCTATGTCACTCTCATTAAACCTGCAACTAACACACTTTGAACTTCACAAAGTAGCTAAGCAGCCAACACGGTCTTGCAGCCACTACACACTGGTTATGTATGGGTAAAAGACACACGCGATCGGTGACTTCAGTCAACCTCCAATAACCCCCCACAACAAGGGCTAGCAATAAAAGTCTTAAACAAACAATGAAAGAACAGCACGCCATGTAATAAGAAATAAAACTGCACTTTATTAGTTCAGATCAGATACTGGTGCAGACAAAAACTAGATGTAAGTTGCTCTTTCCAAAACGTAACTGAAACCATTAAGCAGAGTTTAAAATAGACACAACAGTGTTAGGGCCTGTCCCTAAATCCCCCCCGCCTTAATCACAAGTAACACGAACCTGTGGGTGTCCTCCTTTTTAGATTATATACACTTCTGTGTCTGGTAGAGGATCTACAAGTGTGACATAAGATCTCAAACATCTAACACACAATAATAAGCACCAAACTCCGTACCAGTTTTATTACACAACAGAGGGTTATGGGAACCCCCCCATTGTCTGCATGGCTTTGGGTTCCAGGACTGGGTACAGGAATACTGTACAAGTCACATGGCCAGTGTCTCATCCTTAGGTCTGGGTACAGGTTGTACCAGATCCATAGCCCTTGAATCCAGTGTTTAAATCTCTGTCACTGTTCACATGATTGAATTTCCTGCCTGCAGACTGCTTATTAAATGTGTAAATATTTACTTTCAGTGCATTAGACTAATGGTTCTCATTTTTCTTCTTCTTTTATTTTTTTTATGTCCTAGTCACCAGTCTGAGTGATGCGCAGAGTGTGGGCTATTGTAGTGTGCACCAGGGAAGGGAAGCCCAGGCCTGAATCTTGTTTTGGGGCAAATGGGCCTCTAGTTACAGCTCTGGTATCTAGTGTGTGGATAGGTTATATTCTCATGACTATTGTGCACGGTGTTTGAGCACCATGTGTAGGTTCTCTTTTGTTGAAAACACTTGTTCTCCATATACACATTACTTACATTTGTGTGTGTTCAGTCAGTGCCTGTGCTAGAGACTAACACTACTGTATCTTCATCTAATCTCCAGTAAGGGGATACAAAGGAATAGAGGAGGGAGTGAGTACTCGCTGATATTTTGGGGTAGTGGCTAATTGCCAGTAATGTGCTTTGTGGTGGACAATAAAACAACATTCTCTTTACTCTCTGGTCTAATCCTGTTCTCTCTCTATCCACTCCAGAGATCTGACGGACTTTACACCCTTTACAAACTCACGTTGACCTATATCCTGCACAGCAACTCATTCTTTGAAACCAATCAATAGATACGTATTAAGGATTTATAAGAAAAAATCTATTTCTGCAGATAATTTCTTGCAGGAAACTGGTTCCAATGATTTCACAAAACCAAGCGCTCTGTGGACTTGAACCATAGTTTAGTAGGACTGTAACGAAAAAAAGTACGATCGGTTGAACGTATCTTATTTTAAAATAACATGTTCAGTCCCCTTCAAGACCATCAATGGGCACAGTTTGTACCACAAGGTAGTAAGTGCCACGGTGTGGTAGAATAGTATTTAGTGGTAGGTTGCATTACATAAAAGCATACAGTAGATGGGCGCTGTGGTCGCTCCGTCACTGCAGGCAGTTAGCAGTGTGATTATTATTCTACGGCTTCCCAGTGGAAGCAGTGTCATTAGGAATAAGCTCTTGGTAACAGCATGCTGGATAAGCATTGCAGTGTCGCTGTCGTTTCCAGGAAACTTTTATTTCTGCATACCAGGAAACGATGGAACCCTCTCTCCACTCCCACACAGTCTGGAAAACATTTCTAAAACTCATGACTGCAGAATAAGATTGTTCCCTCATTCCACCCGCTCTGTGCTAATCATTTCTCTGGGACGGAGGTGTGGTGGGAACCAGGCAGCTTTAAAGGGCCAAATGTCGGTGAGATGGTCACTTCTGACCTCCAGGATGAAGTTTGCAAACGCCGCAAATTGTTGTCTACACTGATGATATTTCAGTGTCTTGAGTGAGCACATCTGTAATTTTAAAGGTTATTGGATGCTGAATTCTAATATAGAGGATTTCATATGCTTTTGTGTCTCTGGTATTATTACAGTGCATCCTCTTTGTACATCATCCAGCGGTATTTTCTCTGCACATAAGTCAAATAAAATGTATTCATTGCAATATATCCTGTCGTATGTATACCTTACACTGCGATCGGATGCATCAGATAATTACATGAACCTGGCATGCTGGAAAACGTGGCATACTGTAGCCACAGCATATTCTACTTTTATTACCCGTGTTATGTTCTCTGTTTTATTAGAATGCTTGCGTGCATTGGAAGTGTTTTGCATAGGGATCAGTCATCCCTACGCTGAGGCCTGAGTACTTAGTAGTGTATTCCAGCAAGTGTGGAGGCCTCGTAGCAGGGGTCTATTAGCGACTGGTCGCCCCTACTCTGAGCAGGCCTGCCTTGCACATTAGTGTCACCGTCCCACGTGTGCAGCACATCAAGCTGTTGGAATCCTGGAATCATTCTTTCCTGCTTGGCAGCGGTGCAAATTTGTGCAAATTCTGACCTTTAAGAACTATTTGCCTTTCCACTTTATTTATATTTAGCCTGGCTTTGAGAAGTATAGAAACTTTCAGACTCTCCCACATGGGGAGGAGGGGAGCGTATATAGATGTGTAGCCCTGTAAAAATGAAAGTATGAATCTGCCCCTCAGAACTAGTCATGGTGACTTCACAGCTTGTGAAAGTGTCTTATTCTAACCCACGTAAAGAATGGTTCATGGACTGTGCAAAATTATGGTCTTTTGAACATATGACAGATGATACTTTTTTTTTTCCCCTGGGTGGTGGCTTAGAGTGTATAATTTAGGTTAGTATTGTATAGTAGCAACCCCTAAAACATTGATGTACAAAAAAAAAAAAAAGTACATGATATACCTCTGTTTCTGTTGTGTACCCCTATTCCCTGCCTTAGTCCAAGTACCCACTGGTAATATCTTTGTGTTTAAAAGTACAAGCTAAAACGCGTTTTACATGCAGTCGTAACCTCCATGTGTTTGGAAACGCGCGATGCTCCAGAACGAGATTTGCGCAGAGAGTGGGTATAGGGTCATTGGAAATATTGGTTTCAATTTTAGACCCGTTTCCATGCGTTGTAGTAGAAATAAAAACTGCAATAAAATTTTAGGTTAGTCACAATAAACCACAATTTTCTCCTTCAACAGTATGTAATGCAGATAAAACTGTTTTTACTAATACAAATGTGTCACTTAGTGCACATCGGTTTTATCTTCAGTTTCCTGAACTTTAGCCCTGCACCGATTTAATAAATGAGTATCTGTGTATTTAGGGAAATAGTATCCATTTATGGTAATATAACTCTTACAAGGGGAGTATAGGATGATATATGTGGATTGAGGGCAATATGATTTATTGAGAATCGCCTCTTTGGTCCCACAATAATGGCGCTCTGACACTTGAGGCGCCCAGTGGTTGAGCACCACTCAGTGCAAAGTACCATAAATTAATGCCCGGGTTAAAAGTTGAATAATACCCCATTCATACTGCACCAAAATCCCGGGTTTTTGCCGGGGCGAGCTCAAAACGACCCGGGTCTTGGTGCAGTATGAATGGTACAAGTCAAAAATCCCGGGTCTAAAAACCCGGGTCTTCAACCCGGGATTTATCGAGGGGTAATTCCCGGGTCGGACCCGGGTTGCCTGCACTATGAATAGTGCAACCCGGGTATTTCAACCCAGGTTGCACAGAAAACAAGCTGATTAGCTGTCTGCCTGTCTCTGGAGGATGATTTCATCGGCGGGAGCCCGTGGAAGAAAAAAAAAACAGTCACCTTTCAATGACATCACCATTGAAAATGAAAACTGCTCTGGTGATGACTCCCACAAGTTGCCAGGGCACAGACTTCTGCAGTATGAATGGGGTCAATCTGGGAAATTCCCAGGTCCGAGGTGCAGTATGAATGGTGTTTCTCTCCCTTTATTAATATCTGGTTAAGCTTCTCTTAAGTTTCTGTACGTCAAGGAAGATGCAATGAAAGCTGTCAGTCCCTTGGGCATTGCACTTAGCAGACGGATTGACCATTATCTGCTCTGCTATCTAGAGGATTTTATTAGTATTTGCATCAACTGTGAAGCGGTCTTGGAATGATGCATTGATCTTCTCCGGTGCACATGAGGCTACAAATGTTTGTGCCGGTAGAGAATTGGGTGAGACCACAGACTGGTGACCTAATGTACCGTACATGATCTTACACTTACTGCCGCTTTACTTTGTGTTTGCAAAGTGTCTGGACCAATTTCAGTGTCCTAATTTATGAATCGCTCTTCTGCAAGTCTATAAACCATTTATGACCCAAGACCACGTTATGTAAATTTGACTAAAACACGAAAACTAAACAGTACAGTATTTACAATAAATACACTTGCTGGTGTTTGCCAGTTCTTTTTCTAGCCAGTGTAGTTTGTCAATGCCACTCCCAACAGAAAAATCTGTTACTGAGCTAGGTGCTTTTTTATGTTTTGTTTTTAGTTTTTATGTATGTTTGGTTATGTACATGTGAAGTGGTTATTTGCGTGTTTGTTATCAGATCACAGGCTGATTCTTCCTCCTAGTCACTGAAAGGTGGGCTTTCCGCGTTCCTTAACACGAACCGCTGGGGCTTAATGCCACGTTCTGCCTGGCCTTTTGTGAGAAAGTACTTGCCGAGTTCTGGGTAATCGCACTTCCTCTTCTATGGTGTGTATTTTGTAGTTCTCAAATAGTTTACCTTACACTTTTGCAAATATGAAATCAAGTGACCAAATAATTCTCATGAGAAAAGAAAGCTCCATTGTCTTATCCAAGCATCAACTTTCAAATAAAGCCACTTGCACCTGTAAAACCAGTAGAAGACGTTTGCAAAATTGCTTTTCCAGAATAAATCATTATCGGAGTAATGTTGAACTGCAGACTTAGGCTACGTGTGTATCAGAGTATTGCAGCTGTGGAAGGTTAAAGAAAATCTTTGTCTTGGAGACGATCCTATGTTCTGGAGTCTGGAGATGACATTAAGGAAGATGAAATAGGTAGCCGGTTAGTTTTAAAGGCTAATTACATCTTTTTAAACCGTGTTTAGAAACCATCTCCCTTACCTGAATTGTGGGAAGTCCTCTGTGACACCCTGTGTGTGTGTGTGTGTGTGTGTGTGTGTTTTTCATGGCATTTCAGCTCAGGTAGGAGAGTTAGGGTTTACTAGAGTTTACTAAACTGCGATTTGGCAAACATGTATATGTTGCCTATAGCAACCAATCAGAGTCTAGGTATTTATTAAGTGCATTCTACAAAATGACAGGTAGAATCTGATTGGTTCCTATAGGCAGCATCTTCACTTTTTCAAACCTGCAGTTTAGTAAACATACCCTTAGACTGACAAATGAAGGGCCAGAGCAAAACTATAATATATATATATATATATATATATATACACAAGTTAACCCGTGCATGATACTCATGCATTCTAGTCAAATCAAGCTACTTAAGGTGTTAAAAAGGTTCTTGTCATGCATTTGGGCCATAGCCCAGGCCTCAACCACCAACCACTCGCCACTGTCACCCCCGGCAACCACCAACCACTCCCAACTGTCACTTCTCCTTCAAGAAATATATATATATTTTTTTAAAATCTTTATAAACACTTTTAACAATTAACAAATTAAAAACATCTTAGTATACCAAATTTCAGCCCTTTCTGAATTTTTTTCCCACACACACTAAGAATTTAGTAGGTCAGTGTATAACTCCGCCCAGCAGGTGGCGCTGCAGCTTGGTTTTATTTTTTCCACACACAGACAGACTAACACACGCCACTAGACATTTATATATTAGAGATATATATATATATATATATATATATATATATATATATATATATATATATATATATATATATATATATATATATATATAATTTTATTTTTTTTTCACCTCTAAAAAACCAAGTTACTTCTCTACATTCCTCTCCACTTTTAACATTCAATCTATTAAATCTGCACACTACACATATATATGCATGTGTTGTCATTGCTGTTTAGCTTAGTTAGCTATCTATAACCCTGTATGTTTTGCACTGTCTATATAGACACTGTGTATGGTCAGTTGACATTATTCTGTTAAAAGCAGTACGATTGCATGCTTTCTAAATACACATGCCTATAATGCTGTATACCACTGTGGGTATAATTGTCTGTACTGTAACGTCTTGGCACAACATTTGTTGGGCAAAGTGAAATCTGTGTCTTTTGTTCATTTGTAAATTGGGACATTTTGACAAAAGTACAAAAACAAGTCTGTTCTAACAAAGATGTATTGGTGGTGGGAGCCATGTTTTCCTCTCAGAAAGTGACTGGCTCTTTGTTTACCAGATGGGCTCTGTACCGTTCAGGGCTGAGGCGATTATTCTGCTAGATATAAACAATTTACCATGTGATTGGCTACCTCCCACCTACAGAAAAATGCTGATGTAAAAGACAATATGCCAAGTCTTTTCATAAGCCGTATATTTCATCCCCATTTGTAGCTAATATCATGTTAAGTCATTTAGATGATCTCTAGCACAGCGATGGGCGGCCTGATATCCTTCAAGGGTCGTTAGTGCTGCCTTCCAACCTTCAGGAGGGCCACTCATTAGCTTTAATTTCAATAATAAAGACAGCTCTAAAATTACCCCAGCACCCCCACATCGCTCTTCCCATATGCCCCTTGTTTGCTCCATTATTTCAACACACGTCCTGAGACCCTACTTGCCACAAAATGCTTCCGCACCCTCTCAGCCCTCCCCTGTATGCTCCTCAGTCCAAGCATTGGACTGTGGAGCAAGCATTAATTAATGCATGCTTGGATGCATTAATTAACTTATTAATATTTACACTTTTTAACGGTAGTATATTGTCACATGAGCTTAGGTTGAGCTTCATTTCACAAACATTAGACAAGTTAATCTGATAGTCATTCCAGAGGGAGAAATCGCCCTGTATGTATTGGATATTAGGGGGGGGGGGGTTCAGTTATCCGCAAAGTCTCTAGAACGTCCATGAGACACTTCACAGCGGAGATTTGACAGAAATCTCCTCTCGTTTTTCCTTGCACCTCTAAGGGTTGTGAGGCAAAATGAGCAGAGATTTCTACGGTATTTGCCGGCAATGTGGGTGACGCGATGTCCGCGCGCCATATTGCTGCCAATTGAATTCCGCCCCTATTTAAAGGAGAGCCATTTGCATTAGATGCCACACGTTTTTCAGGTTACTTGAAGAATTCACATAACTGGCGTTATAGGTCCAGGATGAAAGGTCGTTCTTCTTATCGGAGACACCATGTTGTCCTGTCTCTGCTTGGTGTGTGATACTTGACAATAAATGACTAACAGAGGCCAACGGATCGCAATCCATTGTAGAGAGAGATTATAGTTGGACTTTGGTCTAGTGAGCTGAATTCCTTCTCCAGTTTATGGCTGGGAGATTGATCATGGGTCTGTCCTCCTACAATCTTCCTTGTATAATCCTTGTATGAGCATTTTTTTCCTTATTTCATAAAAATACTATGTAAATAAATCTTGCTAACATATTTGGATTCCCAAGCGTTTTTTTATCTTGTTTTTAAATAATTAATTTTGTCACTACCAAAGTACAGGAAAAAGACTTCTGGACAGTCTGGTATCTGGTCTTCCAAATCTAGTCATGTCCATTAAATGATCCGGATAGTATTGTGTGTGTTGGGGGATTGTTCTTCTTTGTGGCCGGAAGTTTATATGTGCTATAAAGAGATCGCCTAAACTCGCTGTGTTTTGTTATTTCACTCTGCCGATAACTAACTACGTCATTCTCCCACCAGTTCCATGTTTTGCTTTTTTCCTGTCTGAAGTGTAAAACTCCTGTTATAAAAGAATAATACGTGTGCATGCGTCATGGTGCACTGGCTGGAATTTCACCCTCCTGTGATTTGTTTGCTTCACTCTTGGATCAATTGTTTGATCAATAGATTAATAAGACTTGTCAGTTCTGCTTTTGAAGCTAAAATAACAGAAGCTGAGAGAATGTCTCAGAATGGGTGATTTGACTTTTATGCTTTTTGTTTTGTTTGTACAGTTTTTTTTTAGTTTTTTTTATTTTACTTTTATCCACAAATTGTGTCCACTCTGATAATTGTGTGTTAGTTTGCAATAAAATTGTTCATATTTGTTAGAATTTTAGGACATATTTATATTATTTGGTGACAATTCTAGTTGAAGGATTCGTAATCTCTGGGTGCCCATCTAGGCTAAAATTTACCTCCTCTTTGCCTGTCCTCTCCAGTTTCTCCCAGTTGGTCGTACGCTCTCTCACCACCCCTCCCTCTAGAATGTAAGCTCTAACGGGTAGGGTCCCCTCTACTTATTATCTCATGTCTGACTGACTCCATCATTCGTCCTGTCACATCTTTTGCTGCACTGTGTGTGTGTGTTCCTATAGAATTACTCACAATCATCTGTTCTACTAATATGTATTGCCTCATCTATTTGTTACTTACTTCTGTGTCCGGCGCTGCGGAATCTGTGGCACCTTATAAATAATAATAATAATATTTCTGTGGGAGTGATTGATTTGTACCTCTGATGTGTTGGTAAAGCAGAGCTGCGTGGATCCACCAGTCCTTGCCAACCTCCAACAGTGGTACAGAAACCGGAGAGTGGCAGTCAGAACCTATATTTGGAAAGCAGTCTCTAACCTCAGTTACACACAGAATATAGACTCAAGGTCACGTTATGACATTGGACACTGGCTTCTGCTTTTTGGGCATTACTATGTGTCTCCTGATCACTTCATAAACTGCAGATCTTTTTGATTGCCCTATTGTGGTTGCTAACCACACATTGAGATGTGTGTTCTGGCTATGAGAACTGTCCTCTAATCCAGTAAGTGAATGTTGTCTGAAGGTGGAACCCTCACCTTATTGAAGAGTTGTTGAGCTTCAGTTAATTTGAACGTGGAGATTAGGTTACTTTAGGTAACTGGCACGTCTGCTCCATGTTAGGCAGACTTCAGTTTACTTGTTGGGCCCCTTTTTAAATGTAGTTTGGGAGCTTGCAATAAAGCAGATGGCTTTTCTTGAGCTTCCGTGTCCATCCCGTCAGTCAGTAGAAGTGATAGGGGGGGAATGAGTCAACTGAGGTAATGGAGAATTTCGAGACATGAGCTAAGGCTGGAACACGCCCTCTCCTTGAAAATGGGCCAGATTTAGGAATCCGCAGCCCTCTCCAGTTACTACATCCTAATGGGGTGGGGTGGGGTGGGGTGGACGGGGACCTGCATAACTAGATCTGCACTTTAGTTATGCAGCCCGAATGGAATCTTGAAGTTTAAATCCTTCGTGCTAGTTAGACACGTTTTGCTTTTCCCAATTGCAGAGCTCTGCATCCCTCCCTCCTGGGCAAATCCAGCAGGGAGATTTAGGAAGTTTGTATCCCTCCCAAAGTAGACGCATAAGAGCACAGTGCTCCTGGAAACATTTCATTTCTACCAGCTGGGCTGACGTTTTACTCTCCAGCCATGTATTACTTATACAGCACCTGTCTAATGGCACAGGGAGAAGGGTTTCTTGGCGTTACTGTGTGTTGTGGCTGTTTCTTGATGGGTCTCTAATTTTGAAAAGGGTTATTTTTGTTTTATTTTAAAAATCCAAGCAAAGATGAAACATTTTCCCTACTAAGGAAACATTTTCTCTATTAACGTTTTTTTTGTCTCTCTCCTGTAAACATAGCCTAAGTTATTCAGCGCATAGGCAAGCCGAGGGGGTGGGGGGGTTCCTAGTGTCTGGAAACCCCCCTCCAAGCCTGGGGCACTGTATATTTGAGGTGGCTGGACCCTGCCCCAGCTTCACACGGCTCTGCTTGAAAAGGGAGAGCTGTGTGCACCTAACAGTAGTGCTTGCCGCATTGCCCATGTATATTATAGGGATAGAAACAGTTGGAGAGCAACCAAGCACTGTCTAATACTACATCCATGCCCCCATGCTGGTCACGCCCACTACTGGGGTAGATTTATCAGACCTGCTAAAAAGCAAAAGTGGGGGTGTTGGCTATATCAACCAATCATATTCTACCGATCAATTATCTAGTACATGCTAGAATCTGATTGTTGCTATGGGCAACACCCCCACTTCTGTTTAGAAGGTTTGAGAAATGTACCCGTTATAACTTTACATCTAAATATATCCAATTACATATTGTTATTATGATGCTTGATGTATTTTGTCTGTAATTTAGCCACAACTGTATATGATTTATCCGGGAAATACTTGAAATGCAAGGTTATTCTCCATCTTGGTAAAATGTTTTATAAAGCAATATATGAAGAAGTGTGGTAGAGGATTGTTTTATTGAATGTGTTAATGTGGCCGTTGGGAGCGCTGTTCCGTGAAAGCATGTGGTCGAAATTTTATTTCCCTTGGTCAAGGGGACAGGGAAGCAACTTCCACCCATGTAAACCCTGGTTCAAATAACACACACAATTGTTTGTGACCTGTTTTTGGAACATCTGATTAAATTTATTCAAAGTTTGTTTCGGGACTATTTTTGGCTTTTGTAGACTGTTAGGATGTTACTTGCAGGGGGTAGATGGAACCAGAGCAGGGTTCTGTGGATCTTTTAGAGAAGTCTGTAATCTAATCATCTGCAGAATACAACAATATGTATCTGTCAGGGGGTGGATGGAACAGAGCAGTGTTCTATAGAATTTTACAGAGGTTATCTAATGATCTGTAGAGCATATTAATATGTACATGTCAGGGAGGGCTGAGGGTGAATGGGACAGAGCTGGCTAAATTAAGAAAGATGGAATTCTTGTTAAGTTTAAGCAAAGAGTAAGACTGGTGTCACCTGTTTTTTTTTTCAGCCATAAAAATGGTCCATTCAAGTGACACGCAGATTTTAATGGGAAATTCTTTTTCCTTGTTCCGCAACTCTTCAGATGTGAGAATGAGCTATTTAATGGCGGGCTAACGTGGCAGATACAAATGCTAGTTCCACATCAGCCACAAGAGTCTCTCTGCTTTTGCTATACTTGAATATTGTGAGTCTTACAAAATAGCCTGTATATAGTTTTAAAGTAAGTCAATCCGTGTAATGTAATATAGGGAGCAGAGGTTTAATGTGGAAACACTCACATTAGTTTACGTCCGGTATAGAAGAGACATTTTCCTGTAATGTGTGCACGGTGGACATAGTGAAATGTGTTTCATAGTCCTTGGGTTACGTAAAGGAGAACTCTCATAAACAGTGGTGACACAAATGACTGAATATGCACTTTGGTGATCTATATGTTTTCTATGATTTACTTTTCTCTGTAAGCAGAAATATATATTTTATTTCTTACCAGGTCTTTTTTTCTTTGCTGCTCTTTCCCCACTTTCCATTAAAATGTTATTATCCTATTCATATGTAAGTTTATACTTGCCTTATATTCTTTGTAATCTTGTTTATCAATATAAAAATTATATTTAAAATAAAAAAAGCGACAATCCGCATGTACTTATCTACAGGAAACAACTTTTTATTTAAATGTCCAAGTTTTAATGTGTTTTTATTGTTTGTTTTTTTTTTTTTTTGTGTGTGTGAACAAGTGTACCTGGATTGTCTCTTAAAGATATATTTGTATTTGTGCCTCCTTTTCAGATGTTTGACTCCAACATTGGTTTCATATTGAGATTTTGCCGTGCTGGGTAAGGTTGAATACTAGCCATAGATTCACTGGATCAGTGCCTCTAGTGGGACATTTTTCATATCTTGCCTTTCTCCACAGAAACAATAACTTTATTTATTTTACACTCTGTTATGGGTGTATGTTTATTCAGCAAGGCAAACTAAGTAGGTTATTGCTATAATATCACTTTAACAAATTGAATGTATGCTTGCCATCTTTGTAGTAGGGGAATATATTCAATGTACCTTCTTTGTTTGTAAAACAAGTGGTGTCTCTTTTTAGATGTTGGTTTTGGCTAGGGTGTAACGGTGACGAATGACAGGTGACACAGTAGCCTCAATACATTCGGCGCTCTGGTGTTGTGTACAGATCAAGAATGGAACACAAAAATAAATATAATTTCGTTTTCCTCACTAAGTCAATGCCTCTGCTTGTAACGCTAACCACAGCAACCCAGACTGGCTGGGGGCTGCTCGCTGACTGGCTGGGGGCTGCTCGCTGACTGGCTGGGGGCTGCTCGCTGACTGGCTGGGGGCTGCTCGCTGACTGGCTGGGGGCTGCTCGCTGACTGGCTGGGGGCTGCTCGCTGACTGGCTGGGGGCTGCTCGCTGACTGGCTGGGGGCTGCTCGCTGGCTGGCTGGGGGCTGCTCGCTGGCTAGGCTGGGGGCTGCTCGCTGGCTAGGCTGGGGGCTGCTCGCTGGCTAGCCTGGGGGGTGCCCGCTGGCTAGCCTGGGGGGTGCCCGCTGGCTAGCCTGGGGGGTGCCCGCTGGCTAGCCTGGGGGGTGCCCGCTGGCTAGCCTGGGGGGTGCTCGCTGACTGGCTGGGAGGTGCTCGCTGACTGCCTGGGGGGTGCTCGCTGGCTAGCCTGGGGGGTGCTCGCTGGCTAGCCTGGGGGGTGCTCGCTGGCTAGCCTGGGGGGTGCTCGCTGGCTAGCCTGGGGGGTGCTCGCTGGCTAGCCTGGGGGGTGCTCGCTGGCTAGCCTGGGGGGTGCTCGCTGACTGGCTGGGGGGTGCTCGCTGACTGGCTGGGGGGTGCTCGCTGACTGGCTGGGGGGTGCTCGCTGACTGGCTGGGAGGTGCTCGCTGACTGGCTGGGAGGTGCTCGCTGAATGGCTGGCGGGTGCTCGCTGACTGGCTGGGGGCTGCTCGCTGGCTAGCCTGGGGGGTGCTCGCTGGCTGGGGGCTGCGCGCTGCTCACTTTACATAGATTCATTTGGGAGCTCACACTCCTTGACAAGCTTAAAAATCTGTGTGCATCCGGTGTTGGGTTGGGCACATTATCTGGCAGCTTCGGGACTAATCTGTAATCTTCACTTGTCCTATCTCGTCTTGCCAAAAAGTTTGTAGTCATCTTAGAGTATAGCACCTTGTTTTCACACGTAGACTAAATTATATGTTGTAGGAGGTTGCGTAATACCTGATGGGTGATAACTGGCCTCAAAATTTACTTATTGATTTATCAGGCACAGGGGAGTTACTGTTAAAATCAGACCATCTTTCATTAGAGGGCTTAGTGTCTTCTCAGGAAATGTGGGGTAGATTTGAAGTTTTGATTGTGCACCCTGTAGGGAGTAAGGGATACTTGTGTTCTGATTTCCAGAGCGTCTTAGTGGAAGGGAACCATCTTGGCGTGGACATAGCTGTAGTCACATGATGCTTTACCTGTTCATACTTTTGCGAGGAATACATTTTTGTTTATCGTGGGATATAGAACAGGATTCTGCTGGGAATTTAAAACTTAAAACAGCTAAAAGCTTTTACGGCTGTAAGTAATCTAATTGCAGATATATATTTTTTCTTTCCTTCTTCCTCAGTCATTATTCAGTCTTAAGAAACGGTGAGACTAATGGATGCATACGCTATTTTCTATGCTGATTATGCGACAAGCTGAATGTGGAAGGAAATGAATGCTTTCTTACAAATGGTCTTAGAATATTTGCCTGCAATCACTTCTGGAGCAAAATATTAGTGTGTTGTGGAGCTTTCTGGCCCCTCTCTCCCCCCCCCCCCCCCCCTCTGATGCATTTCAACAATTGCCTTGTAATCCCGGCCTGAAAGGCTTACTTTGATGGAGAAGATCAGACATTAGTGCCAAAATGGTTGGCCGGAGCGAATTTGATTTAATTTTCTGCTCTTAGAGAACATGTAATGCAACAGCTGTGTGTGGAGCTTCTTCACATTAACCTAATCAAAACATGGAGGTAGTTGTGTGGATCAGTAGAATGCATTATACGCACACAAATCTTTGCTACAGGCTGTAATGTCCGTGGCTTGTACCTCCGTATGTGTCTGTCCATTCCTCTCCATGTCTGACAAGCCTTGTATGCTGTAACTGGGGTTTGTACTTAATGATGAGCTTTAGAAATATCTGTCACGCTACCCACCTCCATTACTAAATAATATTTGAGTTGATTACGGTGGATACACAGGGGCAGTAATACCTGCTGCACAGTACAGTTTCTATACGTTCAGTTGCGTTGCACAACTCCTAACGTATTCAAGCCTCCCAGATTCACCCAAATCTTGTCCAAATCCACCTAACGATGCCCTCATTCATGTAAAGTCACTCTAACTTTTTGACAGGTCACATCACTTTCAGCGTCAAAGAATTAGGACAGTCCTTCCAGAATCGGGACTATTGAGAACTTTGGTGTAGCATCATAGCCTGTAATTCCCTGTAAAGTACAGGACTAGAAGCATGAAAAAATACCAGGCTGTAATATCTGTGAAGAAACATTGGATATGTTTCTTTTACCCCCTTTTTTTTTTCCCACTGGCTAAAAGATCTTGCTCAAAATCCTTAAAACTAAAAGTGGGCTGTTCTATACATCCTGAGAGCACAGACAAATCTGTAATAATGGAAATGGTTTGTACTTACTTCTCTGTGTTTTGTAAAAGTATTTGTAAATTGGTAAAAAAATAAATAAATCAAATGTCTGTTTTATTGTACAGTGTCAGTGGTTTTGAAATTTGGTTAGACTTTCAAAGAAACATAGCCCTTGCAAATTATATAATACTATTAAAACGTTATTCTGTGTCACCAATAAACTAGGTGTCCATGGTTTAAATCAAATATCAGGGAGTGGTCATTATCGGAAACCTTGAAAGCTCCGCAGAGACGGTTAATTAGTTATAAAGTGTTTGTATAAACGGCACCACATTGCATGAAATTGATGTCTCTGTGCACTTAACATGCTGTTTAATTCTCTACTTTGTACAGCAATTTAATATGAATACTGTCTTGATGCTTTCTGGCCCACACAGTGGAATCATATTTATGCCAATACATACAATAACATTAGACTTTTCTGTATAAGAATGATGGAGTCTCAAACTGAGTAACATCCACTGTTTTTCAGGTTATCTCTGCAACATTGGAATAATTTAGAAATGACACGGGGGTTGTTGGATAGAATTGCCAACACTGGTGTCTAAAAATGTAATAATTCACAACCCCACCCCCTCATTTGCTTAATTTAGACCCATCCCTCAGTGAAATGTGTGATCTGCCCTCTTCCTGCTCCCCTGGAGTGAGTCAGGAGTCGGCATTCCCCTGACGTTATTCCGTCAGTATACATAGCCAGTCGCTCAGGTTGGTGATGACATTTCAGGGATACCTGGACACGTCTCCAGCACTTTTACAGTCCACTTTATTGTCTTGTGTGGATAAATCAGAAAAGCAGAATACTATTGATTTGCTTAATAGATGCCAGGGAACAGTTAAGGATTTCATTACCCTGACTAAAGCTGCCACCCCATGGGAAAATGTATTTTCTTTTTCTTCTTTTTAAACATCAATTACTGTTTTTACCTGTAAGAAGACTCAAGAGTGTTCTGTTTTCCTTCCTGTGGAATGTTCTACAGTTACCATGGCAACCACAGTCACAAGATGTGATGTAGTGAGCTGAGAGGCTTTGGAACGCACATTTTTTGGCAGCATGCATATTGTTTACACAATACGTACTGGAGGGAAAGTGCTACCCTAGCCATTTGAAAGCGTCAGAAGTGAAACTGTTTTTCAGGGGTCTGGCTACCGGTATTCTGGAGCTGATTTTGGCCTGGAGGTGGTGCTATAAAACAGATTAAAGAACCTGGAACTGTAGGAATCGCTATTTGTCCCTGGGAGAGGCCTATACCTACTGCATTCCTGTGACCTGCAGACAAGAGCCAGTGCTCTGCCCACTACCCAGTAGTCCTGATAAGTTGTCAGGAGGATGCAGCCGCTTCACACGCTACTCTGCACACACCACATGGGGTCCTGACCAATAGCTTATGCACATCTGAATTAAAACATACCTATATAAACCCATAATGAACTGTGTGGTTTTTTTTCGTTTTGTTTTAGCTTCACGTTCACAAGCTGCCAATAGTTGCTAAACTATCATGAATATTGATTTGAAGGAAATGTCTGGTAGTGGTAACACAGATTATTTATTTGAGTGGCGCAGTAATTAGGAGCATTTTAATACTCCTTATACTAACCATACTATTACTTTTATTCCAGTATATTGTAATTTTTCTACTGCTAGAGAGAAGTGTCAGGAGCTTCCAGCTCGAAAACTGCGGTGTTCTAAAGGAATGAAAGCGTTGTGTCCTTGTGAGTGTTCCGAGCACATTGTAATGTAGTAATGCGCAATGGACGTATTTATCCTCTGTTCAATTCTGTTATTCAAGAAGTCATGTCCCTTATTTCAAATGCTAAATATGGGAAAATATCAGTTCACACTGGTCACCAAGTCCCCAAAGCTGATTTTAAGTGGTGAAAATTTAGAATAGTCGGAGCAGATACAACCTATGGATGACATTCTGTTTTTATAATTAATATCATACAGAAAAGCAGTACGTGTACTGGCCTAGTCACATTTGATAGGTGTTTAATGTGCAACAGATCTTTCTTTCCTCTGTGTCATTAATCATTGTAGCCCGTACATTATAGGATTTATAGAGGTTGCTGATGCTTAATCTCCGTTTTAATTAGTCTTTTATTTGTTTTGTTGACGACCAAAGTAATGAAATCCCTATTGTTTCAATACACAATTATTAATCTGTTTCTACCCCCCCAAAAAAAGTCTTGCCAAGTTTCCTGACAGAGCTCCTGGAAGTGTTCCATGTTCCAAGTATGTTTTCTTTGTTGGGAGGTTAATGTCAAGCGAGGAACCACATTCATAATCATCTGGCCCCTTATTTTTTTTGGGTCTTGAGAAAGTGGTGGTTGTAATGTTTTTTTGGAAACTATGTAACCTGCTAGATTTAGAATGTTATTTTTTTATAAATTATAGGGAATAGGAGTTTGATGCATGAGATTAAGTGCCACTTATTGCAGATTGGTGCTGCCAGGCAGCATTGGGGAACAAGTGCTTAGTGGGACTGTGTGATGTAGTCAGGGGTTACAGGGTTATTGCAGATAGAAGGAGAATTGATTGCATTTTGTGTGAGCTGTGTAGTGTGATGGTAATTGGGTAGAAGAGACTAGGGAGGGTAACAAGGTGGTGCAGGAATTCGGTAATCAGGAATTGGAGCAGGAAATGACATTGGAAGAGGGGTGTAAATCTTGGACAGAGCGGAGGGAATTGACATATTGTGAAACAAGTCAGGAGATATGTTTTGGTTATGGCTTTGTATGTTAATAGAAGTATTTTATATCTGATTTGGTAAAGTACAGGCAGCCAACGTAGGGAAGAGTGAAGCAGCAGTAGAAGAATGCTTTGCAAGGAAAATTAGTCGCTGCTTTGAAAAGAGATTGTAGGGCTGAAACTGTTAATGGTGGAAAACCACTAAGGAGGAATTTGCAGTAGTCCATGCAGGAGATGTCGAGTGCATGTAGTTAAGTTTTTGCAGTGTCTTGTGTGATATGTGCATTTACTGGGAATGTTTCTTAGATGTATGTAACATGATTTGGATACAGACTGGATGTGGGGAACAAAGGACAGCTCTGAGTCGGGCACCTTGGCTGCAAGCTGGTGGGGTTGGCTTCATGTCGTGGGGTGGGCAGCCTGGTGGGAATATTACTAACTCCGTTTTTAAAAGATTGCGTTTAAAGTGTCGAGAGAACCTCCAAGATGAGATGGCAGAGAGACAGTCAGTAACTAGGACCAACACAGATGGCGAGTGATCCAGAGAGGGTAGGTAGATTTGGGCATCAGCTGCATAGAGATGATACTGAAAGCCAAAGGAGTTTATTAGTTTGCAGACTTTTCCTGGCAAATCACCCCTTTGTTGCTGGATTGGAGACTACAGAATTATGTTCTGTCGGATTAGAGATGGAACGCGTGATATTCTGTAGAGTGGTAACAAGGGAAGTTTAAACTGCGTGCCGTCTCCAGTTGCGTTGTCTAACACACTGCTTTACAAGAAGCCAGAAGCTCTTAGACCACTGTACCCTCCCAGCGCATATAAAAGAATGAATTAATAATTCAGGTTGGCATCTGTGAACCATTCCTGAAATGTAAATGGTCAGCCAGGCAGGATACCAACATGTGACTGAATATCACACGTTCCCAAACAAGGTGCCCTAGATTGACATGTAACGGAGAGGTTTCAGAAATAGAATTAAATAATATCATCGCATAAAAGCAATGTGCTTTCTGAACATATCATGGATAAGAATCTTAGAACTAGTTATTCTGCATGTTATGCTGCCAGCCAGTACATTTCATCCATTGTATTGTAATGTGCTCCATATCTCTCCTGGACAAGACTGGAAGAGGTTTTACTTTCCGCGAAGATAATTTGAATTGTTTACCTAATGGAGGGCTTTGAAGTGCGGTTCTCTCCAGCTGTCAGCTGATAAGTGCTGTGTGCTACAAACATACATGTACTGCGGTGCCAACCTGTGTTGTCATAGTTTATTCGTTGGCATGGGGTAGTGAAGAATGTTAGTTGTGCCAAGTACCTTCTAATAACCCTGCAGTAGGTTATATCTTTTCTGTCCCTTTGTTTATTGAAGCACAAGTTTTATATGCTGAAGTGGGTACATTTTTCATACTGTTTAAACCAGGGACAAATATTTTTTTTGATTTTTACACCTTAATAACTTCTTAATAAACTCTGACACAGTTAATGAATAGTCAAACGTATATTTAGTAGGAGATTGTGCTGAGCCAAATGTACAGCTGTTGAATGATCATGTTTGGATCTGAACAAGCCTTTATTATTGTTAATATTCTAATTGTTATCCTTTATTTTATAAATTGTGAATATTTTATACAGCTATTTCTATATTGAAGGGATCCATGATACAAAAAATATTATGTACAATCATGTGAAAAGTTATTCAAATGAGCTAGCAATCTTGATATGTAAGGTAGCAAAATAACACTTACAGCTCCGAGTGGGGATTGTGTGTCCGGCCACTGTAAGGCATAAGTCGTATCCGTCACCAGTTGTTAGCCATGGGGGACTGACAATTCTGTTCAGCTTCTGGGGTGGTGTGGAGCGGTTGCAATGAGGAGAGACCGTGGGTGGTGGTAACGTGAAATTGAAAGTTGTGGCGGGAGCTGCTACCACCGAGGAGGCTGCGGAGAAGGAACAAAGTCGCCCATTGGTGATCCATTTGTCAGAGGGTCTTGTGATCTGAGTACAGTGCTAGTCCTGTACGGATTCAGGTTCTGGACAGTTCTGCTCTGGGGCATAGTTAGGCTTGGGGACTCTGTTTGGACTATAGCTCAACTGGTGCTCTGTGCTGTAATCTAAACCAGGTGGTACGTTTCTAACATAGTGCTAGTATATCTCTTCCCCATAGTCCCTCCATCTCCATCCAGGAATATTTTTGTCAATATAATTGAGGTCTTGCACAGTACAATAGTTAGGGGGTCGGACCTAATGGCAAGGGAAGTGTGTTCCTACATAGTGTGTGCGCCCATATCTAAAAGGGATCGAAAATCTAACCAGGAAAGCGATGGCAGACAAATCATCGCTCTGTACAGGCTAACATCTTTGTCTAATATGTATTTTCCTCCTCCATGGCAGCATACTAGCTTCTAGAAGGGTCGGCTTTGTCCGTTCAATAAGGTTATCAGCAGTATTCTATCAGAAGAATGGAAGTTTCCAGATAAAGGTTTTCGTAGCATGAATAGATTTTGTAGAATGTACCTTTTTTTCTTCTGAGGGGACTTTGGTTTGGGATACAGGCTCAAGGGTGGACACGGTAGTAGCCAGACTGAGCAAACAACTACAATTAACACCTTCAAGAATGCTATGGATGTAGCTACAGCGGTGGCAGCCAGAGCACTATGCATCTGGGGTAATGATTTGGAAAAAAAAATGATGGAATAAAGAGGAGTGAACTTCTAAGATATGCAATTGGCAACTCCTATTATGTGTGAAGCATCCCTGGATGCAGTTAGACTAGCTTCTAGAACCATGGCTTTCTCAGTTGTTTTAAGAAGAGCATTAAATGGCTACGTCCATGGTTTGGTGGGTTTACTGTCTAAGAATAGATTAATATCGCTCCCCTTAGAAGGAGATTATCTGTTTGGCCAAAAAATAGATGCCATTATTTCAGAATTGTCTGGGGGAAAAAATGGGGCTAGCTTCCCCAAGATAGACCTAACATAAGGTTTCCCCTCGGGCGTTGAGGGGGAGCAAGCCCTCGTTCAGAGTATAGAGAAGCGAGCCTTAATAGTCCTGGAAGAGGTTACACAAGACGCTATCAGCCTGGCACTTAAAGGCAGCTTAAACAAGGAGCTGGAAGGCTCTGCAAAATTTTTCCCCCAATGATGCCAGAGAGACCCAGTCAATGGTAGATGTCAAGGTAGGAGGCAGAATTATACATTTGTTAGCACACTCCTTTCCAAAGTTCCAGAAACACAAAAAGAACAAGGGATATTTTCATATTATACCAGATAAAAGAGGCCTCAGCAAATATCAATACCTGGAGATTCAAGATGGAGTCAGTGAGAAGAATACTCAATGCAATGGAGGTAGAAACATTCCTTACATGAGTAGATCTAAAGTATGCAAGTCTCCACATTCTAAGTTACCAAGCACATCAAAAATATCTTCGATTTGCAATAATCACCGTCTCTATCGGTACAAGTGTCTCCCCTTTGGACTGTCAACATCACCAAGGAATTTCACCAAAATTCTAGTGGTGGTCATGGCGAAATTGTGTGCTGCAGTTCACAAAAGACCACGGCTGGATAATGAAATGAAACAAGAGTCATTTATATCCGAGCTAGAGGATAGAATTTCTTGGAATGTGTATAGATACAGCACCAGGTAAGACTTGTACCGAAGATTAAGACAGGAGGTGTTGTGTCACACCTTGGACCACGGTGTCAGCCATAGAGGTGGTGCCATGGGCCAGACTACACACGAGAAGTATTCAACTAAATTTTCAATCCAAATGAAATGGAAAATACACAGGTCAGCTGATTCCGCTAACGGAGGAGGTGAGACAGGATCTGCAGTGGTGGTCCGCAAACAGCATTGTGGCCGTTCCTTTACAGATCATGAGCATATAATCATTACAACAGATACCAGTCTACTGGCTGGGGGGCCAGATGAGTACAGCACAAGGCCGGTGGAGGGAAAGATAGCCACTCTACCCTCAAATGTAAGGAAAATGAAGGCTGTGGTTGAAGCAAGCACTTACTTCCAGGACCTCTTTACAGGTTGACACGTTGGAATACAGTCCGATAACCAGATAGTACAGCGCTACGGAATATGTTGGCGCTATATAAATAAATGACGATGATAGTAGTGTCTTTATAAAAACCATCAAGTGGGCACAAAAGCCACGCTATGATGAAGAAAGTACAGCGTCAACTGTTGAAGGTAATTTTTTTAGTAGGAATTACTTCTGTAAGGATGATTTCGGAGCTCCAAGTTCTCTGGGCAGAGGAGACTTTTCTGATTATGCATAAGGATTAGGTTGTGCTAAGAACCAATCCAAAATTCCGGCCAAAAGTAGTATCACAATTACATATTAATCAAGAAATTGTTCTACCCTCACTATGTCCAAAACCAAAGAAGGCAGAATAAAGGAGATTTCGTTGTTTGGACTTGGTCCATTCCATTAAAGTTTATGTGAGGAGGACACAGGAGTTTCGGAAAACATAGCAGTTATTTGTTTTAATCAGGGGCAGTAAAAATGATGAACCAGCCTCAAAGGCATCAGTGCCAAAACATGGATAAAATCTTGTATTACAGAAGCATGCATCATAAAGAAGGTGGAAGTGCCTCAAAGCATAAGAGCACATTCAACAAGAGCCATGTGGACTACATGGGCAGAGAAGGAATCTGCCTCTGTGGAAGAGTTCTGTAAGGCCGCAGTCTCGTCCTGCAAACATACTTTCACCAAACACTATCCTATTAATGTCCAAGCTTTGGAAGGAAGGTGTTAGGTGCGGTAATATGATTTGCGGGGGATTTGCTATGCAGCTGTAGCATCACCCCATAGTCTAGGCTGACATGAAGGAAGAAGCTGCTTTCCTTTACTCATCCATGGCCGCATGCTGCCCGTCCTAAGTTTTTGTTGTTGTTTCTTTGGTATTAAGATATTTTTCAGCTCAGGGAAAACCAGAAGAGACAGAGAGGAGAGAGGCGTGACTCTATATACCCTCCGGGTGTGTTGTCTTTTCTGTCCTGACTCACGTGCAAGGGGGGAATTAACCCCATAGTGTATGTTGCCATGGAGTAGTAAAGAGAACCAGTTTAACAAGTATCCCCACATACATTGTTAGGCACAGCTAAAAGCAGAATATGTTTGAAGTTCCCACATCCTTTAAGAAGTTGTATGAATGGTTAACAAGGTATCACTTGTTCAATATGCCTGATCACCTTCACAGAAATACATTTCTTTCTTGCATCTGGTATATTGTGGACATTTTACAAGGGACCTTAACGTTAAACTTCACTTTTAATGATTTTATTTAGATGAGACGCATTTGCAGTACATGTAGTGTGCCTCCTGTTTTCTCATCAAAACAAACCAGAAATGCTCTTGTGTATCGCTTCTAAAAGAATACCGCGCATCTTGCTATTGTTGTTTTTACCCTGTCTAGAACACGATCTGTATACAAGATAGAACCTTTTGAAAAATGTCCTAAGATGAAAAGTTTTCAGATGTTGATGGGGAGGGCAGAGGAAAGCCTCACGGGGCCGCATCTGGCCTTTGTTTAACCGTTGGTGATTGGACAGCGTGATATATTCCTGCTCGTTAGTCAGTGCTAATGGTTTCAATCCTTTACTGTAAATGATACAGGTCACTGTATTGTGGATGATCTTTTGTCTCCTCTGGCTTTGGGCTGTGTACCAGAAATCCTCTCCAAGTTGAGACATGCGGTCCCATTGATGTATCATCCCGGTTATCTCCGCCCAATAGTGACCGTATTAAGAGTGCGCTGGAAGTGCGTTTAAGGGCTCGTTCGTTCACACGTATGCGCGGGGAAATGTGTGAAAACGAACGAGTGCTTTAAACACGTTTTAGTGACTTTTTATTTACGTGTGTTGTCTTTACTTATGTCACGCTTTTACCAATACAACCTATCGTACTTGTAGTACACATCAACACCGTAGAGAGAGGTTGTGTCACGTTCTAAAAACAAGCTCATAAGAAACAATTCATACTGTTTTTAATGCTGTTTTCAGGCTTTAGTGGCTGAAAAACAGATTACCAGCAGACAGGTGTGGACAGGCCCTAGGAGTGAATGCAATATTAAGTGTGTGTCTTTATATCATCCCTGCTTTATAGTGGCAAATGAATATTCCTTACTGTTTAAAAATGTTTTTTGTTTTCATGCCACTGGTGCTCTTGGTGTGTGACTACACCTTTAAGTCTCCTAAGCAGGTGTGCGTTCGTCTTAGGAAAATTTAAGTGTGTGGTTAAACCGGCACAACCTGTTCAGCTATTTAAAGCAAGCCACACTTTTCCCCTTTACTGGTATTTTTACTTTACATATTTGTAGAAGTTAGTTGAAAGTTGTGGACCTGAGTCCTCTACTGCGTGCGGTGACTTCTGTACTTTGTCACTGTCGTCAGGCAGTGCTCCACCCTCCCCTGTACGCTGCGATCTCCGCCAAATGCAGGGAATACCATTGTGGAGGTAATAAGTCTCCTACAGGGGATCTGCAAATCCAGTTTCTTTCCTGTTTTTATTTCTATACCTGTGCCAAAGATATCACTTACACATAGGATCTGAAAGCAGCTTTTGCTTGGCCAGGAAACATATGTAATGGTGTTCCTGTGTATTTGTGTTTCTGTGATCCGAACCTGTTTAAGATCCCATAAAGCCCAAGGTAAGATACTGGTTTTGCGCCCCCTTACCATCCCCCACTCGGTTTGTGTGGGGGGAAAAAAAAGACATAAATTAAAATCCACATAAAGCACAGGTTAGAGTAATTCGGGCCCCTCGGTGCTCCATGGGTTCTTGGTGGGCGTGTAGGTTGCCTAATGGTTGATCCGACTCTGGCTCTTACCAGGTTGCCAGGAACTATGGTAAAGCGTTCCTTCCCTTATAAAACCATTCCGGGCCGACTTAGATGGAGCATTTCTGAGCCAAACAGTGGTGATACTTGCCCTCTGTAAACTATCAAAAAATGGTCATCGAGGTGTTAATTATCTTTGGAAATAGGATGGTTATGGTTTATAATAGGACAGAAGGTCGTCATCGTCATTTATAGAACGCCAGTGTATTCCGTAGCATTTTACATTTCTCGTTTTTTTTTTTTTCTCTTCCAGTTTTAATTGTGCTAAAGCTTTTTTATTTATGAAAGACACGTTTTCCCCGTTTTGTTACCCTACCACGCAGGTGCTATACGGCTGCTGGGAGACCTCCAGGAGAAGACTCTATAATAAACCTATTCCCCAGGGCTGCACACATTAGCATGTACTGTACAGAAGGTTAATTTTAGCTAAACAAAAACTCAGGTTGAAGTTGATTGCACTTGCAGGATTTAGATGTGCGTGGGTCGGAATATCCATTGTATGGGAGAACTAGAGTTACTTACTGCAAAATGTAAGTTTTCATCCTCCGCAGATGGTATCAATTCTCATGTCTTCTAGTCCAACATCTCCTGTGCATGTTCCTGTTTTGACTCCAGGCCTTGTCTCTCTCTGGTGGGAATGATTAAACTCAGCAGATTTCACAGTGAGCTGTCTGTGACTATCCATCGTTTGCTTTTAACAGAAAAGCTGCTGTGTAATGAAGAATAATCTTCTCTAACAAATTGTTTATCTCAAAGAGATTTCATTTTGCCAGTTTCCTGAAACTGAATTATATTTAGCAGCTCATTTGCATGAAGAAACTTAAAATTTAGGTTTAGTGTTTCTTTAACCTAGAAGATATAGGTTTAAGCGATTAATGCCGTGCAAAAAAAACACTTTGTGCAATCGATTTCCTTATGGCTCATGTAGTCCAGCGTTCTGCAGCCTCCGGTTAGTGATCTAAGTGATAGTAAATATATCAATTAAAGAAGAAATATATTTCCTGGGTTTAGTTCCTCTTAAAAAAACAAAGCAAAAAAAATCAACACCTTTTTAAAGAGGCTGCAGGCAATATATTATTACTGAACACAAGTTTACACTGAGAAACTTGTTTTTCCTTCCGATGTCTCTCATCATAACTGGTGTTCACAGCACAGATGACAAGTGGAGCAACCTTCGCTGCCCCTTGGGTTGCCCTGTAATGATCCAACAGTTTGTGGTTTGCGAAGAGTCCTTAAAACTAACCTGCTCTTCTTGTTGTAAATGTTGACATTAATTTCCATATCCCCGAGTGCAGCAGAAGCTTTCCCAACTCTCCAGCATCTAATTAAACGCTAAAGAGGCTCGTTCAGGGGAATAAACCGGCGCGGCGTGTGGAAAAATCTCACCGCTCTCTAATCCCGAGTTGATTTCATTTTACATATGAGATTTGTGATTGCTTTCAGGTGTTTTTGGTTTATTTTCCAAATTAATATTTTATGTGGTGGCTGCTGGTAGAAACAGGATTTTTAGTTTTAAATTTAAATTCTGCTTTAGATGCGTCAGAAAAAGGGAAATAATGAAGACATCTTGGTATTTTATTATAGGAAAATTTAATTTAGGAGAGAGCCCTGTAAAGTGTCAAGAAAGATTGGAGTTCCGAAGCGTCCAAAAAGTTCTGTCTGCAGGTATAGCTTTCTCCATCGCCTTCATTTTTGGGAAGCTGATGTCTTAACACCATTCTGTCGGCACTGCTAGTCCTAAGCATGTTTACATCTCGGCTCAACAAACTGCCCTGATCTGTATGGGCCAGTATATCCATTGTATTATTATATAATGGTGAAACTAAACAAGTGAAAATACCAAATTATCCATTTGGTCCTGACAGTCCAGCAGTCAGCCAATCACACTCTGTTATAGAAGTAATGCCATCTACCGTGTGATTGGTCAGACCGACATGTGCCAGCAATCTGCTCACTACACCAGCACAGTACAACTTCCTCCTTTACAAGTGCTGACACTTCAACATATAATTTGATGGCAGATAAAGACCACTTGGCCCATCTAGTCAGCCTGTTTTTTCATCCTTATTTCTTTCTAAGGATATCCTTCTGTCCATCCCAAGCATGTTTACATTGCTCTACTGTATTAGCCTCTACCACCTCTGATGGGAGAATATTCCACTTATTCACTACTCTTTCTGTGAAGTAGTTTTTCCTCAAATTTCTTCTGAACCTACTTCCCTCCAGTCTCAGTACATGTCCTCGTGTTCTAATACTTCCCTCCAGTGTCAGTACATGTCCTCGTGTTCTAATACTTCCCTCCAGTGTCAGTACATGTCCTCGTGTTCTAATACTTCCCTCCAGTGTCAGTACATGTCCTCGTGTTCTAATACTTCCCTCCAGTGTCAGTACATGTCCTCGTGTTCTAATACTTCCCTCCAGTGTCAGTACATGTCCTCGTGTTCTAATACTTCCCTCCAGTGTCAGTACATGTCCTCGTGTTCTAATACTTCCCTCCAGTGTCAGTACATGTCCTCGTGTTCTAATACTTCCCTCCAGTGTCAGTACATGTCCTCGTGTTCTAATACTTCCCTCCAGTCTCAGTACATGTCCTCGTGTTCAAGTACTTCTATTCCTTTGAAGAATGTTTCCCTCATGTACCTTGTTTAAAACCTTGATATATTTGAAAGTTTCTATCATGTCCCCCATTTCCCTTCTCTGCTCCAAACTATACATATTAAGATCTTTTAGTCTTTCCGGGTAAGATTTGTGCTGTAGGCCATGCACCATTTTAGTTGCCCTTCTTTGTACAGTCTCTAATTTATTAATATCCTTCTGGAGATATGGCCTCCAGAACTGAACACAGTATTCTAGATGAGGCCGTACCAATGACCTATACAGTGGCATTATTCTTTCTTTCTGCTACCGATTCCTCTCCCTATTCAAATAAGCATCTGACTTACCTTCCTCATTGCTTTGTTACATTGCTTACATGCCTTTAAGTCACCTGAAATAGTGGCTCCTACATCCCTTTCCTCAGTAGTTTCCATTATAGTGTCAGTAATACTATATTTAGCTATATAATACTATATTTAGCCTTTGGGTTTTTGAGACCCAAGGGCATGATTTTGCATTTTCTGGCATTAAACTGTAGTTACTACTCTCTTGACCATTCTTCCAGTCTTCCTAGATCATCAATCATTTGTTGTACCCCTCCTGGTGTGTCAACCCTGTTACATATTTTTCTGTCCTCTGCGAAAACACATACTTTCCCTTCAATACCATTTGCAATGTCACCAATAAAGATATTGAAAATCAATGGTTAAAGTGAGCCAGACCTCTCCATGGTCCATCCAGGTCTCTTCATGAGTCCTTACCGAGATGGCTGAAGTGGGTCCCCTATACATATATATATGTGCCCTTACTAGATTCAGTGATCACTTTAAGTTTTTAATTGCATTTCTTTAATGATAGTTAAAAGAATTAAAAGTTAAAAAGAATAAGCATGATCCAATAAGAATATGTAAAAATTACAGAAATAGGTACATTAAAAAATATGCAACATGAACTAAAAACACATAGCAGTCCAACTCATTACTAAATCAAGATTCCGACCCAAACTCTCTCTCAAATTAACATCCCATCTCTCAGCTCCCATATGCCCCTCCAAGCTTCTAGAGAGACTTGCCTACACTCGCCTCACACGCTTCCTTTCCACAAACAACCTGTTGGATCCTCTTCAGTCTGGCTTTCGTTCTCAACACTCCACAGAGACTGCGTTGACTAAGGTTGTCAATGATCTGATCGCTGCTGAAACTAAATGCCATTACTCATCAATCGGCTGCATTTGACACTGTTGACCACTCTCTTCTCATACAAAGACAGCAAACCCTAGGTCTTCAAGACAATGTTCTATCCTGGTTCTCATCCTAACTTTCTAATCGCTCTTTCATTGTTAATTTCTCTGGAGCCACCTCTGCTCCACTTCCCCTATCAGTTGGAGTACCGCAAGGCTCAGTGCTAGGTCTTATGCTGTTCTCTATCTACACCGCTTCTCTTGGAAATCTAATAAGTTCCTTTGGATTTCAGTATCATCTCTATGCGGATGATACCCAAATTTATTTATCCTCTCCTCCTGATCTCTCGACATCTGTGTTGTCCCGTGTGACTGACTGTCTTTCTGCCTTTCATCTTGGATGTACAGGGAAAGCAGGGATCTTCTCGCCAACTCAAACTTAATCTTTCTAAAACAGAGTTAATAATATTCCCACCCATCAACAAGAGCATACCTGACATTTCTATCTCTGTTGATAACATGACTATAAATCCCACCCCACAAGCTCACTGCCTAGGTGTAATCCTTGACTCACAGCTATCCTTTGTTCCCCACATTGACTCTATATCTAAATCATGTTACATACATCTAAAAAAGATTTCCAGAATTCGCACATATCTCATACAAGACACTGCAAAAACCTTAATTCATGCACTCATCATCTCCCGCATTGACTATTGCAATTCCCTCCTTACTGGTCTTCCAAAAAACAGACTTAAACCCCTACAATCTATTTTGCACACTGCGGCAAGATTGATTTTCCTTGCAAATCGTTATTCCTCTGTTGAATCACTCTGTATGTCTCTACACTTGTTGCCTGTTTTCTACCGAATCCAATATAAAATACTCTTACTAACCTACAAGGCCATCAACAAAGCTGCACCAACATACATCTCCCCCCTTGTCTCAAAATATCTCCCAACTCGGCAACTCCGTTCTACACAACAAGATCTGCGTTTCTCATCCACACTCATTACATCCTCCCATTCCCGATTACAGGACTTTTTCCGGGCTGCACCCACTCTATGGAATTCTCTCCCTCGCACAATAAGACTCTCCTCTGTTCTACAAACTTTCAAGCTTTCTCTGAAAACCCACCTCTTCAGACAAGCTTATAATATGCCTCAACCACCCTCTTAACCTCACTACATTACCCTATTACCACCTGTTACACAACTACCCCTTGACCAACATTGTTGTGTGACAGAATCATTTAGCTTACGAGTCCCTTTTACATTTGCAGTCTGGCTGGGCCGACTGCAAATGTAGACGTAACCTCATGTGTCGAACTCCCATTGTCCCATAGATTGTAAGCTTGCGAGCAGCGGCCTTCTCACCTCTTTATAGATCAAAAACAAAACGCAGTGGACTATCGGATCCTCCACAGAACTGGAATTGCAATGTGAATTGATTTAAAACAAATTTATTAAAACAATATCATCAATATTTAAAACATGGATATTTCTCAAATAGTATACAAAAAACAAGCAGATCCCTATTTATAGGGAGTATCGGACAATAGGTGCACCTATATTAAATTGATTCACATCTGATAGTTCTTCCCTTTAGACCATACTTGTTAGAAGCTCATATAGTTGCCGTACATTCAATACAGTTGATAACTAGATTGCGTGTGTACCCGGGACGGGGAGAGTTTTCAAACTTGTCAGTGGGTCTGTATAATAAAACAGTACGTATGGCCGCAATCAACGGGTCCACCGACTTGAATGTCACTCTTAGACACTGACACGTTTGGATATATTGAAGGACCGTTTAGAATGGTATAGTTGTTTCACAATCAAGAAAAAATTCCTTTATATATAGAGAGCAAAAGTTCATATCGTGGTGTAAAGCCCGTCATAGGGTGCTTGCTTACCCGCAATAGACGTCTCTGTAAAGCCACCCGCTCCGGATCCTTCCGTCTCCCGCAAGCACGCTCTGAGTGCCGATTGAGGAATCCCGTGTGTGGACTGGCGAGTTCGGGGCGGACCTCGTCCTCTATGGCCGGAACTACGGGCACAAGCTTTTGTTGAATATATGAATAAAAATGATCACCACTTGAAATTTACATACAAATATCATAGTACCAAGATGGAGTTTTTGGACCTATTTCTGGAGATCATTGATGGTGAGATTCCCACCTCTACATTTTTTAAATCGAATGATTTTAACAACTATCTCCGCTGTGATATACCAGTTCTGTGGAGGATCTGATAGTCCACTGCGTTTTGTTTTTGATCTATATTGTTGATTTACGGGGTTGCAGATCCCGTGCAGTGGCTATTCTTTTCCTCTCCATATTTTGCTCCAAAAAATACTTTGGTGTTTTTAGATTTTTTTCCTTCTCACCTTTGTCTGTTTTATCCAGTTTGTTTATTAGTTTACTATGTTTGTCCCCAATTGTAAAGCGCTACGGAATATGTTGGTGCTATATAAATAAATGATGATGATGATAAATCAGATGCACAGGTATTTCTGCTGAAAATATAAAGACCAGTATATTTAGTGGGGTCAGTAATTAGAGCAGACATCTGTACCGGCGGTGCTTGAGGCAGTTCATGTGTCATATAGTTGCCTTTGCACAGCAAACAAGCAACGGAAGTATATCAAAAAGGCCAAATCCATGTTGGTAAATCCTGTGCAAAATGTATTAAATCATATCTTTAAAAAGCCTGTGTTACACTTAGTATTGCAGTCTTCATCAGTGTGATATTAGGCGGATAGATCATACTGAGCGGAATGCACTGCTTCCGGTCCATTTCATTAATACGGATTAATGTGAGGGTTCAAATGAACACAAAAAGGTATAATTTGGAAACTAATACAGCGATTTACTGGTAGATCACGATCTACTATTTTGGCCACTTCTGGCCTAGATCTGATGTACATTTATTGCAGCATTAAAAGGGCACTTCCTGAATATACTGAATTATATAAAATTGGAACATATAAAGATCTAGTTTTAATGCTTTGACTACTATTGTTTCTGCGATCTGATCTTTTGCTCAGTGGTGGATGCCATTATGACCCCTCTGCAAGTGGGTGGTCCTGAGCCTCACAGATTCACACTGGCACAGAATGTTCTTTGGTATGAACTCTTATACCCCAAGCAATTCCCAAATAGATTAATACGAAAAATAGTCGCATAACAGCATTGGTTCTCTGCTTAACCCTTAGCCGTCATTCACAGCAATAAACTCTGCTCCACATGTACATATAGAGGTTAAATACTCTATATTATGGAAAAGTTTTGTTCTCATTGTCTAGCTTTTTTTTAGTGATATTTCAAAACTGGTTCGTGCACATATAAGACTGCTGTAGTATATACCCTGTAGCAGCAATAGCAAAGTCAGTGGATTGGGTTGTGGGATGGACCTTTATAGAAATATAGAAGCGAGCAGTGGAGCATCTTCTGAATGATTTACTAAGCAGGTCCATCCTGTTATTCAAAGTGAGGTACAACTGTGCAGGTCCTCATTTACTATATAATTATCAGAAATATTCTTTTAATTATAGTTCTTTTTTTGTAAATAAATTGACATTCAGTAGACCCTAAAGGATGTCATAGTAACTGAGAGCCAGAAGAAAACCTTTCCTCAATGACCCCATCTGATGATCACTCCTGGCCTATAATTATTATTATTTTGTTTTTACTTCAGGCAGTATATTCTGTATAACAACATAAATGTGTACACAAAACAAATAACGAGAGCTTGTCTCCTGGCCAGCAAGTGTATTATTCTCATCTAGGTAACGGCAACGTGCTGCTTGTTATATACCGCGGAGTGCGTCACAGTAGTAAAGAGATTTACTGCACCTGTCTGTATAAAATAGGTCACAATACCTTTGTTGTCATTTTCTGTAAGAATTCAACTGGGAATTGTAAAAATATCCTTATTGTTTATAGAAGCAGAAATTTGCTGATTTGCCATTTTTATGTGGGTGTTTCCAGCAGCAATGAAATCGCTGGCAGAGTCTTTCTGAGCGCAAGAACTAGCGGTAGTTTGGGGTGTCATCGCAGTGCCATGACTTCTGGGGGTAAATGTATCAAGCTGAGAGTTTTCCGGCGGGTTTGAAAAACCAATCGGATTCTAGCTATCATTTATTTAGTACATTCTACAAAATGATGGCTAGAATCTGATTGGTTGCTACAGACAACATCTCCACTTTTCAAACCCGCCGGAAAACTCTCAGCTTGATACACTTACCCCCTGGTCTTCCGTTACGTCTGTCTGTAGTCAACAAATAGACCTTACCCATGCGTGTCTCCTGATTATCAGAGGCATCTGCTGTGGCATGTTAAATAGTAAAAGTTGTTAGTTATTGTCCTTCATTAACCTGTTGTTGGCCGTGATGCAAGTGAACATTCCATGCACGGAATGTCTGATTATTAAGAACTGTTTATTAAGTTTCTCACAGGAAAGTAGAATATCTTAGATTTGTGGTTTTCTTTCTATACAACAGACAGTAATATTCTTATCTGGTTCTGTGATTACCGGATAATCACAGTTTAATGTTTCCTGAAATACAGTGTGACAACCAGTGGCTTACCTGGTGCTGACGGTGTGAGGATACTCATACCGGTAAGAGTACAGAAGCTAAACTGTTAATGTATCATTAATGCAGATTTGTTTCATTAGGGGAGAGCTCAAAGTCTTACAGGAAGCATCCTATCTCCTTTTCAGCTCTTATATGGTGGTGATAAGACTCTGTCCTTAGACTGCTCGTTATAGTGCTAAAAACACAGGTCAGAGCTGTCATTATAGTCATTTTAATGAATGTCTATGAGAAAGACATCAGCCAAATTGATTGAATGAATTGCCAAGTGTAACAGAATTTACTTGGATACAGTAATTTGACAGGACCATGCCAGGATTTGTGGCCACATTCAGGATATCACACAATATTAGTTTACAACCCCCCTGGGACTTTTGTTAGATACATGGCTTTACATTTCTGGCTTCCTTCTGGTATTTCACCAAAGCCGTCGGTAGCTCTGCCTAGAGCTATCCATTTTCATTGTCACAACACCACCTAGCTCCTCTCTGCATTTGTGGTTTGAGCACATGTATTCAGAGATCGTTTGTTCCCCAGAGCGTCTCAGCCTTCGGAGGAGAACGCAGAAGGTGACGGCTTCCTTCTCCAGCACAGTGCAGCGTGAGGGGCAAAGGAGACGTCGGCAGCTCCTAATCTGAAGCTGTCACGTGTCGGCTAAATGCACAGTATCATGGCTTCGGGATTAGGTAGGAGGCTTAGGCGGTTTCAGCTGGCTGCTCCATTAAATCGACACGACTGGGACAATGAGCCTTAAGAGCCAAAAGTCGCGGACGGCTGGACAGAATTAAACCCCGGGATGCATTTCATTGATTACATCTTGTTAATGAATTGTAATTTAATCATTTAAACCTTTAATGTGTTTCTCTAATTTTGTTAAGTCCTTAACCTTCACTGAGAAATGACAAAACCGTTCTCCTGGCGCGGGCTAAACAAATACTTTTTGTGATTTGCCGGCGGAGATTAACTCTCTCTGCATTTTGGACATCAGTTCTGCTGTGTTGCACAGTTTTTCATTCTACAATTCAATGCTTCTGCTTTCCATCTGAGTAAAGTATGGGCAAAATAGCCTGGGAGATAAAATGACATTGATGATTAAAAATGTCACACTGCTCTTATACTGTTTGTAGACACAGATTTGTCGCTAACATTTATCAATCTCTTATTCTCCCAGTCCCCCCTTCTACGGGTACTGGAAGGTATCATACCTGGTGGGACCATCATTTCATCATTTCTTACTTACCATCCCCATGTAACTTGGCAAAAGCTAAGGGCAGGTTTTCCGTCTTTATTCTGTTGTCGTAATAAGGTATAACCTGTGCTCTGTCTTGTATTGGTGCCATGGAAATGTCTCCACATCTTCACGTGCCCTATTTCTGTTACACAGCTGGCTCATGTTGTAATAATGTATTGAAATATTCAGCATAACCAAATTTAAAAGAAAAAAAAATATATGAAAAAAGATAATCTAATTGCTGCTACAATAATAATACTGCAACTTGTGTGAAGACCCCTGATGTTCCCAGATGTTGAGTGGGTTTGTATCTCTGTGAAACAGGTTACGTCAGTGTCGTTTCCTACATGTATGAAGCATGCCGCGCTTCCTTCCCATTATATCACAGAAATATGCATTTAACCAATTTCCTACTGTGGGTGAACTGGTGTCTATGCAGAAAGTATTATGCAAACAATACATAGCTTTGTGTTAAAGGACCACTAAACCAACAATTTAGCTTGCCTTATATAAAAGAATTACTTATAACATGTGCAAGTCTTTGGTGTCCGTCGTGTTCATGCGCTAAAAGTGGGTTTACTTAC
Source organism: Mixophyes fleayi (assembly GCF_038048845.1). Lineage (NCBI taxonomy): Eukaryota > Metazoa > Chordata > Amphibia > Anura > Limnodynastidae > Mixophyes > Mixophyes fleayi. The sequence goes on along the minus strand of NC_134407.1, from coordinate 200,823,822 downwards.
AGGAATATCCCCTCACTCCCGACGATCAGCAACTTCATCTCCAATATCTTCAATTCTGACCTCTTAACGTATATGAAAATGCTAATAATGACTTTCACAAATATATAAGACACGTTATACTTCTGGCTAAGAGGACTGCTAAGTTAAAGATAAAAATAAAACAATTATTATTATTACCATTTATTTATATAGCGCCACTAATTCCACAGCGCTGTTCAGAGAACTCATTCACATCAGTCCCTGCCCCATTGGAGCTTACAGTCTAAATTCCCTAACACACACACACACAGACACACAGACTAGGGTCAATTTGTTTAGCAGCCAATTATCCTCCTAGTATGTTTTTGGAGTGTGGGAGGAAACCGGAGCACCCGGAGGAAACCCACGCAAACACGAGGAGAACATACAAACTCCACACAGATAATGCCATGGTTGGGAATTGAACTCATGACACCAGAGCTTTAAGGCAGAAGTGCTAACCACTGAGCCACCGTGCTACCCTATATGAGCTTGCAGCACTGTCACTTCTGATGTTGATGATGGCTGCTTGTAGGACTAAGATTGTAAATGTGGCTTTCAAAAAGATTTTGGTGGCTAATGATTCTTGCTAAATTAGCCTAGTCTAAGAGCTTTAGGCTATCCAATATACAGTTTGGTAGCCAGCAGAGCGACGTTACTTAGTAAAAAAATTAATTGTTAGTAGATTGGCCAGGAAACGGGCATTTGAGCTACATATATGAGATAAAAGGGATATCGCCTTAATAACCTTCTGTCACCAATGGTCTTGTCTACCGTGTGTTATTTTATTGGGGTATTTTTCACGCCCGATGTACGTTTGTGATTGTCTTGCATTTGAGAGGTAGGCTTGATTCCCTTGTTCAGGTTGATTTTAACAGGGTCTGTTTGTTTGTAATGATTCATATCAAAGAATATGGCAGATCTGGCTGGCATTTAAAGTGTACCTGTCATCTACACACACTCTGGAGGCAGCCATTTTGAAAGGTGAGCATATCCTTGCCTTATGCTTGAGTCATATGACCGTGTTCTAGTGAATTTATTGGCATTTTCATGAATATTGTCTCGGGCCCACTGAGATAGCCTCTGCTATATACGGCTGATGGGTACATTTTACTCTCTAAATCCTATATAAATTTATGTCAGTTACCAAAATATTGTATATATTGCATGAAACACTTCAAGATCATTGTCACAGCTCTGAAATAAAAATCTTAAAAGAAGAATGACAGAGGTTACTCCTTTTGTAAATCCTCGGCCAGTCAAAAAGATTGGATGCAAAACGCAAAGGGAGAGCTCTAATGGTGTTGTATGTTTAGGGTACACAGAATAATGTTTTCTGTGAATAAATAGAGCCCAGAGCCACCATTCCCAACAAGGAATAAATAAACCCTCACATTGGGTAAAATTCTAAAACGCTTTTACTGTTCTGGTATTGGATGAGGGTGTCATGGCGTCAATTCACCTAATTATTGTGCCGCAATGTCCCAAATTGCTGGGCTATGACTGACGTCATCAAGTCTCGCACCCTCACCTGCCCCCTTCAACAGGGACGGCAGAGGGTCACACTGATTGTTTATAAAAATTAACAGAATTTAGAAATTTGGTATATTTATATTTCATTTTCATATTGGCCTGTGCAGGCAGCAGGGCCCATGAGATTATGTCACTGAAATAATAGTAGTAGGTTTCATAATAACGGCCAGTGTTGGCTTCAGAAACATTCAATTTCCTGTTTCTGGTGGGAGAGAGATAAGCAGGCCTGGAATGTAACGTGCAAGGCAGCCATCCTCCCTGTGTCTAGCGAACTACAGCCATGTGCCCATATAGTCCTCTGTTAAATCACATCTGACCCTTTTGTCACTAGTTTTCAGCAGCCAAATCGGCTTATATGTGGAAATGGAACCTGCTCAACAGGATATTTGCTGTGTTGCTGGACAGTGGCTCTGATTTATTTTTTTTAATGCACCCCATCTTATAATAATTTTTGTAAGTGATAAAAAGGGGGCCGTGACACGCTGCAGCAGGATGTTAGAAGCACCCATGTGCATAACAGCAAAGAAAACTTATTTTTCTGTTTTTAAGCCACTGTATATTCTCTGTTTAGAACGGCATAGAGGACACGCTGTGCTAACGTTGCGTGCACAGGTTTTGTGATCAACAAGAGCGCGAGCTGAAGATATATGCGATCATACCGTTTTGTGGTGCTGTAAATGTTTTATCTTGCAGATTAAGTTTTAGGTTGTGATGTGTAAAGCTGGGTACACACTATTGCATTTTACTTCAGATGTGATTTCTGTAATGATTTTACCAACGACTGCGAGTCCTGACGAGCATGCAGATTCATGTGTACACACCTACACGATTTACCACCAGATCTGTGATTTTCATCTCATAACTGTCTGCTGAAAAGATTGTGACTCTGTACACACTCTACGGATATATGCTTTCGCGGCTGGTAGCCAGTGCGTGCACACTTCCACTTTTGCCCGACATTCTTCCATCGTTGATCATGATTTTTTTCAAAGTTTATAAAACTAAATAGACATATATGATGTGTTTTGGTATGATAAAACATGATCGTGGGCGTGTACACACTAATGTGATATCGGACCTAAAAGTCGTTTATCGTGTGATCTGCACGATAATTGCATCAGTGTGTACCCAGCTTTAGTCTTCTGTAACAGAAATTTAGGACTTTTCCGCACAGGCTTCATATCATGGGTTCAAAGTGCATCTGTCACGTGCAGTAACGGCAGACATTTTGTTGGTTGAACAAATATTCAAGAGTAGAATGCCTATCTGTTCACTAGAAACCAGTGATCTCTCTGAGGCATGGTTCCTAGGGAATTGTTAGGCTGCATTCTCTTGCTGCCTTCATTTTTAAGTGTTGATAAGTGTGAATATACCTAACCGGGCCTTTATGAGATGAAGAAGATAATTTGAGGTAGGGGAAATGTATTTTATATATTATCCATGTATATCTTTGTGTTCATCTTTCTATGAGAGAAATCGCAACCAAGGTCCCATTTTTTTTCCTAGCCACTACTAAGTCTGCTGGTCGCCATTTTCCTGTAGACCGTGTTCTATAAAAATTCAGAAAGTTTTCGCCAGATTGCTAAATATGAATGGATGTTTTGTTGCAGTAGTGTCCCAAACACATGTAATGTGTTCTCTTCACGCGTGTCTGTTGGGATCCCAGTGCCAGTCTTATAGACTCTCCTTATAGGTCGCTATGGCTTGCCATGTTTTCATGTGTTTGCCACCAGGTTTCAGAGGTTCCGAGGCGCTGAGAATTCCAGCTTCATCCATCACAGATATAGACTTCGTGTTATATTTAACTGTACCCATGCTGGAAGGGAATAGGAGAGCTGTCTAAATCATTGCCAAAACTGTTTGAGGAAACTAAGTGGTCACATTGGGACTTGCCAAGACGAGGAATGCCATGGATCATCGATCATGCTCTAGGAATTGGCTCATTTACACATCCTCGCGGGACCTCTGTTCTTTGCACTTGATTAAGAGCGATATTTCTGAGCGTCTCTCCCCTGGGTATTTTTACAAAGATATTCCTCTCAGATTTTGTCACACTCTGACAGACCTTCCTAGCTCATACCACAAGCACACAGAAATTCCTATTGTAGCCGCTCTCTATAAAGAGATTGTCTAAGGTCTGACTTCAGCAAACCAGTGACCAAAATAATGCCACAGTCGCCTCTGACATTATAATGTTTTCATTAAAAATGCTATTTTTGTCTTGTCACTTCTGGCGAACTTCAAGGGGGCAAAATATGTCTGATGCTTACGTTGAGATTTCCAGTGTATAGAATTTAGGCGCCGGACTGTGAATGAACTTGTTTGGGTGATGTAGCAGATGATGTTATTACATTACAGAAATGTTATAGAAATTGTATTTACTCTCCAGTCCAGCATGAATCTCAGAAATATATGAACGCACAGCCTCTGATTAAGGCAAAATGTTTGCTGCCAGGTAGTACAGATTGCCTCTGAAAAGTGTTAAGCCGTGTTAGTTATTTGTATACAATAACAGGATACTGAATGATCATTGATGCAGCCATGACTTGAATTAGAACTCTACATAATGATGTAGTTTCCCCATTTGGTTGCAACCCTGGGATAGAGGTTTGGTGGGGGGTCCTTGCTTGAGCAAGGACAGACACTGCCATTGCAGAGCCTCAGTGTTCCTGGATTAGCAGAGAGACTGGATAAAGAGCTATTAATGTGGAGTGTGCTCTGAAGCACCATGTGGTTGGGTCAGGTACCTTTTAAGTGCAAAAAGACAGTTGTCAGGGCTTATCCTTAACACTGCATATCTGAGTGTATCTAGCAAAATGAAAACATGAGGTATTGGTTCATATTTTGATCAAAACAATTAAGCCTGTATCCCACGTTCAAGGGCACCTCATTATATGCAGGTCCTACACTGACCTATATGCTTTTAAACGCCATTAAAATGCAGTTAAAATCAGATGCACTCACCTCCCAGGTATAGGGGTTTACATCTAGCAAGGGCTGGCTTGTGAGCCACACCCAAATGTGCCTTTTAAATAGGCTTGATGGACAGCTGCTATGGCAATAAGGCAATACACACACAGATATGCAGTGTAAAGGAGAAGCGCTGACAACTGGCTTTCTTTTTGTTTTGTGTACATATATGGGCATTTATATTGCCATGCAGCTGGTACCATATACAATATGGGATATACCGAGCGCGGGCTTATTGTCAAGCAACTGGTACCAAATATAATATGGGATATACCGAGCGCGGGATAGTCTTTTCTCCACCTTTTTAGAGCACCTTTCTTTTCTGCTTGTTGAATAACACATACAATGTATGCTGCCCTTACGCTGAGAGATGGCATTTGGTAAATAATGGAATATATTTAGCTGTAAAAGATAATGACATATGAACATACCTGAGCACTTCCTGTTCAATTTCCCTTTCTCAAATATTGACATAGCACAATATAGAAGGCATGTGTGCACAGTTAACAATGAATCAAAATCTATGAGGAATCTGCTCCATCAATATGGTCAATTGTTATTTTAACATCTAAACTTAAATGAATAAACATTTCATCATCAAGTATATACCATAAGAATGTTTTTTAGTATGTCGGGCGTTACCACAAAATAAGTTAATGTGTGTATACATACACATCCTATCTATCTAACATCTTCTCTACTGTGTGCTTAGGTCCCTTCTAACACTTGGGGGTACATTTGCTAAGCGGCGGTTCCGATGAACTGACGATTCTCTTTGCCGTCATTTTTTAAAATGACAATTTTATTAAAGACAAAACCCCATGGGCTTTGTCTTTTTAATAAAATTACAGTTTTAAGAGAATCGCTGTTGGTATCTAATGGGGCAGTGACACGTTTCTACATAATGTGTTATTACTGGCCGTTTCACATAATAAAAAATAACATTTAAAACTTTAAAATAATACATGCACACACAATTTTTTTGTTTTATGGACACACATTTGGCATCTCTATATTAATTAGAATTAAAAAATCTTGCAGCAATGCAAACACATGCATATACAAGTATGAAAGCAAATATACATGGAGACATTGTATAGAATGGTTTGTTTGTTTGTTTGTTTTTCATGCATTGCACTTGTGTTAAAAATACAAGTCAAGCGCAGCATTTGAATCAACAGATTGCGGCTTGTGATTGGTGTTCTGTGTTACTCCCAGCAATCATTTTCCCCAGGGCTCCAGTTGAGGGAAGGAGAACATTAATCCAAATTTACGCAGGTGCAGGGGCGGATCTAGAAATTTTTTCTACCCCGGGCGATGTGGGGGGTGGGGGTGGGGGGGGGATTTAAGCCCCGCCCCCTTTCTAACTTCTAAGGCTGCCGGCGGCTGCACAGTATGTGCAGGTCCGTTCGGCAGTAAAAATGTGCTGTCCCGCTGCTCTGATTGTGTTTAAAACACAATCAGAGCAGCCGGGCAGCACATTATCACTGCCGAACGGACCTGCACATACTGTGCAGCCGCCGGCAGCCTTAGAAGTTAGAAAGGGGGCGATCGCCCCCCCCCCCCCCCTGGATCCGCCACTGCGCAGGTGGTAGTGGAGCTTTAAAGCATAACAAAGATACAGGATAAAATATGAAGAGTTGATTTTAAAGTTCCTAACAGGCTCAGCCTATTGGTACAGAGATAAAAATCCTTTGTAAGGCTGGTTAAAAAGCAATCATGTGCAAACTGCATTTGATATGCAATTCACGTGTGTATACCTTTTTGGTTGATATGTTCACATGTGTAGAAAGACTGAAACTAAAAGTGCAACTCCACACAGAAGAATGCTGGATCTTTCTCCATCACCCCTTGGCTGTGGGTATGCTGTAATGAGGAATATTGGGACCTCTGGATAGGCAACATTACCGCCCAAATATATAATGTGTAGTGTTTCATGGACCCTTGAACACTATCCTTGTTCACTGCTTTAGTGTTAAGAAAATCTTTCTCTTCCATCCACATCCAATGGGAATACTATGGGCATTTTTTTATTTAACGGCAGTGTCTGTAATTTGTAGTCTAAGACACAATTTTTTTTTATTTTTTTTTTAATTCAGAGGGATTTCCCCCCCCCCCCCCAAACACAATTTTCTTTTTAGTCCAAAAGAAAATATAGACTAAATGTTATTTAAATACAAAGGGTAACCCAAGTGAAAAGCACAGAAACACAAATGACAGCGCAAACTGCTCCCTATTGAGTTCGCCTGGAGAAATAGTGAAAAATCATTTGTAGCAGACTACCCTTAAATGCTCAGCCAACTATAGGCAAGTTTCCCATGCTAGCCGTGATGTGATTGGTTGACTGATGGAAAGCGGATACTGCTATTATCAGACATCAGTCAAGATTAACTGAATCTCTATTGAAAACAAACAGCAGTGCTCTATAGTTCCATTTCTCTCTAGGGTCTATTAATTTTAGTGGAGGTTCTTCATGTAATGCCGAACTCCAACTGGGATTCCATGCTGTCCGTTATGGCCGTGCTGGAATGCCGTGGTGATGCCTAGAAACTGCAGGGCACTAGGAACCAGTGGAACAAAACTGTCTTGCAGCATGATACAGGAGATACTCTAGGACCCGGAAAAAGTCCAGTCTGTAGGACAGCTGGAAAGCCCCAGGGTTTTGTGACAGAGACTGTTGAGAGGAGGCGCCTCCAAGTGAGTGAAGACAGAGGAGACATTTTGTGAAAAGACACGTTTTCTACTATGCTGTTGTGAGGAAAAGTAAGTCAAGTGTTATTGCTTAGTGATAGCCTGCTGCAGAGGGCTGAGGTGTTTTGTCAGCCAGAATACTGCATGTAAAAAGACTTGAAGACAAGGGCTGATACCATTAAGTCAGATTGGAGCTGACAGCTATCTACACAGCAGGAAACAGGTCTGTGTAATCACACTGACTGTGTATTCTCACTCACTACACAGTATATCCTACATTTTAAGAGCTGTGAGCTAGATGTTAAGCAAATGTCTCTTTAAAAGTGGAGTGCCTCACCCAACCTTCCAGTACATACCTGAGACAGTAACTCCTATTTTTGATCGCTGTACTGAAGTTACAAGACTGCCATTATAATTGTGTGCCTTCATTATAATAAAAGTGCCTCCTGTCTGGTTCTAACATGCACATTTACAAAAGTCTGGCCAGTGAAAACATCTATACTAAATCGCTCTAGGCTTCATTAAAGGGTATTATTGAGAGTGTGATATCTTTTATTTGTGGTATATTATTTGTAATGAATGTTCTTTCTGATATTTGAGACTAGATTTATTCTTAGACTGTTTCATGTGATTGTTATAAGAAGGTACTCAGAGTACTGTGAAGCATAGTTGTAATCACATTGTTTAAGTTATAGAAGTATTAACATACAGGAATATTATTATGGCGTTTGTTATTCTGAATTAAGGCCCGATGGTGGTACGATCGGCAGTGCACTCTAACTTATAGAAGTGTTAAACCGTGGTAACCACTAAACTGCTTCCTACACTCTCCATCCATCAATCAGCTTGCAAGCAATTGTCTACTGAGTATGACATACCTTGTAACTGTGCAGGTAAAGGATTCTCCCCGGCCATCCCAATTGGGTTTTATACACAATCTGAGTGGCCAAGGAACAACGTCTGTCTGCCTGATGGTCGCTAGCTGTGCCAGTGAATGCTAATTGATCGATTATTATATGTTCTTGTAAAGCCTTAAATGCAGGGGGGAGTGGTACTCATCCTTCTGGGCTGCGTAGGATATAGGTGTTCACATCTGCAGATGTGGGAAGCAGGATTTTATATTACTACTATTCTATACTTTTATTATGTTTTACGTTGGTAGATTTTCTCCTTCCCCTTTCATCCTCTTTTAGGTTTGGATCTTTATGGTAAAAACATTCTGTCTTAAACATCTTTCCTGCGTCTCCTGATGCGTCCGGGGGCCGGCCCAGTGCTTTTAGCATTAAGACTAATTTAATTTCACTTAGATCATTTTCCAGACATAAGATTGAAACCACATCTGATAATCTGAACAAGCTCTTTCCTTTTGCTAAATGGATAAAATATTTAACTCTCCCTCTTCTGAGAATGGGAAAAGAGCCTTAAAACGTCATTATATATGGACTGTTTATTGTAGGCATCTTGCTAAGTGGTCATTGCACACTGACGAGCGCCTCTATCTTCACATATGATTCTGTCCATTGCTGACAATTTAAAGAGACATTCGAGTTAGTATAAACTTTTTAGTCCTCATATATTAGTGTCTTTCTGTCAAACCTTCCCGTGGATGCCAAACCTTATGCTTCTTTATTGGCATGCTTTACCATGGCAGAAGATATAGCTATATGTAGCAGGGAATTTGTATGTACTGAAACGTTGGTGCCAATAGGTGGATTAGTGGTCTTTGGGCACCGGGAGTTCTTTGGCTCAGTGAATACCAGAAGGACGAACGGCAGCAGTATAGTCAGAATATTGTTTTTACACACTTTGGTTGGAAAAGGAAAATTCCTAGAGCCAAATCTATTTCTGTTCTTGTGTTTTATTGTGAAGCCAGAGCCTGTGAGTGCGAGGGTAATGTACCTGGGAGCTGTGACATTATTACACGCTGGGTATAACCAGGTTCCCGCATAGTAATGCAGCTGTTTGTGGAATGTAAGAAACACACTTGGACATCTCCCTGGAGTATGACTCACACTGCAGTGTGACACCATGGATTGTACCAGTGGGAATGGCCCCCTGAGACCGCTCCTCAAAACGTGTCTGCTGATCAACCCCGGCCCTGCTCGCTCTGCAGCTAGCCGTCTGTTGCAGATTGCCGACAGGGGACTTTACTGCTAGGTACAGTGTATGCGTAAATAATTAATAAACTGACATCCAATGTCTGGTGATCTGTGAGAATCTGGAGTATTTACTGTGTGTTCTCTGTGCCCAAAGCTGATTTAAACAAATGTACATGTAGTCCTGTTATTACCGGTGAGGTCTGGGGATTACATGATTTTACAGGAGAGGAACCAACCCACCTTAATGTACCATGGCCTAATCTTATAATACCCATGTAAGAATCCAGACACTTCCACTTTACAAGCGTCACATTTCCCTGCTCCCATTTCTCCTCTTTCTCTGTTTCTGCTAATATTAATTTCAGTGCTACAAACTGCATCAATCACTTCATATCGTTCTCACGGTCTCTCTTTCTCACGCCCTTACCCGATATATGTTCTAGTACCGGAGCTTCTTCTGTCTGTTCTGTTCTGCTCTTAGCTGCACACTACACATCAGTCCCAAAAGAGATTCATTTGGGAGTTATGTGACTTTTGTCTTTAAGGGGCACATTTATCATTAATCGGCAAAAGTGAGAAATAGTTATCAATCCTTATCGCAAGGATAAGGATTGAACTATTTCTCAAATTTATTAAAAAGGGGTCACAGAAACAGCAGTTCCGATAAACTGCTGTTTCTGTGATAGAAAAAAATCACACTTACCCCACTCTTCGGATGTGCTGTCTCGGGATCTCCTCTTAGTTCCTCTTCTTCATTCAATTGCGCATGTGCACTGCACATGCGCACAAAGTCCCCGCTCTGTCTCTGCAACGATAGTTGCAGAGAGAGCGCGCTGAGTGACAGGGAGGGATCATGTGATCCCTCCACACATGCGCTGTCCAGCTCTGCTCTCCGGAGTAGAGCTGGACATAACGAAGAAGAAAAAGCTTCAGCAACAGTTCCTATGATGTACGCCAGCTTCAGCTGGTACATTTACATAACAAGTTCCCGAAAAATATATTTTTTCGGGACTTGTTAAATGGCGGCCCCGAGCAGTCACCAGACTGTTGTATGGTGACTGCTGGCAAAAACGAAGTGCAGAGAAAATGACTCCTTTTCAAGATTCAACAGTGCGATGGGCCTTTCATAAATGTCAATTTGACACTTCGTTTACCTATTTACACGGTAAGTGCACGATAGTGCACTACTGTGATTTGTTAAATATGCCCCTAAATTACTTTCGTCTTCACCAGGATCTAAACGCAACACTTTTCTGGTCTAATTTTATGTACGTAGTGAGGATAATGGCGTTCATAATGACCTTAAATGTACATGTGTCTCTTCTCTGAAAGTATGCTTGGGTCCTCCAAACATAACATGACCTGAAAATTGTGCCTTGTTTTATATTTTTAATGGGGCACAACTTGCACTTTCCAATAGCGCATTTCTAGGCGGAGAGCGTCTGGCCAACCTGTGGCTCTTCAGGTGTTGTGAGACTACAAGTCCCAGCATGCTTTGCCATCTGGAGAGCTTCAGGATGGCCTGATCTAGACACATAGGTGGTAAACAGTGGCGTTTTGCTCTGCGCATCCTGTCCGCTTAGTGAATGTGGCCTTCTGTAGCCTGACCCACTGCCCACATTGTACTTCTCCCCACCGCTTCATTGTGATTAAAACACAAGGCTCCGCAGCAGCTGCATGTGAAAGAGAGGATGACATGATTGCTGAAGGTTGTCTGTCAACATGCAGATGCGTTTGCAAGTATTGGGTGAATATGACAAGCAGGCATGTCAGAATAACAGACTTCTAACCATATACCTAAACATAATATTGATCTGTAACGAGGGCGAGACATGTTATGTAGAACTGCCGGGGACGTGAAGTTTTGGCATAGAGACAGATTCAGCCCTGCTGATCAGGAATATAATTATCACAAATAATGTCCATCTGCCGCTGGCATTTTATGGAGAGTGCTTGTTCAGTATGTATCCCCCTCGGTGTTCACATTGAAGTGCTGATACACAACTGTGTTCTGGTTTGTTGTAGGAGTTGGGTTTTTGTTTTGTTTGTTTTTTAATACACCTGGTTTGACTTAATTAAGAGCATGGGATTCTGGGAATTTTTCTTGTCTTTTTTCATTTTTTCGATAAAACAGTAAATGTAAAATATTTCATATAGTGACCGTTTACATTGGGGTCTGGTCTCTCCAGATCTTTTTTAAAAGTTCCTTAAGAGAAGAGCCGCAGGTGGCCTAAGCCTGGATATACAGAGAGGGGCTGATGTTGAATGGGGACTATGCCAGTTTGTTTAGCATATAAAAGGTTTTTTCCATACAGCGCATGCGCAGAAATGAAGTCCTGCGCCTACATGCGTATGCCGATTTTGCTTACATCTGACACTGGTGCCTAGCATAGGTCGGGTACAGTAAAGGTGTTTTCATAATTGCAATTAAGGCAGATCCACCCGGAGACGCAGACATGTCTGTCAGTAGTCGTGTTGCTTGCAGGCCTAAGAGCTGGTACAAATACACACTGACGATAATGTTTACCATTCGCTCACACAATCATTTGCACACGAGAAGGATTAAACCAGCACGATTGTTGATGTTTTTGAGATAACATGTCTAAGATTTGATTTTTTATAAACTTTGATATTTGTAATGTTTTATTGACTTCTGTGTTTTTATTTGCTTTTCTATTACAAGCGTATTATCAAATTCACTAGTGTTTGTTTAACTTCACAATAACTATTCCTAAACTAGTGAGTTTTGGCTGATATGTCTGATTATTGGGAATTTTTTTAATGTGAGCTCTTGGAGTTTTAAAGGGTTCACCTATGTTCTTAGATTATATGGAACGATTGTGTGTGTGCTACAAACATTCTCCACCAGTCAATCTAGGAGAATGTAATACTGTTTGTTGCTGTTATGCGCCTAGTGGAAGTGGTGTGCCACGTCTTGTGACCTGGCACCGATCCGGAGGTACAGAGTGTCGTGGCAAGAACTTCGGGAGCCAGTGGTGATGGATGAATTCAGGAGCAGTAGGGTCAAAGTATTAATGATACAAAATTACTGTATCATCGCAATAAATGGAAATAGCTAAATAGTTGATGAAAAAATAAAATTAAAAATAAGTACACATTGCTAAGGGAATAAATTGACCAATGAAAACATAAAGAATATAATCAGGTAACCTAATCTAATGAATTCAAATTGGTTAGACTAGGTAAACTATCGATGAGCTTATGCTCTGAGTCTTTTCAGGTAGACTATAGTTTGGGAGCTTTCTTACGAAGAAAATTGTGTAAGAGTAAATTGTACACATGTCATGGAAGTTAAAGAGAGAATATGAAAATGTAATATATTAAATATAGTTAAATAATATATTGTTTCTTCAATGTACATACTATAAAAGTAAATATGAACATGCACTGGAAATAAGTAATGAAATATAGTAGTAATTAGAAATGATGTCAAGTTGGTTTAACCAAAATGTTTTGTAAATAAGAAGTAGATACAGTAGTGGATAATAAAATAACGAAACCCCAAAAATTAAATAGAAAGTTAAATAAATAGCAAAATGATACAAAGTATGGCAGAAGGACTGGCTGTGCAAGTTTTTTTGTTTAGGAAGTGATTCGTCGCAGGTTAGAGGCTTCCTCGTTGGTTTCATTCTGTAAGAAATTATAAGTGTAGTATTTAAAGCGCGAGTATATTTGAAATATATGAATGTTCTCCTCAATACGGCTTATGTCGTTGTGCGTGAGGGAAATGATGACGGAGGATTTTTTAATGTTCTCTCGTTGTTGTTGTTGTTTGTTGTTGGTCCAATGAGCATTTTCTCATCTGTTCCGTGTTTTGTGGGGCAAGTCGTATGGAAGAGACGAGATATGTCCTGGGGAGGCTTTCGTTGCCTCCATTAGCACTGACAATAACAATTCTCTCACACGTATGAAATGGCCCTTTCTCTGCTGTAGTGAGGGGAAAAGTGGACTTGATGGCCGCTTACAGAAGCGACATGGAAAGAGACGCGGTGATCAGACATTTCTCGCTAAGTGGTTCTAACAGTCTACAGTATGGCACCGCTTGAATTAATAGTAGATTGTTGGCATATATTCTATGCGCTAAATAAAAAAATTATATATAAAAAAAAGCCAACAACTTTGTATTTAAATAAAAGAGAATGTACATCTTCCCTAAATAGTTATTTTGCATTGCAGGTGGTTACTAGAGGTTTTATTTTTGTGGACTTTACTTGAATTATTACTATGATTATTATCATTTATTTATAAGGCACCACAAGATTTCTGCAGCGTCATACACAATACAAATAATTGACCAAAAAGGATGAAACAGAACAGATCAAAAAGAGAGAGTAAACCAAGACTCCGGAAGCTTCAGGCAGAGAAATTCTAGAGAAGTTGGAGCAGAAGAAATGTTGCGGAGACAGGAGGGAAGAGCTTGTGAGAGCAGACGGACAGCAGATACAACGGGAGTCATGGGAGGAGATAAAGCGCAGGAGGAGCGAATAAGGGCTGGGAAGAGGGAGGGGAGGAGAATGAGCATTGGGAGAGGATTAGGTGAAAGGCTGGTAGGCTTCGAAGAAGAGATAAGTCTTCAAGTGCCCGTTTCAAGGAGCAGAAGTTAGGGGACAGTCGGATGGACAGTGGGAGATCATTCCAGTGAAGCGGGGCGGCTCTGGAGAAATCTTAGATTTGGGAAAGCGATATGCTGATTAATGTGAAGGAGAGGCGACGGTCATTGGCCGAGCATAGGGAGTGGGAGGGAGCAAGGATGGAGATGAGGATGGGGGAGATAAGGGGCAGCTGTGTGGTAGAGGCCTTGTAAGTGATAGTGAGTAGCTTGAAAAGAATTCTGTAGGGGAAGGGGAGCCGGTGTAAGGCAAGACAGAGAGGGGAAGCAGAAGAATAGCGGCCATACGTTTTTTTTTTTTTTTTGGCATGAAAAGTTTGTGTTCATGAAAGCTGGTTAATACTGCGTTATAACGCCAATCCTGATAGTTGCTGAGGATACTAGTTGCCTTATATGCAAGCTGTGAGGCACAGTGTAGACCAAGAGTGGATAATTTGATTGTATTACTACCTCTTTCTGTAAATTCAAGGCCATCCTGAGGCTTTCCTATAAACAATGGTTTGTACTTGTTATATATTATGCAGTATAACCTTGATTGAATTCTATAATATCAGCTTTACCACTGGTTCACTTAATATACATGATACAATCCAACAGCAACAGTAAATATGCCTTGGGTGTTGCTCTCTAGATAGCTGAGGACTCCAGATATACAGCTTCTTTTAATTAACTATTTCTCAAACCAGCTTCTGATTTGTCAGTGTAGAGCATTATGTACTCCCGGTTTAGTTAGTTTTCCATTTCCTCGTTCACTTGGATCAGATTTCATTTTTAATCCTCTTCAGTATTTGTTCTCGCTGGTGTTTGTATCTTCCCTCACTCGCAGTCATCTGTAGGCAACCAAGTAACTGGATACAGATTGTATTTATGTTTACATATATTTACCTTAGGAAAGTACTATAGAAGCACAGAAGATTAAAGCGACAGCATGTCAGTAGTGTTTACCATTATTCTGCCCTGCCAGAGATGGCCCAATCGTTATTTCCATTCATTTGCCCAGTTCTATGTTACAACACAGGCTGAAACCGGAAAGGGTGTACCAGGCTGATAAACGGTGTGGTTGGATGTGATGACAACATGCCCAGGAGGGTCTCTGTTTTCAGTATGTGCAGTGTCATCCTGGAAATGTACATCTAACTGTAGTGATCTTCTTCTTTTTTTTTTTTTTTTAATTCTAAACCATTTAGTATATATTCATAAGTTATGCAAGTAGCCTGACTGGGCCAATCCGCAATCATCCACTAAGCGGAAACATTGATATATGTGTAGTGGGTGCTGCCAGAACACGATGGAAACCCCTTCATACAATCTACTAAACAAAACCACAAAAATATTCTTATACCTCTCTTTAAACATAAGTAAATGTCACTTAAACCAGAGTACCATTCATGGAGGGCATATACCACAATCTGCAGGAATTCCCTGACTCTCGGCCCGTCTGGGACGTTGTGCTCTTGTGGGATTGGGGGTTTCCTCAGTGAAAAATCTGTGCAATGTATGAAGCCCTCATCACATAATACACATGCAGAGGCTCAGTACAAACATGGTTGGGGGACAAGCCTCTTTGTCGTACTGGTGGTTGGTAGTCTTCATTTCCCTGGATTCTCAGTGGCGAGTTACACAGACATTGAATGTTCCGTTCTAGAACTATGGAATCTCAACTTTGCCCTTTTGTCATTCCGGAGTTTAAAGGAAATGTATTTGTTCCATAATTGTTCATCAACTTATAGATCTGAGTCCTTAAAGCCAACTTATAGATCTGAGTCCTTAAAGCCATCAAAGTAAACCAAATTGAGAGAAACTGTGTGTGAGATAACATTCATTTTCAACCTCTTTTGGAGATACTGGTTATGAATGTTCCAGGTCCCAGCTGCATCTACCATTCCGCTTGTGGCCGTAACAACTTACTCTATTAAAAGACTCCATGTATATAACTTATCCTGCCTGTAGTTGAGATGGGTAAGCTGCTCCAGGATGAAATAAATGGATATTGTACAAGCAGCGAGCAGATGGAGGTAGGGACCATTCATGCTTGATATGAAATGGAGTTAAATGTTTTATGTTTAATCCACTGGAAACACTGACACAAGAACAGCTTGTTCTTCTGGGAAAAAGTAAAAGTTGACAATTTTATCATTAGCGTGGTTTTAATTAAACTTCCTGAGCAGCTGGTCCAACCGGTGGACCTTATTTTCCACCATATTACCTTGGGCTCCTGAATCAAATTGACAGATAAGTGTATTTTCCCTATTACTTTCTGTCTAGTGTGTAACTGTCATTGTTATCTGCCAGGTCCTTACAAAGCAGCAACGCTATAGAGATTTCTGTGATGACATTTTGTACTAAGCACCAAGATTTCCATGGCATAATCCTGATCGGCCAACAAGCCTGTCTATTATAATATTTACTAATCTATTCCATCCCATTGGGTTTTGCCTTTAAATTACCTGTTTAAATATGGCTGAGAAAATCGCAGAAAACTGTTGATTTGACAAAACTGGACTTTCATACTTTTACCCTTTGTGCTCAAGAGCACAGGTCTAGGAAGCTGGCCAAGAGGTACAGAGGGTGATGGAATAATAGAATGAGAACACGCGGAAAGAACTCATGGGAACTTACATCCTATAGGGAAGGAGAAGACACAAATAGGGTGGTACTAAGTGGGGAGTCGAGACAAAGGAGTTAGGAGGAGGGCTGGTGGGCTTGAATAAAAACATTTATTTTAAGGGCACCCTTAAAGACTTGGAGAATCTGATAGGTACCAATAAAACAGACGGGTGTGAACGAGCCCTTAAGCTTCTCGCATACTCTTAGAAAAATGTGTGTATCAAACAGGATGATGGTTTACCCAAACGTCACAAATTGTGCTACCTCCATCAATATTTCTTCTCTTATGCCTGGTCCTCTCCCCACTTCCACCTTTAAAGGTGTTTGCATTTCGGCGTCCTCGTGCAGTTTAAGAGCTGAACACAAAACATTTAAGAATAAACAGTATACATTTGTTCATGGACTCAAAAACGATGTCAGGTCTCGTGTAAATATTTTTGGTACCTCTATACTCTGAAAAGCCAACTTTAAAATTTAAATTTAGGATAAATATTTTGTGTAGCACTGTTTACATTGATGTAACTTGGTGACTAATCATGCTAAAGGGTAATTTTGTACCTAATTTTGCCCCCACCCATTAACGTCCATAGATTAAAAATATATTTCTTACATTATCCCACCCAAAGAAATCTTTATCTTGTAACAATAAATTTGCATACAAAATGTCTCCATTCTTTGGAATTGTTTTGTGTCTATAGGACTAAAATGAGAGAGACTGGCATTAATATCCTTCCAAGTTCAACCAATGACACCTCTTGGGCCCATATCTGCATAGTATATATGTCGTGTGTCAGCATTTTTGCACCACTGTGGTGGATTTTTAAAATGGTTTTAAAATGTCAGAGGTCTTGGAGACTGTTCTCTCTGATCTTACTCCACTATGCTACAAAAATGATGGTGTCATTAGCTGGGGAATACAAGCATTACTCAGAGTTCCCAAGTTTCTGGCTCCATCCTGTGGACTGTGTAACAGTATCTGTCACAGAATCGCCGCGCGGTGACTGAAGTGAAGATCACAATCTCTGCACTGTGCACATTTTTTTTTTTTTATCAAGCTCTCTTTATCAGTCGTTTGTTTTGGCAAGACATGAGGTGCACTCGGAATTCTCGACTCAGGCTCCTTGTAAAATGTCTGTTCTTATAGATGATTCACATAGTACATGAATAGGATTGTCACAGCCAGTGTGGCACAGTGGTTCTGCAGATATCTGATTCACGTGACAGAAGTGAAATCTGGATGGAATTGATGTTTTGCTAGATAGCATATGTCACAGGAACAGCCTGCTGAGGCTCTCCATGCATAGAATTGATCAGGATAATGTCACATTGGGACACTTGCCTGTAGGTACGCACTTGTCTGTTACATGTATTGAATAACTGGAAAGATAATTTCCATGTCACGCACTCAGCAGATCTATACGTTATCTCTCCATCTCAGATTAGATTGACTGCGATCATGTTGTAGACAGGGACATCTTAACAACATTATGGGCCCCCGGACAAAGCAGTACACTGGGGCCCCTAGATATAGATATAGATATATAGATGTATACAGATACAGATATAGATATATAGAGATAGATAGATGTACTTGCTCAGTGACCCTTGTAGGTTTTTTTTTGCAGGTTTTTTATTTTGCAGGATTATTTATTCTCATTAAGAGCAGTGCCTATGGGGCCCCCTAGCCCGTGGGGCCCCCAGGCAGCTGCCCATCGTGCCCAATGGAAAAGATTGCCCTGGTTGTAGACACATAATATGTGGTCATACACCCAAATGTCTTGTAATGACATGTAAACGTGTTTGGAGTGTAATCAGATTCATACTGGTGCTGGGGAATGTGCCATAATACGGTTATAATTGCTGTGTAGTCACCTCTCACTAGTACGTACTGGCTGAAAGGGAATTACTGCTTCTCTTCCCTACTGATTTCTTCATTATCTGAGCAATTGGGATATTATTATAATGTAACATTTATATAGCTCTAGCATACCTCCATGGAGTAATGAAACAAGATTAGGAATACAAGAAGTATGTGCCCTAACATGGTACCTAGCATAATTAAAAAATGCGTGTGTGTTTAAATATATATATATATATATATATATATATATATATATTTCCTAGAGATGTGGTTTTGCTTCTAAACCATGTTTTTGTGGTTTTGGCTTTGGATCTGGTTGTAATTAAAAATAGGTAAAATAAAGTCATTTTTTTCTCTCGGGATAATGCGACCACAATTGTTTTAAGATCATAGTGGGAAGTAATATATAATATATAGTGGGAAGTATCTCGGGATAATGCAACCACAATTGTTTTAAGATCATAGTGGGAAGTAATAATTGAACAAAATTATACAAATGTATAATAAATAACAACTATACAATCCTATATTACTATTTATAGTATTAACATTTTCTAATCCTTTTCAGTCTATTTTCTAATGATCCCTTCACAACTATCCCAATTATCACCAATTTTGGGCAAAGTCTGCAGCGAGTTTTCTTAATGAAGAATTTTGTAACTTTGCCATTATTGCAGTTGCTTTGTCCCATTCAGTTGCAACAATAATTAAACTGAATAGTGTAGATATCTCCCTTTCATTATACCCAAACCTCCTTCACGTGTTCAAACTTACCATTACTGTAATTGAACAAGTAAATGACCACACGGATACAATGTAAATGTCTAACGTTCCAAGTTTAGTGTGTGCGTAGCGTTTCAACATTTTTATTTCTTGCACCTTACACTAAATTTTTTGTTGCTTAATTTACCTAACGGTCTCTCTTCAGTTGGTGGCACGGCAGATAACGTTTTATTTTTCAGCCACTGTCTCTGAATGTCGAAAATCTCCAGATAAAACCCTCACACGCAAATACTCAGTTTTAAATGTAGCTGTCACTGAATGACCCTCTGTAGGTATTGTAAGTATTGCAAAAAATAGAAAAAGTTTAGAATATATAGCGATATTTTTGGGGTACTCACACGCAAACACCCAGTTTTTTTTCAAAATTAGCTCAGATGTCACTGCCCAAAGATTCAAGATTACTTTCACTAGGAATATTACAATTTTAAAAGAAATAAATAGTTGTTTTTTTTTGGGGGATTTGGCTGCTAAGTTATATATATATATATATATATATATATATATATATATATATATATATATATATATATATATATATATATATATATATATATATATATATATGATCTCTATCTATATCATGATAACAAATGATTTTATCCCACAAAAAGTCTTTATTTATCCTACGCTACATAAACAAAAAGACGGCATTGTTACATTTAATTTCCTGCTCCTCTTGGAGCTTAGTGTCCCTTTAAATATAGGGTTATGTTTGCTGGGCAACCTGTTATAAACATTTAGGGGCATATTCACTTCAATTCGAACATGGCTTCGATGTTCGAATGCCCATGTTGTCGCCTTTTTTGCTAAGGAGTCTCCACTCCTGCATCCCTTTAAGGGATGACAGGGAATAGGAGCAGAGATTTCAGTCAGGACATCTCTGCGGACTGTTCCAGAGGCACATGGCGGCACCTTGCACTGATATAAACCTCCCTCTACATGTGAAGTTAATGCTGTCCTCTGTTCCACGGAGTAAGACTTGCTGGGTGTGTGCTTCTACTGTGTCTTATGTACAGTCTTGTGCAGCGGTCAGTCTCGCTTTCTCATTCAGGGATAACGCGACCACAATTGTTTAAGATCATAGGGGCACATTTATCAATCATCGGCAAAAATGAAAAATAGTTATCAATCCTTATCGCATGGATAAGGATTGAACTATTTCTCAAATTTATTAAAAACGGATCACAGAAACAGCAGTTCCGATAAACTGCTGTTTCTGTCATAAAAAAATTACACTTACCACTGCCTCTTCAGAACGCAATGTCTACGGATCTCCTCCAGATCTTCTTCATTTTTCTTTACTCTGGAACTGCACATGCGCAAAAAAACATCCCCGCTCTGTCTCTGCAACTATAATTGCAGAGAGAGCGGTGAGTGACAGGGAGGGATCATGTGATCCCTCCACACATGCGCTGTCCAGCTCTGCTCTTCGGAGCAGAGCTGACGGCCCTGAAATCTGACGTACATTATCAAGACAAGTTTCCGAAAAAAAATGTTTTTTCAGAACTTGTTAGATTGCGGCCAGGAGCAGTCACCATACTGTTGAATGGTGACTGCTCCCAAAAATAAAGAGGAGTGCAAAGCAGCAGATATCCACGATATCTGTTGCGATGCACCTTTCATAAATATGCGGAGGACACAGAGGGACCTTCATTTCCCGGTAAGAGCACTATCGTGCCTTCTTAAATATGCCCCATAGTGCGAAGTAGCAATATATTAAGACTAAGGTAGAAAAACTACAGGGATAGCAACTTAAGACATTGAATTGAACACAATGATAAAAATGTATAATAAATAGTAACTATACAATCCTCAAAGCGTCATCATCACGGAGGAATTTGACCATCTCTCCAAGCAGGGTAAAGCCTCTTCTCTTATGCCTCTAAATGGGACAAATGCTGTGGCTCTCAAATTTCCTTTTTTTTTTTTAAACATTTTTATTGAGTTTTACCAAGGTAAATACAGCATAACAAACTCTAAAATTTAAATTTTCAGCTATTGTAATAAATAATGTTTCCATGGTCTCATGTACAAGAGAAGACTTATAATGTCATGCCTACTCGCAGATGTTGCACGTGCTGTAAATCTGATGACATGTGGACGATCGTGGGATTTGTGTCCAGTCAGGACTCTGCTGATTAGGAAAATGCGGCTCAGTTCATTTCCCTTTCATTCATTGTATGTTGCCTTTTTCCCCCCCAGAGGCCATTTCATACAGCAGTTGGTGCCATCTGTCCCTGCAGTCCTCCATAGGTCTCTGCATAACACGCCTATGAGATTATCTAAATTGCTTCTGCTAGACCTAGATTTAAGGAAGTGCATATTTACCTTTAAGTTGTACACAGTGTGTCCTGGTATCCGTCTGCCGACCGTGGCCACGTCTTTTGCTTTCTAGGTCCTCTGCTTATCTATGTCCACAAGTATCTTCTGGGTACAGCTAATAGTTGACGCTTTTGTCTGTGTTTTAGGGTCACGTGGGATCATAAGGGGGATAACATGCTTTTGGATTTTATTACTAGCAGGTTAATAGGATTGATAGATCTATACATTAGCGGCCCTTATCTGTTTCTCTTACTGCCATGTTTTCTCTGCATGATCACATCTGTGGCCATCTTCCTGCTATTGATCCATAGGTAAAACATACTTGGACGTCCCTTTACCCTGGCTGTTAATTGCAATGGATTAAAAAAATGTGTAGATATTTGTCGCCGGTGTCGGATCAGAGGTCGGGAGTGGTTTGGGGATTTTTCGCTTGTAGCCTCAGTCGTTTATAGTTATGTACATGGGAATTACAGGGTTTGCCCATCTACCAAAACTCAAATTGAATCTCTTACAAATGCCCTTCTGTGAATTCAGGTCAAATCCTAGGAACAGATAATATGAACATTTCTGCCAGATGGCAGAAATACGTGGCAGAAAATGCAGATTTATTTAATAACCGTTGCAGGAGAATTGTTAGAGGTCAGTAGATTACCACCAAAAACCACCAGAGCCTGGGCAAACCCTTTAATTTTAGTTTTTTTTCCCTTCTATTATGGATACATGAGAATATGTTTGAGAACTATGGTTGTGTTTGATGCATGTATGGTCCTGTGACCAGGACTGGGCAACATGGGCTGAAATATAGAGAATCACGAGGAGCTCAGTGACCAGTCCCTCTAGTGACCTACATTTTATGGACAAAGGTATTCGGACGCTTGACCATTACACCAACAGGGACTGTAATGATATTGTATTCAAATACATATACACTGGGGCACAGTCATGTTGGAATAGAAAAGGGCCTTCCCGAAACTATTGCCACGAAGTTGGAAGCATAGCATTGTCCAAAATGACTTGGTATGCTGAACCATTAAGATTGCCCTTCACTAGAGATAAGGGGCCTAGCCCAAACCCTGAAAAACAGCCCCATACTGTTATCCCTCCTTGCTTACATTAATGACAGTGGAAGTTCGGAATTCTGCAGCTATGGAACCAACAGAGCTTTGGCGACTTTTATGTACCATGCGCCTTAGCAGTCGTTGACCCTGCTCTGTGATCTTACGTGGTTTATCGATTCGTGGCTGAGTTGCCGTTGTTCCTAAACGCTTCCACTTTCTAATAATATCACTTAGACCATGGGATATAGAGCAGGGATGAAATTTCTTGAACCGTCTTATAGCAAAGATGGTATCCTATAACAGTACCACGCTTGTAGTCACTGAGCTCTTCAGAACGACCCATTTTGTATCACAAATGTTTGCAAAAGGAGACTGCACAGCTTTGTGCTTGATTTTATACACCTCTGGTAATGGCTCTGATTGAAACACCTCAATTCAATAGTTAACAGGTGTGGCCAAATACTTATGTCCTTCTAGTGTACGCCACTGTTCTACAGAACTAGAGTACATATCACCATGTCAGGCAGACCTATATTGTTTTTCTACCCAAGCTTACGATAATCATCCCTTTAATACAAATGTTTGAAGGCTTACTAGAAGTATTTTACTTGAAACGGTCTCCCAGGCCAAATGTTACAGACTATGACAGGTCTTGAATCCTGTCTAGAGTAATACACTCCCCATAGTACCCCCAGAATTGCTGGCACTGTCTACACTGTATCAGATGTGAGTGCATCATACACAAGCATAAAAAGCCATAAGCTTTTAGATATAAACTTATTATTGATACAAGATGTTAATTCACATTGGATCACACAATTCACCACTCGCTCTAAATTTGCAGAATCATCCTATGTCATTTCAGTGTCATTTTCTTACAGTATCGTATAATCAACTGGAGACATGAATTTTCAATAAAAACAAAAAGAGTATTGAGATCCATTTTAAGAAAAATTGCAAATTACTGTGAACTTCTCTGCTGCCTTCTGCTAGAAAATAAGTCATGTTAACATTTTACTAAACCGTAAGATCTGGAGATCTGAGATAAGTGACGTTGGTGCAGAATTTTGCCCCATTTATATTTCTCAATGGAACAGACTGTTTCACAGAGGTGCAATTGGGGTTCTTTGCCATTTACTGGATAAAGTAAATTCTGCTTTTTGCAGACTTGATAGCCTGTTAGTAGACCTGGGAGGATGATGGTGTCTGCTCATTATGTTCTGGGGGCTGAGCAGGGCCGGATTAACCCTAGGGCTAACTGGGCTACAGCCCAGGGGCCTCGGCCATCCAGGGGGGCCCTTTAAAGTGCTCAGCAGCAGTATTGATCGATCGGGGGCGCCCACGGTGGCGATCAGTGCTGCTGAGCACTTTCACTGCGGCCCTTCCCCGGCGTGCCTCCATTCCCTTAATCCGGCCCTGGGGCTGAGGTATAATTTGGTAGGAGCCCGTGTAGAACAAGATGCAGTGAGGCTAACCCCAGTTTCCCTGTGTACTCTAATGCAGTGAATATTCTGTTTAATAATATTGACATTTTGGCTGTTCAGGTGCAATACTGTTACTTTTTACTTTGCTTAGGTTAACTGTTAGTGGGTTTTCGTACCATATTTTCAACCATAAAGGAGCAGAATAAAAAAGCTTTTTGCATAACATTATTGTATTAATTGGGATGTAAATTTTAAAAATATCTGATATCAGTGGACATCTCCAAGTTCTCTAGTCTCTCTGTATTACCTGTTGTTTTTGTACAATGTAAATTGTTTTTTACAATGACCTATGTTAATTCTATATATAGGGATTCCCAAATCTAATCTGAATTCATCATGAGCCGCAGTAAGCAATAAACGCCTCTATTAATCTGTTGCGGTGCGCAGGAGTGAGAGAATTACTGGGCTGTGAGGTGTGACCGCGCATAATATTCTTCCTCTACGGGTTACATACACATTGATTTTATCAGCTGTCCCCAGGCAGAGGAGTTTTTACTGACTAAGGAAACTCATCATCTGCTTGGAATAAGAATGAAGTGTCATTCATAAGAATGCAATAAGCTTATAGAGTTCAGTCTGGTACATCGGACCCCTCCGCGTCTGGCATTAATGCGGGGGAGTGACTGCTCTTTTTATTATGACTAATATTAGAATATAATAATTATGCTTCTCAGCTAAGCCTTTATATTCTGGCTTTGGCAATACCTGCTAAAAATCACACTGGTCTTTTTATCACATTAAAATAAAGCTTTTATCTAGCTATAGAAGCTTGTAACGTTCCTAAAATTTCAGTAGCCAAAAATATCTTCTTTTATACACTAATAGAGTGTGCGTTGAAACTGTACCCCTACAATGAGTGACATAAACTTTATTACGATAGTACAGTATTTCTCAACCCCAGTCCTCAGGACCCACTAACAGTGCAAGATTGCCAGGTGACCAGTGAAATAATTATACCACCTGCTACACTGTGTCAGTCAGTAATGAATACACCTGTGCTCCAGCAAGGAGATATAGAAAACATGTACTGCTAAGGCAGTGTTGGCTAACCTGTGACACTCCAGGTGTTGTGAAACTACAAGTCCCAGCATGCTTTGCCAATATATAGCAGCCTATTGCTGGAAGGGTATGCTGGGACCTGTAGTTTTACAACACCTGGAGTGTCACAGGTTAGCCAACACTGTGCTAGGGGGTCCTGAGGACTGGAGTTGAGAGAGACTGCGCTAGTAGAATACTCCTGGATAGATCGCCTTCCTCATATCATACAGCGTCAGGAGCAGCCTTCTAAACACTATTCACCTGCAATAATGACGCTCTATAGTCCGCACTGCAAGGAGAGTAGAACGCTTAATGTTCTCCTCGGCTGCAGATATTAACAAAGACTAACTCTCCCTGCCCCACAGAATAATCGCTTCAGCACAATGTTACACAGAATTTCTGCCTGACTGACTGCCAATCTCCTGCACTGGGTTGTCTAAAGCATTGCTGTGTCACTTTTATTAATTACAGCGCATTTGGCAGTGAACACTGCAAGGAGATGATGATTCACAGACAGAATGAGGCATTTTCTTCATTAGAATCTCTCTGTGCCATCTGTCACATATTTAAACGTGAGATATTCTGCCCTGGCAAAATGTATTGGGATAAACGGATCCCTTGTCTGTCTGCGAATTGCCGGCTCATGGAAATTTTAGGGGAAAAGTTTTTTTTTAAAAAAAATCATTGGATGCAGAGAGCAAATTTTTTTTAATATCAAGATAAAGTTGTCAAAACTGTATGGTCTCACTTGAAGGTGCAATCTCGTGTCAAAAAATAAATAAATGTGTTTCTTTAACATCACAAAGTAGACCGATCATTTTGTACATTTTTTGTTATTTTTGATTGATGTGATTTCCATGGCAACCACAGTCACGTGACACATGTAGTAAGCAGATAGGCTTTGGAACACCCCACTTATCACCATGCCCTCGCTCCCTTTTTTCTGTCAGCATTTGATCACAGAGGAGCTTTATGACTGACTGGCTCAGGGATCAGATTACACTTCCATTTATGAGACACAATCAGCCATTTCAGACATCTTAAAATTTCTCCCTAACAGATCAACTTTGCAAAGAGAAGACTGAGTTACAGGAAAATGAACACTTAACGGGCAAAATTTGCTGTTTAAATAAAATGTGGGATTGCATATTTAAATGTCAGAAAAGTTTTGTTTACCATTGTCATTTAGTATTTAAAGTTGCCCTCTGTATACTTGCCATATTTCTGTGGAAGTCTATTTCATATCTCAGCTGTGGAGTGAGGCTTTTGTTACACCCTTAACTAGTTTACAAATCGGTTACAAAAAATATGTCTTCCTGTGCTTACAGACCCTAATATGACAGCACAGACTGGGATTGTGCTTTGTGATTTGCCTGTTTGTAACTTGCAGTGTTATATTGGTGCAGGCAAACTTTTCATGTCTTAGAAATGTACTTCTTATTAAATGTGTTGGTGTATGAAATTACATTACAATGTTTATCATTTATTGTCATATGGAATTTAAAAAATGATTCTGAACATTCTACAAGGACCCCCCTTAGTACATTATCTTCATCTTTCTTTGTTTTCATTTTGCAGTTTGCTGTTTTGTGGTCCACAAGAGGTGCCATGAATTTGTTACTTTTACCTGCCCTGGGGCGGACAAAGGACCGGATACAGATGTAAGTACTGTCCAGCTGATTGTCCATGATGGCAGACTGTCATCTAACCTGTTTGTGTACACTGCTTTGTGCCAAATGTTTGTAGGAGGATAAGACTGTGACATTCCGTCACTAAGGCTTTAATTATTGACGTCTTTCCCTATCTTGCATAGCTCTTTCATTGTTAATCGTTTCACATTTAATTTCCAATTAAGCATAAATTTTCCCCTTACCACCTAGCTTTCCTTAAGACGGCTTCATGTGGTTTCCTATTTGCTATTAAATATAATAATAATTTTAAGAGCTATGTTGTACCCCTTTAATCTCCAGCGTCTCTTCTGGATTGGTGTATTTTCTATCATGATAGGGTGGGGGGGTTGAAGCCAGTTTGGAAACTACAATACAATTTGAAGAGTTGATGCTGCCAACATATTTCTGTAAACTTGTCTAATAAACATCATTCTTCAAGTACTTGGCTCTTAGGGTTTCATCCAGTAGAACAGGGGGCAGGTACTTACCACTCTGTATCTAGCGTAGAGTCATGCGAAAATCTGTGAGGGGCTTAAAATCCTAAACCATTTTCTAAAACTTAACAACTTGACTTGCTATTAGCTCCTAAATCAATGACAATGGGATGAATAAGAAAGACAGGGATCCAGATTTGGGTGATATGATGTTTATCAGGCAATGTGTAGCTGACTCACGATTACACCTCTGTATTTTATCTAAAATAACATATTATCTACAATATCAAACAGAAAAGGCATTGCAGCAAATAGTGTTTAACGTCATTCCTTTGACTGTAGTGTAAATATCACAGCTTTGTCAGGAAGGTTTGTTCCGTGCTATATGGACACTATACAATATGTACAAGCAAAGCTGTACAATAAAGTATACACTTATTTTCTATGACTGATCTATCATTTGTACCAAGTGTAATCTTGAACATACTTAACTAGCAGTTTTCCAGAAGACTTCTACACAGAGTTTCCAACTCGGAGACGTTCTAATTAGTCCTATTCTAGTGCTCACATCATTTTTATTTATCTAAAGTGCTTCGGCTAATCCTACTACACCAAAGTTTTATCAAGTAACCCGGCCCGTGACTGTATAGTATAGAAGGAGCAATTTAGGAGACTGCCCTTCTTCACACATCTTTCACCAGTTTATACATTGATCAGGCGCAGCAATAAAACCACCCGCCTAATATTGTCCCCCATCGTGCCCCCAAAACAGCTCTGACCCACCGATGCATGGACTACACAAGACCTCTGAAGGTGTCCTGTGGTATCTGGCACCAAGACGTTAGCAGCAAATCCTTAAAGTCCTGTAAGCGGTGAGCTGGGGCCTCCATGACTTTTTTTTTTCCAGCGCATCCCACAGATGCTCGATCGGATTGAGATCTGGGGAATTTGGAGGCTAAGTCAACACCTTGAAGTCTTTGTCATGTTCCTCAAACCATTCTTGAACAATTTTTGCAGTGTGTCAGGGTGCATTGTCCTGCTGAAAGAGGCCAGAGCAAACCTGGCAAGACTTTCCACTCAGTAAAATTTTAGTGATTTCTTTTAATTTAAACAACTTAACTTTAACCCCCTCACCACCTGCTGTTCTTGTGAGACCCCACTGCCAGTAGTAAAGACAGCGGGTGTATAAAGTAATAGGGTGGTAGACACACAAGCGGTTTTGTAAGCTGGAATGTGCCGGTCGTGTCAGAAACGTCATGGAGAGGCGAGAGAAGCTGCGTCCTGTGATTAGTTACCGCTGACTGTCTTGCGGCTGGCAGGCTGATTCATTTCTGTAGGATGAGAGCCAGAAGGTTCATTTATCACCCAGGGAGTAGATCTATTGGGGGGAAAGGAGAATGTTTTCTAATTAGGAAGTGGCCTGAAGTCTAAATCATGTTTGTCATTGTCTGGACTGGCAGCTGTCACAACACTCGTTAAGCTTCTGGAAAGAGACAGGTATATTATCTAATAAGGCATGCCCATGACTGTGGGTCTTGTCTGTGTACGGCGGATCTCCACAAGAGAGGGCTCTTGTTTCCAGTGACCAGGATTGTTTTTTAAAGGGAATTTATACTTCTAGACTACTCTACAAACAGTATGTTTGTTTTTTTTATATCAAGATATATTATAGCATTTTCTAAATGTCTGCTAAAGGACAGTGTGCCAGGTAATACTTCATACTTACCAGGACAGTGGATTAAAGTTCAGTTTGCATTCTTGCTTAGATAATATAAAATGACAATAAGGGCTGTTTATACATCATCATCATCATCATCATTTATTTATATAGCGCCAACATATTCCATAGAGCTTTACAATTGGGGACAAACACAGTAAGAAACAAACTGGGTAAAACAGACAAAGAGGTGAGAAGGTCCTGCTCGCAAGCTTACAATCTATGGGACAATGGGAGTTTGACACATGAGGTTAAGTCTATATCTAGAATATCCTCCCCCCCCCCCCCCCCCCTCCCCCCTTTCAACATGATGCTTCGCCCTGCATGGTATATTTGTGTCATAGATAATGGGAGAGAGTATTTACAGGGAAGAGTCGTTCTCAGAATATTGCTGAAATTGGCTCCTCTGTGATTACAGTTGTTTGTTATCCAGCTCGAGTTGCATTGATTTTGCTCCTGAACACATCGGTTGCCCAGCGGATCTGTGTGGCCGAATTTTAAGGAGCTGAGCTCAGAGTTAATGAGGCTGTGTATACTGCTGACCAGGCATGGAATATTGAACATGTGTGGTCAGGGCCTTGGCTGTGTTGAATCACTGTTGTGCGCTGCTCAGGACCGCAAGTAATTGCAGTAAACTGATACACAATGGAATAAGCAGCTGTATTAATATCGATAATACGAGGAGAAACGGTAGCAGCTTGGTACTGAATGGTTCGTTTAACGTCAAGCCAGACATTTTCCACCGACCGCAAAACTGACGACTGGAAACCAAACAATTGGCACAAACTTTTCCCACTGCTCTGAAAGAGAGAGAGCGCCTCTCCTCCGCAACTGGTGTACCTCTGTAATCAATGGTGCATGAGAAGGAGGAAGTACCCCCTAGTATTAACATAAATATCTTAATTCTTTTTGGTGCAATCACATTATTATACAATTGAAGCATAGACATTGCAATCTAATTTTTTTTTTTTTTTTTTTATTGGTCTGTAATTTTGAATTTTTTTTTTTAGTTTGGATTTGGCAGCAAAAAAAGCCAAGCAAACATTTTTAGAGTATATGCAATATAGGACGTTTGTAAAATAGTTAGGCTTAAAGTATATGATTACAGCACACGTTTCTCAGGTGGCTTTAATTAACTGTTAACGTTTGGATGAAAAGTTTCCAATGACAATAATCTGATTATGATCGGCAGTGGGTCCTGGGAAGGGAATGGTCCGGCAGTGGGTCCTTGGAAGGGAATGGTCCGGCAGTGGGTCCTGGGAAGGGAATGGTCCGGCAGTGGGTCCTTGGAAGGGAATGGTCCGGCAGTGGGTCCTGGGAAGGGAATGGTCCGGCAGTGGGTCCTGGGAAGGGAATGGTCCGGCAGTGGGTCCTGGGAAGGGAATGGTCCGTCAGTGGCTCCTGGGAATGGTATGGTCCGTCAGTGGCTCCTGGGAATGGTATGGTCCGGCAGTGGCTCCTGGGAAGGGACTGGTCCGGCAGTGGCTCCTGGGAAGGGACTGGTCCGGCAGTGGCTCCTGGGAAGGGACTGGTCCGGCAGTGGCTCCTGGGAATGGTATGGTCCGGCAGTGGCTCCTGGGAATGGTATGGTCCGGCAGTGGCTCCTGGGAATGGTATGGTCCGGCAGTGGCTCCTGGGAATGGTATGATCCGGCAGTGGCTCCTGGGAATTGTATGGTCCGGCAGTGGCTCCTGGGAATGGTATGGTCCGGCAGTGGCTCCTGGGAATGGTATGGTCCGGCAGTGGCTCCTGGGAATGGTATGGTCCGGCAGTGGCTCCTGGGAATGGTATGGTCCGGCAGTGGCTCCTGGGAATGGTATGGTCCGGCAGTGGCTCCTGGGAATGGTATGGTCCGGCAGTGGCTCCTGGGAATGGTATGGTCCGGCAGTGGCTCCTGCGAATGGTATGGTCCGTCAATGTACTACATCCAGGGATTAGAGTGATTTTGTAATGTATCCTGGGAATCTCGTAGTCTTGCAATGTACATAATCCTAGGTTAGGAGTGGTCCAGTAATGTATCCTGGTAATGCTCTCGTGTAGTAATGTACACTGTCCTGGGATTACAGTGGTCATCTAGTGCTATGTGAGGCCATCTATTAAAGCCGGACCTGCAGATGGTGTTCTTCCAGCTGACCTCTGCAGAAAACCTAGGATAGAATCTACTTAGTGTGAGCATTATTTGCCTTATTAAAAATGTAATAATCCCATGCTTTATTGCTTGGGGATTTCCAACTTTTTCTCATTGTCTAAATGTGACCATTATTTGTTTCCTCCAACCTCCCATTTAACCCACAGCTACCTTCTTCTGCCCTGGGTGCTGAGAGAGCTCTCCGAATAATCCAATTAGATGAATTAAGTAGGAAGTTGGATAAATCTCTTCTGCCACAGAGCTAGAAATTTGAAAGGGGGAAACAAAGGAGAAAAAAAAAATCCATTGTGTTGTTTGTTTGCGGCAGAAACGATTTAGTGTGATTATTACCAGGTATAATATGTGAGACATGAATATACTGTATACCATGCAAGGTATAAGAGCAGTTTATAAAATTAATATCGCTATATTGACATTAGACTTTTGATAATTGCTGTACATTTTTCACCCTTTTGCAAATGGATATTTTTTTTTAATATATAGATAGATAGAGAGAGAGAGAGAGAGAGAGATATACAGATAGAGATAGATATACAAATATAGTATGGATTCCCTATCTTGGTTGTCCAGCTTGGGTATACATGCTATATTACCAGGAGGGTAATAAGCATTCACTTGTACTGGAAGGGTTAAAAGATGATGCAGTTTTGGCAGGAGTAGCTGTTTCTGTAACATTTGTTCTAGTGCTGTTCACTTGTTACATGGTGTATGCCTACGGCACAGTTACTGCTAAATTATTAAATAAAAATGACAGCTTCGGTGTGAACTCAAGGAGAACTGCCTTGGTTCACAGTTGGTAGTTTGACAACTTGTGGGTAATGGAGAGAAGTTGTAGTGTGACAAAAAACATCCAGTATTGACGTCAGTGCTGTACACCCCTCAACCTCGGAGTGATGCCAGCAGACTCTCTCAGCGCCCTCCGTGTGTCATGGTGTCGGTGTGGTATATGGGTTGAGTAAGTGTATGTGACAGGTTGATAGAATGTCCGCGGTTACAGTCTGCGTTGGATTAGAACACTCGCAGTCAGTGGTTGAAGTGGAAATTTAGAAGCGGCGGTATGGAAAATGTAAGTGAACGGAATATGATGGTTTTACAATGAAGGTAGTATGAGAATTGATGGCATGATACACTTCCAACACCACTCACAGTACAGTTTACATTTTGTTTAGCAGTTTGCAAAAATACAAAGCAGTTTCCTTTGTTGCAGTCTGTCGCTAAGAATTTAAGTGAAAAGGCAATAAAAATAATGAATTGCTGACATGTTCAAGGTACATGGTACTGTCTTAACTTCCTGCGCACATTGCCATATTTACATGAATGTTCATTCAACATCACAAGTCTCTGAATTGAGTTGAACCGTAACGTATAAAAGTTGGAAGCTGTTTTCATAGAAATCGCCAAACTGTGGGACACCATCAGATGAAGTATATTAAAGGAAAGCCAACCCTAATTATTGAAATTGTTATATATATGGCACGAAGGCAAAATACATTGTCCAGTCTTACCCCAACTTTCCACGCCAATTGTTTTTAAATGTAAAGTATTCTGGAGTATTTCCTACTCCTTGTAACAGAAATAAATTAAGTTACATGATACCGCTCTTGGGCAATGGCTGAAACGCGACACAATCCTCTTCTCATTTTAGAATCTAGAATGTTTAGGAGAATCGCTTTCTTCATTCTGTAACCTATTTTCTCAATAGTTTCTGATAACAATTGGTTGAAATCTGCAGCAATTATATGGGATAATTGACCTATGATGCTTCATCCTCAGGATAAATGTTACTCATTGTCTGTCTTTAAAAGGCCCCCTCTCTTTCAGGCAGTGATGTGCTTCCTCACGTTGGAAAATAAAAGTTAATTAATCGGGGACTAGGTTTACCCTTGTGGAAGCCTATACTGGAACATCTGTGAACACGCAGATTCACTGGTTGGTTATTAAAACCTTTCACAGAGTCCTTTTATTCTATGACCTCGCCAGGGACTGATGAGAACCCCGTTTTCAAATCATTGTCCTTTATTCACTGCTTTACAGAAAATGTTTAATCGGTAATATTGGTCCCTGCCCTAGTGTGTAAATTCTCCATCATCCATATGAGTGCACACTATATGAAACTACCAGTATGGCTTGGACTGAGAGAGAAATGGCGCGCCCACACAGGAGTACGTGGACTATACACAGATCGTGTCCTGTCCAGAAGGAAGCTATTTGTCCAGTGCTGCTCACGGAATCCCAGCACATCGCAGTACAATTATATTCCACCTGTGACAGATGTTAAACTTCTCTGCTGGTCCTTCATTTATCTACAAGCAGTGTTTATGTACGTCACATTGCTCAAAACGTGTAAACATACATATTCAGCGTTAACGCTGTGTCTCCGTATTTGTGCACCTCACCTCTCCGCTTGCAGCGTAGGCTTGTGCAACTGGTGACGTGGGAGCGTAAGGATTTTGAACACTTTTGGAATCTAAA
Organism: Mixophyes fleayi; assembly: GCF_038048845.1. NCBI lineage: Eukaryota > Metazoa > Chordata > Amphibia > Anura > Limnodynastidae > Mixophyes > Mixophyes fleayi. The sequence goes on along the minus strand of NC_134407.1, from coordinate 200,790,286 downwards.
TAGATTTCACAAAACGTTTCCGCAAATGATTTAACAGAAAAAAAAAAAGAAACAAGCTTGAATGATATTTAAAAAGTATTCATTCCACATTACATTACCTCAAGGTCATACAAAAACAAGTCAGAGATCTGATTTATAGATCTGGGGAAGGATACAACACCAGTGTAAAGGCATTGATCATGCCACGGAGCTCAGTGCAGTCCATTGTAGACAAGTGGAAGACTTATGAAACTACATCCACACTGCCTAAGGGGCACATTTATCATTAATCGGCAAAAGTGAGAAATAGTTATCAATCCTTATCGCAAGGATAAGGATTGAACTATTTCTCAAATTTATTAAAAAGGGAACACAGGAACAGCAGTTCCGAAAAACTGCTGTTTCTGTGATAGAAAAAATCACACTTACCCCCCTCTTCGGATGCGCTGTCTCGGTATCTCCTCTTCGTTCCTCTTCCTTCAATTGCGCATGTGCAGTGCACATGCGCACAAAGTCCCCACTCTGTCTCTGCAACGATAGTTGCAGAGAGAGCGCGCTGAGTGACAGGGAGGGATCATGTGATCCCTCCACACATGCGCTGTCCAGCTCTGCTCTTCGGAGCAGAGCTGACAGCAGTGGTTTTCTTCAATTCTGATAATGTACGCCAGCTTCAGCTGACGTACATTATCAAGACAAGTTCCCGAAAAAAAATTTTTTTTCGGGACTTGTTAGATTGAGGCCAGGAGCAGTCACCATTCTATTGAATGGTGACTGCTCGCAAAAACGATCAGGAGTGCAAAGCAGCAGATATCCATGATATCTGCTGCGATGCACCTTTAATAAATTTGCGGAGGGCACATCGGGACTTTAATTCCACGGTAAGTGCACAATAGTGCACTACCGTGACTTGTTAAATATGCCCCTAAGTCTGGCTGACCCCTATATTTAGTTACCGGACAAGAAGTGCACTTACCAGAGATGCTACTGGCATTGAGCAAGCTACAGAAGTCAGTGGCTGCGATAGAACGTACAATATCTTGTAGTACAATATATGTACAATATATTTGCAGTCCACAAAAAGAGCCTTTAGAAAAAGGTCACAATGAAGTACTGAGAGACCCGTTTCCTTACCCGTATAGAGTTTGCAAAACACCATCTAGAATATATACTGCAGAGATGTGGGGTGAAAAGAAATCTTGTGGTCTGATGAGAAGCAAGAGGTCTGAATGCTATGTATGGTGCAGATCAAACACTCTACACCAGTGAGACAATACTGTCCTCACCGTGAAGCAATAGGAGTGGTAGCATCGTATTTTGGAAAAGCTGCTGATCTGCAGGGTCTGGTGATCATGACCGATGACAAGGTCACTTGTGTTGATTACAGAGAAATCCTGGACCTAAAACTGCTACTCTGAGCTGAAGCTGGGAGAAAGTTTGTGTTACAACATGACAGTGATCCAAATCTCACAGGAAGCGGAACACTAGGGTGGCTTAAAATGAAGGAAATAGTTGTCTTTGAGGGGTACAGTCACAGCCATGACTTTAATCCCACTGAAAATATGTAGTGAAACATCAAAAACTTTGTCAATTGTTGTTCCACCATAACCAGACCCAACATGCGCAATTTAACTTTTTTTCTGTGTTGAAAGTTAATAAAACTTATTCAAAGAACCTGTTATATGTCATATCTCATCATCAATTCCACGGTGCTGTACAGAGAATATTCGTCATTCACATCTGTGTCTGCCTCATTGGAGCTTACAGTCTAAATTCCGTACACACACACAGACGTGTTAATTTTGTCGGCAGCCAATTAACCTACCAGTATGTTTTTGGGGTGTGGGAGGAAACCGGAGCACCCGGAGGAAACCCACGCAAACACTGGGAGAACATATAAACTCCTCACAGATATGACCATGGTTGGGAATTGAACTCATGACCCCAGTACTGTGAGGACAGATGTGCACTGAGGTTTTACTAGTTAAGGGGCTTCTATGGTAATACAATGTCTTCTCTGCTCATAGTTTCTCATACCCTATATATATATAGTCTGGTACCCTTGTTAATGCAAGGTGTATAAAACCTCATTGTAAACACTACTGGGCATGGTCTTTGTTTAAAAATACTTTGTGTCTCGCTGCACATTCTATCACTGCATAAACCAGTGGTCAGTAACTTCAGGTTCCGCATGGGCGGTCCTCTGACGCTCAAAAGGGCCGCGCATCGCCCTTAATCACAATTATACATTAAAACAATAAATTTTAATAAAAAAAAGAAACGCCTATCTATAATAAATGCTATGATGAATGATGACATTTATAGTTTTGATGGCGCTACTTGGAAGGGGCAGCACACAGAATCATGGGTAGTTATTTGTGATTGGCTCGCTGCTTTCTGGTTTCCTTTGCTTCTTGGACTCCTTGCCCCATATTGACCATCACTGTCACTAACATATCACACCAGTCACTGTCAAAGCTGTAAGATGTGGCTTTATCTGATTATAATGGAGGAAATTCTCAATTAGTTATTTATTTTTTAAAAAATAGTGCTGATTTACTGTTGGAGAAAGAGTTTAGGAAATTTTATTCTTCTCTGAAGCTGAATTAATTGGCGTCCTGAGCATTTTTTTTCTACAATTTTAAGAGATGTATTGTAGATGCAGGTCATGTCCTTTCGCAACTTGCTTGCAAACAATCTGGTGATCAGTCTGTAGTAGCAGTGTTTTTTTTTTGAGAAAGTAAATTGTTTGGAAATATCAGAATTAAAGGAAGTCATTTGTTACACAAATGTTTCCGATTTTGCAGTGCAGGCTTCACAATGTGAATTCAGCCTATTATTTCTCAGGGATGTTCCCATTCATGGCTGAGGGGGAATCCTTCGAGGTGTTGCTGTGAACTATACACTCTTCCTGTGTTCTGCGGCTGCTGATACTTTATCACCTCCTCCCTAGTGACCTCCCGCCTCCTCCTGTCTCATCACAGATGTGTAGCAGGTTCCTCCGCTGTCAGAATCCGCCTGCGGTCCTTTGTGTCTGGCTGCTTATTGGTGTCTGTCAAACGAGAAGACTTCAGCTCCCATTCACCTTTAAAAATATTACCCAAGTTGTTTGTTTACATGATTTATAGCCAACGCCAAACAAATATTATTTCCCCTAACATATTTCACATACCACACATGCACACTTGACACAATCAGTATGCAATTCTATATGTAGTCATTCAACATACAGGAGACAGAGCACACAGAAATGGGAGTGGCGCTGTGTTATTTTCATTAAAAACATGATCATAAACAGAACATTAATAGAGCATAGAGAGACTGATTGTTACAGCGCAGTTACCCACACATAGTCCGAAAATAATTTTAAATACAGCACAATAGAGGCCGTACTGGGCAGCTGCTCCAGCATACAGAAAAATATAATTAGTACTGTGCAGTTTTCCATACATTTATATTAGGAACAGATACTAAGAATTACATCCAGCACACAAAGTACTGGGCAGTTACCTAGGCGACAGATTATGATAAATTCAGCATTTAAAATTTGAGAAGTAGTACTCAGTGACTAGTCAATTTGTATAGTTATTATAACCCATATTGTTAGAATTATTATAACGCTGTTATAAAACATTACCGGGAATTATTTTGTCGGTAATATATATGGTAACTATACAAACATGAGCTGAATGGGATATGACTAGGGTTTAATCAGATTTTTCAGAACTACCGGCCTATTCTACAATAATCTTTCCGCAAGGACCTGGCCACTATTATATACCCGTGTAAAGTTGGCCATGTCTCTTACAATCAAACTTCCTTTCACATTAATGTGGAGTTTCGGACTATGTATGAGTTTCTGAAGTACTGGCACTTTGTGTTTATTGTTCTGTACTGTCTTACCCTGTATAGTCTACTGTTTGTACCATGTACAGCGCTGCGGAAACCTTGTGGCGCCTTACAAATAAACGATAATAATAACAGTCACAGAATGCCTGAAATAGACCATTTTTATTCATCTATCGTTCGGACCCCTTACCATAAGATCTATTACACGTGCCATGGTAGTCGGATTTGGTGTAACTGCAGTAAATTGGTCCCAGGCATGGTAATGCTGTTTACTTGCATTAGTCTATATGGACGGCTTTATGAAGGCTGAAAATCCTTTACAAAGTACTCTGAAATCCCCTGGGCATGAGAATTGTAACTGGGTCAAAGCTTCTATTTGAATACAGGCAAAAGGCAGTTTTAACATCTTTAAATATTTCCGTAGACTGAAATATTCAACGATACTGGGCTTGTGTAATAAGAAAACACTGGGCCCCCGAGCGTTGTTTGTGCTGCTGCAAATGTTTATCCGGGTTTCACTAAACTGAACAGTTCAGACATGGCCTGGATAAGTACAGAATGGGTCTGCAGGGCAGGTATCGTGTTATCGGGGTCAGAGGACGTGTCCTAGCTCCCGGCACAGATCCTACACCACACACTCGGTCATAGGGACATCTGACGGTGGTCTGTACCAAACAATCTGCTGCTACATCATGGGTGACTTCTGGAGGAAACACATCTCTATTTAGAACCTTCTGTACTCAACATTCTCACAAGGAAGCTGTAAGACCACCTAGTCGGAGCTTTATTGTCGGGCCTGACGTTCCGGGTCAATCTATCAAAATAAGCCCAATAGATGAGTCCAACCTAAACGTCCTAACAGATTCTCGCATTTCATTTATTGCATGGCATGACAGGCCGCAGGAGCCAGATAGTCCTGTATCCCAAAACTCACGTTGGAAAATGTCAGGTACACTTTGATGGTGGAAGGGTGTAAATACGCATGTTATGCGCCGTGTTGTCCATTACGTCCTTGGTTCACTGCAATCTCCATCTTTGGCGGGGCTGCCAACCTATATATGTACTTAATTGCAATGGTCGTCTTTAGTAAATATAAACTTGCAAAAAAAAAAAGAAGAATTAATGAGAACTGCATTGTATGAAGAATAAGAGAAATTGTCCCTACTTCCAACTGTGCAATACATTTGCAGGGAAAAAAATATTTAAAACCTGGTATTTTGGAACAAGCAGTAACTGTGTACTGCATACTATGTATAGGCTACGTTTTTAATGTGAATAAAATGTTGATTATATTTTGATGATTCCTTGAAAAACTAAAATTCTGAATTGTACATAGATATACGGCAGGAGAGATGTATTTGTCATTCTAATTGTTTCCTTTGGGTGGTTTAGGAAGGTGATGTTTTTTTTTTCATTTTGGACCGTCTTCTCACTAGCTATGTTGTACACACGTGTGTATACCTACATTACATTACTTTGTAGTCATTTGTTGTTCTGATTTGTTAGAAGTACCTTTTTAGATAGTGGGAAGCATCACAGGCTTTCTGTATGTGCTGTCTATTTGTATGATTTATTTTTTTTATCGTGTTAACTTTAAACCATTTCCAGTTTGGAAAGTTAGGGCAGCCACGTATGTTTTTTTTTAAGGTTCACAGCTAGATCTAGAAATACTCCTTTCGCATATAGGGGCACATTTATCAATATTCTCAAAAAGTGAAAAATAGTTTTCAATCCTTATCGTATCGATAAGGATTGAACTATTTCTCAAATTTATGAAGAACGCGACACAGAAACAGCAGTTTCGATAAACTGCTGTTTCTGTGATTAAAAAAAATAATACTTACCCCGCCTCTTCGGAATGCGCTGTCTCCGTATCTCCTCCTTGTCTTCTTTGTTCTTCTTCATACTGCAACTGCGCATGTGCAGTTCGAAGACCTGGGCATGTGCACAAACATCTCTGCTCTATAGTTGGAGAGAGAGCGGTGAGTGACAGGGAGGAATCATGTGATCCCTCCACACATGCGCTGTCCAGCTCTGCTCTTCGGAGCAGAGCTGACAGCACTGAAATTTTTCAATTATGATCTACGCCAGCTTCAGCTGGCGTAAATTAGCATAACTTGGCATAACCTTTTTTCGGAACTTGTTAGATTGCGGTAGGGAGCAGTCGCCATACTATTAAATGGTGACTGCTCCCAAAAAAAAGGAAACCGAATGCAAAGCAGCAGATATCCGTGATATCTGCTGCGATGCACCATTCATAAATATGCGGGACACTCCAACTTGCGTTGGAGTTACGGTAAGTGTGTAAAAGTTTGATAGCACTACTTCTTAAATATGCCTTCTGTGCATCCTTAAAGATCATGTATAGAGTACACAGAATGCAGACATCCGCTACCTCTTTGTTTAGACAAGTGTGACTATCACCAAGCGAATGTCCCATCCTTCAAGCCTGGAACTGCTCCCAAGGGTGATGTGTCTACGTTTGGAAAATCACATGGTGGACAGAGTTTCTTTAAAGTCCAACTTACTAACACGTTAGTACCAGCCCCTTTATTAGGGAAAATGTGACTAAAATGTTTTCTCCCCTAAAAGTAACCCTGGAAGATTGTCTATAGTCCTAAAGAGCAATTCCCGACCTCTGAGAATGTGAAAAAAAAATCACTTTTTTTTGCATTGAGACAAAAGCTGTTGCACGCAAATTCCGCTGCATTTGCACAAAAACTGGAATGTGACATCACAAAGCAGCGTTTGCACGCCAAGATTCCACTTTTGTAAACAAGACTCTTCCGTGTGTTTTTGAATATGTAATATGTCCTCAGACATCCATTGTGGTGCTGTCTCCAGTCAGCAAAATCTCTTCCCAGTATGTCTACCAGTGTTCACAGTTACAGACGGGCCATCAACGTAATCAGAGGATTTACTGTTCGCTGAAGAGGAAACTGACTACATTTCTGAATTTTAATGTTGATTTTTCCTTCGGGTGAAATATGGTATTATATTGCAGAGCTCTTCATTAGTGAATGATTGTCGGGGGCTGCATAATTTGTGGCGTCCTATAGATAAATGATGATAAATGCGTTTTACGGGCCACAGCTAAGAGTCCCTTTTGCCGGGAATAATATAACAGCTGTTAATTATTTGTGCTGTTACCTTTTTCATTTTTTTTTTTTTTTTGTAGCATACAATAAATGCATTTTCTTAAACACTAATGGATGCAGAAAACTGAAATTATTCCATTACATTGAGCCGTCCTGGAGTCGGGACAATACAATGGCTGCCTGTCACTGATCACAGGTCCTACAAACGTGACAATACACAGACCGTATTCTTGCACATCCCAAAACCAGGCCTGATAAATGTTTGAAATTAAGTTATGTGCAGGAAAAGGAGGATGGTGGTCAATATTCCCGACAGTATGAAAAGTTGGATCAAATATTCAGTGCAGTAATTAAGTTTCTGAGATGTTACCGCTGTTGTTTGTGTGTCTAGAAGCCATTAGAGAGCCGGAAGATGGGCTGTAATGTTGTTTTGTTGTTTTTTTAGTTCATCCACAAGCCATGGCTTCCTGCCCAGCCAATCCTCAGGCCTTTTGCCGGCATGATATAACAGCATTTTAATCCTGAAATCTCTTTCTAATAACACTGTATTATATAAGTATGGGCTAGTGGTAATAATGATATCATTGGAGATAATTCCACTGACTTTAAATAAAGCTTCCCCATATATACACCATAGCTACCATATATTTTTCTATATTAATGTTTTTAAATGGGGAAAAAATATATGTAGGTATATGTGTGTGTGTGGCGGCCTCTGTAGGTGGTTGTTCACCTCTTGGTGACTGAATGTGTGGCCCTGGCACTAGGACCCCGAGGATGCCAACCAGGAATGGTTGTTTAGCAACGTAAGACTGGCGTGAGCTGGTGAGGACTTGTGTGATGAGAGAGTGACAGCCAGGGACCTGGACAGAGTTGGAGGTCCCAGGATCCCACAGAATCTGTGGGGGTGGGAGTGCGGTCTGTGGCCAAAATTACAATGCAACAGAATATCATCATCATCCTCACCATTTATTTATATAGCGCCACTGATTCCGCAGCGCTGTACAGAGAACTCACTCACATCAGTCCCTGCCCCATTGGAGCTTACAGTCTAAATTCCCTAACATACACACACACACACACACACACACACAGAGACTAGAGTCAATTTTGATAGCAGCTACCAGTATGTTTTTGGAGTGTGGGAGGAAACCGGAGCACCCGGAGGAAACCCACGCAAACACGGGGAGAACATACAAACTCCACACAGATAAGGCAGTGGTCGGGAATTGAACTCATGACCCCAGTGCTGTGAGGCAGAAGTGCAGAGCTGACAGCACTGAAATTTTTCAATTATGATCTACGCCAGCTTCAGCTGGCGTAAATTAGCATAACTTGGCATAACCTTTTTTCGGAACTTGTTAGATTGCGGTAGGGAGCAGTCGCCATACTATTAAATGGTGACTGCTCCCAAAAAAAAGGAAACCGAATGCAAAGCAGCAGATATCCGTGATATCTGCTGCGATGCACCATTCATAAATATGCGGGACACTCCAACTTGCGTTGGAGTTACGGTAAGTGTGTAAAAGTTTGATAGCACTACTTCTTAAATATGCCTTCTGTGCATCCTTAAAGATCATGTATAGAGTACACAGAATGCAGACATCCGCTACCTCTTTGTTTAGACAAGTGTGACTATCACCAAGCGAATGTCCCATCCTTCAAGCCTGGAACTGCTCCCAAGGGTGATGTGTCTACGTTTGGAAAATCACATGGTGGACAGAGTTTCTTTAAAGTCCAACTTACTAACACGTTAGTACCAGCCCCTTTATTAGGGAAAATGTGACTAAAATGTTTTCTCCCCTAAAAGTAACCCTGGAAGATTGTCTATAGTCCTAAAGAGCAATTCCCGACCTCTGAGAATGTGAAAAAAAAAATCACTTTTTTTTGCATTGAGACAAAAGCTGTTGCACGCAAATTCCGCTGCATTTGCACAAAAACTGGAATGTGACATCACAAAGCAGCGTTTGCACGCCAAGATTCCACTTTTGTAAACAAGACTCTTCCGTGTGTTTTTGAATATGTAATATGTCCTCAGACATCCATTGTGGTGCTGTCTCCAGTCAGCAAAATCTCTTCCCAGTATGTCTACCAGTGTTCACAGTTACAGACGGGCCGTCAACGTAATCAGAGGATTTACTGTTCGCTGAAGAGGAAACTGACTACATTTCTGAATTTTAATGTTGATTTTTCCTTCGGGTGAAATATGGTATTATATTGCAGAGCTCTTCATTAGTGAATGATTGTCGGGGGCTGCATAATTTGTGGCGTCCTATAGATAAATGATGATAAATGCGTTTTACGGGCCACAGCTAAGAGTCCCTTTTGCCGGGAATAATATAACAGCTGTTAATTATTTGTGCTGTTACCTTTTTCATTTTTTTTTTTTTTTGTAGCATACAATAAATGCATTTTCTTAAACACTAATGGATGCAGAAAACTGAAATTATTCCATTACATTGAGCCGTCCTGGAGTCGGGACAATACAATGGCTGCCTGTCACTGATCACAGGTCCTACAAACGTGACAATACACAGACCGTATTCTTGCACATCCCAAAACCAGGCCTGATAAATGTTTGAAATTAAGTTATGTGCAGGAAAAGGAGGATGGTGGTCAATATTCCCGACAGTATGAAAAGTTGGATCAAATATTCAGTGCAGTAATTAAGTTTCTGAGATGTTACCGCTGTTGTTTGTGTGTCTAGAAGCCATTAGAGAGCCGGAAGATGGGCTGTAATGTTGTTTTGTTGTTTTTTTAGTTCATCCACAAGCCATGGCTTCCTGCCCAGCCAATCCTCAGGCCTTTTGCCGGCATGATATAACAGCATTTTAATCCTGAAATCTCTTTCTAATAACACTGTATTATATAAGTATGGGCTAGTGGTAATAATGATATCATTGGAGATAATTCCACTGACTTTAAATAAAGCTTCCCCATATATACACCATAGCTACCATATATTTTTCTATATTAATGTTTTTAAATGGGGAAAAAATATATGTAGGTATATGTGTGTGTGTGGCGGCCTCTGTAGGTGGTTGTTCACCTCTTGGTGACTGAATGTGTGGCCCTGGCACTAGGACCCCGAGGATGCCAACCAGGAATGGTTGTTTAGCAACGTAAGACTGGCGTGAGCTGGTGAGGACTTGTGTGATGAGAGAGTGACAGCCAGGGACCTGGACAGAGTTGGAGGTCCCAGGATCCCACAGAATCTGTGGGGGTGGGAGTGCGGTCTGTGGCCAAAATTACAATGCAACAGAATATCATCATCATCCTCACCATTTATTTATATAGCGCCACTGATTCCGCAGCGCTGTACAGAGAACTCACTCACATCAGTCCCTGCCCCATTGGAGCTTACAGTCTAAATTCCCTAACATACACACACACACACACACACACACACAGAGACTAGAGTCAATTTTGATAGCAGCTACCAGTATGTTTTTGGAGTGTGGGAGGAAACCGGAGCACCCGGAGGAAACCCACGCAAACACGGGGAGAACATACAAACTCCACACAGATAAGGCAGTGGTCGGGAATTGAACTCATGACCCCAGTGCTGTGAGGCAGAAGTGCTAACCACTTAGCCACCGTACTGAATATGAGTGAAATGGGACAGGTTTGGGAGAAATTAGCTCAGAATTTGACTGTATGATAGAGAGGAGAGCTCAGTCAGGGGGAATGTACTGCATTACCTGCTTAGACTATAACGGTATGACTGAGAGACGCGGCATCTGAGCGAGCGAGTGACTCCAGAGATATCCTGCTGGGAGCAGAGTAGCAGCAAACATTGAAGTGTTACCACCGCAGAGGAGGGGTGAGCGGGGCTGAGAGAACATTAGCAAGTATCAGAGCCCAAACAAATGAATAGTCACCCCCACAGAGGAGGGGTGAGCGGAACATTGCTGAGAGAATGGATGTGCACTTAGGCACCACTTTTAAATGCGACTATCCTACTAACATATCCATGTAATGGACAAGATCCCTGCAGGAGAAGATAAGGAGCTGTATATGTTTGATTTATTATAGCAACCATTTAAGATTGTGCTGGAGGGACTGAGTGTCTAAAGGTTTCTATTTTGCAATATAGAGATGGTCCGGCACCCAGCTTGCTGGGACAATTATTGTATTGTATTATTGTACACAGCAGATATTGCTGTAAAACCCACAGATGCAGGAACCCTCTGGTTACATAAATTCTACCATTAAAGCGGCAGCTCAAACCAAGCTCCCAGTTCTGCATGTACTGAGCACAGTTCCATTGTGATAACCTATAAGCCATACGTTGTAACTATTAAAAAAAAAAATGACTTCTTGCCATGATAAGTGTTTATTTGGTAAATAGGCTCCTAAAACTTGAAAAATAAATAGAAACTTCTCCAAGGTGAGAAAGGATAGGTAGTTTGATGATTTAAATTATCATTTAAATTATTGTTGAAGTTATTTAAATACTGGGTAGTTTCCTTTTATTTAGTGAGGAGTCAAATAGTGAATCCTAATCAGTCTACAGTATAAAGTATTGCCTCAAAAGACCATATTTTATTCCACTCATTTATAGCCCACTGCATATATTATTATTCTTACTACCTTATAAAGAGATAGCATTTTACATTATACCACAGCAATATTTGCAATAATTGATGACCGTGTGTTTTCTCTGTGTATATAAATCAGTTCTGTATGACTGTAATAAAAGCCATTTTTTTTTGAAGAAATAGGTTTGTTTTTCTCTGTACGATGTGGCGAGCGACGGATGGATGTTATTGTTTCCCCCCCTCCTCGCCGTGGAGGGGAAAGATTCAGTGGTCTCAGAATTACACAGCAAAAATTGTCAATTCTGCATAAGCCGTTTCCGTGGTTACCTCACGGTTTCCATGGTAAACAGGTTTAAATTGTTCTCCTGCCACCGAGTTAATCATCCTGGTTTGTGGCACTACGGTAGGACAGCGAGGGTCAGACTCTCATTAAACAGCAACTGGGAAGTGTTTGTGTATTTCATCTGCTGAATATAACAACAAAACCTACTGTTCACATACAGACATCTCTTATACAAGCTGCCCCTTACCCTTATTGAACCGCTTTTCAAACCCTAAACTTTGAATTCACCCCAAAATTTGAATTCCTCAGGTATCAATGGAGTGGTAAATTGTCAAGAGGGTAAACCTCAGCTCAGACTATGAAGTGGCTTAGGGTGATGTCATGCCCAAATATGGCATTAAGGATATATTTTGCTATAGTGCAGTGTTGGCTAACCTGTGACACTCCAGGTGTTGTGAAACTACAAGTCCCAGCATACCCTTCCAGCAATAAGCTGCTATATATTGGCAAAGCATGCTGGGAAATGTAGTTTCACAACACCTGGAGTGTCGCAGGTTAGCCAACGCCGCTATAACGGTATTATTACTGTACAAAATAAGGGTCTTTGTACATCCAGGAGGTGCTTTGATCACAAGCATTGCTGTGTTACGCCACAAGGGGCACTCTTGTGCTGTAGACAACAATCCATTTTACCAGAATGACAGCTCTCACTACCATCGATCAATTTAAATATACCGACTATTTAAGCTAAACTAAAGGGGATATCTAGAGGCCTGGATGGAAGAAAGTGTCTTAAATGTCTGTTTTCATGTTGGATGGCCTGTGGGACTTCTGTAATTTTGGAATAAAAATCTGGGACACCCATGTATCCTCATATTTTGGGATCATTATTAATATGAATTATATTATATAATATAAAATAAGTATAGTGACTTGATGATTTCATGTGGAGGAAGAAAGGGGGATAGTTCTGCAAAAATTGTGCCACATGAGCCCTGATGGCATCCCACCAGTGTGATGGGGCAGCAGCTGGTTTAATGGATATAAGTTAGAGGGTTAGTTGATTGTTTTGTTTTCCTTCTGTGTAGTCACAAACCCAGATATACTAGGACAGAACAAATGTTAGCAATTTCAGTGAGCTGGCCGTGTCTAGATATAGAAACAACATTTCACCTCTGTTGAACTTGCTAATATTAATGAAATGAATCACTGAGTGTGCATATAGTGATCATATCTGTGGATGATACAATTTGTGCTGTACTGAAAGCAGAAAACCTCGTCCCTCACCCAGCTCAGTGTGACATTCACAGCCTGCGTGCAGGGCCCGAGCACAGCTTCGGGGGCTCCTTTCATCTCCCAGACAATGAACAGACGCACAAGTGACGGAGGAGATCGTGGCTGTCACCCAGTTTGCCCACCCTGTACTGATGGACGTTTTCAGCGGGCAGACGATCAAGTGAGAAGTACGGAGCGGGTTTTGCTGGCAGCCGCCTCTTGACGTGCCAGCTCTTGTCAGTATCTCTCTCCACTCGTCAACGGCTTCAATGCCTCTTACATGGCAGAGTGCACATTTAGTGTCTGACCCGCTGCTGAAGGCGGCTCTTCTCATGCCTAGTGGAGAAGTGTGACCGCTCTCTGGGAGAAAGGGACTTTTGTGGGAGAGGAGTAGGCAGTAAAATGAAATGCTAAGTCACAGAAAAGTCATTGCATGTCAGCAAGGGTTAAACAGACGTGAGGATCACTTCATACACTATTTCGTAGGATAAAGGGCAAATGGTCCGACTGTGGCCTGCACACTGCTAAAGCATTGTGGGTAAATGCACTTGAAGTTAGTATTTGTGCTACGCTCATACTCTTCTATTCTTTCCACTGGGAAGATGGAGGTAGCAACATAAGAAAATGATTATTAATTTTTATTTATAGGGCGCCACTAGGTGTTCGTAGCGCCGTACAGGGACAAACAAATTACAATACAAGGTGAGACAGCACAGCACAGTAACTCAGTAAGCTCAATGCACAGCTAGAGAGGGCGGGGGAAGGGAGAGGGAAGATCCGCGTACGACGGAACCCAAGAGGGAGGGCGCGGAAGACAGGGAGACCCCCAGAGGGGGGAGGTGGGAGCGAGAGGGGACGGGGGGTGGAGGGTCCTCAAGTAGGAGGGCTAAGTAGCTGGAGAGCAGAGTTAGAAGTGGTGGAAACAGGAGGAGATATGGCCCTGCTCAGAGGAGCGTACAATCTAAGGGAATGAAAACAGTATTTCCAATGTACCTCTAGTGTGTCTAGCTCAGTGTTGGCTAACCTGTGACACGCCAGGTGTTGTGAAACTACAAGTCCCAGCAAGCTTTGCCAGTATATAGCAGCTTAGTGCTGGAAGGATATGCTGGTACTTGTAGTTTCACAACACCTGGAGTGTCACAGGTTAGCCAACACTGGTCTAGATGGTATTCGCTCAGATTATATTGACTGAACAAATATTTAACTCTCTGATAGCCACCTCTCACTCCCGCTTATGCGACTTCCTGCGCTGCTACCCACCTGATCAGAACCCCCCCTAACTATCAAATCTTTAAACGTTCTCTGCAAAACCGCCTCAGCTTACACAGAGGCAGCTTAAAATATTGCTGTCATAAAAGCAATGTTTAGGATATTTACGTCCCTTAAGGTCATCAATGAATGTGAGAAGCTGCACTAGTAAATAAGTAATAAAAATGGGGAAAAAAAGTGCCCCCCTTTCCCCAATTCATTGCCAGTCCCAGCCGCTGTACATCCTGGTCTGATTTCCAGTAATACAAGTGGAAAATGAGCATGGATTGCCCCTGCTAATATGGAAACCCGCTACATGCCAGACAGACTGGGCCTGTCACTATGACAGGGAAACCGGCAGCCTGGGGGTCTCTCTGTCATAGTACGTGTACTGTGCGTGGTTATATGTGGGAGGGTGCAAAAAAAAACCCCTTCAAGCCCCACTCTCCCGATGGCTACCAACACCAGCCTAATACGCCCAGGGGCTCTTCATAGCACCCCGTGGTAATGAAGACTAATTCACCTCAGTGATCCCATTATTATACTAAGAGGTCCCTTAGACCCCTGACCATTATACAAATATAGTGTAAAAAGGTAAAAAAAAAAGCAAACCACAAGCCTTTTCGATTTACATAAATTAAACCCTTCCCAATAGCCTCGTTCACCATTATATTATAGTCATAAGTTAATGGCATAGTACATCTTTTTCATCAAACGGAAATTACCTTAAATCCAAAGGGCTAACCAAATCTGATCTTCTTTTTTATCCTAAGGGCAGTCCAATAGGATCTTCTTTTAATCCAGTGAAATGAAAAATAAAACCATAAAGATGACACAAACTGCTGTGCTATCATCATCATCATCATTTATTTATATAGCGCCAGCAAATTCCGTAGTGCTTTACAATTGGGAACAAACATTAATAAGACAATACTGGGTAATACATACAGACAGAGAGGTAAGAGAACCCTGCTCGCAAGCTTACAATCTATAGGACAGTGGGAGTTTGAAACACAAGGGCATTTGCTACATCATATTGCACACTGGACCAGCTAGAATGCAAAGGTAAAAGTATTGAGTGGGCTGTGTGTGTTGCAATGTTGGTCAGAGGGTTGTTGTCTTGTGTTAGCAGTGTAGAGGATGGTAATAGGGTAATCTAGGGAAATTAAGATGGTGGTTGAGGAATATTATAAGCTTGTCTGAAGATGTGGGTTATCAGAGAACGCTTGAAGGTTTGAAGACTAGAGGAAAGTCTTACTGTGCGAGGGAGGGAATTTCACAAAGTGGGTGCAGCCCGGAAAAAGTCCTGTAACCGAGAATGGGAGGATGTGATGAGAGTGGAGGAGAGACGTAGATCTTGTGCAGAACGGAGGTGTCGAGTTGGAAGATATTTTGAGACAAGCGAGGAAATGTATGTCTGTGCAATTTTGTTGATGGCCTTGTATGTTAGTAGAAGAATTTTAGATTGGATTCGTTGAAATACAGGCAACCAATGTAGAGACATACAGAGTGATTCAACAGAGGAATAACGGTTTGCAAGGAAAATCAATCTAGCCGCTGCGTGCAAAATAGATTGTATGGGTTCAAGTCTGACTTTGGGAAGACCAGTATGGAGGGAATTATAATAGTGTGCTAAGAGATAGCCGCAAAATGATTGTGAGCTCAGTTGAACAGGATTCCTCCTAGTGGTTTCTCATGCTTGCGTAATTAGCTGGCGTGCTCATACATCAATAGAAATTCTCTTACTTGATTTTAGGAAAAAAATTGACCAATTCTGTGCTGCTATGGTGCCCTCATTTCAATGGCCTTTTTACATGTAGTGCACAACTCCATTGAAATTGCTGGATTATAGGAATGAATAGGTGATAGAAATCATTAGAAAAATACAGCACAAGGCTGGTTGAACACAAGGCCGTTACTACAGTTGTGCAAGAGGGGAGACCCCCCAGGGCGCCACGCTGAAGGGGGGTACAATTTATGAATATTTTATGTTAATTTGGTTAATATTGAGGGCTAGGGGGGTGGTAGTTTTCCTTCTTGCCCCATGCGCTAAAGTTTTAAGTTACGCTGTGGTTGAACCTCTCCTATAAATTTCTTCTTTTGGGTATGTAACCATGTGTTTCCGTAGCCGTGAATGTATTTCCAGTGCATTCACATGCTCGGAATGCACTTGGAAGTACAAGCAAAGAAGCTTGTTGCAGACATTAATGGGTTTCAGTTTTACATAAACAAGGTGTAGTGTTTAAACACCAGTGGGTAACTGGTCTTGAAGCACACATACCTGAGCTCCATTTTGATGGAGTCCCTTGTGGTTTTACTTTTTTTTTTTTTTCATTTTTCTTTTGTGGTTTAATGCTTTTAGCATTGGTTAGGGCTGTAATTAAAATTTACAATGCTCCTAGGCCATAACTGTTTCTATATTTTTACATTTTGTAACATTCCCTTCCTTGCAGTGAAATATTATTAAATGGACACGTTTTACTTGGTTGTGCACAGTGTCTAACGATAATGTAGACACTAAGTTAAGTCAACCAATGTAACACATGTAAGACTGCTGGACCTCCGTATACATTAAACACTGGGCTTAGATGTTGCTCATCTACTAGAAGTATACATGTGTTTACATACAAGTACAACGTGAAATATTTGTGTTTAAACACCACCTCATCTGTTTGCCATCACAGCCCTCCATAAACTATAAATGTTTTAAAAATAAAGTTTTGGAACTCACAGTAACAGAACATCTAGAGAGTGATCTCACAGAAGGGGGACAATATATTCCAACTAGAGCCTTTCAAAGCTCTGATTCGGCAGAATATGGCGCAGCAGTTTTTTATGCAGTCCTTTTGATCATGTAGAGAAATAGTGTGGTTTCTTCGTCAGTCGGGAATTTCGAGTTGCTCTCAGAAGTTGAGGGAAATAAATGGACAGAAACGTAGTTCTGGCAACGCCGACGAGCGGTTATCTAACCAGATGACATTCAGAGACCGTTCCTTTTCATCAAAGCACTCTCTCCTAAATAAATTTTTAAAATGTCATCATTAAAAGTTTCAGACCCGATCGCTCAGAGAATAATTAACTGGAAAGATTCGGCTACTCCCAGGCTTCCTCTTTTATGTTCCCTCTGCTTAATGAAGAGACTTTTCTGTAGAATATTTAAAGCCCAGGTCCCCAAAGGATTGATCAGCTAAACTGTTCTTCTCTCTGCCTTTCCGTTATTATAGGCATGTTGTATTATCTGTCTGGCTCACTACGTATTCAGATTCATGGAATCTATGAATTGCTTGCGCCTGATTACCTCCCCAGCCTTGTCTTAATTTTTCACTTTTTCCGCAATGTTTCTGTTAGCAGTAATTTGAAGGCTGTGTACGTTTTATACCCTTTCGTTCTGTAATATTGGCTCCAGGCTGGCATAAATGTTTTTTTGTTTCTTTATTGTTCCCCTAATAGTGAAAACGTTGACTACAAGCCTGAAACCACAACCACCCCTAACCCTCAATTCAAGTTTTGGTTTTATTGCATATTTAAAGAAGGGCTAAAATATTTCCTTTTATGATTGGGGGTTAAACAAGATGTTAGTACTCGTGATGCATCTTGGTGTCCCCGAACCGGTCGTTGTGAAAACAAAACCATATTGCGACCATTACCGTACAATAAAAATGAGTAAAGAAAATGTTTAAATCTGTAGGAGCCTATTCATGTAAATGTGAACATTGTATTAATCTAACAATGATCTTCAAAATGGCTTACAGCACAGTCCGATCAAACTTTAGTGCTTGTCCTTGGGATCATACGTGCTAAAATTAAATGTTGTGTATTAGCTCCACCATCTAATTTGAAAGCTAATTGCACTTTTGTCAGCTAACCCCCCACTCCCTGGTGTGGAGTTATGACAATTTAGATAACAGGGTAACTCTGTTGTCTAAATTGTGGTGCCCTAACTCTCCCGTGCCGCCCCCCTTTATTGGAACAAGCTCACTCGCTCCATCAGAACATCCCCTAATCTGTCCTGTTTCAAACGAACATTAAAAACCCACCTTTTCTTAAAAGCCTTCCAGTCATCTGCCTATCCTTCCACCTGTCAGCTACCTCTACCTCTCCCCCCCCCCCCCTTTCCCCCCTCGACTGTCTCCGTTTCACCCGTTTCTCCGTCTCACCCTTGTGTCTCTGTCTGTCTTTCCCTCCCTTTAGATTGTACGCTCCTTTGAGAAGGGCTTTCTTGCCTCATGTTTCCACCACTTTTAACTTCGCTCTCCAGCTACTCAGCCCACTTCCTCTCGGACTTTCTGCCCTCCGACTCCTCTCGCTTTTTTCTCTGTTCCTCTCAGTGGCTCTTAACCTGTCATCTGCGCCCACCCTTTTGGGCTCCAGTTTCCAGCCTGTACTAATTTTTCCCTCACCGTTTCTCTCTAGCTGTGCTTTGAGCTCCCAGAGTTATGGTGCTTACTGTTATTTGTACTGTACTGTTTCACCTTGTACTGTGCTATTGTTTGTCCTTGTACGGCCCTACGGACACTTTGTGGCACCCAATAAATAAAAATTAATAATAATACTAATAATAATAACTCCACAGCACTTGCTGTGGCATCGCACTGCTTTTGGCAGACACAAATTAAAGTCCTGATGCTTTTAGTTATTGTGCTTGAGCAGAACCTGAGTGACAATACGACATGAGGCAGACCGGACAGAGTCTATGTTGTGTCCTACTTGGAATCGGGCCTCCTCTGTGATCTGACAAGAAATAACAACGGTGCAGAGTTAAACTGGTGCCACTGAAACATCAGTGAACTTGTCAAACAAAAATTGATTAAATTGTAGGTTCGCAAGGCTCAATTGGAACAGCACCTCGCTACCTGATATATCCTCTGCATAGCAACTTGACAGCATAAACACAACACCGTCACACAGCTGTCATACAAAATATTCCACAAGTGTCGGAGCGAATGTAGCTGCCCAATGTTGATGCTTAAGAACCAGAAACCTTAAAAGTGGGAAAACCGGGAAAACATTCTTTTGCGCAGTTGCGCCTGTTTTTACGGGGAAGCTTATAGATGTGATGGCCAAGATTTGTGGAGGTAGAAAGTAGGTTGATCCACTGTCTGGTGGGGGGGCCATTCCTTGCACCCTCGTGTGAACATTTTAGCTTTTCGGGACAAGATTATGTATACGCGATAAAGTGTTGTGTTTGTGTGAGTGCACTTAGGCCTGCGTAATAAAAACCTTCAGATGTGCAGTGCCAGCGTCGGCCTCACAATGATTAGTTAAAGACTTGTGTTTTAAATGAGACTAAACAGAGCAGTGTTTTGGGAAAACACATGAAACTAATGGAGGTGGTGGTCCTTAAGCAGAGGTGGGTTAGACCTTGATGTGAAAGTCTTGCTGTTTTCACCTTACACCTTGCAATGTGGTAAGGATTAAGCGGGCGTAAAGAAGAAGCATTCAGTGTGAGAGCAGATTTTTGTGGTCGGGGATTTGAGTCATGTAAACCGCGGTCCCACATTCTATCAGATCTTATTGTGACTCTATAGTAGGAGGTGAAGCAGCCCCTTTTATGTCGCCCTCCATTCCTCTCCATCGCGTGTGTGAAGTGCTCTCTTCAGCTGGGTTATTCCAGGCTGCCGCTGACTGCCGGTCATGGCTCGTCTCGGGGTCTCGCGTTGCTTGATCGCTACATGTGGAGCTCCAGCACATTCTCATTCAAAAACTGTTGGCTTTTTTTCAAGAACTTGTCAGCATCATTTTAGACTTAATAATATGCCCTTAAAGGACCACTAAACATAAAGTAGCTGTCGCAACATGGAGAGACACTGTCAACAGTCGCCTGTATATGTAAACATTTCCATAACTTGGAAAAAGCTGGGGATAGTACATTGCATTTCTATTTGTTGTGTAGCTGAGTACAAGTTATTATCTTGTTGTTAGGCTAAAAAAAAAAAAAAAAAGCATCCCCCCTCACTAACAACCTTATCTAAAAATATATCAATGAAGCTCAAGGAGCTTTTTAGGACTGAAGATATGTTTGACTATTAGTAGAAGCTCCCAAGTTAAGTACCCTTTAACCATGAATCGTACCTGTCCTGCAAATCATTACCTCCTTTTCATAATCTCTCTGGAGGGCACAAAGTATGGCTGCCAGTCACACACAGGGTCACAGCTCTCAGCATGTCATGTGACGACAGAGGAGGGAGAAGGAGGGGGATCTTACAGTGCTCAGAGGGGTGTTCCAAAGCCTCTATACTCACTACATCATGTGCCATATGACTGTGGTTGCCAAGGCACTCCACGAAAGCAGGCTATTGCTCCCCTATTTAAATCTGGTGTCAGTGTTGGGGCTACTAACAATAAGTCAGAATGTTCCAGTACAAAAATGCTGCTTCCATTTGTCATTGTTTCATTATTTCCCTTTTAATATAAGAAAAAATTAGCTAACCTAGATTCCCAATACTTAACAAGTTATAAATGTTACATAATTGTGAATAGCCTACAATATCCTACCTGCTCCTTTGCTTTTTTCCAATATACTCACTCTATTAGAATGTATCTAAGGCTGATATGTTTTCAATGTGTACGTACGCTCCATTTTCAACTACGTGGATCTCTGCTCGTACCCACGTGCTCATCCCAGTTCCTCAGATCCCAGTTTATTGCCACTGCAGCCCAGTACTGTGGGCATTTTTAGGTGCCACAAAGATACAGTATTTCCATAGCAGCAGTTAGTGTCTATATATATGATATATAATATTGACTAGGGAACCTCATGGCTATTTGAATCGAACCCTAGGTGTGGTTTCTTATGGTACTTCATTTTTAAGGAAGTGATGGGCGAATATTAGCAGGGTGGGAGTTACTGGGGTCAGCAAAGCATTATAGAAAGGACATTTGAGGTGTGAGATGTGCTGAGGCAAGGCTTCCGTAAGCCTACAACACATGGCCGTCCTGTGCCAAAGTGTTCTGGGAGCCTGGCGTAGTGCACACACTGTAATGGGTGACATCAGCTCTTTCTCTGCTCTACCTAATTGCTGCTGAAAATATCTTCACGCTTGCAGGCTGCCCCAAGCACTTGTGCTAGGTAAGGAAATATCTTCTGATTATGTCCTCCTAAATGGTTTATCTTATAGTTTTATGTCCAAATGGCTGTCTTGAATATTCTACATACGATTGACTTCTATAAATAAAAGTGGGGTTTCATTATCTGCCACTAATCAGGGTGATTTATTTTTGGTCCCACTATGGGCTGTGCGGATGATTGGTCTGTAGCAGGGAGATAAACACCACAGGTTAAGTTGCAGTTACATTGAGCTATTGTATTGCGGCAATGTACGTGACAAAGCGAGGGATTTACAGTCTATTGTTCTATTCCAAGACTGTTCCAATAAGAGAGTGTCCCAAGGAAGCTCATAAGCTTGTATTATAATGAGCAGACCTTGTTCCATCAACAGTACATTCTAGTTCCAATTATGAGCGAGCAGTCATTGTTTATTATTACTTTTAACATGGTATATCTTGGGGGGGGGTTAAAAATAATAATATTTAAAGCCATTTTCTACATACAAAGGTTGTTGACACCAAAATCATCCCTCATAACACTACTGTGTGTTTTTTGCGGACCCTGCTCCTGTCACATGCAGACCAGTCACTCCCTTGACACCTGAAATACTTTGCACTGCTGTGAGCACTCTCATTGGCTTTCCGTCTCCTTCGGTTTCTAAACTGGGGACGTGTGGATGTGCATGAGATGATGACTGATGACGAAAAGGGCCAATTCACAAACTATTGCATATATTGTGGGGATTCTATTACCCGCGAGGTGCTGCTTTGCATCCCTTTGTGGGTCTCTGACGGCATCGCCTTCGACACTGCACAGGTGTCTTCGGAACAGGGAGGTCGTCACACCGCCTGTGACTATAAACAGGCTGCTGATTGGAGGAGCGGTCACAGTGTTGTGTAAAGCAGAAAGCCCCTTTAATGCTATTATAGAGGCAAGCTCAGGCTGGCATGCACACTTTATAAAAAGGGCACAGGCTGCCGTCTATTCGGCTACTTAGCTACTGTACTAGGAACATAATCCAGGTAGCAAGTTACTGCTCCCCCGACACGCCCATACCACCTCCAGATGCCACCTCTCATACACGGTCATGTTTTATACTTATTTTTTTATGTATATTTTTACAACTCCCAGCTCATGTTTGTTCTGCATTTTCTGTCCTGTCCACTACACTGGGTAGCGCAACAGATTTAGTTCACACTTTGCCTCAAGTCTACTAATTGTACAGATGCAAATGTCTATTATTCCTTCACTTAAAATGTTTATCTTCCTGAGTTCAGCTTTACTGAATGTCCAACATATGATGTCTGTTGTGGTACACTTCATCATCATCATCTATTTATATAGCGCCACTAATTCCGCAGCGCTGTACAGAGAACTCATTCACATCAGTCCCTGCCCCATTGGAGCTTACAGTCTAAATCCCTAACACACACACACATACACACATATAGACCAAGAGAGACTGAGGGCAATTTAATAGGAGGCAATTCACCTACTAGTATGTTTATGGAGTGTGGGAGGAAACCGGAGCACCCGGAGGAAACCCATGCAAACACGGGGAAAACATACAAACTCCTCACAGATAAGGCCATGGTTGTGAATTGAACTCATGACCCCAGTGCTGTGAGGCAGAAGTGCTAACCACTTAGCCACTGTGCTGGCCATATATACTTTTGTCTGTATTCAGCATTCAGTGATTAGTTATGGAAGCTCATGGACGGCTCAGAGGTCACCATTTTCTTGTATATTTACTTTACCCACCGTTATTACTTATACTTGCCAGCATCGAGGCCCCCATTCTTCCCGCTCTCCAGGGATCCGGGAGAGAGACCTGCTCTCCTGGGATCAGAGAGGGCTACACGAGGGTAGGCAAGTATGTTATGACTTATTACTGTCCCTATGAATAATTTGTACGCCAGCACAGCTCTGTGACTGAGGGTTAATTATAAACTAAATTTCTGTTTTAATTGCACTAACAGATCATATTTCCCAGCACTTCCGCCAATGCATGTAAATATTCTCCTCAGCTTTTTCCGTATAGCTGATCCTGATACACACTATGTAATTCTTGTAATGTGTCACTCCAGTTATCATGAGGAACATTTTGTGTTACTACAGTACAGACCATACAAGAGGCGATACACTCCTGCAATAAAATCAGTAATGCCTGAAGGCACAAACCTATAGGTTCCTAATTGTGCATCCTTCTTGTGCACAGTAAGGTGTGTTGTTCTGTATAAAAGTATTCTAAATGGATATTTCCCTGTTCCGTATTAGACTGTAAGCTCTGACTAGCGGACTCCTCACTTCCTTGGTTTCAGGTTATTTTCCTGAACTATTTGTAATTAATATTTGTTTATTTTTCCCGTCCACTGCACAGCACTGTGGAATACAATAATTATAGAAGGACAGATTTAATTCTGCCACTAAACAATTGTTATATTATAATGCACTGGAGTTTGTGTATAGATTAGCGCCGTGATGGTTGTATTATGACGATAGTTAAAGTCCTCTGTCGCTTTGTGCCTTTATATGATCACATAAGTTCTCTGTGACTACTGTTGTGGTGTAAATGTGAACAATTCCTAGGATCATTCAGTATAGTGACAAGATGGTTGAACCATTGCTATGAGCGGAGAGGGCAGCCACATAACGGAGATGCCACACCAAAGTCATTTGGTGGAAACTGGCAGACGCTGAATTTTACTGAATTATTTCAAGCATAATTGTGCTTAACGACATTGCTTCCCGCCCAGAGGAATGTTGGATGCGTGTGAGTAGTATGTGTGTAACTGGGCTTCCCCACTGTGTCTATTAACCACTATAAAATAGTTGTTTCCTCAGTGCCTTCTGACAGATGGAAGTCATTATGCTTCCTGACCGTAAACCCCACTTTATGATGGCTAATTACCGCTTCTCTGTGCCTGTCATAGCGTATAGCTCCTGGACCATTTTACTAGGGAACAGTAGGCGCTCTGTTTACTGTATACGCTGGTTAAAATATGGTTTAATTTCAAACAATCTTAAGTAAAGCTTTTGACCACTTCATTCCACTATATTCAACAAAGTTGTCTTCCAAACACCTCGGCCTTTGTCAGTATGCAGTATTTACACGTTAATAACTGTTGTCTCATCGCAGCTTAACATGGAGACCACTTGTTCAATATAAGGGCCTTTACACGTAAACACTTCTGCGTGTTCATTTTTTGCACATGTTTCCATGCCCGTTTTTTCCGTGTTTGCTTGTCAGCCAGTACAATGACTTGACGAGCAAACCACGGACCACGGTAAGGAACTGCAGCTGTGCTGAAATCGTTTTAGAATTTGCCCACTGCCTGTTCCTTTATGTATCCTATCAATATACTCCCAATTGTTGCTTCATCACAACATTTGTTACACACACACACACACATATTGTCATATCCCCCCAACAGTGCAGATTTGTATATGGCTGTCCTGTTTCCAATAGCTTTGTAGCCATAGCTAAGTGGGGGCGTGTGGTTTGTGGGATGTGGCTTCTGTGGACTGGGTGTGGCTTGTTTTCTGGAATATCGGGACATATGTGTTTGTGAGGTGTGGGTGAGTCTAGAACACACAGACTCCTGTTTATTATTAATAGCAGCTATGTGATTGGTTGCTGAGTCTGGGAGAGTGACGGCCTTTTCTAATTAATAGGGGGGCTTGGACCCTCAATCTAGCTTTTGTAATAAAGTTAATGATCTGTTAAATATATAACGCACCAACATTTTTATTTGTGCTGTACAGTACGAATATAAAAACATGCATTACAATACAGTAAAATACCGTGAGATGGGCCCAATTTAAAGGGTTAAAATGAGAATGGCCTTATTGATCCTAGAAGTAATTAGTATTTTAGTACTTAGGTAACCTGAGGCACCTGTCTCGGGCAGTAAATTTACAGGGCAGCTAAATGAACGATATTAATTTATAGAAAATAAATTTTTTTTTGATGCAGATGTCTAAATAAGTGACATACCTTGTCGGTAGATCTGATAAAACTTATTGGGGCTATATTTACTAAACTGTGGATTTGAAAAAGTGGAGATGTTGCCTATAGCAACCAATCAGATTCTAGCTGTCATTTTGTAGAATGCACTATATAAATGATAGCTATTATCTGATTGGTTGCTATAGGCAACATCTCCACTTTTTCCAACCCACAGTTTAGTACATCTAGCCCTTGGTCTTTTTCTCATATAAATGTTCATGGTAGTCTAAGGAATGAAAAGGTAATTTAATTTGCTGCCTCTGGCATCAATCTGTATTGGCACATATTTGTTTAGAGTGTAACTTTTGCTGTTCATGCAGAATTTTGATTATTTTTTGACATACTAGAGCACTTCTGCATAAAGCTGTGAATTTCGGCAGTTCAGTTGTAGATAATAAATGGATGCAGAGAGCTTTGTATTTTCCCATAGTCCCTTGCAGCAGTCTGTGTTATTTTGTGTTTCCAGTATATGAGAGATGTAGATAATGTTTATATTAATGCATTTCACAAGATGGTGACCTGATTATTTGTGAGTTTATTGGCAACTAGCTGACTATCGGCTAAATCTCTTGCTTGGCAAATGGGACACAGCTTCTGCAGATAATAGGTGATATGTGCTGTGACATCCCCGCTTAGTTCTGAGATATCGCACTGCACTGTCATGCTACAATCTACACTAAATCTAGCGGGTGAGGCCTGTCTGTGATCATAGTCGCTGCAGCACCGCTCTCTATTTAGGAGAAACCGATCGAGCGCAGCCTTGTTCTTTAATCTGTCCCTAAAATCCACACCGTTATTATTACACACAATTACCTCTCTCGGTTAACTGATGTCTTTCCCGATTGACTATGTCAGGTGTCCATCATGTGGATAATGGATGAACAGGAGCTTTCTTCTGCTTTTCCATCAGAATTTTTTTTTATTTATTCTGAAGCAAGATTGGTAAGTGGGATTTTTATTTTTAAATCTTATACCAAGACTGATGTGCACAGAGAAAAAATGTCTGTAACACAACAGGAATGGCATTGGATGTTTCTCATGGTTTTTGTTTATTTTTTGTTTACCCCCCCCACCTTCTCTCTTGCCCCTTACCTGTAGAATTTTTCAGGAGGGTGACTAGCACTGCTGCCTTATGTCACTGGGGTCGTGGGTTCGATTCCTACATGGCCCTGTCTGTGTTGAGTTTGTATGCTCTCCCCGTGTTTGTCTGGGCTTCCTACGGGTACTCCAGTTTCTCTCCACAGTCCAAAAAACATACTGCTAAGTTAACTGGCTTCCTACAAAAATGGGCCCATGTGTGGCAATTTAGACTGTAAGCTCCTATGGGGCAGGGACTTATGTGACTAATTCTACAGAATAGCAGCTCAAGATTGCTGCCGCACCCTCTGCAACAGTGCAAAGCACCTTGAATCCTTTTGGCGGAAAGGAGCTATATGAATAAATGATTTATTGTTTGAGTAGTGAAATAATTCTAGCACTAAATTTTGTATGAATACGTAACATAAAAGGGGTGCTGTAGCTTTAATGTGTTTACACCAAATGATCTTAAGGCAGCTTGCATCCCTGAAGTCTCACCAAGATAGGTCTTTATACAATTGGGCAGCACAGTGGCTAAGTGGTTAGCACTTCTGCCTCACAGCACTGGGGTCATGAGTTCAATTCCCGACCATGGCCTTATCTGTGAGGAGTTTGTATGTTCTCCCCGTGTTTGCATGGGTTTCCTCCGGGTGCTCCGGTTTCCTCCCACACGCCAAAAACATACTGGTAGGTTGATTAACTGCTATCAAAATTGACCCTAGTCTCTCTCTCTCTCTCTGTCTGTGTGTGTGTGTGTGTGTGTGTGTGTGTGTGTGTGTTAGGGAATTTAGATTGTAAGCCCCAATGGGGCAGGGACTGATGTGAATGAGTACAGCGCTGCGGAATCAGTGGCGCTATATAAATAAATGGTGATGAGGATGAATTGCTCTCCTAGTCATTTAAGAACTGTTCAGAGTAAACTTGCAGCAGCAGTTTGTAAAGCTTTAGATCTCTAAGCAGAATGGCTTAGAATACGTTTTCGGTTGCCAGACTTTGGGGGCATATACAGATTTGTACAAATCCTACAAGCTATCTTCTCGTACTTGTCAGATCAGATGACTGACATGTGGGTTGCAGACTGTAAACCCCTCCTTGCCTGCAGTTACCTGGACCGACCTTTCAGTTTCCTTACATTGTACTGATTCCAGGGACCAGAACCAAGACACTAAATTCTTGATTTAAGGAGCAGCATAGAGCGGTTTATGTCATTAATTTAATGGCTGAATCTATTATGTAAATAGTCGTTGGAAGTTTCATGAACTCCTCTGGGCTGAGCAGGAAGCGGCTCTATCTCAGTCTGTCTATAACCACTTCATAAATATTTTTGCTGGAGCAGTACTGAAATCTGCTCTGAGTCTCTGGCAGAAATACCCGGCTGTTGTTTTCGTGTTCCCTTTATCTTCTCGGATTATCAGCAATTTTTGGGTCTGTCTGTGATCAGTCCCAGCTCCTCCTTTATACACATACACAATCTGCTTTTATAAAGAACAAATTCTTACCGAGCTGCTGCTAACCAGCGGCACGTTTGCAGGAACTCTGAAGTTTTAGAAGCTTTCACCATCTCCTGTGATGTTGTGGGCATGCTTACCTCGGTTTGTCCTGTACCTTAGACTAAATAAACTTCAGCTTATGGTCATGTTCTGTCCTCCCACATACTGCTGCTGACTTCTGTGACTCATGTTCAAAATTCATACAATGATTCCTGTTAGATCATTTCCACAGAAGCTAAAAGAGCCATTTACGAACTTCAGGAATTTCAGATTTACACTGCTTCTTTATTGGTACATGAATGTCTTCTTGTCCTGGCTGCTGCATTTCAAGGTGATTATCCACTTTCTGATCCATGGAAAATCTGCCTACAGCTTAATGGACACACCTGTAAATGTACGTAAAGGGGAGAGTGAGAACATCACTTCAAATTCCGTCCTGCTGAAACTTTAGGACCAACCCCTTAATTGGTCTCAACGTTTCCATTTCCATTTTTCTGATAAAATACTCTGACATGTCCCCATCTTGTCGAGGCCGTGTCCCCATCTTGTCGAGGCCGTGTCCCCATCTTGTCGAGGCCGTGTCCCCATCTTGTCGAGGCCGTGTCCCCATCTTGTCGAGGCCGTGTCCCCATCTTGTCGAGGCCGTGTCCCCATCTTGTCGAGGCCGTGTCCCTATCTTCTTGTCGAGGCCGCGTCCCCATCTTGTCGAGGCCATGTCCCCATCTTGTCGAGGCCATGCCCTCTGTCCCGATTCCTACCCAAATGCTGGCAGGTATGCAAGAGCGATGGGATATCCACATTGTGTTTATTGCATGAAGCACTTTTGTGTGTTTCAAATGTTTTTATTACATTGGAACTGTGATTTAAAATGTAAGATTATGTTAAAAGTGCAAAATTTGTTTTATTAAAGGTATGGAATGAGTTTTTATCTTTGTGCCCGCTCCTGGCAAAGCATGAAACTTCCCCCTAAATGTGTAATCTCCACCTTTCTATCTGATTAAAATAATTGCACGCCGCAAAAGGAAATCTCATTTTTGCATGTGGGTGCACTCCATACTTACCTACTTTCTTCAGCTCCCTTCCGGGAGCCAGCCAGTGGAGGGGGGCGTGAAGGGGCGGGGTGGCCGAAATCGCGTCATTTCGGCCCCGCCCCCTGTGACGGCATGACGCAAATTGCGTCATTTGACAGCGGGGGCGGGGCCAAACGCCGCGATTCACCGGGAATCGCGGCGTTTGGGATCTAATTCTGCCCACTTCACTAGGAAGTGGGGCACTTCCTAGTGAAGTGGGCAGAATTCGGGAGATTGCCACACTCGCCCGGGAGTCCGGGAGACTCTCACAAAATGCGGGAGTCTCCCGGACATTCCGGGAGAGTTGGCAAGTATGGTGCACTCTCTCAGACGCGGACATCTTAGCCGGCAAAGAAATGCACTTCCCCATAAAATCTGGTGCATTGGATCAAAAGTAGATTTGACACATCACAAAAGAGCACTTGTGCTGTCGGGATTAAACACTTTGTATATGCAGACAAATATAAATATTCATCTTTATTGGCAGCCAATATAAAATGAGCTGACTGTAATCAAACAAATAAAAAAAAAGTTGTTTTTTTTTAAATATGATACCAAAAGGAATGTTCTGCTTTTGAAAAAATGTTAACATAAAATTTACTTGCGCAGACTAAAAAAAAAGAAAAGTTGTCCACATATTGTGTAACCCAGCTCCACGACCAGGCGGAATATAAGTCCACGGAATGGTTGCATCCTGTGACGTGGTGTTGATCGGGATCGGTGTTTATTTTGGGTATTTATTTAATGGCTGCATTAAGTCTATTAGGCATAAAACAGAATTGCAGCATAAATGTGCCTTTAATCGTGGTGGAATAGTCTTAGGCAAAAAAAAACAAGTGTTCTGCTAGCGCTCCTGGATGTGAGTGGATGTGAGGACCAGGTGTAGTAAGGTCTTTTGTTTTATAGACTTGTCTTCCTCCGGGGAAGGGGTTAATTCTCATACATCTAGTCTCTCTAATGGATCCCTCTCCCCTAATAACATCCAAGGTTTAACGACGGACAAAGTGCTATTTAAATATGAGCATTGTGCTCCAGCCTTGATCATTCGGTTCTAATATGTGTCCATTACCAGCTCCTCCGTAATGTCTGTGAGGCCTCTGAAGTAGTTACACTACATTATGTAGCATTATGCAAAGCATGTTAATGGAAGTGTGGTGTGTTTGGAGAAGACACTCTTCACCTACTGCAATCCATTTCCTGACATACTGCAAAGCGCACACCCTAGTAATCTATGTTGCCACAGACACAGCTTGGCTGTAAGACCCTTGCCTTGCCAGAAGGGGTGCAGTTTTAAGCTCATTCTGGAGACTTGTGTCATCTAACCATATTTCCTCTATTGCAGTGCTATCCATACCAGTAATGTACAGACTGTCACTTTACTAACCTGTGGGGATCTGCAGAGAGCTACACGGTGGCTTAGAGGTTAGCACTTCTGCCTCACAGCGCTGGGGTCATGAGTTTATTTCCCGACCATGGCCTTATCTGTGTGGAGTTTGTATGTTCTACCTGTGTTTGCCTGGGTTTTCTCCCACACTTCAAAAACATACTGGTAGGTTAATTGGCTGCCATTAAATTGCCCTTAGTCTCTCTCGGTCTGTGTGTGTGTGTGTGTGTGTATGTTAGGGGATTTAGATTGTAAGCTCCAATGGGGCAGGGACTGATGTGAATGATTTCTCTGCACAGCGCTGTGGAATCAGTGGCACTATATAAATAAATGATGATAATCTGCATTTTGAACATGGATATTCAAAATGGCCCCCAAAAGGGGTCTGTTGTATCCCTTGGGCCTCAGAAATTAGGTTATTGGATCCCGTTATTGGACAGTGAGATTGATTCCAGCCAGGGTACTACATGTGTGGAGTTTGGATTCTTCCTGTGTTTGCGTGGGTTTCTCCCACAGTCCAAAAACATACGGGTAGGCTAACTGCACCCTGGTGTCTGTCTGTGTGGTAGGGAATTTAGATTGTAAGCTCCACTGGGGCAGGGACTGATGTGGGTGATTAGATATTCTCTGTAAAGCTCTACATAAGTCCTGATTCATGTCCAAATTCAAATGACTCTTACGACTGCCTACGACGGGGCAGAATGGGGGTTGGGGAGGGGTGGATTGATCAAGGCTGGAGCACATTGCTCCTATTTAGGCAATGTACCGCAAGGGTGCGCTGAGGCGCGCCAATGCAGATGCGTCTGATGCAAGTCTTGTGTTTCTCTTCAGTGCTCTTTGTCTCAGACGTATCATTTGCACCAGCTACAGGGCATGTGTAAGTGCTGACAAATAGTAATGTTTGGAAAAGTACACGTATACGTGCCACTAGCTAGCACAGTACATGTGTATGCCGGTAAGATAGACAATAAAAACACAATATATGTACCGTATGCATGAAGAACCTCTTGATTTATGTATTTAATATAAAATATATATATATATATATATATATATATATATATATATATATATATTTATTTTAAACCACCCATATTTTTTATTAATGGGTATACTGTTTAAAGTTGTTTGTTTATTTTATAACATACATTTTTTTTTTGTATGCATTCTGATGTGACCTTATACTGCAGTCTGTTTTGTCTGTTAGCATACGGCAAGTACCGTTTAGACAGACAGACCATACTTACACCCAGATTTAAATGGAAGCAGATCTCGAGATCCACTTGGACTTCAATAAATACGGTCGTAACTACACACAAGTTCCTCAGTCTTCTTGTAATCAGCAGCTTCCGTGCAAGCTGCAATCCAATTTGAATCAGCCCCTATGTCAGGAAAAAGAATTGGGTTGTAAACCACTTGCCATTTGTAATTGTCATTGTTTTCTTTCTGTTTTCTTGTGGAGTCCTGACTAATCTGGTGCAGATTGGAGAAGATGATGCCAACATTATCTTTCAGGGACCCCTGTTTGCAGTCAAGGGCCTGGGGCACGTCCCCCCCCCCCCCCCTTCCCTCTGTGTTCTGCATCACACGGGCTTTCTGATCCCTGTGACACGTCCCACAGTGAAAGGAATTTAACTGCTTGTTGGGAAGTGTGACAAGCATTGAGCAAAGGAATTATCTGTCCGTATGATAATTAAATACAAATTTCATGAGAGAAGAGACAGTCTCTTTAGCGATTAAACGTTTCTTTACAGAACAGAGAATACGTCAAGCTCTCGTCTCTGATCTCCTCACACATGACTTACAGTCTACAACATTTCCATCCACGGAAGTTTATGCTGCATTTATTTTATCATCAGGATAAAAGTTCCATGTTGGAATGTCAGCCCTGCTTAGGAACACTTTGTTAACACTCTGCTAATCTTGTAAAGTTTGTTTTTTTCCTTTAGCTTAACACTAGACTTGTGACTTTTGTTTAGGTCATTGTTAAACATACAACCTTACTGTGTTTATAGATCGCATGCAGCCCGTCATTCCTATTGGTATTAATGACGGTCTGGTCTAGTCGCATATTGTCATGTTGCAAAAATAATACCGGGTACTTCATGGTTTCACAACAAATCATGTGTGGAAAGCAGAAACTTAGCAAGTTCTAAATCAGTGCACACAGATCTCCCTAAGTTCCAGTGTACTGTTATGTACATCTAGATGCTATCCAGTGACGATTGGCCACTTCAGATTGTGTGGTTCCAAAGCACAGTGCGATTTAATAGCAAAAAGCAGCAGAGTAACAATTCAATAAAATAAGTACAGCCGATTACATACGCAGGCGCCCTGGATCCAGCATACAGTCATTCAGTCCTGAAGTCTGTGGTTGAGCAGAGTGTGTGCTGGGCCCAGAACTCCTGCTTATATACAGCCAGTGATACAGTGAAAACAATACAGATGATTTGGCATGTTTCCATAGGTTCAGGCTTCAGGACGGTAAAGTGTAATGCAGGTCATTGGCCAGTTCAAACGATGCCCTCCAAGGGGTGGAGGTCAGCGCTCCAAAAGATGCATACTAATCTTCCCGCCGAAAGCTGGTTCAAACTGGTCTATTTACATTACACACACAATACCATTCTGATCATTTATTCCCTATAATCCATATCTAGCATACGCAAGGTGCTATCCTTTAGGTGATTGAACTGGACGTCTGTGGATAAATAGGGGATTAGAATTATACCAGACATATGTTTCCTGTGACCTGAACATTAGATCTCACTAATGTGTATATAACATTATAATATTTAACTATAAACTCTGCTACATTTCATTATAAATAACTGTGTTGCAACTATTTTTAATATGAACTAATTACAAGTGTATGTGTCCGTGTAAATGCGTGTATAAGTGTACGCACGTGTTGTGGTAGATTACGCTCCTCCGCGCCGTAGCGTGCTATTCGCATAATTTCAGACATAGACAATCGGATTGGTAGATATTCATTTGAAATGACCATATCCAATTATTTGTCTTCAACGGTACCCATCAGCTACACATAGTTTCTAGAGAATCTCCTTTCTGGTACACCATACGTGATGACTTTTGCTGCCCCCCCCCCTCCCCCACACACCACCACAACATTTTTTGTCATATGGCGCGGGCGGGGTCAACGACCTGAATCGCATCATTAATCCCTCCGCTCCACTCAGGATCCAGGAGAGTGCCTGCTTGTTCAGAACGACCCCCCAAAATACGGGAGCTCCCCGGATATTCCGGGTGAGTAGGCAAGTGTTCCTGACGTGCATTTTTTTCCCAAAAACTATAATCAGCGGTATTTGTCATTAACAGACATACTATTCTTGGAACAAAATAAGATATTAATTTGTGCCCCTCCCGCGCTGTCTTGTACTTCCTGCAATAAACTAATATAGGAAATAATAACTGCACAGACTTATTGTGTTTAGATTTGCTACCTGGCAACTGAAACGCTCATTGTATCCGAAACAAGCAGAAAGGCAGTTTTTTTAGAACAGGGCTGCGAGCATTATTACCCTTACTACGGTAATCGATGCGCGTTATTACCCTTACTACGGTAATCGATGCGCGTTATTACCCTTACTACGGTAATCGATGTGCATTATTACCCTTACTACGGTAATCGATGCGCGTTATTACCCTTACTACGGTAATCGATGCGCGTTATTACCCTTACTACGGTAATCGATGTGCATTATTACCCTTACTACGGTAATCGATGCACATTATTACCGTTACTATGGTGATTGTACGCAGATCAACAACTTGTTAGATGTGTTAGGTTACAAAAAGTTTACACTTGACAGTGGTATGAAGAAAGGTTAATGTGGAGGAAACTTGTATTTATATGTTTTTCAGGTATGGGTGCATTTTAACAGATTAGGCAAATGAGATTTGTTTAAAGTTAGCATCAGTGAGCATTACTAAAATAGTATTTGGGTTAAAAATAGACACACTAGCCAGCAAAAGTTGTCTGTTCACCTAAATGTAATTTGTTACAGTAAAAGCAGTAAGTAATCTCACATAGCCCTTTTCTTAAAACAAAAAAATGAAATATCAAGGAAGTAAGAATCGTTTAAGCATGCATCTTAGCTGCCCTTGGGCAAATAAACATCTCCTTTCCAAAATCTCCCTGCAGGGCAGAAAAGTATAGCTGCCAGTCACAGACTCACAGCTCTCAGAAAGTCATGTGATGACAGAGGGTGAGAAGGATGGGGGGTGTAACAGTGCACAGAGCAGATTAAACTCAGAGAAAGGCATTCAAACGCCTCACTGCATCATGTGCCATGTGACTGTGGTTGCCATATTAGTCTCATGACACTGTGCAAACCCTGCAGAATTAGAAGTCCTTAATATCAGCCGGAAGACACAAACCAAAGAAAATGGTAAATATCAACATTCTTCTTATAAACTGTCACACCATTTTTTTTTTTTCATGGAATTGCTTCTTTAAATCCAGGTCATTTTATTTGTCTAAAGTCAAGTGCAGTGTAAGGATTACGTAAATAATCATTTGTGTCTCGTTCCATGGAAGGGTGGAAACACATAACATGGTTTCGTGTTTCAGATATGGTGTATTAATGTGTAAATACACCTATGACTTGCGGTATTAGTAGTCGGCAAATAGAGGTTTGAAGAAAGGGGGATGTTGTACTATATAGAGGGTGTCTTCGGAGAGTGGCTTGAACCATCTGACACTATTACAAATGTCTTCAGACCTATACCTTCTCTCCTCTATCCATACTAGGAAACCAGATAGGTCACAGGGTAATCATGCTTTATTTTTTATTATTTTGAACAAATGCCTTTTCATTTGATTTCTAAATATAATATACATAACACACCAGGAAAGCAAGTAAAAGCAAATACTTAAAGAAACTCTGAACCATGGACTGAAAAATTCATTCATAGAACTAATTCATTCATAGAACTCATGCGTAAAGTGGTCACATGTGCACCAATCCTGACGCACAATAGGGGCCACACTGGACAGATCCACAAACCACCCAACATTTGGGTGGTTAATGGACAGTAATTGGACAGGGGCGTGGCTTGTTGGAGTGTGGTCACTGCGTGACGAGTGTTCGACCACACCCCAGGGGCGCTCCTATCGTTTTGAAGTTCCCGTTCTCCCCTGGATGTCATTTTCCATTTTAGGTGAAGTCATGAAACAAGATAAATATTCCCTTTATTTTGACAGACACCTCTGGTAAATGCCCATCGGATTTGATATCCATTTGCGAAAAGTAGGTTGTGTGAGAGCAGATATTCAAATTCTCTAAATTTCCATGTAGTAGTCACTTGTGTAGATCACCTTTTCCAGCAGGATATTGGATAACTGGTCCTCTCTCCATCGCCTGGGACATTTGCATCGCCCTGATGGATGACTGTCAATAAACCGAGCACATTATGTTGTGTGTGTGTATGAAAAACACAATAATATTACTGCAATTAACCTGCCTGGACCCTCGAGGCAAATCTACAGCAAACTTTATGACTTGCAAATGTAGTACAAACTTTCTACTTTGCAAATATTGAGCAAACTTCCTGCATAAGCTCCTCATCACTCTGTCCTGTTAATGTGTCTTTTCATTTAAAGTGCCCTCTTATTTAATGAGCCAGCACATCCTCCATTAATCATCTTTCGTGAACTGTGGGGTACCTGCAATAATTGAGTTTTTGATGTGCATTTATAAACGGCTCCTGTGATGAGTATATACTGTACCGTCAGGTCTGTTTCTTGCACACTCTGTTATTAAAGATTACGTTGTTAAAACTATTGTATGTGCATTAACCACACTTTGAGGTGCACATTTTCTTTATACTGGGATGGAGGGCTAAGTTGAGAGGGTTTTCAGCTTTTGTCTGGACACTTTCTCATATGCATGCAACAATATCCAGCCCATATAAACTACATGTAAACCGTATTTGAACCATATTACGTTTATATGCATTTCCACATGTGATTTAAGTTTGATTTTCTTACGCAAACAATGTCAGGGGGTAGTGGACCTTAAGCACCGTGGCACCTTTAAAAGTCAGCAACAATAATACTGCTTTTAGTAATACAGTATTTTATCCACGCTTTCAGAGAAATAAAAAAAAAAATGTAGTACTTCTTTAGTCTTAAAGCTAACAATGGATCATACCTGTTTGACAGTTGCCGTACATGGGGGTTTTCTGATTGTCTGCATGACATTTTCCCTTCCCTTGTTTCTGAAAGAAGTACACATGTATCAGATGCTATCAGTCCCTCGTTCCGCTTCCCCAGTAGACCTGAAATCTATATGTGGCAATCAGACATCTAGATGTAATATATTGTAGCCTTACTGACATTTAAAAAGTAGACGAGAAAACGTATGTGTGTGTGTGTATATATATGTATATATATATATATATATTTCTTTTTGTGTAAGTATATATGTGTGTAAATATTTGACCTTTCTACACAAATATATTTAGAGGGAAGTAAAGAGAGTGCTAGTAGTTTATTACAGCAATGTTTTCATGCTGCATTCCTAAAAGTGTGGATTCTATTTTTGTCTCGTCGGTGAGAGGTTTCCACTTTACCTGTTGGCGGGTACCCAGTTGATTAGCAGCGTTCCTACATAAGGCATCCTTGTTGCGATAAGGCCCATTCCTGCCCAAAGCTGGCTCACTCTTTCCATTTCTGTCATTGGACCGGCTCCAAGTGGCAGACACAAGTCCCTTGTCTCGGTGTGATATAATTGGTGACATTAACGCTGGAGCCAAGAACTGTGTGATTGCTACAAGCAGCCAGAGGATGGTGTCTTAAGTGGGTGGTCCTCAATGCACCACTTGGCAATATGTTACACTTGGTTCATTATACCTCATACCTTTAACGTGCAGCATAGGGAATAGAATCTGTCTGTTTGTTTTTATTTTAAATGTCTGACTTTTTTCTAAAATGACCTATATTTCCTGCCTCCTGTTTTTATAATTTAATCTGTCAGTCATCCCAAATTTATTACGGTGCACAGCAATGTCTGCGCTCCAAGTTCATTAGAATACACACAGTTATTGCAATCCACAGCATTCCGCCCACTGTGCCACATGGGCAAGTCCGCAGGGTTTGTCCACACTAATTTATTGATATTTGTCGCAACGTGGCTTCTGCAAGAGCTGACTTCAGCTGTCACCAGGCAGGAGAGTGCGGATTGGAGCGGTAAGGACATGTACCATTCGGTTTATCCTCCACGTCATTGTTTTGTTTAATAAAAGCCTCTGCTGGTGTTGTGATAAACTTGGGAAATAATGAAGGGTTGGTTGGATGGCTGGAATTTATTAAACCCAAGTCACGGCTGCTTATTTAAAGTACACGGGCTGTTTATTTAGTTGCTGCGTAATTTCCCAGGATGGAGAATGGTCTGGTTTAACTATAGGATATGCTGGAAATCAGATATTTTCATGCCTGGCTGCCTCCGTTTACAGGTCACAGAGATGCTAAGCTGTTTGGGTCTGTGTTTCTGTGGCTCATTTGAAATGGAACACTGGCCCAGATAATGTAATCACGTCAAGTCCAGCAGTGCCGTGTGACGGCCACGTCTAGAACTCCCTGATAAATGTCAAGTTCTCTGTGTGTGGTTCATGTTTTTTTTTGGTATAAACAGCAGCAAAAATAAAGACAATATATATCATAGCACAAACAATGTCAAACAGAGCTCTGGCATTGTTCCATGTCGTTTGTAGATGGCTGAAGATTGTTAGTTCTTCAGGGTACTGTGAAGCCAAGCAATATGTACAGAGCGATCACATCACTTTTATAAATTATCCAATATTACCCAAAGCAGTGCATATATATATTAATATAAAAAGAGAAACAGTAAAAATGGCATAAAAGTTGGCATCACTTTATGATTGGAGACTGTGATTTGAAATGGGGCATGGAAAGGTAAAGAGGGGAGGGCAGGTTGGAAAGAGAAGGGGAAGGTAGGGTATATTAGTACGGGAAGATAAGAGGGATGGGGGGGAGGAAGAAAGAGATTAGAATAGAAAAAGAGTACAAACTCAAGACATTTATAGAACGTTCAAATTGAGGGATAGGGCACTCAAGAAGCAAAGTAGTTACGCCAGGACTGCCAAGTTGATAAAAATTGGTTGGGATGATCATTAATAATACTGGTAATATGTTCCAATTTGTGAATCTGACAAACATTGTTAATAAAAGTTGTGATGGTGGGGCATTCTGTTTGTTTTCAATTCCGGCTAACTAGACACCTGGCTGCTGTGATTACGTAACTTCAAATCCCGTTTTATTTATCCTATTTTCTTCTTCCACGTCTACCTCCTGGAGTCCACAGCTCGATATGGAAACTTCAAAGCAGTGCGTATGTTTATCAGACATTGTTCTAGCATCGCTAAACACCCGGATGCGTACAGTCTGGTCCTCCCTCTAGGGAACTGTCACACGCCGACCCAGCCGACGGTCACCGGCGTTGTTACCTTCCTCCTATAAGCGGTGATCACGGTATCCTGATTACACCCTTGGATCAACATCCACTATCTGGCCTCTTGTTCTGCGCACGTGCTACCAACTACCCTCTCCTGACCTACCTGTTCCCATTGGTCCTGGCACTTTGGAGCACTATTTAAACCTCCCATTTCCTTCTGTCTGATGCCTGCTCTTCGAGTTACTCACTCTCAGTAAGGATTTAGCTTCCTTCGGTCCGGCTCTTCTGCTGTTGCTCTACATTATCGTCCTCAGATCAGATGAGCTCCTCTCCGCTGCTGCCTCTATTAGAACTGCCGCTGCATCTGTATTCCCCAGCCGTGTTCTGAGTTACCATCTTCAGATCAGCTAAGTTCTACTCCGCTACTACTCCTATTGGAACTGCCGCTGTACCAGCGACTCACCTGCTGCTGCTCGGAATAACATCTTTAGCTCAGCTAAGTTCCTCTCCGCTGCTACTTCTACTGAACGGCTGCTGTACCAGTAATACACCTGCTGTTGCTCTGAGTTACCATCTACAGATCAGCGAGTTCTTCTCTACTATCTCTGCTACTCACCGCTGCTCTGCATTACTATGAGACCGGCTTCCCTGCCACTACTTCCAGTATTTCTCTGACTTACCCTCACCCCTCCTCTGTATCAGACTCTGCCTCTTACTCTGCCAACACTCATTCAAGGGACCGCAACATGCGGGATAGGAGCAGAAAAATCCATACACTCTTAACGGGTAGGTGGTGTTCACCAGTGACTCCCGCAAGACTCCGCGCCCCTGAATGAGCCATATTATTTGGCAGTTACAAGGGATCCACTAAATATTCATCGATTCGCGACAGGAACCAAATGGGCACCAATCTGGACATTAAATAATTAAGCTGGTTCTTACTGTATGTGTCCAGCTTAAGTAATCTATGGAAGGTGACCGTCGA
The DNA here is from genome assembly GCF_038048845.1 of Mixophyes fleayi. NCBI lineage: Eukaryota > Metazoa > Chordata > Amphibia > Anura > Limnodynastidae > Mixophyes > Mixophyes fleayi. The sequence continues at coordinate 200,750,518 of NC_134407.1, read as the reverse complement.
CAGCGGCATTCCAACTGTGTCCAACAAGCCTCTTGGTGTCATTGGTGGTCAGTTGTACAGGCTATATAATATACCTCTTGTAATCTATATCTTGCCAAACAGTATAGAAATTGCAAAATAGAATCTGTGCCCAAGTACTGAGTGCCCAGATCACAGTCCAGTTTCTTCATGTATGTGGCCAAATTGGATGACATCTGGCTATTTGGCAGCTGGATCATTTTTATCTTCACTTGTTGAAGGATGATGCACACACATTGATAGCCATCTGCTTCTGACCGGATTGTGGACATTCAGGGTGCTAAGCCAATCGGTTATCATGCCCATCTTGGGGGGAACTGATATATCGAGCTAGCTGAATTTGTTTTAAACCAAGTTTGTTGTTGACAAACAATGAACAATTGTTCCATAACTGCAGCCACTTTTTCTTTTATCTTGGTGCAGTGTCTGTCTTTACTAACGCTCGTCCATTGGCTGTGATTACTATAGAAGAACCTACACAGTGTTTTACATTACTACTGGGATAGGTTTTACAAATGTATTTTTTTTTTCTCTCCATACCAATACATCCGACCTCCCTCTGTCATATATGGTGTAAAGACATGATGTACATAAATAATAAATCACATGCATACATAATGATCTTTTAATAAAATATAAACCTGTAAGTGTCCTGAATTTTGCTGTATAGCAGAAAGGATTCACACTGCTGCCCCCTAGTGATTTATTTATTATTATTATGCTGCAATTTTGTAGTTTTATTGATATCCGTACACATTGTCTCTGTAAACAGATATGTTTTTGATCAGGTGACGTTTTGGAATGATCTGGATATATCTTGTAATCCTAGCAGCCACGTCATTTGTATAGTGCACTGAAATTTTAGTGTAAGGAAGAATTAGTGAACAAGATAATTCTTATGCATTATCTGTACAGCTCAGAGTATTGGTTGCTTAGTAACACCACTGATGTCATCCCATTAAAGCTGACTTTCTTCTGGAAAGTCATGTTTTGGCCTGGTATCGTTATAACAATTGTCCCTATTCTGAAGCCTCACACATTTTCACCATTACCAATAGCATTGATTTAGCCATATTTCCTTGTAAACGGCCCATTCACATTGTTATTCTGTTTAGTTTATGGTTTGTTTGCTTTTTGCTTTTTTTTTTTTTTTTTTTTTTTTTTTGTAGAGCTGTCGGATTTTGTCAAGTACATAGTGATATAGTGTGAAACCATCTCAGAGATGGCAGGGATAGCGTCACAACTGGAGTTATTGTGACCCTCCTTACTATCTGCACATGTATAACATGTATTTTTATGGCTCGTAAGTCTTGGCTCAACCATGGTTATCTAGTTGTCGGTTACTTGTAAAGTCTGAATTCAGCAAGGCCGGTGTCATTATTATACTGTCGGCACCAGTGGTCGAAGTGGCGGCATGAAAAATGTAATGGGAATGTAAGTGAATGGAATTTGGTAGTTGAAGCCAGTAGCAGGAGTGGCATGGCATGGTATACCATCGTGTACACCCCCAATTCCACCACTAGTCAACACACACTGAATTACTCCTTTGTGCACAGGACTGAGGCCCAGAAGTCATTATCCCATTCAGTTATCTGAAATATCTTTCCATGAATATAAGTGAAGTATGCACAAACATTTAACTTTTTCAATGCCCCCCCCCCCCCATCTTCACTCAGGAAACACCTTTAATTTGACCCCCATGTCCAACACTTGACTATCAGGTCATAGTCGCATTACGTATAGCGATAACGCTAGAGGCAGGAAACAAGTGAGGATAGAAAGGAAGGACAAGTGATACACCAAGCCTCCCGTTAAAGTAACTAACAATGTTTGTAGTGGTAACCGGGAGCACGGTGCTGTAAGAGGGACAGGATTTAACATTTCAAATTCAGGTCTCATCCAGAGAGATTTCTCTCGCTGCAAATTCCAAACGGAACACTACAATAGAACACTGCTTGTTAAATACATAACAGGGTAAATATATATTGATCTCTATGGCAAGGTGTGTGTGTTGTCCACACAGAACACAATGGGAAGCTTTTTGTGTGGGTGAGCCATTGCTGACACAAGTTTCGCAATTACAACAGATAAAGTGAACAGGAGATTGCTGTATGTTTTAATGAACCGGGGGAAATGCCATTGCTGTATATTGCATAATACTTGGGACATGAGACTGCTGTGTATACTAAAGGGGAGCACTATTTGTTTCCCCAATACTACTCCGCAGTTCAAGAGATAATAAAGATCGCTGCCCTATAACTTCTACTTCCACCAGACTAATATCTGTCTTATGGTAATAAGATTTATGGTCTGTAAAAATTCCAATGTAAAGCTGAAGTAGGGATACAATTAGCTGTATGGATAATATTTCAATGCCTGGTAGGAGAAAAGTATCTTAATATGAGAGAGGGGATTTCCATTTTTCATATGCGGGTTACCTTAATAGGTATATAAAAGGTCCGTTCCATAGCACCCTTACTTACAAGGATTACTGCTTATTTTATCAACAGGGAGCGATTATGGCAGTGTGTTTGTTGTATGTTATTGCCTATGTCTGCGGCTCTGTTTTGTTCATGTTCACATGTTCTTTTACCATATGGAAATGTATTTTTAGGAAGTAGCCGTGTTTTCTTTGTGGCAATAAAGGTAGAATATGATGTTAGTAATTCAGCCCTTTAATGATGAAGCCTAGTTCTAACGATCTTGCATGTTGTGTTTGTTGGTGTGTGTTTGTTTTTGTGATCCTCTTACATTATTTACTTATCATGTTCCCTTTCACATATATCCTGTTCATCAGGATATTGTGCCCTTTGAGATGCCTTGTTCTCCACTGTGTATCCGTTTATGTTGATTGAATAATCTCGCCTGCTTGCCCTTCCGTAATGGGGACACAGAGATAGTAACTAATAGGTATGTTTAAATGTGGGAACAGATTGGAGGAAGGGGGTCTGCACGACAGCACAGGACCTGAGAAGAGAACCACTGAGCTCCCCAGCATCTGTCTGAAAATTCTGTTAGAGGGCCAGATGCTACAGCCAAAACTCAAAATAATACCTTAACTTTTTCACATTCACATATGGTTTCTTACACCCCTGTTTCAGTGGTTGTAGAGATTTATTGGCACCAAAAATGGCTAAGTAATGCCATGTCTTATCACCCTGCTGAAATTGGTGCTTTCAGATTTCTCCTGGTAGATACATATTGATACATTCTGTTTATTATTAGGATGCTGGCCTCTACAGATCTGCAGAACATTGCTCTGTTCCATCTGCCCCTGACAGATACATATTGATACATTCTGTTTATTATTAGAATGCTGGCCTCTACAGATCTTCAGGACATTGCTCTGTTCCATCTGCCCCCCTGACAGATACATATTGATACATTGTTTATTATTAGGATGCTGGCCTCTAGAGATCTGCAGAACATTGCTCTGTTCCATCTGCCCCCTGACAGATATTGATACATTCTGATTATTATTAGAATGCTGGCCTCTAGAGATCTGCAGAACATTGCTCTGTTCCATCTGCCCCCTGACAGATATTGATACATTCTGATTATTATTAGAATGCTGGCCTCTAGAGATCTGCAGAACATTGCTCTCTTCCATCTGCCCCCTGACAGATACATATTGATACATTCTGTTTATTATTAGGATGCTGGCCTCTAGAGATCTGCAGAACATTGCTCTGTTCCATCTGCCCCCTGACAGATACATATTGATACATTGTTTATTATTAGGATGCTGGCCTCTAGAGATCTGCAGAACATTGCTCTGTTCCATCTGCCCCCTGACAGATATTGATACATTCTGTTTATTATTAGAATGCTGGCCTCTCTAGAGATCTGCAGAACATTTCTCTGTTCCATCTGCCCCCTGACAGATACATATTGATACATTCCACAGAGTACCTGTTACCTATAAACCTGTTTAAGCCCCAGAGCTAGTGTTTCTATATATGCAGTTCTTACTCTGTTCCTGAAAATAATTTGTTAAGGAACATCCATTCCCTCTCCCCGCAACATCACCCCCCCCCATTCCCCCTCCAAACTTTCCAACCTGATGGTATGACACGTCATACCTTGTATCCTTTATTTGGATTTATTTGGCAAGCAGAAGAAGCCAGCTGCTGGGGCGTGATAAGGTTTATCAGGACACACAATTACTAATGATATTTAATTAGTGTTTGCTTTATGTTGGTCTTGCTGTGTCCACCACCCCTCTTGTCTAAACACTGATAAGCAGGCATGGGCTTCTATTGAAGGGGAAAGTCTAGTCCACTGCTGCCTCTTATCTGTTAACTGTTTTGTTAATCATTCTCTGTTATATATCACTTTTTTTTAAAACTTACGTGACATGTCCCAGGGAATTGTGTAATGAGTTGGTGATGAAACAGACTAGGGATGATCAGATTCATATCTACTGGAAAGTCTCTTGTCTCACAGCTGTCCATCTGCCAGGCAGATACAGCGAATTAAAGACCTTATAACCAAGGCATTCCTTTTTACTTATCTCTCTTTACACACTAGGCGTAAACCTGCTTTCGGTCCTGTTTAGGTTTCTCCAGCCTGACCTAGTCCCAAGGGCTGTGTGTCTACATCCCTCTGCAAATGAAGCTAAGCCGGGACTCCTTTAAGATACAAATAGAATAATGTACACTAATGCATCAAAAATAAAACCTGCTGCGTTCTGAAATCTTCAACACAAGCTGATTGGTTCTGTCTGTAAGCGCATCATGGGGTTCACTGTACCTTATTGGAAGTGTCACTTAAGCTGCGTTCACCAAGCCATGTGTACAAACCTAAAGACTGGTTGACAATGCCCAATGTCTATTAGAACCAACCTTTTATCTCTACTAGACATAATCGTTACTGAGCATTTATCTGCAACTTCTATAAAACTATTTATGATGAGCATGGGCAGTTTATCAGTGTATCATGACTGCTACATGTATTTCTGTGTATGTAGCATGTCTATTTATGAGCAATACATTATGGGCAGACTTATAGAATGTGATTTATTTTTTTAAACTCATATTTGGAATTATTTCATGATATTATAGGACTCTTACTACTACATATATCACTTTCTGACCATACTAACAGGCCTCAAGTATCACAAACAGAGCAAAAAAGAGCTATAGTTTAGTATAGATCTTGTACATAGGCTTATGGTCTGGACATCTTAGATGTCAGTCTGTGTCTGTCTGTCTTCCCCTCCCTTTAGATTGTTCGCTCCTTTGAGCAGGGCTCTCCTACCTTCTGTTTCCATCACTTTTAACTGCGCTCTCCAGCTACTCAGCTCACCTCCTCTCAGTCCCTCTGCCCTCTGTCTCCTCTCTCTTCTCTCTGCTCCCCTCAGTGACTCTCAACCTGTCATCCGTGCCCACCCTCTTGGGCCATAGTTACCTGCCTATAGCCATTTTTCCCCTCCCTCCCTCTCTTTAATGCTGTGCCTGAGCCCCCAGCGTTATAGTGCTTACTGTTACTTGTACTGTGCTGTTTCACCTGTACTGTGCCATTGTTAGTCCTTGTACGGCGCTACAGATACTTTGTGGCGCCCTATAAATAAAAATTAATAATAATAAATAATAATAATTAGATAAGTAGATTTTAACAAAAGTCGATATAACTGTTATTTACCTAGAATGCATGTTTAGGATTCCGGAACAAGCACGGGCCATATATTCTCCATACCGTGGACATGGGAATATGCTTTCACACCCAGGCAAATATCTAAATATCTTGATAAAAATATGCATTAGGTTTATTAATGGAAAAACACTGAGTGATTATAGCTCTTTCAAGAAATGGTTAAAAATAGCCAAAGAGATGGTACATATATCACACACAAGTACAAATACAACACTATACCGGTATACTATTAGCCACTTTGGGGTGTACAATCTGGGCTGTATCAGCTCTGTGGAGGCTTCTCCCTGGCGCTGCAATGTAGTGTACAATGGCCCTATTTCACTCTCACTCCGCCTTTGGTGGACTAACAGATCCAGAAGACCCTCAGAAGAAGTAATAGTACTCAGCGATCCTGACAGTCCTTCTGTAGCACTCCAATCTTCAGCCAGTCCAATTGGTCCCATAACCCCCCCCCCCCCCCCCCCCCGACACTCGGTCTTCCAAGATGCAGAGAGTGTTCTTGTTGCAACATTATATTGTCCCCAATCCAGTCTCCATCCCTCTAGCAGTGGCTCCGCGCTGTCTGAGGATGTCAAGTTCACACAATGGGCCTCTCAAGAAGAGCTGAGACACTGTAGACGAAAGCAACAAGGTGATTTCCTGGATCTCAAACTAAGGAGTCTAATCACTGAATTAGTCTTCGAGGCTGGGACATAGCTTAAATGCCGGCCATATTTGTGTCAGACTCTCCTTCCCCCCCATCAGTGGCAGGGCCACACTGTCTGTAGATTCCATCTTCAAACAAAGGTTAGCCTGAAACCATCCTTATCAATGGTGATTTAATTAGCAAGAGCATTGTCCATGATCTTAAACACAGGACTGTAAAGCTAGGTACACACTACAAAAATTTGAACCAACTTTTTATGCCGTACGATTTTACATGCGACCGATGGTCCGATCGCTCGGTCCATGGACTGCATACACACTAGCCTTGTTTAGGACGATAAAGGGAAGAGCGGACGTCCCTTTAGCGACTTTTTACAGCCATGTTGTCGTGAGCAATGACTGTAATTTTGTACTCACTGTTGTGGATCGGTCGGAAGTTTATACACACTACACAACGGGAACGGAAATATTAAACAGTACGACCAACCAAATGAGGCGATAATCCTCCATTTGGGCAGATTTTGTGAGAATTGAGGTGCAGCATTGGTGGTGTCGTATTAACCCATTCGGGGGGGGGGGGTCTGCAATGTCTATCACTGAGTTTAACAGAAATGTTATTTATGTAATATGAAACTGTACTAAATGACAAGTGCAAGCAATCTTGAGAAGGATTGGGCATAGAAGTTAAATATATTTAGTTCACCAACAGGTCATTTCTGTTATTTACTTTTATTGACTGCTATAAATTTGACTCCTATATCGTCTCTATAAACCCATTGGCAGTGGAGTTTGACTCCCAGCCATATAACCTCAACATATAACCCAGTCCTCCTGACTGCAATAAATCATGTGCTTTCTATCACCGTGGGCTTGTACCCTCCGCCACTTTCCATTTCATTATGTAAATCCCTGCGCGTCTGGCTTCACATTCAGGGCACAATTGGCTTTCATTTGAGAACAATAGACTTTAGATTAATTGCAGAGACATCTCCAGCTGACTGGTAGCAGCGCGAATTCTCCCAACCACTGTGTGCGCGTCAGATGGAATCCCAGCGCAAGGCGGTCGATGACTCACCTGGGATGTACTTTGGAATACATTGAGATTTGTCATTGGCTGCCTGACTGCCTCGGCCAAAAGAGACTGTTAGCCAAACACTAGGAAAGCAGTCTCTGCGGTTTCCTAAGCGCAGTGGGAGGAGTGACCTGGGGAATGTGAGGACGGCAGGTGGCTGGGGTGTGTTTGTAGTGAATAGAAAATAACACCTAAAAACATTATGCCTATTTTTATATATGTCTGTTTAGAAGACCAGAGTTACATACAGTAATGTATGAGCCACATGCGGAGCCAGTGTCAATGTGTCTGCATAACTTTTTTTTTTTAATTACCAAATACACATAGGGATGTGCTGAACAACACAGATGTGATGGCAGTTTTGCGTGGTCTACTCTGGTGCGTACATCAGGCATCATTACTCCTGCACCTAGATTATAAATATAGAGTTGTTAGAGTTCTAAGCATACTTGCCAACTCTCCCGGAATATCCGGGAGACTCCCGAAATCTGGGTCAGTCTCCTGGACTCCCGGGAGAGAGAGCAATTCTCCCGATTCCCGACCGGCTGTGGAAAAGTAAATGGAGGGTGCGGGGCTTATTGGCGTCACGGCCGCGTCATTGTGGCCCCGCCCCCTAGTTTATTGGTCGAAAAGGAAAGGGTGGTGAGAGAATTGGAGGTGGGGCTAATGGCACAATTCTTCGCGTCCCGCCCCCACACACCCACCTGCCCCCTGGACCTCCCAGGACACGAGCTGCCAATGTTAGCAACTTTGGTTCTAAGGCATGTTGCTGAGTGTAGCTCTTATTGTGTATTTGTCACTTATGCTCCATGGAGGCAGACATTTATTGTTGTTATACCTTATTTAGGCAGCTGCTGAGCATGTATCAATTCACTTCAGCCTCTTTCCTGCTGGAGCTTAAAATATAATTTTCTTACCACAGACACACATACTGGACCCAATTTCATAGGAAGCTGACTAACCTACCAGTATGTTTTTAGACTGTGGGAGGAAATTGAGCAACTGGAGGAAGCCCACTTGAAGACGGGAAGAATATACAATATAGATGCCAGTCTGAAGGAATGGAACCCATGACCCAGGTGTTGCAAGCTAGCAATGCTAACCACTGTGTCACTGTACATCAGAAAGCAGACTACCACTTTATTAGGAACTTTTGACCTCCACTTGGCATGAGGCACTTTGGTGTAGTAAATTGATAGGTTGAATATTGGTGCAGCCCACAAAATAGCTTCCTCCACTGTGAATAAGTGATGGGTACATTATATAAGAGAGAGATTTTCTCCGCACTCATTAGCTGCCTCCATTCACATGTTGTGCTGTACGGAATAAATTCTATTCATTGTAATAAAAAAAACCTTTACATTCTATTTTGTATGTTTTGTAGATTTCCCAGCACTTTAATGTTTATATTTACATATATATTTGTTCTTTTAGATATTGCATCACAATCTTCATTTTAGTAACCTCTATAATGTAGGTGTAGCCGCAGCAGTTAATGGTTTCTATGTACTCTTATAGATCATGTTTTATCTCTATTGTGGAAGCAGCCTAACCCTGCTAAATGTCTTATGCCTGCATATGTTACGGAGCGTATAAATATAAGCACTGTGAATATAAACTCTTGTTATGACTATTGTAAATATCTTGTATATGAGGTTCACCGTATTTATTATCCATCTTGCTAAATGCGCTGCGACTTCTCGCGTTTTCCTGTAAATAGGTAGCGTAGAAATGATTGAGAGTTAAAGGTATGTGTAAATATTATTGCAGTTCTTGCTCTATTCAGCCGCGGTGCCTTGGAACGCTTAAGGTGTGAATACAAGCAGGAGACATTTTGACTTTATAAGGATGTCAGCGGCTGGCGGGATTAGGACAGACATAAATCTGCGAGAGAGAGAGAGAGAGAGTGTATTGTGGACACATAACATGCAAGGGGCCATCCTGTGAGAATGACATTGCAAACATAAGAAGGAGATCCATTTATCTCACTGGGAGCGAGCATCCACTTGGCCCTTCTTGTAAATACAGCAGACATCCCCGTTACCTCTGTAATGCCATGCGAGGGACCTTTACGTATGTGGTGGAAAGATATATACTTCTTGTTGCCTGCAAGTAAATACATAGAAAGTTATATTTAGCACTGTATGAGCAGTATAGAAAAAAAGTATGTTCTGTCATAGGCCAATGTTAGTGCATGCAGTACACCTTCCTATCCATCAATCAGTCACATACTGAACTTACACAGTTACATGAACAGTATAATAAAGTTCCGTACCCAGAATGCTTAGCTTCTGGTCTTTGCAGTTCGTCCCTCGCTTTCTCCTGCAGACAGCTGCTGGACTAATGATATTTCTTTGATTAGCTAAAAACCTATAAATCAGAAAATGTTCAGGTGGTCCCATTCAACCCACTCGGACACTGCAAACACTTCTTTGTCGACTGCCTTCCCAGTCTGGATCGTTAATTTCCCTGTAACCATCTCTGCTGGGTAGATAATCGATCCTCTAAACCAGCTCTACTGCAGTAATGCTTGACGTCACACACTGGAGTGGGCTTCGATAAATAGCTCCAGTTTGTTTTACGTCTCAACCGTATTATTTTTCCTGAAGTTCCCGCATCCTTGTAATCTCAGTTGGATCCTGTGATTTACACAAAAAAAAACAAAAAACATCCCAAGCCCCAGGCATGACGCAGTTCTCTGTTTCCACTGCTCGCGTCCCTGGCAGGGCTTTGTTTAGACCACATCGTAAGTACTTTTCTGTATCCAAAGTAAATATTAATCCATAATTTAGTGTGGCCGCGCAGCAGTGTTTAGGCGAAGCTCACAATTTGTAAAAACAGCTATTTTTCTAAGTCAGAAATCTTATTGTTTTTCTTTTCTATGCTGTATATAAAACCAGAGCAGCTCCTTTTTATCCCCTACATTTTAATCACCAGGTATTTAAACTCAGTGATCGAAGTGGACATTTAAAAGTGGATGTATGGGAGATGTAAGTGAATGGCATGTGATAGTGTTACAATGATAGCAGTAGGTGAAGTGGCGGTATGGATAATCGCCGTATACACTCCCAGTTCCACCACTGGTTCAACCATGAAATGTTCCCAGTAAGGTCAGAATGTCTTTTCAGAGATAAAATGCAAACTGCAGGTTCTAGGCATTGCTGATCTAGTAACGGTAACAAGATTGCACATAACAAATATATTAAAAGGAAAATACTGTGGATTAACATGCTTCCAAACATTTAGGGTGAGGTGTAGGGCACAGCTAGAGAGAAAGGGTGAGGGATAATCAGTACAAGCTGGTAACCTGAGCCCAAAAGGGTGGGCACGGATAACAGGTTAAGAGCTATTGAGAGGAACATGGAGAAGCGAGAGGAGTCAGAGGGCAGAAGGTCCAAGAGGAGGTGGGCTGAGTAGCTGCAGAGCAAGGTTAAAAGAGGTGGAAACAGGAGGAGTTAAAGCCCTGTTCAAAGAAGCGTGCAATCGAAAGGGAGGGTTAGACACACAGACACTAGGGTGAGACAGAGAAAGGGGTGAAACGGAGACAGAGTCGAGGAGGGGGGGGAGAAGGGAAAAGAGGGAGAGGTAGCCGACAGGTGGGTGGTTGAGCAGGTGACTGGAATGCTCTTAAGAAGTCCGTTTGAAACTGGACAGATTAGGGGACGTTCTGATGGAGCGAGGGAGCTTGTTCCAATGAAGGGGGGCGGCGCGGGAGAAGTCTTGGTTACGTGCATGAGAAGAGGTAATCAAAGGGGAAGAGAGGCGACGATGATTGGTCGATCGCAATGGGTGGGAAAGAGTGTGAATAGAGATGAGGTTGGAGATGTAGGGAGCAGTGGAGTTGGCGAGGGCCTTGTAAGTCAGAGTAAAGAGCTTGAAACGGATTCTGTAGGGGAAGGGGAGCTAGTGGAGGGCTTGGTAGAGGGGGGAGACAGAAGGTGAACGTCGAGAAAGGAAGATGAGCCTAGCAGCAGCATTGAGTACAGATCGAAGAGGAGCGAGATGAGAGAGGGGGAGACCAATAAGGAGAAGGTTGCAGTAGTCCAAGCGGGAGATAATCAGAGAGTGGATGAGAGATTTGGTGGCATCCTGGCAGAGGAAGGGCCGGATGCGTGCAATGTTGCGTAACTGGAAGCGGCAGGATTTGGCAAGAGAGTCAATGTGTGGGGCAAAGTAGAGAGTGGAATTGAGGATGCCACCCAGGCAGCAAAGTTGGGGAACAGGAGAGATAGAGGAATTGTCGACAGTGAGAGAGAGGTGGGAGGGGAAGGTGGTACGAGAAGGAGGAAAGACAATGCGTTCGGTTTTAGCAAGATTGAGTTTTAGAAATCCAGAGGACTTTTGTAACTGTTATAACTAGTTGTTTAATTTAAAGCTGCATACATTTTAGACTTTGAGGCTTCAGCTACTGAATACTAAATTCAGTAGTGAATCTGATGACAGCGAGGCAGGATTTGAGTGCAGGGAAATTCCACTCTCCCCTGGTGACATCACACAGTTTACTGACCAGCCTATGTATTGGTTTATGAAATAGAAGCTATTTTTTGCAGAGTTTATATTGTTTATAATGCATCCAATAATTAGGACTAATTTATTCATCTGCAAGCTATCCCTTTCTCCAGAAATTCAACTTGTGCTTTCCTACTGTTTGTTCTGAATTTTTTTTTTGTTCCACCCTTATAGCATCCGGTATCTTTTCCTATAAATTATTCACTCAGGCCCCAGCATGGTCATAGCTCACTCATACCTGATGCATGCTTGAAGCTGACAGACTGATGATGCAAGTTGGGATGTTTGATGCTTTGTAGTGCGGAGTGTTCACATACTGGGGCATTCCCCGCAGACGTACATTATAAGCGTGCAGAACATTGCTGCAATAAGAAGCTGCTCTCTTGTACAGTACTGCCTGAATCATTCATGATTCACACAGAACAATTCACAGAAATATCAGAAAGCAGGAATAAAAATATCTTGTTATGTGAACATCAGACACTGACCGCAGTCTTCCTGTTTTGGCAGATAGTATTTTATTGTTCTTTATCCCTCAACATTGATATCATATTTTTTATACCTATTCAAAGATTATTTTTTTTTTAGTTTTAATAATGTGGTTATATTGGTTACACTATAGTATTTACTTTGGCATTGGTGGGTTTTATGTGTAAATCATTCTAATAATATAATATTGTGACCTTGCTAGTCACGAGACCTGAAGCAAAACCACTGGTGACTACAGTCTGCTGTTTGTTTTATATGCTCTGGCCCTCCGACAGCCAAAGTGTAAAGTACAAAAACACTTTAGGAAGTTCCGTAACGCGATGTGAGGTTTTGAGCAAGCTGCTCTGCTTAGACATTAGATTGGGTCTGGTTTGTGAGGCGCTACATAATGTCCCACGTTTTCGGTCATGGCTACTGTCCAGTCTGGAAACAGTTGACCTCTTGCATTCTTCGGGAGAGGAGGGTTTGAAAAATGAGTCATTAGAGGAGGATTATTAGGCGTATGACTATTGGCCAGAAGTGTTAGTGAAAGCTCTCCTCTGAAGTCAAGCTCCTTGATCGCATCCAAGGCGTTCCTGGCGGCTGGATTTTCTTAACATTAGTGGAGTTTTTCTGCCATCTCGTTAATTACTAACTGCATACATTAATTGCTGTATGTATATATCCAGTATCGGATATCCAATGAGGCCTCACAGATCTTTATACATCAGGCTTATTAGAAGATCATCATCACCATTTATTTATATAGCGCCACTAATTCCGCAGAGCTGTACATAGAACTCACTTACATCAGTCCCTGCCCCATTGAGGCTTACAGTCTAAATTTCCTAACAGACAGACAGGCAGAGACTAGGGTCAATTTGTTAGCAGCCAGTTAACCTACCAGTATGTTTTTGGAGTGTAGGAGGAAACCGGAGCACCCGGAGAAAACCCACACAAACACAGGGAGAATATACAAACTCCACACAGATAAGGCCATGGTCGGGAATTGAACTCATAACCCCAGTGCTGTAAGGCAGAAGTGCTAACCACTACACCTAGGCCAGAATGCAGCTAGGTCTTTACCATGCCGTTTGCTTGGTAGTTGCCACATGTTTTGGACTGTGTCGAGTTGTGTTAGCTGCCCTTGGTAGGTTTTATGGTAAAGGGAACCTAGCAGGAGTGACGTTAAAACAGAACATATGTTCTCCTTTGTTGGTTCATTAGGCGTAGAAGAATTGAAGATGATTGGTTAAACTCCTCCAGAGAATCCTGTGTCTGCTCTACTATGTGTGTGTCTATCATGGAAACATGTTAGGTTGACCACGTTGTATTTTAAAGTAATTGATATTTGCTCCAATTCTGTAAGTTGTAATTTTATTTAAAATAAAAAAAAGCAAAAATAAAATTAGTAATTATCAATTAATTAGTTGATAAACAGTATTTGTCAGTGGGGCGCTATGTTGGAAGGGACCCCTGTCCTTGCCATAGCAAGCACCTATGTCATGTGTGCCGTCTGAGCAGGTAGGTGTGAAGTGATGACATATATTTACTGCAGCTCCGTGATGTGTGAGTGGGTGTTCTCTGCAGAGAGTGGACACAGCACATGTACAGGAGCTGGAAATAGCCTTTGTGGTATTTTTAGTACCCAGCAGACGTGTAAAACCGATGAGGATCTTCCTCTACTGTCACTCACTTTGGCACCGTTATTCTATTCTCGTCATAGGCGTTCAGGTTCTATTAGGAGGTAGCCGGGCACAGCAGGCACACGTCAGCAACAGGCCTCCAAAATGTGACAAGGGAATCATCTGTGTAGTAAGGAGAGGAGAAGCAGCAGAATTCCAATTTATTCAAAATAAAAAAAACTAGGCTAGCCGCCTCTGTGACACTGATTGCCTAGATTTCTGTACCACTAATGGGGGGAAAAAATGAATTGGAGAAAACGATTGTATTAATTTTAAATCTATAAAAAAATGATTGCATTGAAGAAATGCTTTGTTCTAACAATAAAGTACTTATTGTCAATGATATTGTTCCGTTACCGTCATATTGAGAATCTTCATAATGAGACTTCGCTACGCAAAGGCATGGGGGTAGTCTTCGCCGGGCGAGTCTTCCGGCTGGGAAGGCTTGGCACCAACGATAACCCCTTTGATGTATAAAGCATAGCAATAATAAGACCTCTTGCCAGTAAAAACCTCAGTGCCCCAATGATTCAGACCAAACGAAAGCACGACTTTGTATGATTTATGGAGAGAGAGGTAGCTCTCTGGTTTTTCTTATTCTATTGTAATTGCAAAAGGGTAATTTATATTGGTGCGATAAAACTTATTGATAAGGTTTTACCATTGTATTGCCACTATGGCAGCTGAGCAGTTTTTTCAGAGTGACTGTATTCAGCTCTCTTGAGCATGCGCAAAGGCCCAGTGCATGCAATGATAAGAAACACATATGGAACCAGGAGGGTATAACAGTATCTTATGGGAGAGGGGGGTTGTTGGGAATTAAGGAAAGGGTAGTTGGGGCCAAAGCCAGGACCCCAAGTACCACCATGGGGGATTAAAAGCCTTTGTATGTAACAGGAGGCAAAGTTAAACTAGGACAGATTTTGGCCAATTGCAAAACCAGAGAGTTAGTTAAAGATGTTGGGTAAAGCTCTAGGTAAGGATCTCTTTAGGCAGAGGGACTGTTATAAATGAACCAAATTTGGGTATATTTGCGAGATCTATTGTTTAAGAGATTTACATCCATGGGCGCCAGTTACCATTTTTTAATGAGGAGCTGCTGTCAGGGGGTGGGCGCTGAACATCACCAATGCTTTGCCACTAAGCACCTGGCTGCATTGAGGATTTGAATGGAGAGTTTATCAGAGCTGTCCTTCCAGTGGGGAGCCAAGGATGAAGAACCATGGGCACTTGGAGATTTAGTAATATCGCTGATGAGGCTGGCTTCACTGTCCCAACACTGAACAATCTTAGGACAGGACCACCAAGTATGGACAGGGGATCTCGCCACAGTCTCTCCAGCACAGATCAGATGCAGTACCAAAAATCCTCTTTAGCCTTGTGGGAACCAGGTACCACCTACAGTAGACTTTACAGGCGTTCTCCTGGACTAGAGAACAGGTTGAGGATTTAGAGACATTCTCCCTCACAGTGGTCCAAGTGTCCTCCTTCGATGGCCTGCCCCCAAAACAGTTTCCCAGTTGCTTTTATGTATTGGGACAACAATCTGCATTTTTAAGAATATGTCTGAGATAACACAAGACATTATCTTGATTAAGCCAAATGCATATCTAAATGCTTTGTGCCCACATCTCATTGTGTTTACAAAGTGCTCCCAATGTAAGTTTTCAACTGCGTAGTCACACGCCGGAAGAATTTTAGCACAGGCAACAGGCAGATTTATTGCAAGCAAAAAACCCTTTTGATGTATTAGACATAGCAGAAATAATCGGCGTTAAAATAAATTTGCTGTATCGCAACAAAGGTTAAATGCACCCAAATATGGATGGCCTTATTTGGCACAATAACTTTTGTTTTCAGTTGAAATACGCCTGACAAACGCATCTGAAACCCAGAATTTGTCACATTGTTTGGTTATGAACATTACATATGTGTCAGCCCTGTACATTTTTAAGGCTTGGGATGCTTTTTTTGGTGCAAGCAGGTGCAGATTACAGTGTGTAGGAGTGTAAAAATGTTTTTTGTGCTTCAATACACTTCCTGATGCTTTCTTGATACAGTGAGGACCAGCATTGCTGATTATTCAGAAAAGACTATTATTGTGAGATTTCAATGTGAGTGTATATGGTTAACGTGCTGCGTTTTGTGGGTGCAGCTGGCTGTTTGTGTTCAGGATACAATACACCGGCTTCTCCTTTTGGTCACAGTGGAGCTTCTAAATTTGGAGAAAGGCATTTATAGGCAATTCATTTCCATCAAATGTCACAGAAGATCTTGATGAGGCATTTTTAATAACACAGCTCGTTAATGGCTTTTCTGAAAGGCCTTTGATAGACAAAGTGAAGGCTGATTAACTAATGAATTTTCTAGCAGCGCAAAATCAAAGCCTGTTCCACATGGATTTGTTTTGCTCCAGCTCCTTGCCGTATCGTCAGGAGATTCGTGCCTGAGACTGTGGACAGCTCAGGGTTAATCCTTTATCTTTTAATATGCTTGGTCTTGTTAGTGTAGATGTTGCCCAATGTCTAGATAACGGTGGACTCCTCCTTACAGTAGACATCCAGCTCATATGAGGTTCATATCATTATAAAGGTAATTCTGCTCCCCTCTGCACCAAGAGCTAAACGTGTGGTCTTCAAATTGTCCTGTACAACCAAAAGTCCACGTGACCAAAGGCAGATGTCATTATTTTCTTCATCATAGTCTGCTCTCGTCCAGATTAAGTCCAAAGAACACAGTCCAAACCCAATGATAAGGCAGCTATAATGATACAAAGATATCTTGGCTTGCTGATGCACCTGTCTTCATTAATGAGATGCCTGGGATTTACCATGAAACATCAGGACTAAAGTAAAATGACTGTGTCACCCATCACCTACACAATGGACTTAGCCGTTTTGTGAGTTTAACAGATATTTATATGAATGCAGCCTAGCACTAAAGGATTCACCTTTGATTCCAACACACCTCAAGTGTTCCGCCAATGCCCCGGGTGTTCCGCCAATGCCCCATGTGTTCTACAAGTTCAGATCTGCTGCACTTGGGTTGAGTCTTGAGTCAGTCTTGTGCATAGATAGATTTACCAAGGGGCATCCTATAAAGGAATGATCTGACTTAAGGAAAGTTTACATGTCGATACACATACTGTATATGTGACTTGTATGTACCTTGTATGTCCTGTATAACAATGTTTCACTCACCTGTATCTCTGTTTTTTTGTGTGCAGGACCCTCGGAGTAAGCACAAGTTTAAGATCCACACGTATGGGAGTCCGACGTTCTGTGACCACTGTGGATCACTGCTGTACGGGTTGATACACCAAGGAATGAAGTGTGAGAGTAAGTAGACGGATTCATCTCTTTCTCTGTCTGCCGCAGTGTACATTGTGTGAATAACTTCATGGAACCTTTCATTTCTAATCATTTATAGGGAACGATTCAGGCAGCATACAAGCTGATGATTTGTCCCGTGTAATTTCAATGTCCTTTATAATTTAATTTATAATGATAACTTTTGGATGTTCTGTTAATTCTATAAATGTGTTTTCTTAAAAATGCATTTGATAAGCTGCAGTACTCCTATTCTGCAGGTGCTGACTGTTTCTGTCTTTGTCATAGACAGCAGTGATTTACATCTTTACCTGCCTATATACTGAATGAGGGCGTCACTATATAGTTGCAAAGCGCCCTTAATTTCCAGGGACAGTAAACATTTTTCAGTATTTAACCAATTGCATAGTACATCAGTTTGCTCGAAATTTTGCAGCAACTTCACTCATCTCTAATTCCAAAGGAAAAGCATGCTACCGTTCAACATGTTCTGTGTGTACATTCAATGAAATGAACACTAGGAGCATACTGTTCAAATTGGTATGTACCAAATAAGTCTGTGGAATAGAAAATTTCCTCTGAGGTCCATCACAATTGGTGACAGATATTTGGTCTTATCATAGAATGTTAACGTTCTAGAACTGTGACTGATACTCCTACTGTACAGGAGCCGTTCTCCGTTAATCCAGCTGTCTGCTCAAGCTATGCATTTTATGCAGTGACCTTTGACTAGGTCTCTGTGTGATATTTTATTATGACATTAAACCATTGTAACTTAGATTATGCCAGGTGAAACAGAGAAATCAATCACTGAGAACAGCCCGTTAGGAAACAGCAACTGATCGGATGCAGAATTCGTCACCTCGACCGGTGAAACTTATCTACCCGTAAAACATTTTACCTCCAACTGGCCCTTGAGAGCAATATCTTTCTGAATCTTAGATAAATGTATTCGTAACACAGAAAGCGTACAGACATCCTGCTTATATGGCCAGCTGCCATTTTCATGCTTCAGTGCACATTTGTCTGAACAAGCACTTAATTAGGATTGATTAACGTTTATGCTTGTTTTATGTAGCTTGTATAATTTTCTGTAGGACTTTAGCCTTAAAACTGAGCACCCAGAGCCGTTGGCGGTCTTTCAGGGTGTACGGCTGTATCCATCAAAGAAAGTCATTAAGGTTTCACGGTTGGCCACTGGGGACAAGGAAGGAAATATATGCATGTCTCTACCCAGAACTCCTAGGGTGAGACTTAATTTTGGCATTAGTATATTTAGTACAATCCTGGACGGTCTTTCAGTTCATTTTCGTATATTTTAACAATACACCAAGGTACGGTTGGATGTGTTCCTGTAGACAGGCAGCAGACCAGCAGGATTTAATGCCAGCAGTTTGAGTAACTGTACCTAAGGCCTCACCGAAGGATATATGGATAAAACAGACATCTGGTAGACATTTGTATTTCTATAAATTAGGCGGAAGCTGTGCAAAGGTTACGTAAATGCTGGGAAGCAAATAAAATAATAGTAACTTAATGTTAAACTATGAATGTAACTATGAATGTTAAAGTTTGTAAGACAGGGATAAATCTGCCCATTTTAAGTCACTGGTTTATTGAGCAAGTTTATTAAATTTTCCTGCAACTTAGATAGAACTCTTATTTTTATTTTATAATATTTATTTTATTGAGGAAGATAACAAAATACAATACGTTGTTAACAATGAAATAAACTTCATAAGGTTTGTTTACAAACATCAATACATTCCATGAAGCGTTACAGACATAACAATGTTCCCCACAGTATAAGTTATGAGACAGCTGAAATGATTATTCCTTATTATTGTGGGACAATGCAGTATGTGAATAAATAAATTTGGGGACATAGGCTAGCCAAAAACAGTGCGCCAAATCTGCCTGTTGGGCGCCACACTTTGGACACATATGACTGTCCGCCAGGCCAATCTGGAAGTGCCAAGATGGTGAAAGATAAGCTCTATGAATTTTTTTTTATAAACATCTCTGTATATGTCATAACTGGGATTAAACGGGATTGTTTTGACAAAGCTTTTAAAAGAAAATCTGGAGTCCTAGAGGGAAAACGATTCTGCCATTGGGCAATACCCGTCTTAGAGTTGTTGTAATCATATCGGTGGCGTAAAATAGAATAGTGTTGTGAGATAGCCTGATGTAGCGGTACTGGTTTAGTTAAAATTGGGTCTAACGGATTTTCCCAGTCTTTTGGGGAGAACTTGTTTAAAACAGTTTTAATATAATGTTGACATTGGAAATATGCCAAGTTATGGGCTCGAATAGAGGGAAATATAGAGATAGAACTCTTATATAGAGGAAAGACTTGATTCTTTCATAACTGTTTGACAGCTCATAATGAAGAATAAAGTGACACCTCCAGTCAAAGATGGATACCAATGTACGGCCAGAAAGAAGAAGAGAGTTCTTGGTTTATCTTACAGATGGTCAGAGCATCTGGAAAAGCTTTCTCCAAACAGTTCACTGAATCAGAACAGTGATTAGAAAAATTCTACAGAATTTCTGGAACTTTAGATTAATTAAAATTAAGGTAACTTGGAGCGAGGCGAACAGGATCGACCATGTTCATGCCAGGTCAACCATGTAGTGAGCTTATTTGCCCATGTTGGATGCAGTTCACATGTTGTCCAACCAGCTGGAACATGTTCAAGCTTAAATTAATATATATGTTCTTAACAGTTTTCCAATGCAAACTGGAAACCTTGAATGTGATTGGCGAAATTTGAATTTCGGACATAGAAATGTTCACTGTTCCGATTAGAAGGAAATATGAATAGTATATATATATATATATGTATATATATATATATATATATATATATATATATATATATATATATATATATATATATATATATATATATACATACACTATATAAATGCCTAGTGGCGTGTGTGAAAAAAAAAAACAACCAAGCTGCAGCGCCACCTGCTGGGCATAGTTATACACTGACCTATATATTTCTTGAAATAGAAGTGACAGTTGGGAGTGGTTGGTGGTTGCCGAGGGTGACAGTGGGGAGTTTTTAACACCTTAAGTAGCTTGATGAAGGATGTGGCGATGAAGATGAAGGATGAGGTGATGGAGAAAAATGATGAGGTGGTGACGTGGACAAAACCACATTAAAAAAGGGCGCTTGTGTCGGGAAGTAACGCTCTTCCCCTGAGGAGGCCTGGGCTAGGCCCAAATGCATGACAAGAACACCTTAAGTAGCTTGATTTGACTAGAATGCATGAGTATCATGCACGGGTTAACTTTGTGTGTGTGTATATGTGTATATATATATATATATTTTAACACTTATTTTAAAGCGAATGGTGAACACAAACATCGAATTTCTTTTGCGAACTGGGAATGACGAAAGCAAATTTTGTACTGCAAAATTGAATTGGCGTATATTAAAGATTGTACTGTGAACATGACCATTGCCCAGGTAATATTTAACTATTATCTATTCCGATCACATTCATGGCACTATGGTCTTCTAACAGTCGGATAGTAACACAGTATGTAGCCAAGTTTAGCTATGGGGAGCCTGGCTGATGGCACTCACAGCTTCAAATGGGAACTCCTATGTTTCCACAGATTTCCTCATCTGCTCTTGAAACACATTAGCTCCTTATAGGGATGTCTCCTAAACTGCAAATGCCTGGATTGGGTCTCCAGCTGGCTTATTTCTTAAGAAAGGAGAAGTCACCCATGATCTGCGACAATGTCGCCGGTTTTTCGCAACTTTGACTAAAACAAATGATCTGAGGTTACTACCAACCAAAGCTTTGGAGACCCGATAATGTTTGACAAAGTTTGCAGTATGACCTCTCTAAAACAGCTCAATCTTTGTCCAAAGCCATTACAGCTCTGAGGACTAGGGTCCAGTACATAGACTCATGGAACAGCAGAGGGGGTAGACAAATGATAGAACTGATAATGCCATTAAAGATCTATATAGGCAAATTAAATGCCGGAGCATTCACATGTATGATTTAGAAAACAGAAATAAATCTATTCTAGAATCCATACGAGATCTACATACCTATCTTAGGTAATTATTCAGTAACTATCTACCTGATTACCCCTCTGACCGCTGGGGGGCTAGACCATGCTCAAAGAGTGTTACGCTGTCCCCAGGAGCGGGGGACAAAGATGTGATCGCTAGACTACACTTTTAAAAATACAGAAAAAACATTAGACGTGTTTTGTCCAGATTTGGCTCCTTCCACCTTACTGTGCAGAAGGACTCTCAAACCAAGGTTTACAATACCAAGTGTCGCTGGGGGTCTCTTTCAGACTGTCTGTAGAATGCAATGTCAAAAACACATGCACATATATTAAATAAAATATTATGACAGGACATAGATAAATCTTTCAGGCATTAAATCTATACCCTATATCTATAAATCCCTCAATGCAGGAGGGGGTGGAAGAAAACATCTACAACACAGGTTCTTTAACTGACCAATAATTAATCACCACAAAAAAATATATTTAAAAGGATCAAAACATGTTGGCGTAATTGCACTGAGAGAGGGGATATATTCCATATTTTTTGGGCATGCCCGGTCCTACAACCCCTGTGGTTAGAGGTTTTCCAGTTGTTGGTAAGGGTTTTTAGATATCCTACAACTCCTTCCCCAGAGCTTGCTTTGTTACATCATTATCCCCCCTCTGTTCTCTCCTGGGACAGGTACGTGATGGGCCAAGTGCTCATTGCAACCAGAGCTGCTATAGCTCAGGCCTGGAAACAACCGACTCCCCCGTCTTTGGCTAAGGTGATATCTAAAGGGAACTTCAGCTTTGAGATGGAGACCCTAGGAGTTCCATATTCCACGGCAGCTTCTTCCCCATTAGTGAAATGGCGTTGCTGGCATAATTACGTCACAGACGGAGGTGGGGCCCTATCCCAGTCCTCCCATAGGCTGGATATCTTTGACTCAGTGTCTCGTGCCTCGATCTAAGAAATATTTGTTTTTGGGCCTAGGTACAAGGATGGAATAGACTAGTCTCCGTATTGTAAAGTTAAAGTGACTTATGTTTAGAGTGCCAATCTTTAGTTTTACTAGTCAACTGGCTATAATTATATTTAAATACTACAAAGTGATAAATGTCTAGATTGCTGGTGTTTTATGACATATTGTTGTGTTTCGTCCCCACTATGTACCCCTTTCCCCTTTTATGTCCTACCCCTTACCTGTTTCATTTTTTTGTATCCTTTGCAATTATCTTAGAAAATTCAATAAACTTTACTTCAGTTAAAAATCTTTTATTATACCTGACTGCAGGATCCCTTCTATACCAAGCCCTACCACTTGTTTTACTACTAGATAGATGCAAGTTGACACATCCTTAAACATCATCATTTATTTATATAGCGCCAACATATTCCGTAGCGCTTTACAATTGGGGACAAACGCAGTAAACTAATAAACAAACTGGGTAAAACAAAGAGGTGAGAAGGCCCTGCTCGCAAGCTTACAATCTATGGGACAATGGGAGTTTGACACATGAGGCTAAGTCTACATTTTGCATTTCGGTCCAGCCAGACTGCAAAGGTAAAAGTGACTCATAAGCTAAATGATCCTGTCACATTACAATGTTGGTCGGGTGTAGTTGTCTTGTGTGAAATTGTGTAACGGGTGATAATAGGGTAATCTAGGGAGGTTAAGAGGGTGGTTGAGGAATATTATAAGCTTGTCTCGGTTTTCAGAGAACGAATGAAAGTTTGTAGACCAGAGGAGAGACTTATTGTGCGAGGGAGAGAATTCCATAGGGTTTGGGTGCAGCCCAAACAAAGTCCTGTAACCGGGAATGGGAGGATGTAATGAGGGTGGATGAGAGACTCAGAGACTCAGATCTTGTGCAGAACGGAGTTGCCGAGTTGGGAGATATTTTGAGACAAGAGAGGAGATGTATGTTGGTGCAGCTTTGTTTATGTCCTTGTAGGTTTGTAAAAGTATTTTATATTGGATTCGGTAGAAAACAGGCAACCAGTGTAGAGACGCACAGAGTGATTCAGCAGAGAAATAACGATTTGCAAGGAAAATCAATCTTGCTGCTGCATGCAAAATAGATTGTAGGGGTTAGAGTCTGTTTTGGGGAAGACCAGTAAGGAGGGAATTCATATCAGAACATCTCACTGTAATGGACTCTAGACCTCTCACAATCTCCTGTGAACTCTGACATGACTCCCTCAACACATTTGATCATATTGTCATTTCCCTTATATTCCATTGCGTTAGATTGTAAGCTGTCACAAGCCGGTCCTACCTCTTCGTGGTCCACAGCCCTCCCATTTTATACACGTACCCCAACGTCCCACGGTTAAGATCTTGATAGCGTCCCATGGACAGTATCTTGCCTCATCCCTCATGCTTGTTTTCTGTGTATCCTGTTTGCCAGTTTTCTCTGGAGCTGCCATTGCAATATAAAAACCACACCGGTATATTTAAACCATAAAATAGAATTTTCATGTAATTAGCTACAGTGTCAGGAGCGAAGGCATGTCTATCAAAGTGGCCGTTTAGTCATTCTGCTCGGGTAGCAGTTCTCCTTGCCTCGTATTTATTTTATTCCCTGTGGGTTGTCGAGAGAGAATTTCCACTGGATTTTTTTTTTCAAGAAACAATTTTTTATTTAATTAAGTGGTAACGGTGGGGTTTCTGGGAATAATTTACCTAATAAAGTGTGTTTTTATATACGTTCTTTACACATTTGTTATAATGAGGTAGAGGGTTGATAGACCTTTAACTATTATATTTGGATCCCCTGGGGTGGCATGGCCAGGTGTGGCAGGAGTCTGTGCTTTTAGTCTATGGTTTAGGGGGGGAAGGGGGGTGTCCTGTGCTGTCCCTGTGCTGTCCCTGTGCTGTGAGTCTCCTTGTTAATAGTGAAGCCTGAGGATAGTTTCCACTCTTGTACTCTTCTGTGCGGTCCTGGACATCCAGTGGCACTCCAGCAGTTGTTGAAACTACATTTCCCAGGATACCCTGCCAGCTATCGGCTGGCTATCTCTGGCCGAGCATGCCGGGGTTTGTAGTTCTTTTTTATTTGTTGTATTTGTTTTTAGCAATGAAAGATATGCAGTCATCATTATCACTTTCTGAACCGGGCTACTTGAACAGCTTGGCCCAGGAAAGAAATTGATGATAATGAATGCCATGGCTTGGCTCATACATGTGTGCCAGACATATGTTTATAGTGATGACTGATAGGGACAGGCTGGGCTAGTGGGCATGGGGGTATCTGCCATCTGGGCCGCTCCTACAGTGGGCGGTCTGGGTCTGGGTCAGTGGTCCAACTACATTTTTTTTTTTCATTTTAAAATGCTCCTAATAGTCTGCTGAGTGGATTCTTGCCTCCCGGGCTAAAATTTACCAGCACTCCCCTGATGACTGATGTATCTTTGTTCTGGACCTATGTATGTGCTAGATTTAAAGTCCTGACTTATCTCAAGGAGCCTACATCTCAAAATAGGGACCTAAAAACGCAAGTTGCTTTCAACTATACATAAGGCCTATTGTGTCATTGGCACGTGCCAGGTAAATCAGGAATGAATGAGAGATGTTGATGTGATAAACAGAGACCCGTTATGTGAGATGAACAGCTAACGGTGTCAATGTAGAGGTCGGAGACAGCAACTAACTTAATTCAGTTTTATTTATACACCTCCGCCTTTACTGTCACCTCAATTATTTCTCATGTTTTTATTATTGTAGACAGATAATTAGAAACGTGTGCTCGGACGTATGACACTTATGACGGACCTTCTTGCATATATATTCCATTAAAATTGTTATATGTCACATCTTTAGCCTTAATAATATGAAAAATGGGATTTTTGGAAGGGCGTTCTTTCAGAGAAGAACCACATTGGCCGTTTTCTTCCTGGGAAGGTTACAGGTGAAGTAGAGGTTATTGCCCGTATGTACCACGGCTAGGACTACATTTAGAATCTGTGTTTTTTTGTGATCTCTTAGTAGTTTAGCTGTGAATATCTGAAATTCGTACCCACACTAGCAGATGTATATTGTGAATGTAAATATATACCAACTTAACCTTAAATCTGTTTTTCCCCACAGCATGTGACATGAATGTACATAAAGTCTGTGTCGTTAACGTCCCCAGTTTGTGTGGAATGGACCATACCGAAAAGAGAGGGAGAATATTCCTGAAAGCCGAGGTGATCGATGATAAACTAAACGTTATAGGTAAGAGATTTCTGATACATATTCTGTTAAATGATAATAAATGGCACATTAGGATTTAGCCATTGCATGCACTTCTTAATATCGTCCGAAGTGCCGCCATTCAGCTGTCTGTTGTCAAGATCCAGTTTTTATAGAGAGCTCCGTAGCTGAAAGAGGCAACATGTTTTTTTTTTGCTGCAGTAGAACTACAAGTGCCAGCATGCCCAGCCAGGGGCTGGCATTGTCTTGGTCTTGTACTTGCTCATCAGAGGTAGAGTCATAGGTAGATTTAAGAGGCTCTCGGTCACTGAGCCTATACAATAAGGTAGGATGTGCAGTAGCTCTGTCATTGGGATTTCCCTGGAGCTTGCGAAGTCTTCCAGGGATGTTTAACCTAATAAGTAGTTTGTTTTATAGGCCATCTCCCTATAGTTGATTGTATTTGGGATAGATAAAGACTATAAGGTCAGTGCCTTTGCAGATTAGGTAGGAAGTATTTACTTGATCTTAGGGATTACACCAGGCGTCCTTTCCATGTCTAATGAACTTCATATCCTATTCCAAGGAATACAACATTCACTGATTAATACAGAATGACGCTGCTGATTGACATTGCCGCTGGAGCTATTCAAATTATCTCCGTCCTTCCTACCTTCACTGGTGGATAATGTCTAGTTACTGTTCACTGCTCCGGAATCTCCGCGTACAATAATCATGCAGCTCATGTGACTATATTGTATGCAGTTTGATACGTATTGCAGTAATGACCTGACCTGAAGATCTGATTCCCCAGCAATATACACACAGCTCCTGCTTGCTCTAGATCCTGTCGCCATGTGTTATCAGATCACCGCCGGCATGCTGTGAATGTGTAATCACATCTGTGCCTTGTACACATTTTTTCCTTTAAACATTCCTCTAGGATGAATTAATATGCTAATCCCTGGAAACGCACTGACTGTAATGAGTTTCTGTATCACTGTGAAGATATTAGCAGCCTCCACGGGGACTTATCGCGCAGCATTTGCAGAGAGGTAGTTATTACTATGTTAAATAGAAGAGTGACGTCAAGCCTGGTGTGTGCCAACCCCACCTGACATATAACTGGACTACGAATTACCTTTTCTGAACTAAATGTACATTCTGAGGGTCTGTTTTATCGCAGTCAAATGAAGTGTTTAGTAATCCCTGTCAGTTCAATGGTAACTGGTCATTAGAACATTTTCCCAAACTGCTTTACCGAACCTGACATGCTTTTAAGCTGTTCAGTGTATTGTCCGTCTTAAGGTAGCCGTAAGCACTTGTAAACTCTCTTTGGTAGGTGTCTTTGCACTAAATAAACACCATTTTTGCCCCCTCCTACATTTTCACTGCCATTAGCTTTGTAATACGCCTATTAGCCAACTAAGTGTGGGAGCTTGGGAGTATAACTACTATGTCCCGATGCCGGAATTATACGGACCAAGGCATTCACGATAGATTGTCTCTCTCCTTCCTAGAACGATAAATTCACTTTATCCTTTGAATGCTTGGACAGTGAGCATTTAGGGTACCACTTGGGCACAGTTTAAAAATACATTTCTCCAATCAGATACTGAAAGCATAGTAAGCTCTATGAATCAATCTTCAGTTGCATTTTGCTCGTCTTTCATTTCTGCAACTTTCTCTACCTCTTCAAAACGTTATCTGCGGCTTCATCTGAAACCCTTCACCCCACTCTGACCATTAGTGGTCGTCAGCTTGTTTCCTGCAGTTTTGGAATTCAGGTGCTATACAGATGAAACTTACATTGTATTGTATTACCTCTATTATTATTATTATTATTATTATTATTATTATTATTATTATTATTTATAATTAACGTTTGTTTATAAAGCACTAGCATACTACGTAGCTTTTTACAATTGGAGACAAGCACAGTAATAAAATAAGACTGGGTATTAACAGGCAGATCTATAGGGAATAGGAGTTTGATACTTGAGATTAAGTGCCACTTATTGCATATTGGTGCCGCCAAGTATCAATGGGAGAAAGCACCTAGCCTTTTGTGCAGGGCCATCTTAACAACATTATGGACCCCCGGGCAAAGCAGTGCACCGGGGCCCCTAGATATAGATATAGATATATAGATGTATACAGATATAGATATAGATATATAGAGATAGACAGATGTACTTGCTCAGTGACCCTTGTAGGTTTTTTTTTGTAGGTTTTTTTCTTTTGCAGGATTATTTATTCTCATTAAGAGCTGTGCCTATGGGGCCCCCTTGCCCGTGGGGACCCCGGGCAGCTGCCCATCGTGCCCAATGGAAGAGATGGCCCTGCTTTTGTGCGGTCTCTCTTTTTATCGGGCCTGTGAGGCCTAGGGCTTTGGGTACTTTATTGGCAATGAAGTTCTTCAGGATCAGGGGACACATACTAGACAAATATTGTTTCGGTGTGACTTCATGATCATCATCATCAGCTATTTATATAGCGCCACTGATTCCGCAGCGCTGTACAGAGAACTCACTCACATCAGTCTCTGCCCCAATGGAGCTTACAGTCTAAATTCCCCAACATACAGACAGACACTAAGGTCAATTTGATAGCATCCAATTAACCTATTAGTATGTTTTTGGAGTGTGGGAGGAAACCAATGCAAACAAGGGGAGAACATACAAACTCAACACAGATAAGGCCATGGTAGGGAATTAAACTTATGAACCAGTGCTATGAGGCAGAAGTGCTAACCACTAAGCCACTTTGCTGCCCGACTTGTTTTCCAGGTCTACACTCGTACATGTTTCTATTTTCCCACATCAGCCAGCCTAGTGGCATGTTGTTTTAGCTCCCCTATAATATTCTTTTAAGCCTTTTTTACCTCCTTGACATGTGGAGAGGTGTCTCGGGGGGATAATAAGCATAGATAGTGTAAGGTGCCAATGTCAATTGCAGGTGACAGCTTTTGTGATTATGGTGGAGGCTCCAGAACTGGAAGCCACAGCCTGTCATTCTAATACATGGAAATAAGAGGACATGTCTCTGTAGAGCATAACTGAGCTCCATATATCTCAGATTTTATAGATCGGTATGATCATTCTTATGGTTTGTGAAGTCTGTGCATGAGAATGGAATGTGTCTTTAGAATGTCCGTTTGTTTTTTATTTTCGGTTTTATGGTTTGTGGGGTTAGAGAAATTAAGTCATTAATGTACAAGGAGAGTGTGGACGTTCTGTACCCAGTCCGTAATGGGTGCAGGGAGAAGACCGTTCATCTTCACGTACCTGACTCTAAATGAAGCCGGTGTATAGATGAAACTCTCCTTTATCGCTCAATGAGTAAACATTGAAACAGGACTCTAGGCAGTCGACAAACCTGCGTTTGTGATTGCTGTGTAATTCCAGCCAATGTACATATAATAATAGTTTGTTTATGGAAATAACGCACGTGTTTCCTAAAGTATGTTAGCCATTGAAGGTAATTATGTTATTGGGACATATTTTGTTTTGTAAGGTTACTTCTGTTTTCAAAAAAGAACATGGGATTACACAGCCCACAGGACAGCCCCCACCAGCAACTAGTTTTGCATTAGTGCAAGAGACAGTCAGAGTGGAACAACTTTTGAAACAATTTTGTTTGTGTTTTAATTACTGTAGATTGCAACTAAATCTTTACACAAGCGTTACGCTTAATGTTATTTTTCTACATTCTCTATAACAGGTGGAACACAGGAGGGCTCAGTACACAGGATTGAGCAGATCATAACAAACCCGTCAACACAAATTGAATCTACTCCATTAGACTTGAAGATTCAGACCAGATTTTAGACCCTTTGGTTAAAAAAGAATTAACTGTACTTAATGTCTTACATGAACTTCCACATTTCAAATTAACTTGTGCATGACATTAATAAACTACATTGCGTACAGATTTAAAAAACTAAATGCATTGGACTATTATATGGTTTTGAATTTATTAGGCCTCTTAGGGAGCTGAAGTTAGAATACTTTTCAGACTACAGTTGTTTTTTATTGAGGAGACAGCACAACACAGCCTGTAACCAGACTGCCGCCCTGTGGTGAGAGTTTGTTACTGCTTATCATCTGAAGGCTGAATTGTGCATTGTTAGGTTTAGAGTTAGTGCCAGACCCATTGTTCAGGAATACTCCGGGAATTATTGAATGGCCTGAACCAGTTGTCATGAGATTCCAGCCAGGGTCATAATGAAAGGTTGCATAGGTCGTAGCACAATTTACTCCATCAAACCACTTCCCAGGTCCAAACAATTGATAAAGCCACACAGCATACACTGTCCGTTCTAAACCCCCCTCTCAGCAGTGCAACACACCAACCACAGCTTTACCAAGTTTATTTTTGTAAATATACATATATGTACTGTACATTCTTTTATTTTCTTTCTTTTTTTTGCAAGTACTCCATATTGTGTGGAGATGTCAAGCAATCCTCAATTGTCAATCTATCAATCAAATTCCTTAAGACCAACATTATCTAAGCAAGCTCATTTAAAAGGTGCACCTACAAGTCAAGTATATACATATATATATATATATATATATATATATATATATATATATTACACACGTACAGTATCAGAAATAGAGTGGATAAATAAATATATGTTGGTTTTAGGTACAAGACAGTTTGCTTGAAATGCATAACAATAAGGGAGTAAATCCAATTGTAACCAAATACAACATACATGGCATCTACAACATACCAGTAAGTGCATCAGAATCTAACAAGGAGATTAGTGGACGCTACATATGAATGCGGTAGGTATAAGGAATAGGTAAGCCAGGAAGAGTAAGATTTGGGGCAATAGATAAGTAGATGGCTCAGACACGTTATACACTCATGTAAAAAGAGAGGAGAATGGAACGATCTGGGAAGTTGGGGAATAGGTGTGGAATAATCCAAGACTATTCAAAGCAGCTACAGGCTTCTGTATTGCATTGTAAGTGACTTCTGAGAGTGTTGGTTCCAGGCATATTGGGAGACAGATAGCTCTGTATGTAGAGATGCATTGGGGGGTATTCAATTAGGTTTCCGTTCGGCGGTAACACGCGTTACCGTGAAAAGTGCGCAGTATTGACGGTAATACGATACCTGCAATAACACAGATTTTCCTTCGACAACCCTATGGGGTGCGTATGAAAATCCACGTTATTCCGGTACCGTGGATTGACTTCGCGGCCCGTTCCGGTGTATTACCGCGGACCGGAAACCTAGTAGAATACTCCCCCATTGTGTCTGTAGGGAGGTGGAGAGAGGGGGACCAGTGACGAAGGTATGAAGTAGCACATGGGAAGTCCGTAAAGTCAATTAGGGAAGGTAATGTAGACTGAACTAGCTGTCTCTTGGCCTGTGAAGAAACGTTTGTCACTGAGAATCCGTACTGTTTGAGGACCGTCTGTGTACTATAACTGATATAGTAAGCATAAGAAATGTCAGTGTTTTAGTTAAGAAATGAGCCCTTTGTGCGTGCATAACGTGCCATCAGGTCTGTGAGTGCAATGCAGATATCTCGCAGGCGCTCTCTGAGCCCCTGGTCATAGACTTTCCATAGCAGATATTTATTAAAACTTAAGGGAACTTCAGTCCCTAAAAAAAAAAAAAAAAGCCGAACCTTATCACTGCACCTAAATATTTTGAGTTTTAAATCCTCAATCAATGCAAGATACCATTGAAGTGCGTCCAGCAATTTCAAACGCACATTTTGGTTGATTCACAGGCACATTTCTTTTTCTTTTCATATTTTCGCTGGGTTTTTATTTTTTTAATCTTAATACAATTGATTAAAGCTTAAATTATAAACGGAATAGGACTTTCCATAATCAAAAGCATTCAATATTAAAATATAAGGGAGTTCTTTGTGCACCATTTTTTTTGAATAAACTTTTCGTCTCTCCTCCTATTAATGTTGCTAAGTTTATGGCTGCTCCCCATGGGCAATTAATGAGAAATTTCTCGGTAATTTGGAACCAAGGGCATTATAACTTCCAGCAATTGGTACGATGGGAAAACCCCTAATCCCCCTTGCTTAAAACTTTTATGTCTCAGAAAAATTATATAAAGGTCTCCTTTCATTACGCAAACTGTTCAGTACAGCATAGGGAATGAGAAGCAAAAAAGAAAAAACTTAGGAGAAGCTTAATGAGTGTGTTAATTATAAATGGAACACTTTTTTATTCTTAGAATACACTGTTAGTAATTGGTTTGGTCTACTGGGATTATAATAATACCAGGTACTGCGATATCTGAGTCACAGAGAATGAATAACTGTCGGCCATTCTCTGGGTTATTCACTGGTAGAATCATAAGTCACGTTGTATAGTCTTCTAAGATTTTTTTTCTTAAGTCACTTTCCAGATCACCATAGTTGGCATCAACAAAAAAAAAAAAAGTTGTAAAATTGATTACAAATTCTAATGAGGAGGATGAAAGTACCTGGTACCTTTTTCATGAATGTGTCCAGTAAGCCCTAATAGGATTTGTACCATACCAGCAACACAAAGGCTTTGCTCTAAACTGCACACGGTTTAAGTTTTCACCCACCTAAACCGCAGGATAGTAAATCTAGCAGTTTGGATCTGAAAACTGCATCTTATGTTTCGCAGTTTGCAAACCTCCCAATAAAATAGCTGCTTATTACATTTACCCCCTAGTCTTTGCCCAAGATCTTTTTCTTTTAACAAATCCTCCAGGTGCCACCTTCCCCCCCCCCCCCCCCCGGATTTGAATGCCTTTTACAAATGCCAGGGTTTTTCCTTAGAGCGTAGTCTAAGGGCTAGATTTACTAAGCTGCGGGTATTAAAAAGTGGGGATGTTGCCTATAGCAACCAATCAGATTCTAGCTATCATTTTGTAGAAGGTACTAAATAAATGAAAGCTAGAATCTGATTGGTTGCTATAGGCAACATCCCCACTTTTTCAAACCCGCAGCTTAGTAAATCTAGCCCTAAGTGGTTAACAGGTGAAAATAGCATTGTCCCTTTTTTTGCCATTAAGAAGCAATAATTTTTCAGAGTTGGTGTTGACTTGCGTTGTGGGTTTGCTAGATCATTGTATCATCATGAACAGATGCATTTTTGCCCCATTGATTTTCAAGTCTATGTTGTTTATATAAATAGCACTTACGAGTTGGCCCCAGGATGGAGTCCTGGGGAACACCCTGTTTTGACAGATTTGTGGGAGAAAGTTCAGCTTTGATCTGTTGGCTCCTTTTTAGAGAGGTCATTGTGGAACCAAGGCAGAATCTAGACTGCTCTGTTTGATGGCGTCAAAGGTCTAGAAACACAACATAGACAACTTCTTTAGCTCATACTGCCAGGGCTGTGCTTGTACTATGTTTAGTTCTAAAACCAGATTGAATTTTGTTTAACAGATTAATGTCATCTGTGAAGGATTTTAGCCGGGCAGTCACTTTTTTCCCCCAGAAGTGTTTACAGTGTTGGGTAAAGGAAGATACGCCTGTGGGCCTTTAGATCACAGGGTTCTCCAGATTTAAACAATGGGATAACATTTGCAGTCTCTTTAAAAAAAAAAAAAAGGGACAAGTTATTATTATTACTATTTATTTATATAGCGCCACTAATTCCGTAGTGCTGGACAGAGAACTCGCTCACATCAGTCCCTGCCCCATTGGGGCTTACAGTCTAAATTCCCTAACACACACACACACACACACACACACACACACTTAAATAGATGTGTTATAGGGACAGCCAAGACAGAATAGGCAATCTTTAGGAAGTATGGGTTGAAGGTACAGCGACAGAATTTTTCCTGAAGTCCAATTGGAGGAGGTGGTCTGGAGATTCTTTCGATAAGACAAGAAATAATGAAAAGACTGCATCTGGGGAACTCGATTGGAAGGTTGCAAAGTGTGCTGGGAGCACAAGTTGTGTGCAGTTAGTGATCAAAGTCTAACCCTGCAGTAGCAAAGTGGTTATTGAAGGATTGTAGTAACTCTTTATTGTTAGTTATATTAGCAGGGATCATTTTCAAGGGAATTGTGTTTTTTGTAATAACAGAATTTTATTTTTTGTATATCAGCACATTTTGAGGCAATATCGAGTTCATAGCAATAAAAATTTGGTTTCCCAGCTTGGCACATTAGTTTGTGGCTTTTTAAGCAAAATTGCCAGTTTTTTGCATTGCGGAATATGCTTGCTAACTTCTAGAGTTTATCCTGTTGTAATAGTTTTTATACCAATACTCACCTGGACATGCATGACCACCTGGTATGTCTAAAATCCCCCAAGAATGTAACTTTCCTTCACTATTAAACACAAGGTACTGCCACCACTAAGCCATTGTTAGGAAGTCTTCAGTTACTTCCTGACTTGTCCTAAATTGCAATCACAACCTAATTTAATTAACAATATACTGTAAACCAAGTAATTCATTGTATAGATGTAGTGTTATAAAGGAAAACAAACTTATCTGACACACAAAGGCTTTAAGAACAGAAAGGCAGAATGTTGTTAAATGTGATTTAAGTTGACAAAAAGTCACAATAGCAAGCAAAAATGATCCTGTGCGCTCACTGACTAAATAATTAAAATACTAATATGTATTGTATGGTGTACCAGATGTATGGTAGTGGGTAACCTCTACTGATTGGACAATACTCTATGGCATATAAGGTCTCATTTATTGATCCTTATACATTTATTAGCTGAGATAGGATAAAAGACAATTGAATAAACAATTCTAGAACATATGGATACATGTACTTATACTGCGCTGAAAAGTCCAAAGTCAGGATAAGGCAGATCAATAAAATAGTTCTAAAACTTATAAAAACATATACTTAGAATAACGAACCAAAAAATGTTTTCTGTGCACTCACTGGCTAAGTAATCACATATTAATATATAATATGTATATAGTGCCTGGTGCTGGTCACAAATTGGTTCCACTATTGGACAAGCTGGTATGATAAATATCACCTTTTTAATTTTCTATACATTCCAACTAAAACAGAATAAGAACGAGTATCTTGAATATACAATGCTAAACAAATGCAGTTCAAATGCAATTAAGACATATATTATAGTGTTTGGCTGAAATCCCAAGGCTGGGATAGATATACTATTAACAATATAGTGAATACAGATATCTCTATACAATCATGCAGTTGGTAATTAAAATCCAGTAAATGAAAGTTCAAATATAAAATAATGTTCACGTATTGATGGATGGACGACACTATCAATTGTTGCAAATGTCCCAGCCTTTGGATTTCAGCCAAACACTATTATATATGTCTTAATTGCATTTGAACTGCATTTGTTTAGTATTGTATATTCAAGATACTCGTTTTTATTATGTTTTAGTTGGAATGTATATAAAATTAAAAAGGTGATATTTATCATACCAGCTTGTCCAATAGTGGAACCAATTTGTGACCAGCACCAGGCACTATATACATATTATATATTAATACGTGATTACTTAGCCAGTGAGTGCACAGAAAACATTTTTTTGGTTCGTTATTCTAAGTATATGTTTTTATAAGTTTTAGAACTATTTTATTGATCTGCCTTATCCTGACTTTGGACTTAAGTACATGTATCCATATGTTCTAGAATTGTTTATTCAATTGTCTTATATCCTATCTCAGCTAATAAATGTATAGGGATCAATAAATGAGACCTTATATGCCATAGAGTATTGTCCAATCAGTAGAGGTTACCCACTACCATACATCTGGTACA
Organism: Mixophyes fleayi; assembly: GCF_038048845.1. Classification (NCBI taxonomy): domain Eukaryota; kingdom Metazoa; phylum Chordata; class Amphibia; order Anura; family Limnodynastidae; genus Mixophyes; species Mixophyes fleayi. Next base: position 200,715,177 of record NC_134407.1, on the reverse strand, counting down.
CCATACAATACATATTAGTATTTTAATTATTTAGTCAGTGAGCGCACAGGATAATTTTTGCTTGCTATTGTATTACTAGGGAGGGATCCCTGGTCCTGTTTGCAGCTCCTGCAACCATCAGGAGGTGAGCGCATAATCTTCACCCCTTTTTACCAAAAAGTCACAAGGCTTATTAAATAAAAATGGTGATAACAAATTGACATACAGAAATATAGATGGAAAACAATTTCTTTAAATTATAACGGAAATAAAACACAGAAAACTAGTTTTCATGTAATCTACTGCTTGGGGGAAAGGCTAAAGGGTTTGAACAATTCTCACTAGTAGACTTATCCCCCAAAAATGTTAATTTTCAAGAATATTTATCACTTTTTAAACTCTGTTTTTTTCTTGCCTACATCCAGCTTCTCTATGACATCATGTCAAAAGGTGTGCTGGTATGCTAATCTGTTTTACAACCTTTTTATGGTTCAAGAACAACAAATATATTCTAAATCATTACTGGAACCTAATAGAGATATAGTATTAATTCCACTAACCATAGTTTGATTTACCACACTTTCACATATGAAACATCATTATGTTATATGGTTTCTTTGCAGAAATGCGGGTTCTTTAGGTTCCTTATAGGGTCTGTATGTCATTGACACATTTTATCTGGCTCACTCCAGTGGTTACAAATTTATGCAGAGACTTTCTAAAACATGGATTATGGAAGGTATTGTCACATTTTAGGATTGACCATGACTACATTATTATTTTCCTAATTATCCTGATTAGGCTACAATAATGACAGTACTTTTGCCTTAATGTCTGCTGTAACCCCAAAACACTTTACAGCTTACATTCAAGTTTTTAGACTACTGGTGTGTAGGTGTAAAGAACATTTCTATATTTTTGTGAAAAATGGCATATGCTAATTCTATTGTTTTTAATTAAATAAAAGGTCTGCCAAAACAGGGAGTCTTTCAGGTCAATGACATATGCAAGCTGGTCAAAATTCTATTTTGATCTTTTGGTAGAGAACTTTACTGATGCTGCAAGTTTAGAGGCTGATCTTATGTCGGGAATAAAGAAATGATCACTCTTGTCAGAAGAGAAGATTCCAACATGGGAAAAAAAAAAATCGTGTTTACTTATTAGAAATATATCTAATAGTGTACTTTTGTTTTTTAGGATTTCTTTTATTCCAATAAGTAGGTTTATTGATAAGTAGGGTGAGCCCATGAGATTCACAGAAAGATTTAAGTGGAAGAGATGCCCTTGAGAGCCAATTATAATTACGGTTCCCCAGTATAATTATTCTGATTTGTGGTGGTACTCATAGTAGATGTTAGTTGGGATAAAAGCTGTGACCCCAAGGACAGGCTCTAGATTATCCTATGACTTGAACACTGATTTGGCTATTTCAGTGTTTAAGGACAGGCATTCAGACACATTGGCGGTTGATGAGATGATGAGATTGTTATGCACGTTTTGTCGCTATCCAATAATGATTGTCGAATCTCAATTTGTGTTTCCAACGCACAAAAATTTATTCTCAAAAAGTATCAGAATATATTCAAACGAAATAATAATAAGTACAGCCGTTACTTATCGCAGGCGCTCTGGATCCAGTGAACAGTCATTCAGGTCTGAAGTCTGTGGTCAATGTGACTGAACACTAGATGAGAGCTACTGCTTATATGCAAATAGAGATACAGTGAAACAATGCAGATGGTATGGCTTGCTTCTATTGGTCCAGGCTTCAGGAAGGTCCAGGGGGTTGCAGATCATAGGCTAGTTCAAACTAAAGAATCCAAAGGTGGGGGTAATCTCTCCAGGGGATATGCTCCTTCCTTCCCGCCCAGACTCCAATTACAACTAGTCTATTAGCATTTTACAGTCAGCATCATATTAAAGGTTTATTCCCTAACATCAATAACTAGAGTATGCAATGTGCGATCTCTTCGCTGAATGCACCGGACAGCTGCTGATGTAAAGGAGATTAATATGATACCAGACATGACACATTTCCTTTAACCTGTACCATATGTATTACTAATATGCATATAACTTATAATATTACACATAAACACTACTATATTTCAACATAAATAACTATGTGTTACAACTACAATTAATGTGTACTATTTACAAATGTGTGTGTTTGTGCGAATGTATACAAAAGTGTAAAACAGTTATTGCCACGTGTTGCGGCTGGACACGCCCTTCCACGCCGTAGCGTGCTCTACGCATAATTTCAGACAAAGACAATCAACTTTGCTCGATATTAATTGAAATGACTTTATCCAATTTGCTGACTTCGACAGATTAGCCACTGAGAACTCCCCCTCAAATTAAATGGCTACACCACTGCCTCTAGTTAGTCTATTAGCCACGAATAACAGATAATTGTGTGTATTGACCTCTGTCTGGTGTTGTTGGATGGAGCCAGGATTCAGATATGGCAGGTACACCCAGCTCCATGTGGATAACCCGAGTCTGTATTGTGGTACACACATTAATATGCATAAAACTGATGTCTTTGTGTCAGTGAGGGAATTGCTTGTATACGACCAGGATTATGTTTAACATTATTTGAACGTAGCAAGAGATGAGTGCAGCTTTTCTCAAGGCAACGAGTGGTAGTTTGGAGATAATAAACCTTCTTTGTCTAGTGGAAGTATTAAAATAAGAATGCAAGGACCTAGTCTTTGAACTGGTCAGCCCTGCTGATGCTAAGATATGAACTCTAGGACCCCAGTAGATGCAGATACTGAGCCGATTAGGTAGAATTCCTTGGGGACATAACGAGATGCTGGTGGCTGTCCGATAAAGAGACTTACTATGAGTATATACAACATGGGGACATAGCACATGTCAATAGGGACTGCATAAAAAGATATTCTTGTGAAATGGGATACAAGGCCTCTTTGGTGTGTACCCTAACAAGGGTAGAGTGCTTAAGGCGGTCGATAGGTAGAGCCATACTCTAAGCCGAAGCTACCCAGCAGGTTTTAGCTGTGGTTGATGGCAGGACACAACAGTACTCCCAATAAGTTTGTTACGAGTAGAAAAATAATGTAGTCTAAAGAGATGTCAAGATTCTAACCGAGACTTGCCGTAGTCCAACAATGGCAAAATGAGCAGGGAAATGTAAGATGAGCGCAGAGGAGAAGACATTCACCACTTATAGATTATAGATACTATCCGTGGCAAGCATTTGGTGGTCTATGGTCACAGTAAAGGATGTGTCGATTGATATTAGTAGTAGAGTCCATTTAACAGTCCATAGGTTGGATGTGATGATAATGCTGCAACGCAGTGCAGGTTTAATGGGTATCTAATGCAAGAGAAAAGCATCCTTATCTGTAACCACTGACCACGTATTATAGTGCACTTTCGATACATCCATTTCAACTTTCATGTAATCGAAGTTTCCCTGTTCCTCTCTTGTTCTATTCTTCTATATCTCTTAAAAAAAATAGTACTGTGGGGGGTGTGGTTTAGCATCTATACTGGACGGTCGTGTGCAGGGGAAACTCTCCCCATGTCGGAGATTCCACCTGATTTCCTCGGGGCTTTCGTGGCCAAAACCAAGTCTAAATAGAAGGGAAAGAACGAGGCCCCTGCTGTCCTCATATCGGAGAAATCTGACAGCTGAAAGTGGGTCCCAGGTGCCGGCGTATGCTCGGCCCTGCTGAAAGCTTGTGGTCCGGGGCTCTGGAGGCTAGGGTGAGCTGGTCGCCATGTAATAAGAGACTATAAGGTTGCCGACGGCCTTAAATAGACTAAGTGGAGCGACCCCTTGTCTCTGGCTTTTAATACGCACAGCTGTGGGCGGACTCGGTGAGGAAGTCGTGGACCCGTGTCTACCGTGGAGAATCTCCTGACCTGGATGGACCTCTGGATCTCTGAGCACAGGCTGCCAGGGTGAAATTCTGCAATTCGGCGATACTGGAAGTCAATGGAGGCCACAGACGCCATTGCTTAGCTTCTTTTCCGGTCCCCATCGTCCAGCCAGGTAATCGCCAGGAGGCTCCAGCAGGTGGCGCTGTTATCTACAAGTGCATTTATATCGGTAGCCAGCTGATATAAAGGCACGTGGAGATAACAGCTGGGCGAGTCACAGAGTTCCTGTTAATCTCATAGAGAACTTCCCTGGGTGTATTAGCTGTGTGCCTCTCTCCAACAGTTTATATTGGTCTCTTCTAAAGTGCATTTTCATCTCTTTTACGGGCCCATTGTGACACAGAAGACTCCCAGGTGCGGTCCTGCTGCCATCTAGTGGATAAAGTATAATACCAACTTGACGGCATACACATATGTAAACTCTACAAGTCCTTTAAGTCTTGCCAGATTGGCGCAGGTCACATGCTACAAGCCACTGCAAATAGGCTGTCCAGATGATACTGATGCCTAAATGAATCCTACTCTCCTGGGCCGTGCTCTAGCTAAATTGATTTTCATGTAATTAAAATCGGGTGCCATATGTAACCGTGGATGTGTGGACAGTCATGTTCAGCATTCTCTGAGTTTCTTGGCCCAAAAAAGGGAAACCTAATAAACCTGCTCCTCTGGTGAATTTCTTCAGCTCTGGATCTGCTGCATCCTCGTCGGGCAAGACTGCAGCTCAATCTACATCACGACAAACGCGTCAGTTCTCCCATCCTCCGCAGTCTATGCTACAGCCAGAATCATCTAGAGTGATGTCTGGCTCTTATTCCTTGGAAATGGATGGCCCAGTCACATTGAGATCCATTCAATCTCTCCTGTCAGTTCTTAAAACGGAAAACACTTCTGAACTCAGAACATCCATTAAAGAAATTAAAGCGGATGTGGCTGCCCTTGGATCCAGAACGGACCACATGGAGCGCAAATTTGAGGAACTGGTTTCTTCCCATAGCTATTTAATTTCAGCGGGCGACCTCCTGCAGGAAGAGGTTATTGGCCATAAAGACAAACTGGTGGACTTGGAGTGCAGATCACGGCGCAACAACATAAAGATCTGAGGCATACCTGACTGTCACTAACGCTGATCTGTACCAATACTCCACTGACCTGTTTCATAAGCTCCTATCTTCTGCTTCTGACACAGACCTGCTTATAGACCGGATCCACCATTTACCTAAAGCTAAGAATGCCCCTGATGCGCCTCCTAAGGACACCCTCCTCAGAGTGCACTTTTACCAGATTAAAGAAGAGATCCTGAGAGCCTCATTGCCTTCATCTCCATAGAGTGGGCAATTAGGTGACCTTCAATTATTTCCAGATATCTCTGCAGCTACCTTGGCCAAGAGAAGGTCGTTCTACCAGATAACGTCAGCCTTGAGATCGGCTAATGTCCAGTACTGCTGGGGGTTCCCGACTAAGCTTCTAGTACACAAAAATGGAGCCCTTGTCGCGATACCATCTCCAGATAACTGCTGAAGACTGGGGTATACAAACTTCAGACCCACCTGTTCGCACTAGGATTACTCAGATTTCCAAGGAGTGGACAACTCCTAACCCATGAGTTTATCTTCATTCATTGGCATCGTAAGAAGTGTCTTATTTTATAATTTTCATTTGATGAGTCAAATGTAGCTGATATATCTTTTATTGCTAGGAGTATATTTTTAGGTGTCATAATGTGGAAGGCACCGGCATTGGTAACTATCATCACAAGATTTGTCTTTTTGCTGACGATGGATTCCTAATTGTCACGAAACCTGAATCCTCTATACCTGCTTCTTGTTCTATAGACCTGTGTCTGCTTCATGAGTTCAGCTGAGTGTCCCTTGAGCTGAGCTGAGAATTTGGGTTATACCCATAAGCACATTTCTTGCACTCAGTCTCTTGTCTTGTCTTGTCTCCCCCCCTGAACTTGATCTGCTGATGTGTAACATTTAACCACTGCTATGTTTGTGACTTGTTTTTCTAAAACTCAATAAAACTTTTTCAGTTAAAAAAAGAAAAAAATAGTACTGTGCACAAATCTGCAATTAAAAGAAGACTGCACCCTAAATTCTAATTGCATCCCAGCAATGCTCCCCCCTACAAGTCCTCAAAATTAAATGTGTGGTTATTTAGCCAAAGCAATCCCCTAATGTGTGGGCATTTATACCAAGTAATCAGCTGTTGTGTGGATGTACACCCAAACTACCCACTATTGGCACAAAGATCCTCTGTGATGTCGCCTGTTCCTAGTGAACGGACGCTGCATTCTCAAGTATACTGGTCGAACCCACAGAATGCCAGCCCCCACTGTGAGCATTGTATAATAATGTTTAATGACTTGAGGGATTGACATTTCAATGAACGAGTGACGAGAATACATTGCCGCTTTACTGTCCTGTGTGGTAGATTTAGCCAGTCACGCCATTGCTACTGTTTTATGTCACTTTAATGGAAACTATGATTAGGGCGGATACCTAATCGTGACACGTTGTGACGGATTTATCCACAGCACTGATCCTCCTACCAATAACTGCAGGGAGCAACATCCACACAATGTCCCAGTGCACAAGATGGGCTTTAATATGAAGAGAGTTTGGCAGGATAGTAGGAAGCATGGTGGATGTATTACTGGAAGCATCCATAGTGTGTGTGTGTCTGGAAGGCGTCAGGCACCTGCTGAATAATTGTGATAAATCAGCAGGCAGAATGAAACAAATGTACAGTAACCACTATTTCATTTGATGCCATCAATATCCTAAGCACATCTGTGTTTGCATATAATTATAGATTTATTTTTCTTGCATCTGTTTCTCTGATATTGATTAGTCTGGCTTTGTTTTGTTCATACAATTGGTCTCCATGGCAACCAAGTAAAGGAAATGCCTGTATTCTAGAAATGATTTCCTGTTCTTATGATGTTTCCTAAGTGTGATACTGTGACACTTATAGAACATTCTTATAGACCCCGAGTGCAGCCGTTGGCTCTCTGTATATAGCAAGATTTCATTGTAAACACGTAGCTAGTTTACTAGCTCTGTGAGAATGGCATTCAACTGCCCAATAGCCCTGATTTCCATAGAAAATCCCTAATTATAAAAATGTGCTAGCAATTATCTATTTGGTCATATATGCCAACTCTACTGTAGCTTTACTTTCGCAAGCACTGGATGTATTTCTCCGTATTCGTCCTTCTTTGTGTGCATTGCCACACAATACTCCGTATGCTATGTGTAATTCTAGGCATCTGCTCTTATTCTTTATAATGGGAAATGCTAGTCTCTGTAGCTGTCTTATTCAGTTAAATGTATGATTCATTGAAAGGCCTAAAGCAGGATATATTCGAGTTGGTGGCTGGATATACAAGTGTGCTGCTCCGCAGTAGAGGTCCTTACATAAAGTTGGTACTGATGTGATGGAGGGTTAATCTCACAAGTCGTGCAAGATGGGCCCAGATAAATGGAGGAAATTATTGCAAGGACCGCTTCAATAGTGTCTCATTAAATCGACTTTGACAGGGCAGGTCGTTCCTGTGCTGCTTCTTAATTGCTTCTAATTATAGTGCTATCATTTAAGCATAAAATTAATTGCTGTGAAATGAGAGCCGGGCCGGTACGTCCGTTTTGAGAAGCACACGACACGGCTGTTGTCATTAGTTAGGGGTTTTGCTGCCTGATGGGTTTAAGAGTCCTTGTTTGATTAGACTTTTCCCTTATTCCTGATCTTCTATTTATATCTGGGCAGCGTGTACTCTTTTTGAAATGTATAATGCCACCGTCTTGTAAAAGTCTTCACACCCTGCCGTCTTAAATACTGAAATATCGTCAAACTTTGTTTCACTAAGTTACGTAGCATACACGCCGCATTTAAAAAGCAGGGTCGCCGTTTACTTTCATGTGTGTCACGAGTTGTAGTGTTTGAGCTGTTGTTGGTGTGAAGTTACCGGTTTTCTGGCCCAATTCTACCCACTTCACTCTGGCTGGCCACCCACGGGTGCCTTCCTAGTCCAGGGAAGCCTACCCAGTACCTTCTAAGGTTCTTATTAGTCACTCAGGCAAATGCAGATAGAAAGTAAAGCAATACATTTATTGTAATAAAAACAATCACTAGATTATGTACACACAGTAAATAAATGCCAGGCCGATTTACCACATCATCTGTCCCTTATCTCACTAGCTTAAGGAGTTACAATCACCTGGCTGTCCGGACTTGACGACCCGTGGATCTGCTGATGTATTTCACTGGTAGAGAACGGCAACTCTAAAACCAGCCATCCTGCAGCTTCCAGTCCCATAATGAATATCTCCTCCCCCCTGGAGTGGCTCCTTATGCCTAGGGTCTAATTTCTACAGTGTTTTCCCCTCCCTGCGCAAACCCCTGGGTCTATCCTTCTTAATCATTGGTGGGTGCTGTATCAGGGGGTTGGAGGTGGAGTGCAGATGAGCTGTACTTCCACAGAAGGACCCCTGCTGGGCTCTAGACAAAATGTCTGAACTGGTCATGTTGAGAACAATGGATACTAATTGGCCTACCCCCTCACCTGTATCCTGCAATCTGATCCTTACCCATAACCCAGCTGGCTTCACTTTAAGGACAGTGACTAACAGCTTCCATGCAATATCAACAAGATACAGTAAACAATATACATATTTACAATGAGCTACAATGTACCCTTATCCACATGTAATTAGACACTGCAGTGGTATTCTGTTGAGCTGGGGAACAAAAGCAAGGGCTATAAAAAGTACATACTATAATCTACATTTTGTGAGAAACGAGGGACAGGCTGGTCACGGTGTTATCAAACTCGTTTTGTCACAGTTCGGCTACTGTTTCCTTTAATCTGAAGACCCTGGAAATTATAGTATTGAAAGCTTAATCGTGATGGACTGTGTTAGGAATTTACTCTTCGTTGCAACCTTGCACCACGATATGTACTAACCCTTTCCATTTTTTACACCATTGTTTCTAGAGTTCTGAGCTTAGAGGGAACCATTGTATGTGCCTCTCTTAAAAACGTGATTGTGGAGATGTCGTCATGTTCATGAAGCACTAGATGAGGAACCCCCTAAGTATATAGTAGATTGTACTACAAGCTGCTAGTAATCATGGATTTTACAGCTGGGAAGGTGTACTCTCAATACAAACAAATGCAGTGTTTCCCGTTTTAGATACACTAAGACCACATTATAGTCATGCTGGAGGTATGGTACCCTCATGTTTCCGTGGCTGTACGATCAACAACATAAGTTAGATGCAGCTCCAGCTTCCCTGGAAATTGTAGTGAAATGTTGGCAGCGTTGTACTGTCTAGGAATGCAGACTAACCAACTGGATTCTGTTCATCCACTTTCAGAATGTGTCAGAGGGGGTAAAGCAGGCTGTACAGAATCTGTCTCTGCAGAGGATCCACTCTTAATTTATGATCTGCTGGGCACTGAACTTTCAAAGTAACAGTGTTGAATATATATTAATACTAACATAACAGTGTTACGCTGCTATATTTCATGCCTTGTATTTCTGTCTACTAGTGCACTAAATATCTCCCTTTATCTTCCGGTGTCTCTTCTATCTTAACTTAACCTGAATTTTGTTTCCCACTCAGACACCCGTTTTTTTTGGACATCTACATTTTATAGACCACTGTTGAGAGTGTAGTGATCTTGAAAGCTAAACAACTGAAAGTGCTGCATTCCGGAATTTAAAGAACTAGAATTGCTTAAACTTACATACATAATGGAATGACAGACTGATAGGCAACTGGGAAGACAGAATCCTAAACACAAATGGAGCACCAGTTATCCTGTCTATGATCCACTTATCTTAGGGTGACGGGAGGCCCCTGGCTTCCGAGGGCAGTCCCTGTTTGTTCTGGTTGTTCCCACATCCGTTATGTCTCATCCCAAGCTCTTAGGATAGTGCTGTGGCTGCTGGGAATCCAGGGGGATGGCCCCAAGTGCAAGAGTTCAAGCAACCCGCGAAATCATTGTGTTTCACTGCCTGTTTTATCCACTAGCCGCTAGTGAGCTTTTATAGCCAGGAAGGTTACCAAAGACCTTTCAGCTAGTGATAGACTTTATGTACACTTACCACCAGCATGAATTCTGCTAAGCAAAGTCATTTATTTATTTAATTTTCTCCATATTAAGGTTCACATTTAAAAATTGCTGATATTTTTGTGTCGCCTTAACACATATCTAAATCTGACCATGCTAAGGGCAAGACAATGTTGCTGATTTTCATTTGAAAAAATCTGATGGCTCTATGTGAGTGACTGTTTATGGCGCCCCCTAGAGCTGGCCTTTGCAACTCCGGGGACCTCTGATATATCTATTTTAGGCCCACCTTCCCATTGGAAGGGTTGTCGCTGTTTAGCACAACGGCTTTTACCTTTTCTCTCTTTTTAAAGTTATTTCTCTTTCGTTCTCTCTCTTTACTTAAATGGTATATATCACTTTCTTTTCTTCTCACCCTCTTAAAATTAGTTTAAACTGTATAAAGTATATCTTTCTCAATTTTCTCTTTTTTAGTGATAGTTCTCTCTCACTTTCCTTCTTTCCCTCTTCAATTTAAATGTTATTTTTCTCTTGCATTTTCTTCTGCCTCCTATCAATCCCTTTCAGATCAGCATTATTTCTCTGTGTCTTCCTCTGTCTCCCGCTTGTGTCTATACTATCCCTATCCTAACCTCCTTTGGTCTCTTGCCTGGTACATCAATATTCCTCTGATCCGTGCGGATCTACTTCTCCCCCCTCTGCCATTGGTTGGTGTGGGGGAGTCTTCTGCCGGCACTGCCAATCCAGTTACTGAATTCAGAACTCCATGACTACAAATGGCTAAATAGATTATATGATGATCTCTAGTATTATGTGTCCAGCTCATGTTACTCTTATGTGAGAGATCACTGTGTGAGAGCGGTCACAGGTACTTACCTTTATTCACCATGAACCATGTGCCTTTCTATACTGCACAGCTTCCTGCTACTATAGCAGAGTCCAGTTTTCTGTGTTACCTTATTTAAATAACTTATTAACATGGCGCTTGATGTTGCTTCAACTACTCTGCACAAGTTTGTTGCAGTTTTTTTGTGGCTGGATTTGGACTGCTGATATCCACTGCAGTTACTTTAACATGTCACCCTGCTGCGTTTATGTCTTTCTAGTGATTTGTTCCTTTAGTAATCCAGGGGATTGTCACAATAAAGAAATTGTAATGCTCTTATTTCATTTGTCAATAAGCTCCCTCCAGTGGACATATCACACATTGCAGGCAGGGGAGAGTTTTAACAAAAGTAACCCTGTGGATTTGTGGATCTTTTTCCCGCAGGAATCATGCAATGTTTTATTCCCGAATCATGCAGGACATTAGTAGAGACGTTTTATTAAATGTCAGATGCACGGAAAGTATGGGGAAATCATTCTCTCCCAACTGCCTTTATTTTCTCATGTTGGTGCCTAAGAGACCTATAAGCAAATTCCAGGGATGGATAGCTGACATTGGGATTATAAGAAGAGACTCTGGCAAGCTCTCAAATCGGAGGTCTATTTATTCCTGTCCATTTCAATACCTCCAGAATTTTATATTACAAAGTTTTTTCTTTTTAATCTAAGGATTTAATAGACACCGTGAACTAGTGTGCAGTGGAGACAGACACACATACATAATATATATGTATATTATAGCCACACGTTTCATGTGCCATCCCTTCCTCTACATATCACACAAGGTTATGCATGTAGGTGGAGAGTCATTTCTGAATGAAACGTATAAACGTTTTCATTGCTGCTGGTATTACAGCTTGCTGCTCATAGTCCCTCTGCCCAGCAAAATATCCTGATTGCATTTTTTTTTATTAAATAGTTGATTCACATGCAGGGCCGGATTAAGGGAATGGAGGCCCCTGGGCTAAGGGAGCCTCCATTCCCCCTTGAGGGCCCCCCCCCCCCATGATCCGAGCTGCCCGCACTGATCGCGTCGGGGGCGCCCCCTACCCCCAACTGATCAATACTGCTGCTGAGCACTTTCAAGGGCCCCCTGGATGCCATAGGCCCCTGGGCTGTAGCCCAGTTAGCCCTATGGTTAATCCGGCCCTGTTCACATGGGGCGGGGCCTGGTCCTAACAGGACGGCAGCTTAGAGATATCTCTTATCCCAAGACGTGGAGAAAATGCTGCAGGACTCATTTTACTGGTTCACAAAACATCCTCCGAACTCATATCCTCAATCTGTAACTTGGTGTTTTTTTTGCTATAATGTTATCAGTGTATCTGTTTGTTTAAATTGCCTTTGTTGATGCTTGCAAGCTCTTTGGGACGGTTTTGCAACTTTAATTAAATCAATCGCTATATCGGAACGTCTGTAGTTTTAAGGACCTTAATCCATTTTAATTCTATTCTCAAGTCACCAATAGACACTAGAGGGATGGAATAAAAGTAATAGTAAGAAAACATGAATGCAGTTCACAGAGGTGAATGTATCATTAACATAATGCAGCTCCTACAAATGTATAGTTCTGAATCCTCGACTTCTAACTAATAGAGAGATGAGTTCTGTTTGTCTTTATGTGGAGATGAACTTCATTAGCACTAAATCTTTGGGTTGTGTTTTTTTGTTTTTTTCCAGTACGTGACGCCAAGAACTTGATCCCTATGGACCCCAATGGACTGTCAGACCCTTATGTGAAGCTCAAACTAATTCCTGACCCTAAGAATGAAAGCAAGAAGAAAACCAAAACCATCCGCTCTACACTTAACCCTCAGTGGAACGAAACATTCACCTTGTATGTTCCCTTGTTCATAGAGACTTAAAATACTGGTAGCGGGAACATCTGGTGCAGAATTCTAGAGCGGAACATGAGGGAACTTTTGGTGGTGGGCTTCAGAGTTGGGCTTACACAATGTTTGGTGGTGGGCTTCAGAGTTGGGCTTACACAATGTTTAGTGGTGGGCTCCAGAGTTGGGCTTACACAATGTTTGGTGGTGGGCTTCAGAGTTGGGCATACACAATGTTTGGTGGTGGGCTCCAGAGTTGGGCTTACACAATGTTTGGTGGTGGGCTTCAGAGTTGGGCATACACAATGTTTGGTGGTGGGCTTCAGAGTTGGGCTTACACAATGTTTGGTGGTGGGCTTCAGAGTTGTGCATACACAATGTGTGGTGGTGGGCTTCAGAGTTGGGCTTACACAATGTTTGGTGGTGGGCTTCAGAGTTGGGCTTACACAATGTTTGGTGGTGGGCTTCAGAGTTGGGCATACACAATGTTTGGTGGTGGGCTTCAGAGTTGGGCATACACAATGTTTGGTGGTGGGCTTCAGAGTTGGGCATACACAATGTTTGGTGGTGGGCTCCAGAGTTGGGCTTACACAATGTTTGGTGGTGGGCTTCAGAGTTGGGCATACACAATGTTTGGTGGTGGGCTTCAGAGTTGGGCATAGACAATGTTTGGTGGTGGGCTTCAGAGTTGGGCATACACAATGTTTGGTGGTGGGCTTCAGAGTTGGGCATACACAATGTTTGGTGGTGGGCTTCAGAGTTGGGCATACACAATGTTTGGTGGTGGGCTTCAGAGTTGGGCATACACAATGTTTGGTGGTGGGCTTCAGAGTTGGGCATACACAATGTTTGGTGGTGGGCTTCAGAGTTGGGCATACACAATGTTTGGTGGTGGGCTTCAGAGTTGGGCATACACAATGTTTGGTGGTGGGCTTCAGAGTTGGGCATACACAATGTTTGGTGTTGGGCATACACAATGTTTGGTGGTGGGCTTCAGAGTTGGGCTTACACAATGTTTGGTGGTGGGCTTCAGAGTTGGCTTACACAATGTTTGGTGGTGGGCTTCAGAGTTGGGCATACACAATGTTTGGTGGTGGGCTTCAGAGTTGGGCTTACACAATGTTTGGTGGTGGGCTTCAGAGTTGGGCTTACACAATGTTTGGTGGTGGGCTTCAGAGTTGGGCTTACACAATGTTTTATGGTGGGCTTCAGAGTTGGGCATACACAATGTTTGGTGGTGGGCTTCAGAGTTGGGCATACACAATGTTTGGTGGTGGGCTTCAGAGTTGGGCTTACACAATGTTTGGTGGTGGGCTTCAGAGTTGGGCATACACAATGTTTGGTGGTGGGCTTCAGAGTTGGGCTTACACAATGTTTGGTGGTGGGCTTCAGAGTTGGGCTTACACAATGTTTGGTGGTGGGCTTCAGAGTTGGGCATACCCAATGTTTGGTGGTGGGCTTCAGAGTTGGGCTTACACAATGTTTGGTGGTGGGCTTTAAAGTTGGGCTTCAAAGTTGGGCTTACACAATGTTTGGTGGTGGGCTTCAGAGTTGGGCTTACACAATGTTTGGTGTTGGGCATACACAATGTTTGGTGGTGGGCTTCAGAGTTGGGCTTACACAATGTTTGGTGGTGGGCTTCAGAGTTGGGCTTACACAATGTTTGGTGGTGGGCTTCAGAGTTGGGCTTACACAATGTTTGGTGGTGGGCTTCAGAGTTGGGCTTACACAATGTTTGGTGGTGGGCTTCAGAGTTGGGCATACACAATGTTTGGTGGTGGGCTCCAGAGTTGGGCTTACACAATGTTTGGTGGTGGGCTTCAGAGTTGGGCATACACAATGTTTGGTGGTGGGCTTCAGAGTTGGGCATACACAATGTTTGGTGGTGGGCTTCAGAGTTGGGCTTACACAATGTTTGGTGGTGGGCTTCAGAGTTGTGCATACACAATGTGTGGTGGTGGGCTTCAGAGTTGGGCTTACACAATGTTTGGTGGTGGGCTTCAGAGTTGGGCTTACACAATGTTTGGTGGTGGGCTTCAGAGTTGGGCATACACAATGTTTGGTGGTGGGCTTCAGAGTTGGGCATACACAATGTTTGGTGGTGGGCTTCAGAGTTGGGCTTACACAATGTTTGGTGGTGGGCTTCAGAGTTGGGCTTACACAATGTTTGGTGGTGGGCTTCAAAGCTGGGCTTCAAAGTTGGGCTTACACAATGTTTGGTGGTGGGCTTCAGAGTTGGGCTTACACAATGTTTGGTGGTTGGCTTCAGAGTTGGGCTTACACAATGTTTGGTGGTGGGCTTCAGAGTTGGGCTTACACAATGTTTGGTGGTGGGCTTCAGAGTTGGGCTTACACAATGTTTGGTGGTGGGCTTCAGAGTTGGGCTTACACAATGTTTGGTGGTGGGCTTCAGAGTTGGGCTTACACAATGTTTGGTGGTGGGCTTCAGAGTTGGGCTTACACAATGTTTGGTGGTGGGCTTCAGAGTTGGGCATACACAATGTTTGGTGGTGGGCTTCAGAGTTGGGCATACACAATGTTTGGTGGTGGGCTTCAGAGTTGGGCATACACAATGTTTGGTGGTGGGCTTCAGAGTTGGGCTTACATAATGTTTGGTGGCTGTGAACATCAGAGTTAGGCAACATAAACATCTGCTAGAGAGTTGGTGATTGGGCATCAGTAACATCTTGTTGTGAGTTGAGCACTTGAGAAACATTACTGTCCATTAGTGGACTTAAGCAGCAGGAAAATCTGGTGGTGGACTGGATGCTTGGGCAACAGAAATATGTGGTGGTGGTGGGCTGAAGACTTAGTCGGCAGGGCAACACAGCTGTAGATTATAGACATGGTTTGCCCAAATTATCTATTAGTGAACTGGAGAATTGGGTGGCAGAAACCATCTGTTGGGGAGCTTGAGGTTTAGACGGGCAACATCTGATGGAAAGCTGGATAGGTTTGCATCTATTGGAAAGCTGAAAGGAACATCTAGTTGTGCATTGATGAGTTAGGTAGCAGGACCATGCGATAAAGGATGAGGAAAGTTGCTCACCCGGATCATCTGAAAACTGGTTGGAGAGAGGAGCATCAGGAGCACATAGTGATAGACTGGAGAGGTGGGCAGTAGGGAACATCTATTGGTGGGATGGAGAGATGGGTGGCCACCACGTCCGGTGACGTGCTGGAGATAAGAGTGGTAGAATTATCTGGGGATGGGCTAAGACATGGATAGTAATAAATAGATACAGATAGGAACATTTGAAGTTCTGGAGAGTGGCAGGAAAATATGGTACAGAATTGCAGATTTAGGCAGCTAGAATATATTCTACATTGTCACTCCTTTATATTTATTATCTTAAATAATTGTCAACACTGTAAACTTTCACCTTGTAAGCTCGTTTTCTCTGTTTTTATGTCACAGCAAATTAAGACCATCGGACAAAGACCGGCGCCTCTCAGTAGAGATCTGGGACTGGGATCGAACCACTAGAAATGATTTTATGGGCTCTTTCTCCTTCGGAGTTTCAGAACTTATGAAAATGCCTGCATGTGGGTGGTGAGTCTTCTAAGAGAGCACCGTTGTATTCCCTCCCACTCCCCATAGATTTACATGGACAACCAACAACTAGAACATAGACCTGCCAGAGAGTTCTCCTTATTAGATAAAGCTACAAACAGCCACTAGTACTAGGCACCCGTGTCACCATATTTATGGCAGGTGGCTAAAAAGAGAGACGGTCTATTTTTCATTTTTGCTTTATTTAAATATTAAGGGATGCATATATACATTTTGAAAAAATATCATTTCAAAACTTAATTTTATGGTGCTAGTTAGACTTCTTGCAGAGTTCACCTCATACTACAGTTACTAATGTTTACCTCCATTGTTATTCAATAATTCATGTATGTCCTCATAGATGTCGGCGCTCCTGTCAATCTTATTGACGTGTGATAATCTCCCACAGTAATAGCTTGGCGCATGGCCTATTGGTAACGAAGCAGAAATGTGAGGTTTCTAGTAAGAAATAGAGGATTTCTTGTTTAATACATGCTTTGTGTGGTCATTGCTGACAACGTGCTTCCTGATAACAGACGTGTGACGTTTCACTCTGTCATTTCAAGGTACAAACTGCTGAACCAGGAGGAGGGGGAGTATTACAATGTGCCCATCCCGGAGGAGGACGACGAGAACCTGGAACTGCGGCAGAAATTTGAGGTGAGAATGTGTGATGTGCAGGTTACTATGTGTGTGTATATATGGCTAGATAACACCCTAATAATTATCTTTATATTGTGACGCAACTGGAAAAATAGAGTGTGGAGTTTTATTATATTGTGTGTCTTATGGACATATTTATATCACATCTGTATATATTGTAGTTCTTCTGCCATGTGTTACCTATAATCATTGGTTGCAGTCAAGACTTTGTTAGGTTTTGTAACTGTACATTTGGATCTGCTCCACTGGCTCAGAATAACCTGATCTGATGCACGTACTTTGCGGCAGCTGTGAATATTGGTGGTTACACGCACTCATTGGGGCATATTTCTAAACTGTGGGTTTGCAAAAGTGGATACTTATAAGAGCAATTTCTCATGCTCTCTCATTTTGATATCTCACTATAAGTATCATTCTTCATTTAGTGCCATGTAAACATGTCATTTCAGCGCGAGGTGTCTCCGGAATGTCCGCGGAGACACCTCTCTCCAATGTTATAGCTGGAATCTCCGCTCATTTTTTTATGGGGTGCGAGGAAAAGTGAGCAGAGATTCCTAGCGATAATTGCCAGCAATGTGCGCAGCGGGGTGTCCGCGTGCCACGTCACTGGCAATTGAATCTCTATAACTGTAGGTTCTTCATGAAATTACAGTATAAACATCATTTCACATGCAACCTTGTGTATTATTACACTAAGTGTCATTTCTCATGCAGTCCTGTGTAATATTACACTATCCGCATCATTTGTTATGCAGTCGCGTGTAATATTACACCATCAGCGTAATTTTTTGTGCAGTCTCGTGTAATATTACACTATCGGCGTAATTTTTTGTGCAGTCTCGTGTAATATTACACTATCGGCGTCATTTCTCGTGCAGTCCTGTGTAATATTACACAATCAGTGTCATTTCTCCTGCAGTCCTGTGTAATATTACACCATCAGTGTCATTTCTCGTGCAGTCCTGTGTAATATTACGCTATCAGCGTCATTCCTTGTGCAGTCCTGTGTAATATTACACTATCGGCGTCATTCCTTATGCAGTCCTGTGTGATATTACACTATCAGTGTCGTTTAATGCTGGAGACATGCAGTCTGAACCGCTCTCTCTCGTGCTCCAGTAGAGCACAGACTGTGTAGACAGCTTGTTTAACCGCTATAATTTTCTTTCTTTATATCTTTGCTTGTGTGCTAATCCCCAGAGTCCACCCTTTCTAGAAGATCACTCTACCTTATGATGTCATTGTACCATGAAATCTTACATAGAACTTTCAACTATAGGATTTAAATGTAGTGTCTCTTGTTCTTTAGTCAGACCTTGTGCTGTAAAATCCCATGTCTGTGCGGAAAACTGCCTAGAAATCAATGCAGTGTTCATAAAAGATTAGCAAATGTGAAATATAATATCTTATTAGATATTGATGTAACCATGTAACGTGCAATGGAGGAATAGGTTTTATGTCTTAATTACTCAATTAAAACCGGTAGTTCATAAAAACAATCTTCTTACCAATGAGCTTGTCCTGTTAGGCCGAGTGGTGATTGACAACTCTGGGGCTAAAGAGTTAGAGAAAGTTGAACAGTGGAGAGCAAGAGCCGAGGTCAGGAAAGGGTCACTACGGTATTGGTCACTAAACAAGGCGATGGAAAAATCCATAATTTCCTTCTGCAAAGTCAGGCTTGGAGTGAAGGGTGTATATGGGCTGCCATCAGGCTTTGTTCCTCAGGCTTAATTGCTGTAACCTGCAGAAGTGCTGAGATGCTCTTGTAATTAAGTGACGCTCCTCAGCTCTGATTGCTGTCGCCGGCAGCAGTGCAGTGCATGTGGCTGTAATTAAGTGATGCCCCTCAACTCTGATTGCTGTCGCCAGAAGCAGTGCTGCCATGAAGATTCGGTGGCATCGCTTCCTTACAATTCCAATGTCTAGAGGGAGAAGACTTCAGGGGAAACAAGTAGGAGTTAGTGTAGAGAATATGATTTGCACAGCTAAAAAAAAAACCTAGGTGATTTAGTTAAAAAATGTAACTAAGACAAACAAGCATGGAAACACTCACAATGGACCGGTGTAATTCCTTTTCAGCCAACTTTTATTCCACCAAGTGATTATTAATTTCAAGAGCTTTAGCTAATGTCTGGATATCTCTGCGCTGACAAGACAGAAAACTCTCAAATGCCCACTAGATGGCGACCATCAGCAGCCATACACATCCTCTTCACTGTTATATACTGGTATACTTTATACAGGATAGTGGGCCTCTATCCAAAAGTTTCCTATGCACCAATTTCAACTGGAATGCACTTTGGAGTCCAATAGATGTCTTACATAACTGAATTACTATACTAATCTGTGTATCTCAGCAAGTTCCTAAAATCTCTTGCCCCGATAGTGCAGAGCTCTGTCGGATCCTGGGACACACAAAGGACTGGCCGAAGCTTCTGTGTCATTGCTGTATTCTGCATCAGGCAGAGACAGAACCATGCAACAGGATATTAGGGAAATAGGACAAAGGCTGGACACTTTCAGAACCGTTAATAGATATCAGTTTTAGCTTTAAAATTTTATATGGGCAAAAAGAGACACTTCAGATAGGTGTAGAGATGCTGAATTTTCTGGTATAGACTTCAGCAGATCTTTGGGTACTAACTACACAGCTACAAATACCACAACGGGCTAAACATTATATGAGGCTACTGAGGGACGGGGGTATAAGAACAGTATACACATTAGGACTAGTATAATGAACAGTTTGAGATTAAATAATATATCGATGGCTAACGAGCTGTAAATCATGTTTGAGGTTGTAAATACTGTTCACATGGTATATGTACATTATAAGTGGCCCACCTTAAGATAATAAATTACACCGTTCCTCTTCCCTTCAATCTGATTGTTACCTGGGCGGTCCCAACGGGGAAGCCGCAACAACACCACTGCTAGTTTGATAAAGGTTTGCACTAGGCCTTTGGTGATGGGGGTAACACCAGGATTTTAAGGTAAATGGAACTGTGTATTCCCCCGACAGACGCACATACTTTCAAAAGACCAAGTACTCATCTGTGCTTTTAATGAAAAAAAAAGAAAGAAATCTCAATCTCAGTTGTGTATAAATAAACCAGATATTAAATATTTCTCCATTCCATTACAAGTTTCTGAGTCAAAATAATGGCATTACAGATTGATGTCTTGTATTCTGTCAGAAATATCCTTAACAATCCCCCAGCCTATTGGTTACTTATTGAGAGCCATCGTTCAGCGTTCTTTACAGTCTTTCCCTGTGCCTGTGTGTCATGATGTTTGTGTGAGAACATATATAAAAGCTGTTTGTCACTAACCATGCAGTTTTTCTGTCTTCCAGGGCTGTCAAATAAAAAATATCCACTTCCTAAAGGTAGCCCCGCTCTCCTTGGTTCTGTCTTCACCCCCCAGTACCATACCTTCACAGAGTGTGTTGTACTTGTAGTGCTTTTTCACTCTTTTTCTTTCAACGTGAGCAAAGGTTCATCACGGCAAGATTAAGTATGCACCGTGCCTTCTGCCATGCCAAGGAAATATTACCTCTATTTTACAATGGGCATTCTACATTCTGTACACAGACATGATTAAATGGTTATTAGGAGACGCTCAAAGTGTCTTCATCTACTCTGAATGGCCACAAAAGGCAGCAGTGTCACAATTTTTGGGGTAGAAGCCTCACATCACGACTACTGTGCTGTTGGGGAACCCTGCTCCTTCCACTATATAACTTTCATTCCCTTCCTCACATCATGGACAGATCACTGGCTGCTCAGATCAGCGCACTCGTTTCCTGAAGTAATCTGTACTGTCCCAAACATTCTTATTATCTGAAGTTAGATGTTCTAACCCTACCCATTGCACTTGGACAAGCAGGCGATGAAACCTGAACACAATACGGTGCTATGACGCTAATGGGCCAGTGGATAAATTGGCTACAAAAATTCCCTGAACATGTCTGTCTACAGATTAGAGTGTCCTCATTTTTTTTTTCCCTAAAAAATATGGGGCGAAATTTATAAGTGTTTAGTTTATGTGGGGCATTGTCACACCATAGTTCCAGCATATTTTTTGTGGCAAAAAAAATCTGTTCATCTTGTCTTTGATGTCATAATTATGCGTGGTCAAAAGAACAAAAAAAAATGATTTCCTTTTTTTTTATACACAAATAGGGCGTACAATAACAATATCTAATAGCAAAATATACAGTACATTGAGACTAAAATCATTTGTATTGTATTTATATACCAATATGAGTTTCCTTTGCTTATCTTATAGTTTGTTTGTTTTTTGGAGGGGGGGTTGCAGTTCTTTTTAATAATATAATTTTATTTATTTTTATTTTATTTTATTTTTGTTATAAATTTCACCCATGGTATGTTTCCCTGCAAGGTGCGTCCTTAAATCACCAGCCATTTCAGTTTTCTATTTTGTCTTTTTAAGAATGCTCTTTAGGCAAAATAGTTGTAATTTTCTTTTAAATGACACAACCACCTTCTGTATCAGCCCTGATACATGAAAATGGCATATATACTCTTCCATGTATACTGGCCTGCAGTGTGACGTATATATGGTCTACTATATAGCATGCTACATGATGATCTAGATTAAAGATGTGTTGTCGGATTCTGACACTTCAGAGGATTTTACAGTAACTCAGGAACTTTAATTCTTTGCATGTCCTGTCTCGTGGAATGTGGATCGCATGTCAATATTCGCTGTATTTTATATTTCTCTCCATTGTCTGACCAATTATAATTAAATATTGATCGTTTTAAAGTTAACATCAAACAACATGTGATTTACTTTATAAGTGTTACAGCAGCTTAAATCAGCAAATAAGTGGCTTTATACTTTGCTGTCTATGAGTAGCACGCTGCCTCTGGTGGAATTTAATGACACTGCAGTGTATGATATCATCCAGGAAAAAGTAGCGATAGCTGAATGTATTCCCCATGATAAGCCATCACCTGTATGCTTTGCTGGACCTGAAGGAAGGGGGTGGGGAAGCCTGCTTTCCTAAGATCTTGGAAGCAGGATTTAATTTGTGTTTGCTCCGGAATTCTGGGTAGGACTCCTGGGAGAGCAGGCACTTCTTCCCATTCCTGCGGTCTCTGGCCACACCCCCCGTGACGAAATTGCACGATTGCGGGACTGCATCGCAGGGATTGGGCTAAAATTATACGCGGATCTCTGCCCGCCTCCACACTTGTGCTTCACATAACCATTGTGGCAGGAAAAATTGTCAGGTATCATCATCAACATTTATATAGCGCCAGCAAATTCCGTAGCGCTTTACAATTGGGATGATTTAATTTGTGAATTTTAATTAGAAAACATCATAATTGTTTTTTGTTTTTTTTCCATTCAGTAACTCATTATGTATAATATGTAACTCATTATGTACAATATGTTTGAGGGCAGAGCTTCTGTATAACTGCCTGGCATTATAATAATAGTAATTATAATCAGATTTCTAGAACAATATTTGCATGATTCTAGGAGAGTGATGGGCACCAGGCGGCCCTCCGAGCCCTCTCCCGCGGCCCTCCGAGCCCTCTCCCGCGGCCCTCCGTGACCTCTCTCGCGGCCCTCCGAGCCCTCTCCCGCAGCCCTCCGAGCCCTCTCCCGCAGCCCTCCGAGCCCTCACCTACAGTCCCCAGCTGATCCTGCTTTAGTGTTGGATGTGTTTGATATAGCTTGTAACACTTGTTTGAAATGCCTGCTGATATGTTGTTACAGATAGGTGTCTCTTTCTTTGTTTGAATGTATTGTTTGTAAATTACTGAGATAATTGGTGTTGTGCGGCCTTTTGAAGGTTAGAGGGCGACTTGCGGCCCCTGAAATGTTTCAGGCCGCCCATCGCTGTTCTAGGAGATCATAGGACCAAGAGATCCACTGCTCCAGGATGATATACTCTGAATTGTAGAGAGGTTTCTATTATTATATTAATTCATCAGTGTCCATTGCTGGCACGGTTACTTTACAGTAGTCAGCAGATGATCAGGGTTGTAGTGTTTCCTCTCTGGGGGTGGTGAATATTGTTCCAAAATGAAAGTAGAAAATTACCAGAAATTCCGCCAAGTTTTGAAGCAATTTAAGGAGAGCAACACTTTTTTTTTTGCTATTCATAAGCCCTCTATAATAACATATTTTTGTTATTCTACACTCTAGCTGCCTAACATGCAAATTTGCAAAGACACTAATCTGTTCCTTTATAGTCTCCGTTCTTTAGAACAATAGACATAGATAGCCTGTTAACCAGTGGCGGATCCAGGGAGGGGCGATCGCCCCCCCCAGCAGGGGCTAGCTGCCAACAGCTGCACACTGTGCAGCTCCGTTCAGTAGTGACAGTGTGCTGCCCGGCTGTTCTGATTGTGTTTTAAACACAATCAGAGCAGCGGGACAGCACACTGCCACTGCCGAGCGGACCTGCACATACTGTGCAGCCGCCGGCAGCCTTAGAAATCAAAAAGGGGGCAGGGCCTAAATCGCCCCCCCTAAAATCGCCCCGGGTATATCAATAGTCTAGATCCGCCCCTGCTGTTAACCAGCATTCAATCACACTTAACGCCATGATCAAGGACATTTGAATGAATGTGCCCTATTTGACATAGTCATATGTAATGTCATTAGACTTCTGGGGGTAAATGTATCGAGCTGCGAGTTTCCATCGGGTTTGAGAAGTGGAGATGTTGCCTATAGCAACCAGCCAATCAGATTCTAGATATCATTTATTTAGTACATTCTACAAAATGACAGCTAGAATTTGATTGGTTGCTATAGGCAACATCTCCACTTTTTCAAACCTGCTGTTTAGTAAATATACCCCTGTGACTTTTTTTGTGGATGGAGAAGGGGGGATGAACGCTGATCATGTTCCCCAGTGCCCAGCTCCTAAATATCCGGCATTGGCGTATGGGTGTCGTGTGATGGAATGTTGGTTATTCAGCTGCGTTCATAGGGTTCCATCACAATCTTGTTAAAATGTGGAAGGGCAGAAGGATGGGCAAAGCACTGTAACTACTCTTCTGTTACAATTCAATAACAAAATGAGTATAGAAATCCATGAATCACGCTGGAGGGTGTACAGTGCTAGGTTGCGTGTGCATCATATTATAATCCTGGCTGATAACATGTAATTATTACTAAATGTCTGTACGGTGAGTGCAGGGCTTACTTGGCTACTCAAATGAATGAAACCATAACAGGTTATTATAGTAGAAGGCAAACGCGTATCTACAAGTCCGTTGTCTGTTCATTGTATATACTCGATATACTGTATTTAATCCACCTAAAACCTGGACTGTAAAGGAGACTTTTATCCATTTGGCAGAAATACTTTGGTAGAGTTCATATCAAATTAAAATGTGTTCATTTTATTTTTATTTTAAAATATGTTGCTTTTTACATTCAAACTGTATTATTGTCTCTAATATTGATGGATATCTAATGAGAGTTGGTCTAGCTACTCTCCCCCAACAAATCTAAATCGGCCATTTAGTGTCTACTGTCGTTTCGCGGAGCTCACTCCCACTATTACTCTATTGACAAGACCTGTTTTAACGCACTGTATTCTATGACTATCCCTTCCCGCTGTTTTGTTATTAGCTGTCTAGATATCACTGTGGGTGGCTTCTAGGAAGACCTCTCACTTTTAGATAACACAAAGTATGGCAGCTATATAAGGATGGCCCATTAATGAGAGAATTCTTTTTACACCCTTTGCAGGGCGTCGCATTACACAGGTAGGTTTTGCTGTATGGACAATGTGTTGGCAAGGTGTAGTTCCTCTGTAAGACATTCATTCCGTGCTGATATCAAGGTTCTCTCCCTATGGTTGCAGGGCAAAAGGCGAACCCAAGATAAGGTGCGTCCGTACCGATGGAAGTAAGATGGCTTGCATGCCTTCCAAAATAACACTTTAGCTCTGTGTTGAGCCGCAGTTTGCTGTGCTGTAATGAGGCCTGGCATGTGCCACCTACTGATGCCAGATATGATCACGTCAAACGGAGTTTGGCAGTGGAGAGGGTGTGGGGGACAATTCCCATTAACATAAAACAAATGAGAGGGGAACTACACCCACAATATCATTCTATATTTTCTCTTGTAACCAGCTTTTTAATGTGCATGCATAAAATCAGATTTCATTGCCTGTAGAACTCAGAAGATTCCGTTAACTTACTAGTTGTGTGCTGCTACATAGGTCTGTCTTACATGTTCTAATTCTAACCTCTTCAGACTGTGTGGGATAACCCAGCATTACTGGGGATGAGCATGTCATTATAGTGATGGTTTTCCTAAGAAAGAAATAAAACGGACCTTAAGATGCATTGACGTGTTCTTGCAGGCTCATGTCACAACGCGTAAAGGTCTGGTGTATTGGAAATACCAGCTTAATTCTGGGAAGTAAGGCGCTGTCATTAATCGTTACTTTTGTTTTATTGACCTCATACTTAAATAAAGTAAAGACCAGGAGGAATCGCGTATGTTAACATAAATTTGACTTATTATCTGTTGGATTTCCGGACTGGATCTCCAAGCACTAGGCCCCATCTCCTAGATTGGACAGAAAGTTGGAGATCTGTAATATTTGTTGGTAAATAGGGTCATATATATGTCTTATTTGTTTTTTTGTTTCCTTGTTTTACTTTGTCTTTTGTGGATGCCATATTATGTGATGATGTAGCCATTTACCCCAGCTGTTGATTTTGGCTGTGAGTATCTATTGGGGTTTCTTCTTTGGGAGACAATGGAATCCATAAGACAAGGTGCTCTAAGCTGCAATGGCCTAATAGAGTGATGACAATAGATGTCACAGTTGACGTCTGGAGAAACAGTTTTCAAAATGTCACAAGTGAATAAGTGTTTTGCTTCTTTCCAGATCACCAGTGTTTATGCCTTACTGTCGCTGGTTATGAGATCAGGGATTAGCATCTTGACTTAATTCAGTTGTTTAAGCTTCTGATTAGTTCTTCTTTATTGTTTAGGAGGGAAACCTCTTTTGTTCAAGTCAGTAAGTGAATCTCATGTAAAAATATGTGAATTATTTAGCAAGGAACTTTCTGACACCTGGTAAAAACTTCACGTCACTCATCGCCTCATCAGGTAATTAATGATGGATCTGCGGTAATCATGGAAAGCATTGTTCAAGAGGATGACTGAAATGCAGAATGTAGTTTGAGATCAGGAGTAATATATAGCTGAAGACCCTTCTTTCTGCAAAACCAGATAAACTGATTGTAGTCTTCTGATCCAAATTGTGATGAGGGTGACAAGTAAAAGGAGGCTGTGGAATAAGGAAAAGATATATATTCATCAGTTGAGTGTGGAGAGTTCAGTTGAACTAATGAAGACAGATACAGATGTTAATGTATTCAATCTGATATTTACTAATCTGGAATCCAGGTTGGGAATGAATGGTAACACCGAGACGGACAGTTCTCTTGTGAAAAGAGTCTATTGTTTTGCTAGTTTTAATTCCAATCTGTGGAACAGATGTTGGTAACCTGATGTACTGTTGGCTACGGTTTCTAGAAAGACCATGAAGTCTTTTGATGGCTCATGGACCTTAAAAGACCCACATGCATAAGAAGGATGACCGCTCGGAAGTCCCACCGTGGTAAGGGTGCCTTGAATTCAGGATTTGGTTCAGAATTTAGTTAAATATTATAGGTTTTTAACATAATGTGTGTTTTGGCAAAAGGAATAGGATTGAGCCTGGACTTTTAATGCTCGTGACAGTGTTATTGGTTCACGAAGCTAAAAATAGACACATTGTTTTGTTATTTCTAATAGATTCAGTGTTCAGCCAAATCCTAAAATGTGAATTTGATGTATCGGTGTAGATGAAAGGCCCGTCTGCCTTTTGAGAAGTATGTGGTAAATGATCTAAGTCAGCCGACATAGCAGCCAAATAAGGAATTTTAACCAGCTAGAAGAACGGTGATGAAAGCTTGGACAGATCTCAAATCAGCATTGGACGACACCCCTTTTACATTTATCTTTCATCAGATCATAAGCCAGTGCGCTCCTTTTACCTTTACTGTGATTACATTTATTTTTAGTCCAGGATTGGATAACATTGTGGAAAAGTTGTTTCCAATAGACACTACTTTTAAGACAGCAAGCCTAGTGTAGGATGCATGTCTAGTGCGTGTTTCTTCTAAGTGTGTGTTAGAGTTTAGTATAGTTAGAGTTATATAGGAGGTGAAGAGGAGGAGCTGAGCTGGAAACACGGCTACATGAAGATAATCCAATAATCTCCTGTGAGTTTCTGTCAACTTCCTCCTCACGACCTGAAATGTATACTGCCTGGACACAATCTATTGAACTGTTTACAATCCATGCTTTCTTTTTTAATTTTGATGCTCTCTCTGATCTAACCTTCAACCCATTATTTCCTTATCTCACACCCCCTCCCATGTGCACTATTACATTATTCATGGTTGTTAATGAATACCCTTTACACTTTCTCGTCAATGGTCTGTGTAACCACTTACTGCCTCTGTCACTCCTGCTTATCTGTCTCCCTGTTTACAAACACCCCCATCCGCAACCCTGTTCTGGCTAATGCAGCTATCCCTCTCCTCTTCCTCTGCAATCACACCTTTCATTCCATATATCATCTCTCTGCTCAGCACCCCTCCATGCACAAATTAATCCAACCTCCTCCTAGTTAACTTCACGTCCCCTATCTCCAAAATCTCAGCTCAGCCTACCCCTTCGTTAATCCACAAAGTTTCCCATACCTTCAAATTTCTCATCTTCATGTCTTCACTTACCTGCCTACAACAAGCACACATCCATCCACAACAAATTATTCTCTTATATATAATAATATTATTCCCTCATCCTCCTTGTTTTTACTGAAACTTGGCTAGCCCTCCCCAAAACCACTGCTGCTAACTCCTATGGGAATCTCCTTTACCGGCACTCCTCGACAAGGTGGTAGAGTAGGCTTCCTACTGACCAGAACCAACCAAAGCTCAGTCTCCCAATTCCTTGAAGATTCATAATCGGGCATTCCCACTTTATTTCCTCTGACCTACCCTGTCATATGCTAACTCTCCCAGCACTGCTACCTGTACACTCCTCACACTTCCTCCAGTGGATTCTCCCTCTCTCATTTTCCATCCACCGAGATGGACACTTTCTGGACTTTGTGTTCGCTCATCTGTGTGCCATTTCCAGCATCTCCAACAGAGTCTTCCCTCCCTCTGACCACTTCCTTTCCTTCAGCATCACCTTGCCTCTTGCACCCAAATTTACGCACAAACGGCTACACCCAAACATGTGACCCTCTCCTTAGCTTCACTTGAACCACTCCTCTCATTTCTACCCTTGTTCTGCCCTGATGCTATAGTCTTTCTACATTATTCTCACTGCAGCCCTTGACGATGGAGCTCCAACCATTCCAACAAAAGGGCCAGTTCAATTACCCGTGAGGTTGCTTACATCTCATAGGGTGTGAGGAAAAATTAGCAACCGAAATTGCTGGTAATGTGCGAGGAAACATAGCAGTGATGTTCGCTAGGGAATCGCATGGCTATTTGAATCTGCCCCATACTCTCCAGAGATCTAAGCTCAACCCTCTCTTGCCAAACAAACCTACTTTAATCTCTTAATATCCACCCAGTTGACTAAACCCATCGCCTCTTTGCCAGCTTAAACTCTCTTCTGTGCCCATCACGACCACCTTTGCCACTCGCAGCTCAGAACTTCACCACCTACTTCAAAGTCAAAATTGTCATCATCTGCCAAGAAATCAGATTCATCAACCCACGTCTTCTCCTCCACTTCATATCACCCCTCAATTCTTTCTTATAAATTTTCCCCTCAACCTGTTCCCTTTACCCACTCCCCTCCCAACTCCTTTTCTCCCTTATCCCAATGTTTGCCTGCACCTAGCTGACCAAGTCAACTTGACCTTCCTGACGCATTTCGATACAATCGACCACTTTCTTCTCCTTGATATCCATCAGTCTCTTGGCCATCACAGCGCTGCTCTCTTCTGGCTCACCTCTTACCTTTATGAATGCTCCTAAAGTGCTGACACATCCTCTCCTTCACTCCCTTTATCCTCCAAGGTCCTGTTAGCTGCCATCTGCTTTTCTCTCTCTTGTGCCTCTTCTCTCGATAAACAAATTCTCTCATTCAGCCTCTGCTACCAGCTCTATGGAGATAACACCTTCATAAGAATGCTAATAGTAAGGATTACTAGAAAAAACATTGCCCTCAAGGCTGTATGCTCCTCTCCACTCTTTGCCTCACATCTGCACTCCCATTGTCAACCTTGTATGTACTTGTTCTGTTTATATACGATTTGTATTTTGTGATTTGTCATTTTAATTGTCTAGCGTCCCAAAATATTGTGATGCCTTACAAACAAATGATGATGAACATAAAGCCCATAACATTTATTTGTAGTCCCACATGTTTTAATGCGAAAAGAGAGAAGTCAGATAAGAGATTTTATTCTGAGACCACCAAGGGAAGAGTAGTTTCTTTTGAACTTCAGATACTATAAACATTTCAAGCCGTCAGCAACAATGCCAAGAAGCCAAATAGATCTCCAACAGAACCTTTTGGAATGGTCAGTGACATCTCTAAATTTGTTTAGAAAATACAATAAGTTCAAAATGATTGCACGTTCTCTTCTATAATCAATGTACTAGAGTAGAACGCCTTGATGCATCTGCAGACCTGCAGGAGTGTCCATCTATTTGAAATATGATGAATATCTATGGATAATGATTCCAACGGGAAGCTGTGAGGTTTTTTATTTATTTTAAACAAATCCATGATCCTTATTCTACTTTGGGACAATCTTTTTTTGACTAAACAATCCAGAAGTCTTTCTTCCCCAAAAAAAAGTACCTGTGTAGGGTAACACAGGCTGCAGACGACATATCTTGTCTTGTACCAATGTGTCAGGACCTCTTCTGCCAAGGCTGAATATTGTGCTGAGGAACTAATAAACTTGGCATGAATTCTGAATCAAGTATCTTGAAGAAACAAATATTACGTGGAATAGTCACCATTATATAAAATAACTAAATAAAACAACATCTTAGATGTTGCTGAAAATTATAGTTTTTGAAAGTAGAGTTTTGTTACAGTAATTAAACATTTTTGCTAAGCAGCTGCTAGAATTATCAAGGTGTTTCCTCCATGGAGCTTGTCCGGGGATATCTCCCGGCCTCATTCTTTAATTTTTTTGAGTCATCGGAAAATTTTCCCATTTCTGGACATCGAGCAGCCATATATCTTACTCTGACCTCATTCAGGAGGGTGCGGGAAAGTTGTACCAAACAAATCAGAAATTTATACTGAATAGCAAAATATAGGTTCCCTCTTTTCTTCCCAAATGTTTTTACAAACTTTCACTGATCTGAAGAGGTCGTTTTTTCTTTTTTTTGCATCAAAAAATTCAAGAAGGATATTTCAATTTCCTTTTATTATCCTTTTTCATGGAGAAAAGAAGGGGAGAAAAGCCTCTAAGAGTAGTCATTTAGATGAGCAACTGGTTAAGTGTACAAGACCATGGTCAGCGAATCTCCAGCCTAGTCTAAAGTAGAGTCTACCAGTATGGTTTCTGGGGTATTCAGCAGATCTCCAGAGCTGATATCTGGTCCTACAATGTATACCTTTACAGAATGTTATGGATGGAATGTCCAGGACAATCAAAACCAAGTGAAGGGCTGCAGCTCATCTTATTTTCTTTCTGTATTAAAATCTTTTACTTGGAACTACAGTGGGGGGAGGAACTTTGTAACTCTTAGGCTTCCCTATCTTGTATGGTAGATGGAGCCAATCGCTTAGGGGCTCTGAGAGTTAATGTAAAATGACTCACACTTATATTGGTAACAACAGAGCATGTCCTCCCTCATTTAAAGTCCACTGTTACTCCCTATACATGCTTCAATCACTTTGTATGTTGTTAACTGTGTCCACCGTGCAGTAGAACATGCACACAGAAACATCTAATCACCATGAAGCATGCTTTCTATATACACATCAGATTAAAAAAAAAAATCTGTGTGTTTCTCATTTGTTTATTAATCTGGAATGTTGAGTGTTCCTGCTATGATTTATATTAGAGGCATCAGCTGTTATAATTCTGTAATGTATCTATCTGCCAATGAACGTGTGCACTAAAACATTATTCCACCAGATGGCAGCAGAAAGATATCAAGTTACAATTCATTAAAAATGCTTCCACCAGACAGCAGCAGAGAGGCTTAAATTTCATTAACATAGCCCTTGTTGATTCACATTAGTAAAACATGCGCACGTTTCAATAATCATGTCTTACACACCATTTGACAGACCTGTAATCTCAGTGTCAGATCTGGTATCACTTTATCAGCAGCAGCCAGGGTGGTCCCAGGCGATCTGCAGCCTAAGGCAAGGAATAGCATTACTGTATCTCCTGCACAGTGTTCTAGAATTCATTGTAGAATACTAGAGTTGTAGTATTCTAGAATTCATTGTATTCTGACCTAGGGTCAATGGGTCGTAGTGTTCAGCAGTAGAACAAAGATGTGACATTAAAAACCGGTCCTAGGTGTCCCAAAGTTCTGCATAAGTACAAGTACTTAGGCAGAGATACAGATTCCTGTGATATGTAAAATTGTTATTGAAGCGTCTGCCAAGAGATCGGCATTAATCATGGCTTGCTGTGTCCCACTAATCCCGATGTACAGCATTAATTACCTTGTCTGCTAATGCAGGAGGAGGGAAAGTTCTTTATCTAATGAAGAAGTATAGTTATTACTTAAGTCTCCGTTTACAAGCTTGTGTTTCCCAGGGGCACAATTCACCATTAAGTAGCCGACAAACCGGCGGTCCACGCTTCTGCTCTGCCCTAACCTACTTTTCTGAAATAATGAGGAATTTCCATAGCAATTCACATCCACCAGGCCTTAACTCGATCACTGCCTGCTGAGAATCTCAGTCTTTCCCACCCCTCAGAATCACTGATACACCTCCCAGAAACACACTTACCTTCTCAGGCAGTAAACCAGTTAAATAATAGGTACAAGGGAGTGCAGATTTAGAATTCAATGCTGAAGGAAGAATACAGAATTTGCGTTGTCACTGTCATAGGCGGTCATCATGTACAGCTAGATAGTAAGGTTAAATTTAACCCGCAGGACACATGACTAAACTGCATGTGTGAGGAATGGATTCCACTGTGCATGTCTTCTTTTTGGAAAGGAAGAAAAAAGCAAATGCATAATAAAATATTTAAAAGTTTTCTGCACTAATTGCTTTACTGAAGTCTGGCTTTCCCACTTGTTGGTTACTGATTTGCAGTGTCTATCGTGAAATGAGCACTTTATGGTGCAGTTACCTCATCACAAATGAGTGCACTTTGCAAATGTCAGGGCATATATTAATCTTGTACTGACTGTTTTTTTTGACCTTGACAGAAAGCCAGACTGGGCCCAGCTGGGAACAAGGTGATCAGCCCCACGGAAGACCGAAGAGCCTATGTTCCATCTAACAACATAGACAGTGTCAGACTGACAGACTTCATCTTCCTCACGGTTTTAGGGAAAGGCAGCTTTGGGAAGGTACTTAAAAAAATCAACTCTCCATCAACTTGTCTTAGAATTAAGTGAGAAATCATGCTGTATTGTGTAGTAATCTCGAAAGGTTTATGTTGAGTGATAGTCAGGGAAGGTGCTATGAAGTCATGTTGGAGGGAGGTGCTATGAAGTCACGTTGGGGAGAGGTGCTATGAAGTCACGTTGGGGAGAGGTGCTATGAAGTCACGTTGGGGGGGAGGTGCTATGAAGTCATGTTGGGGGGGGAGGTGCTATGAAGTCATGTTGGAGGGAGGTGCTATGAAGTCATGTTGGAGGGAGGTGCTATGAAGTCACGTTGGGGAGAGGTGCTATGAAGTCACTATGGGGGGAGGTGCTATGAAGTCACGTTGGGGAGAGGTGCTATGAAGTCATGTTGGAGGGAGGTGCTATGAAGTCATGTTGGAGGGAGGTGCTATGAAGTCACTATGGGGGGAGGTGCTATGAAGTCACGTTGGGGAGAGGTGCTATGAAGTCAGGTTGGGGGCGGTGCTATGAAGTCACGTTGGGGGGCGGTGCTATGAAGTCAGGTTGGGGGGAGGTGCTATGAGGTCACGTTGGGGGGAGGTGCTATGAAGTCACTATGGGGGGAGGTGCTATGAAGTCACGTTGGGGGGGAGGTGCTATGAAGTCACGTTGGGGGGGGAGGTGCTATGAAGTCACGTTGGGGGGAGTTGCTATGAAGTCACGTTGGGGGGAGGTGCTATGAAGTCATGTTGGAGGGAGGTGCTATGAAGTCACGTTGGGGGGGAGGTGCTATGAAGTCACGTTGGGGGGAGTTGCTATGAAGTCACGTTGGGGGGAGGTGCTATGAAGTCATGTTGGAGGGAGGTGCTATGAAGTCACGTTGGGGGGGAGGTGCTATGAAGTCACGTGTTGGGGGGGTGGTGCTATGAAGTCACGTTGGGGGGGGAGGTGCTATGAAGTCACGTTGGGGGGGTGGTGCTATGAAGTCACGTGTTGGGGGGTGGTGCTATGAAGTCACGTGTTGGGGGGGTGGTGCTATGAAGTCACGTGTTGGGGGGAGGTGCTATGAAGTCACGTGTTGGGGGGAGGTGCTATGAAGTCACGTTGGGGGGGAGGTGCTATGA
Source organism: Mixophyes fleayi (assembly GCF_038048845.1). Taxonomy (NCBI): domain Eukaryota; kingdom Metazoa; phylum Chordata; class Amphibia; order Anura; family Limnodynastidae; genus Mixophyes; species Mixophyes fleayi. The sequence goes on along the minus strand of NC_134407.1, from coordinate 200,681,578 downwards.
AGTCATGTTGGGGGGAGGTGCTATGAAGTCATGTTGGAGGGAGGTGCTATGAAGTCATGTTGGAGGGAGGTGCTATGAAGTCACGTTGGGGGGGGAGGTGCTATGAAGTCACGTTGGGGGGAGTTGCTATGAAGTCACGTTGGGGGGAGGTGCTATGAAGTCACGTTGGAGGGAGGTGCTATGAAGTCATGTTGGAGGGAGGTGCTATGAAGTCATGTTGGAGGGAGGTGCTATGAAGTCACGTTGGGGGGGGAGGTGCTATGAAGTCATGTTGGAGGGAGGTGCTATGAAGTCATGTTGGAGGGAGGTGCTATGAAGTCACGTTGGGGGGCGGTGCTATGAAGTCACGTTGGGGGGGTGGTGCTATGAAGTCACGTTGGAGGGAGGTGCTATGAAGTCACGTTGGGGGGGAGGTGCTATGAAGTCACGTTGGGGGGAGGTGCTATGAAGTCGCGTTGGGGAGAGGTGCTATGAAGTCACGTTGGGGAGAGGTGCTATGAAGTCACGTTGGGGAGAGGTGCTATGAAGTCACGTTGGGGAGAGGTGCTATGAAGTCAGGTTGGGGGCGGTGCTATGAAGTCACGTTGGGGGGCGGTGCTATGAAGTCACTATGGGGGGAGGTGCTATGAAGTCATGTTGGAGGGAGGTGCTATGAAGTCATGTTGGAGGGAGGTGCTATGAAGTCACGTTGGGGGGGAGGTGCTATGAAGTCACGTTGGGGGGAGGTGCTATGAAGTCACGTTGGGGAGAGGTGCTATGAAGTCACGTTGGGGAGAGGTGCTATGAAGTCACGTTGGGGGGGAGGTGCTATGAAGTCATGTTGGAGGGAGGTGCTATGAAGTCATGTTGGAGGGAGGTGCTATGAAGTCACTATGGGGGGAGGTGCTATGAAGTCACGTTGGGGAGAGGTGCTATGAAGTCAGGTTGGGGGCGGTGCTATGAAGTCACGTTGGGGGGCGGTGCTATGAAGTCAGGTTGGGGGGAGGTGCTATGAGGTCACGTTGGGGGGAGGTGCTATGAAGTCACTATGGGGGGAGGTGCTATGAAGTCACGTTGGGGGGGAGGTGCTATGAAGTCACGTTGGGGGGGAGGTGCTATGAAGTCACGTTGGGGGGGGAGGTGCTATGAAGTCACGTTGGGGGGGTGGTGCTATGAAGTCACGTGTTGGGGGGGTGGTGCTATGAAGTCACGTGTTGGGGGGGTGGTGCTATGAAGTCACGTGTTGGGGGGAGGTGCTATGAAGTCACGTGTTGGGGGGAGGTGCTATGAAGTCACGTTGGGGGGAGTTGCTATGAAGTCACGTTGGGGGGAGGTGCTATGAAGTCACGTTGGGGGGAGGTGCTATGAAGTCATGTTGGAGGGAGGTGCTATGAAGTCACGTTGGGGGGGGAGGTGCTATGAAGTCACGTTGGGGGGGAGGTGCTATGAAGTCGCGTTGGGGGGAGGTGCTATGAAGTCGCGTTGGGGAGAGGTGCTATGAAGTCACGTTGGGGGGCGGTGCTATGAAGTCACGTTGGGGAGAGGTGCTATGAAGTCACGTTGGGGAGAGGTGCTATGAAGTCACGTTGGGGAGAGGTGCTATGAAGTCAGGTTGGGGGCGGTGCTATGAAGTCACGTTGGGGGGCGGTGCTATGAAGTCACTATGGGGGGAGGTGCTATGAAGTCATGTTGGAGGGAGGTGCTATGAAGTCACGTTGGAGGGAGGTGCTATGAAGTCACGTTGGGGAGAGGTGCTATGAAGTCACGTTGGGGAGAGGTGCTATGAAGTCACGTTGGGGGGGAGGTGCTATGAAGTCATGTTGGAGGGAGGTGCTATGAAGTCATGTTGGAGGGAGGTGCTATGAAGTCACTATGGGGGGAGGTGCTATGAAGTCACGTTGGGGAGAGGTGCTATGAAGTCACGTTGGGGAGAGGTGCTATGAAGTCAGGTTGGGGGCGGTGCTATGAAGTCACGTTGGGGGGCGGTGCTATGAAGTCAGGTTGGGGGGAGGTGCTATGAGGTCACGTTGGGGGGAGGTGCTATGAAGTCACTATGGGGGGAGGTGCTATGAAGTCACGTTGGGGGGGAGGTGCTATGAAGTCACGTTGGGGGGGAGGTGCTATGAAGTCACGTTGGGGGGGTGGTGCTATGAAGTCACGTGTTGGGGGGTGGTGCTATGAAGTCACGTGTTGGGGGGGTGGTGCTATGAAGTCACGTGTTGGGGGGAGGTGCTATGAAGTCACGTGTTGGGGGGAGGTGCTATGAAGTCACGTGTTGGGGGAGGTGCTATGAAGTCACGTGTTGGGGGGAGGTGCTATGAAGTCACGTGTTGGGGGGAGGTGCTATGAAGTCACGTTGGGGGGGAGGTGCTATGAAGTCACGTTGGGGGGGAGGTGCTATGAAGTCACGTGTTGGGGGGAGGTGCTATGAAGTCACGTGTTGGGGGGAGGTGCTATGAAGTCACGTTGGGGGGGGAGGTGCTATGAAGTCACGTGTTGGGGGGAGGTGCTATGAAGTCACGTGTTGGGGGGAGGTGCTATGAAGTCACGTTGGGGGGAGGTGCTATGAAGTCACGTTGGGGGGGGAGGTGCTATGAAGTCACGTGTTGGGGGGTGGTGCTATGAAGTCACGTGTTGGGGGGGTGGTGCTATGAAGTCACGTGTTGGGGGGGAGGTGCTATGAAGTCACGTGTTGGGGGGAGGTGCTATGAAGTCACGTGTTGGGGGGAGGTGCTATGAAGTCACGTGTTGGGGGGTGCTCTGGAGTCACGGGGGGGTACTGGGCCATAATATTATGAAGGATGGGCGAGATGGAATGATGAAGGGTGCTAGACAGACATGGAAGAAGAGTGATGGGCAATTTTGAAAGAGACATGTGCATGGCAGGATAGATGGTGCCTGTGATATGAAAATGGACAGGGAACTCTAGTGAGCAATGTACCAGTTAGTCATGGGAGGGTGCCAGATAGTCTTGGAAAGGTGCCTGGAAATCCTTCAACGGGTTGAAGGTTGTTGGCATTCATAAAAGGGTTTCAGGCAGCTGTGAAAAAATGGTTTTAGGAGCTTGTGACAAGGGATGAGAGGGTTTCAGGAGCATGTGACGAGGGATGAGAGGGTTTCAGGAGCATGTGACGAGGGATGAGAGGGTTTCAGGAGCTTGTGACGAGGGATGAGAGAGGTTTTCAGGAGCATGTGACGAGGGATGAGAGGGTTTCAGGAGCTTGTGACGAGGGATGAGAGAGGGTTTCAGGAGCTTGTGATGAGGGATGAAAGATGGTTTCAGGAGCTTGTGACGAGGGATGAGAGGGTTTCAGGAGCTTGTGACGAGGGATGAGAGGGTTTCAGGAGCTTGTGACGAGGGATGAGAGAGGGTTTCAGGAGCTTGTGACGAGGGATGAGAGGGTTTCAGGAGCTTGTGACGAGGGATGAGAGAGGGTTTCAGGAGCTTGTGACGAGGGATGAGAGGGTTTCAGGAGCTTGTGACGAGGGATGAGAGGGTTTCAGGAGCTTGTGACGAGGGATGAGAGAGGTTTTCAGGAGCATGTGACGAGGGATGAGAGGGTTTCAGGAGCTTGTGACGAGGGATGAGAGAGGTTTTCAGGAGCATGTGACGAGGGATGAGAGGGTTTCAGGAGCTTGTGACGAGGGATGAGAGAGGGTTTCAGGAGCTTGTGACGAGGGATGAGAGGGTTTCAGGAACTTGTGACGAGGGATGAGAGGGTTTCAGGAGCTTGTGACGAGGGATGAGAGGGTTTCAGGAACTTGTGACGAGGGATGAGAGGGTTTCAGGAGCTTGTGACGAGGGATGAGAGGGTTTCAGGAGCTTGTGACGAGGGATGAGAGGGTTTCAGGAGCTTGTGACGAGGGATGAGAGGGTTTCAGGAGCTTGTGATTAGGGATATGGTTTCAATCCGTGATGAGCTTAAGCTTTCTGGACTTCATAGTGATAGAAATAATCATGAATGAATAATAAACATTGTACCTGATGTTTTAGGTGATGTTAGCGGAAAGAAAAACATCAGATGAACTTTATGCCATTAAAATTCTAAAGAAGGATGTGGTCATCCAAGACGACGATGTAGAATGCACTATGGTGGAGAAGAGGGTGTTAGCTCTTATGGATAAGCCCCCATTCCTGACTCAGCTGCACTCCTGCTTCCAGACCGTGGTAAGAAGCTTTGTCTATGTATATTTCTGGAAGAGTTGATTGAGGGTTGTTTGACAGGAATATGTCTGCAGGGTTTGAATGTTGGGATACAAAAGGGAAAATTTTCAAAGCAAGTTTCTCCGATTCTTCATTCTTGATCCTAGGATCGCCTGTATTTTGTCATGGAATATGTGAATGGAGGAGATCTAATGTATCATATCCAGCAAGTGGGGAAATTCAAAGAACCACAAGCAGTGTAAGTCTCTTCCTACCTCCTGTGAGGTTCCATGGGTGTCTCTTTCTACCTCCTGTGAGGTTTTGTGAGTGTCTTTTCCTGTTAGGGTCTGTCAGTGTGTCTTTTCCTAACTCCTGTGAGGTTCCGTGAGTGCCTCTTCCTGTTAGGGTCTGTCAGTGTGTCTTTTCCTAACTCCCGTGAGGTTCCGTGAGTGTCTCTTCCTGTTAGGGTCTGTCAGTGTGTCTTTTCCTAACTCCCGTGAGGTTCCGTGAGTGTCTCTTCCTACCTCCTGTGAGGTTCTGTGAGTGTCTCTTCCTGTAAGGGTCTGTTATTGTCTCTTTTCCTACCACCTGTGAGGTTCAGTGAGTGTCTTTTTCTGCCTCCTGCGAGGTTTTGTGTGTGTTTTCCTGCCTCCTGTGAACATTAGTGATCTGTCATAATAGCTGCAATATTACAAATTACATTTACTTACCGGGCCTTCTCAGCAAATATGCAAAATACACCTTTGTACAGCATGGTGGAGGAGTGGTTAGCATTGCTGCCTCACAGCTCAGGTGACATGGGCTCCATTCTGACTAGGGCCCTATCTGTGCAAAGTTTGTATCTTCTCCCCTTGTTTGTGTGGGTTTCCTCCAGGTTCTCAGATATCCTCCCACAGTCCTAAAAACATACTAGTAGGTTATTTGGCTTCTGACAAACTGGACTCTAGTGTGTGCGTGTGTCTGTGTGTGGTAAGGGTTTTAGACTGTAAGCTCCAATGGGACTGATGAGTGAGTGATTACATATTCTCTTTACAGTGCTGCGGGATATGATTGTCACTATGTAATAAACAATAAAAAAAATACACAAATAAACGATTTTGAGTGGCCTTTCTCCTGCCTCAAGCTGCTTTGACAGTCCAAAAGTGTGAATAATACGTCATCCACTCTGAGTGTTAGACAGCCCTCTTTATTTGGTAGAATGTAGCTCTGGGGCAAAATAGCTTGCCTTCTATCTGGATGTGAGAAGGATATATATTATTTCAGCATATGTCTATGCAGATACTATGGTGAATGAGCTTGAGCCAATGCTTACCAGATGTAAGAAAGACCTGGAGAAGGCTGTATCTCCTACATGTCTAGTTTGGGTCTTACTATGTTGGATCTAACCCAGCCCAGCAGGTGAGGCTCTCAGTGAATGTATCACCACAGGGTCTTAGAGAAACAACCCTTCTGTATAATGTACCTTGAGGTTATTATTATTACCGTAGATTTGTAAGGTGCCACAGTGCTCCGCAGCGCCATACAGTAGGGAAAACAATACATACATAAAACAGGGACATACAAGGTAGACAAAATAAATGCAGACATGAAAACAAAGGGTATGGAGGACCCTGCTCATTAGAGAGCTTACATTCTAAATTGAAGCGGGCACAGCTGAAACAAGAGGAACTAGTGTGGCTTAGAGTGGAGATTGGGACAGTTGTGAGGGTGAATTAATGTGAATAGTGTTATCGAGGATAAGGTCACCTCTAAAAAAAAAAAAATGTGTTTTCAAAGAGCGTCTAAAGATTTGAAGGATGTGGGAAAGTCTGATTGAGCGTGGTAGAGAATTCCATAAGTGGGGAGCAGCACGGGAGAAGTCTTGTAGGCGGAAGTGAGAGGTGGTTACCAGAGACGAGACAAGGCGCAGGTCAGAGGTAGATCTAAGAGGGCGGGAGGGAGAGTATTTTGATATGAGATTTGAAATGTATGAGGGAATGGTGTTGTTGAGGGCTTTGTAGGTAAGGGGGAGTAATTTGAATTTGATTCTGGAGGACACAGGGAGCCATGGTAGGGATGTGGAGAGTGGTTCAGCAGATGTAGAGCGGTGAGAGAGGAAGATCAGCCTTGCAGCAGCATTTAGGATGGGTTGAAGTGTGGATATATGGGTGTCAGGAATGCTAGATAGCAGGAGGTTGCAGTAGTCAAGACGGGAGGTAATGAGAGAATGGATAAGAGTTTTGTTAGCATGTTCAGTAAGAAAAGGGCGTATTCTGGCAATGTTTGTAAGGTGGAGTCGACAGGACTGGGAGAGAGTCTGGATGTGAGGAATAAAGCAGAGGGCGGAGTCAAGTGTGAAACCAAGGCAGTGGGCTTGGGAGACTGAGGAAATTGTGGTGTTATTGACAATGAGGGAGGTCTGAGGGTTGGTGGTGACTCTGGCAGGAGGGAAGATAATGATCTCAGTTTTGGACATGTTGATATTTAGGTAGCGTTGGGACATTCATGTAGATATATCAGAAAGACAGTTGGCTACAGGAGATAGTACAGAAGAAGAGAGGTCAGTGGAAGAGATATAGATTTGGGTGTCATCAGTGTAGAGGTGGTATTGGAGGCCAAATGAGCGAATTAGTGCCCCAAGAGAAGAAGTGTACAATGAAAAAATTAAAGGACCAAGAACAAAGCCTTGTGGGGCCCCAACAGATAGTGGGAGTGGGGGGGAGGATGTGCTAGATGTAGAAACACTAAAGGGATCGGTTCGATAGGTAGGATGTGAACCAGGAAATAACTGTGTCATGTAGGCCAATGGAGTGAAGGGTGTGTGGGAGAAGAGGGTGATCAACAGTGTCAAAAGTAGAAGAGAGGTCCAGGAGAATAAGTATGGAGAAATGACACTTAGACTTTGCGGTAAGTAAATCATTGGTCACTTTTGTGAGAGCAGTTTCAGTGGAATGTTGGGGCGGAAGCCTGATTGCAGAGAGTCGAGAATGGAATGAGAGAAGAGTAAGTGAGACAGGTGTTTGTACACTAATCGCTCAAGCAGTTTGAAGGCAAAGGGGAGGAGAGAAATAGGATGGTAGTTGGTGAGAGAGGCTATATATCGAGAGAGGGTTTCTTTAGAATAGGTGAGATGAACGCATGTTTAAAGGAGGATGGAAATGTGCCAGTGGAGAGAGACAGATTGAAGAGGTGAGTTAGATGTGGACATGCAGTGAAGGAGAAGTTGGGGGGAGAATAGGGTCAAGTGGACATGTTGTAGGGTGAGATGATAAGATGAGTGCAGAGACTTCGTCTTCAGTTACTGGGGAGTGTAGGTAAAGGTGGGTAGAGTGAGTTGAGTGAGTGGAATTTGGCATGAGGAAATATCTTGTTGAATGGTGTCAATTTTGTCTTTGAAATAGGTGGCAAAATCATGGGCAGTGAGGGAGGAGGAGGTGCAGGTGGGCAGAGAAGTGAGTTGAAGGTGGCAAAGAGGCGACGTCGGTTAGAAGACTGGGTGGATATTAGAGATTTTAAGAATATTTGTTTGCCCATCGAAAGGGCAGTGCTGTAAGATGAATGTATAGTAATTCATACACTAAATATAGTGTATGAATGTTTAGGTTCAGTGGAAGGTCCAAGTTGTTCATGTTTATAAGCGCATTACCGCTGTGGATGAGTGGCAAGGTGGCGCTTGTACAAGTGTACTGCGTCAGATCGTGACCTGCTGGGCTGTTAGAAGGTAAGTCCACTCTGAGGCAATCAAGGAGCGGTTTTGCCGGCCGGTTGTCTGGTTATAACGCTCTTAACCTGCTTATTCTGAGCCCTGTCGGTCTGCAGGGATTGGTGATCATAATGAATGATTGATGTTCCCTGCCCATTTACAGTCTAATAAACAAATCATGTTTTCACTCCCTACATTTTCCATATCATTCGTACATTACATGCACTGACCAAATGTCTATTCACCATTGCTATTTCAACAATACCTACATTGATAATCACCCCACCATGGATCAACCGCTCTCCCTGCTTCTCTGGTTGTACTTTCCTTTGTCCTATGTTACTCCTTTTAGTTTGCCCCTAATCTCCTCTCTCCCCTCTCCTCTCTCCTCGTGTCTACCCCTTCTTTTCTTTCTCCTATATTTTCTCATTCACCTCTGCCTTTCCCTTGTTTACTTGCTACTCCATAAAATTATATTAGCATAAATTTACTCAAAATTCCGAACACTGGCCTATCTGCTCTAGAGTCATATAACTTTACCAGTAAATTAGCTGACCTGCACTGACTGAGCAGTGTTTATTGAATGAATGCTTATGTGTTTAAAGTAATGGTCTATAATTACAGCTATTCAGTATTTAATTATATAAAGTTGTACAGGTTGTTTATTGGTGCACATAAATGACAGAGTAGAAGGAACGGCTTGAAATCGGTGTAGATGTAGGGTTACATATAGCATATCCCAATTAACAGGTCTTCTCACTATGTGCAGTTATGCAGCTAGATCAGAGTGTACATTTTAAACACTTTTGAAGAAGTCCAGACTGCAAACATTCATCATTGCTCAGCTATAGTGTAAGGTGAAAATACACCAGGAAAAAAAACCACATCTTTATCCTAACGCAGAATGTCTCAAGGTTCAGGGCATCATTACATGCAAATAATATGCAATTAAATGTAATTAGGGCTGAGTGTTTTTAAATTGCTTAAATCTCAGGCTGCCATAGATTTACAGCCAGCTCGTCCAGCGACAAGGGCAAACCGTTATTAGCGGCTGACTCTTTCACAGCAATGAGCGCTCTCGTTATCAGTGCAGCTATTTGGCTCTGCAGGATTTAACTTAGTCCATTGACAAGGGGGGGTTTAATATATTTTGCGTAAACTTAATTCCAAAGAGGGTTCTATCTGTATGTAGTTTGTTTTCCCCCGTGTGTTCCTAGGATTCCTCTGAGTGCTCTTGTTTCCTCCCACTCAAGAACATGGTTGTCTGGCCCTGTGAGTGTGTGTATACCTGTTTATATATAGTGTACACTATAGGCTCCATTTGGGCAGGGACTGATAAGAATGATTACAGATTATCTGAGTAATATGACCGGGCTATATTGTCAGCAGCAGCTATTTATATAGCGCCATTAATTTCGCAGCGCTGTACAAAGAACTCTCACATCAGTCCCTGCCCCGTTGGAGCTTACAGTCTAAATTCCCTAACATACACACACAGACGGAGAGAGACTAGAGTCAATTTAATAGCAGCCAAATAACCTACCAGTATGTTTGTGGGAGTGTGGGAGGAAACCGGAGCACCTGGAGAAAACCCACACAAACACTGGGAGAACATACAAACTCCACACAGATAAGGCCATGGTCAGGGATCAAACTCTTGACCCCAGTAAGGCAGAAGTGCTAACCACTGAGCCACCTTGCTGCCCTATATAAATAAGTGTTTACTATATAAAAAAAATTGTAAAAAAAAAAAGTTAATTCTTTCGCAGTCTTTAAATCTGTAAATAGAAGTAAACACAACATTGTAACATTGTTATGTTCTTTGACCACTAAATGGCAAGCTCTTGAATATTTGCTACTACCGAAAGAGGGGCAGAGGTAAAAAAGGTGTTACAGCGGATGTGGGCACAACTATTTAGAAGGCATAAAGCTCTAAGGAGCGTGGACTTTGGGAGTATTGGGACTAATTGGAACAGACTCTACCATGAGTATCCCTGTGAGTACTCGGCATATCACTAATAATACTGACTAAGGAAGTTTGTGGAATCACCAAATAGATATAAAAGTGGACTGTCCATTGTTTTGAAGGAAATCAACCCTAGAAAGGCCATTCCTTTTATAAGAAACTCTCTCTGTATTTGATGTATCACCTTTGACGAATCTCATTTTAAGTTGTGATATGTTTCAAGAAAAGAAAGTGTTTTTATTGGTAATGATGTGTCCGAGTTTCATTTACATAGTGAAATGTTTGGATATGTTATTTTGAGAAGCCTCTTTTTCTCTTTGGCTACATAAAGTATTGGCGTTTAAGGCAGGTTTAAATTGTGTTAATAAAACCTGCAATGAGAGTAGTCTGAATCTTTTGTTTCTCAAAAATACATTTATATGGTGATTATTTTAATATGGGTATATCTTGTTAAATAGTACTCATATAAATTTGCAGAGCGTTAGTTTTGTATAGAGAAGTTACTACGATTGCCAAATTTTGTGCATTACAAAGATTGATTGCAGATTAGAATTATAAGGTTCTCTTGTGGATAAACCTTTAATAACGGATATTTATGTACTGGAAAGTTTATTAAAGGGTAGCTGTCATCTACATAAGACTTGGTTGAGTCACAAACTGTTGCTTACATGTAACATGTTCTTTTATAACACCATTATAAAGTAAAAATCTACATGCAGACTATACAGAACAACGGTAGTACATGTGTCCACGCATAACAACTGCTGAAACTAACATATAGAGAAGTGGTGCTGTGCAGTTTTCCATATATCGAACATAAGCGCAGGGGGCGTGGTCAGACCACGATGAGGGTGTGGCCACTGCCCCAGATGGCTGCCTAGGGACAAACATGTCTCTGGGTGGGACAGAGCCCGAAAATTGGGACTGTCCTACCGAAAGCTGGACAGTTGGGAGGTATGATATGTACAGCACAGCAAAAACATTCAGCAGAGACAACATTCAGAATTTCAGGTGGAACAAAAATTAAGCAGTAGTTTAATTGTCAGAATATTAGAATTAGAAAAATAAATATAAAATAGGCATAAAGTAAGCTGTACATTCATGTTAATCCCCATATTTATATTAACATTACATATATCTGACCATCTTACCAAAGTAATACTACTCTACAAAGCTGATATTAATCTCCCCTCACACCCAATTAAAATAAAAAATGTTAAAATTCGAATTATAGTTACTCACCCAGTGCTTCACATCCAGAAACTGCAGAGGAGCACAGGTCATTTACTCTCCACAGTTACATTTCTATATATCGGAAAAATACTAAAGTACGAGGTACAAAACTTAAATGTAATACACTACATCCAGAAATGAAGACAGAATATTAAGATAAGTGACGGCAGCCATTTTGTTGAAGCCAATGTTCATTAAAACGTAGACAGATACTTACAAAAATAATTCCTAGACTGTAGACGGGGGGTGGCCAGACTTTTGGACTTGACGATCTAGTCTAAGGTCCAAAATATTTTGTGTTCTACCACAGTACAAAATGTAGTATTTATGTGGTGAACTAGGCAAAATAACGTCAAACATACATTTTACCATAATTAAATTGTGTTTTTCACTTTCCTTACGATTGTGAAGTTGATGACACTGCATATCTTGAAATTACTCAATGAAGGCAGTATTTTCAATGTTTATCGGTCAGACGGCTTCTGTATCTTGATCTAATGATTTTCCTCTGGGAGAAGACGGCTTCGCAGAGGTAGGCTGTACCAAAAATGCTGTCACATGAAGACCTATTGATCCCCAGCCTGGGTGTGCTGTTCTGCAAGGAGTAGATTCCAGAATCTTGTTCAGAAGCTCCGGCTTTCAGAGGAATGTCACATTACAGTTTTAGTATTTCTTCCTCAAAATGTGACTCCTTCATACTGAACATAGAGAACATATTTGCAAAATCAGCAGATGGAAATGACATGAAAACTAATATTGGCTCAAGCAGCTTAATATCCTGAAATTGCCTCTCTAGTTCTTGACAAAGATTTTGCTTTCATCGTAGTTTTCTACAAATTTTTCTACATTAGGGAAGTTCCTCAAAACTCCTTTTCCAAGTTCAGATTTTAGAAACTGCAATTTTGATGAGCATTTAAGGAACTAAGTAACGGTTTTATCCTTCCCCTGAAGTTCATGGTTGGATTCACTGCTGTGAGCTGTTCAGTTGGTCACAAAAGTTAACTTTATTAACCATGATGCATCATGCAGCAGATATGTTCTTTCTCCAAGAAAGTCCAAGAACTGAGTTGTTTCAGGCAAAACTGACTGGAATTCTAAGAACCCCAACTAAGCCACCTGAGCTTACTGTACCAAAGGAGGTCTTCCTACTCTGCCTCAGTTTCCTCCAATTAAGTTTGGAAAAGTCATCTTCGGAAACTCCTTTCACAAACTGTTAACGATCTTGTCCGTAATGTCCATAGCATCTGTCATGTTTAAAACTTTAGCATATTGTGCATTCTGTTGGTGAACGCAATGTATTTTTATCAAAATCTGAACATTTTAATTTTTTCTGACAGAGTGCAAAAAACCCCAATGTTCTTACCAACCATGGAAGGGGCCCTGGCAGGAGTTTTCAAATAGGAAAGCTTGTTTCCTTAGCATAACTAACAAACTGTTGATAAATGTCTTGACCTCAAGTTTTTCTTTTCTTTAGACCATAGTTAAAAACTCCTACGTCTATAGTAGAAAGCCGTTTTCGTGCAAAGTGGTAGATCTTCTGTCCGGTAGAAAGAGCCACCTAATTAATGTTGCAGCCGTAGGTAGGCTGGGACCCCGGGCTCGATTGTCAGCAGACACTGGGAAGGTTTTCCCCTCATTTGTTGTGTAATAAGAGTGCCTGCAACTGGTGAGGAGCGCGGAACCCAAATTGCGCTGGTAGCCTTTAGGGTTTTCTGGTCCACACTCAGGACTGGAGCGCAGACGAAAGTGGGCCGTCTCTCTCCCGCAGCGCATCACATGTTCGTTGGGAACCCGGTGCTAAATCATTCGTGCACGACCTGATTCTGGGTCATGGTTTTGTGCGTAGCAGAGCAGCTCCCTCGCTGCGATCTATTGACCTGTGGGCAAAACTTTTTCATGGAAGTTTTGGGTCAAAGATGGGATATGCTAAGGCAGCTGAATGTCGCTAGGCACTTTTTTGCTATGGCATCCATTGGGCTGCCAGCCGTGCATGAGGTGGCAGTCTGGTGACAGGAACTAAGCCCAAGTTCTGGTGAGTTAGAAAGACTGGTCCGGGCGCTCTCTAACCATTACTGGATGAACAGATATCTACGGACCCAGTAAAACTATTTTGTGGTGTAAGAACTGGAGGGAAAACCCCTGATGTATATAGCTTACTAATTTATAGCACTAGAGCTGCGGGAATTTGCGTCCACCCGCATTGATCAAAATCGAGACCATTCCCATGTGGTGGCTATCAAGATCTATCTACACCACGATTGAGATCCACCAAACATAAGACTATGACCCACTGGTAGCTCTCAATCCACCGTTTGGCCACCTCTGCTGCAGATGATGTGTTAAAGTTCATGCAACGCAGAATATATTTACTGGAGCAAGGGGGGGTTCTGGAAATCTAATTGTGCTCTTGACTATTGTCAATGGTTCAAAGATTCACTGTGACCCAGATCTAACAACAGATTTCATGTCACTGATGCAGATTACACTTTATTTCTGACAGACAGGGAGACTGATAACCCATGTGTCTGGTTTGCTACACTGGTGACCTCATCATTTTGACATTACATCATTTCCTGTGCTCCGTTAGGAAGTCTAGGCTTTGCCCATTGAGCACACATCCACTATAATAAGCAGGACAGAATCATCAGCTCATACCAACAGCTAAAGAATGACTAATGCATGTATGAAACTTGATTGGAAAGAAGCAATATTTTATTATTATATTTTTTTCTCGAGTGGTGTATGTATTAATAACTGTACATTGCAAATAGGCTTATACTTAGCTTGCACTGATAATGGTAAATCTTTCAAAACTGTGTGCTTTAAGATGAAAACTGAAACAGGGGAGATGCAGTTTGTCTCGTATCCAAAATTATACATGGGACACACACAGAAGAGGAGCTGTTACTGGGAGCAGAGATATGTTAAAGATTATGAGGGTGTTGAGAATTCTTTCGTCCAGCACTGCTACAGTTAAATAAAAGGTAGAACTTTTACAGTGTGTTCACCATGCCACAATACAACTAATTGGCTAGTATGCTGCCGTTAGGACATCTAATCTGTTTTGTGAAGGAACTCTCACGAACAACATTAGAGACAAGTGTATTTATCATGCCATTGACACGTCTTTCTCCTCCCGCTGTCTTAAACAGAGAGTACAAAGTACATCTGTGTGACGCTTTACAAGTGTATGTGGTCTGAAATTCAAGTCGCACTCCTCTTTCAGTAAGCGATTGATAAGATTCTAAGGTATTGGGAGAAAATAAGAGCCTTGACCCAGGGAACAGATACTGATATAAGCCTGTGCGTTAATATTCAGAGACGCTGCGTTTAATGTATTAACCCATCTGCAGCCCACGTCAGTGAGTAGATGACGGTATGAATGCGGTCTTCTCCTACAGTGGTAGAGCTGGACAAGCGTAGTGGACATGACCTCCCACCCACTTTCATCAGTCTCTTTCTGTTGAACCGGCTGCATGCTATTAACAAAGGAACTGTTGGAAAGGCTCAAGAATCCCAGGACTGAGCGCCCGTTCCCAAGCGTTATTAAAAAGATGATTAAAGCCCAGAGTCTAATGAGTTTAATTAAAGTTTTAATGGTTTCCTGTCACAGCTGACGGTGGGAATTTAACCAAAATTGTTCCTCCAGCTGCTTTCACGACCTCTGACATGTCAGAGTTGTATTATTCGTAGACGTAGTGAAACTGGAGCTTAATGATCTTTCGGGAGCTGGTTAGCACAGCCTAAAGGGGCTGAGATTTTGCCTCTTAATCAGATTATTTGAGATGACTTTTTACCTCTGCAGGAAGTGTAAAACTATTTAGATGCTATATTTTTTTTCTTACCCAGGTTCTACGCAGCAGAGATTTCGGTGGGCCTGTTCTTCTTGCACAAGAAAGGAATAGTTTACAGGTGAGAGCTCCTCGTCCAGTCTCCCTCAGCACCAGTCCTGTAACTTTTTGTTGTATCCAAAAAGTTGTTGATGGATAAAGTTGAGTTTATATTCTACCATTTCATGATAATTGGGAACGTTTAAGTGCTGTTATATTGGAGCCTATGGCCAGTATTAAATTTTTTATCCCAACCAAGGATTCTCCAGTTAAATGCAAAAAAGAAACCATAGAAAACATCGTCCAGTTAACCAAAGTGCACGGGTTTTTTACTGAGCTTCCATAGAAAAATTACCTGACACCAGAAGACAGTGCTAGACTTTGTCATACGTAAAGTGTGATTGTTGAGTGTAAACACTAGATACTGAAAAAAAAATTTAAAACAAGTTTTGTAAATGTGAAATTCAGACTTCTAATATAGCATCCATGCAAAAATAAGAGTGATTATTTATTGTGGAATAATAAGAGGAGGCATTGGGCACTAACACAATATGGCACCTGAACTGTGGACGGGGAAGTTAAGGAGCGTTGTCCCTCTAGTGTTTGAAATAAAAAAAAAAATTATAATAGATCACTAAAAAAAAAGAAAAGCAAGAGAGTGTGCATTTCAGTTTTAAAAAAAATCTCCTAAAGTGCACACGGTGGGGGCAGCCATTTTGTAGAATGAATCAATATCCACAACAATGCAGAATATTCCTTTTCTAGGACTATAGTGCTTTTTTGATGTTACAACTTCCTGGTGATTTAAGGAGCTAAATATTGGTTATTATTGGTATTGGTTTAATATGTTGCCTTTTTTGCACAGAGACTTAAAGTTGGATAACGTCATGTTGGATGCCGAAGGTCACATAAAGATTGCAGATTTTGGCATGTGTAAAGAGCATATGGTGGACGGAGTTACAACCCGGACCTTCTGTGGGACCCCTGACTATATTGCACCTGAGGTATCACTTCCTGGCGCTGGATGACCTTTGTCATTGAAATACAATATCTTTCCTGTTCTGACTAGCAGAATTTTTCACGTTGCACAAAAGCATTTGCATGATTAAGGCGCAACAAAAAATAATTTCCAACACCTATCTGTCAATCTTCTTTAGCCAATAGATATTATTAGTGTCAGATGATGCTTTCATCTCATGCTTCTTCAGGATAGCCTAGGTTGTTCAGGAATAGAATGATCTGTAGCCAATCGGATTATAAAAATGCTCACAGCAACACAGATTATTTCCGGTGCTGGTCTTGTGGGAGGCAATGATTCTGTCCACTCTTGTGATAATGTTTGTGAGGACAGGGGACTGCGTGTGACAGTGAGGAGGAGAATGGAGGAATGCAGTGAGTCACAGACTGAGAGTTAGATGATGGAAGGAACAGGGTCCTCCAACAGCACAGAGTACTGATGTAATTTTCTTGTTACGCTGATGCAGGAAGATTGTGGTGTTGATGTATCACTAATATGAAACACAGTTCATATATCCACTGTTTTATAAATAGTGACAAATGTGTGGGAAAGGACAAGGAAGGTGTAAGCAAAGGTGCTTTAAAAAAGGTATTCATGGTCTGGTGGTGAATAGATTCTCTCATATTCAAACAATGTTTGAGATATCAGTCACTGCAGTGATTCCTGATTGACTGGTAGGAGCTAATACAAAGTTCTGCTCAGTAGCTGTTTTTCTGCTCGTTATTATAAGACTTGACCTTTTGAGCCCTTATCTCTTTTTCCTGTGTATTCTTGTATTGCTCTACAGCCATTTGCTGGCTCGTAACTTTTTTTTGTGTTCTTTTAATCTGTTCATGACGTGGAAAGAGGCGGAGCTGTTGTGTTAAAAAAAAAATATATATTAATAATAATTTCTTTAAGACCAAATTAATTGCATGTAAATGTGCAATTCTTTGTTCTCACCAATTGGTTTAAATAAACATTATTTTTTGGATTCACTAATCTCAGAGCACACTGTCATTAAGAGAAAGGATCAGCACATGTTCTTTCTGCCGTTTGTCCCAAACATTTTGATTTTGAATCCTCTGATGTGATATCCAACCACTTCCTGTCTGTAAAAAATAGGAATATCGGATGCCAATTTACTGCCAATTGTTTTGTTTGCGAGGGACAGTGCTGCTCGGTTGTTAATTAATCATGTGTCATTTTGAAGTATAATAGATCCCTTGGTGACGAGGAAACACTGCTGAATAAATATAATTTAATCTCGAGTGAATTTTAGCTTCTATTCTTGTAGAGGAAAATCTGGTGACTTGTGTAGTAAGGTTTCCTTTCTTCCTGGACTTGGTACTTCCCGGTTCTGTTGAGCAGGGTACAGTCATTAAATCTCCTTTATTGACTTTCTATCCTGGATGCTTTGGATTTGTGTAATAAAATTACGTTGAAATAAAGCACTCTCTAGGTGATGTTCAACTCCTCCTTTTATTCCAGAATGCCTTGAGTCCAGTCCATTGGTAAGATGTGTAGATCATCCAAAACAAATACTAGTACTATTGGGCAGCATGGTGGCATGAGCTCCCGAATAGACCCCTTTTAAATGGATCATAGTCTGTGTGTGTGTTACGGAATTTAGAATGTAAGCTCCAGTGGAGCAGGGACAGGTGTCAATGACTACATATTCTATGTACAGCGCTACGGAATATGGTGGGGCTACATAAACAAGTATAATACTAGTCTTATCAGGTAGCACCAGCCGTGGGTGAATATATAACTGTGGAATTGGTGGTGCTGTATAAATAAATGATGATGATAATGAATGGTGAGAAAGCCGTTGTGGGTAAAAGTCTCTTTGCTTCATTAAGGTGGACATGTCCTCTGTACACAGTGGAGATAGCGTTTTGTGGGCAGAAGTAATATTCCCCCCACGAACGGACTCTGCACTAGGCTGCAAAACAAAATGGCTGCCTCCACTGTGTAGGTGACTGGTCCTCTTAAATGTCTCTCATAAGGATTCTGCCACGGTAACAATCCACCACTGTGTCAAAAAATAATAATAATCCACAATTGCTTGCAGAATTCTCAGCCACTGTGTACAGTATGAGCAGCCAATCATGTTCGAGATGCACTCTGCTCTCAACGTTTAACATATTGTACACAATTGCAAATTGATTTTATTAAAACCTCCTTTCTCATCATAATATATATATATATATATATATATATATATATATATATATATATATATATATATATATATATATATATATATATATATATAAGTTAACCCGTGCATGATACTCATGCATTCTAGTCAAATCAAGCTACTTAAGGTGTTAAAAAGGTTCTTGTCATGCATTTGGGCCATAGCCCAGGTCTCAACCACCAACCACTCCCCACTGTCACCCCCGGCAACCACCAACCACTCCCCACTGTCACTTCTCCTTCAAGAAATATATATATATTTTTTTAAAATCTTTATAAACACTTTTAACAATTAGCAAATTTAATTAACAAATTAAAAACATCTTAGTATACCAAATTTCAGTCCTTTCTGAATTTTTTTTTTACACACACACTAAGAATTTAGTAGGTCAGTGTATAACTCCGCCCAGCAGGTGGCGCTGCAGCTTGGTTTTATTTTTTACACACACACACACACACAGACAGACTAACACACGCCACTAGACATTTATATTATAGATATGTGTGTGTATAAAATTTCCCCACATCATACAGCAGTCATTTCGAATCTGCTCTCCATACACTATACCAGACAATTATTGCTCGCGGTGTAATGGATTGAACCGCAGCAGTTAGTAAAATGCCCAGCATTAATCTGTCTTAATAATACTTCTTCTAGTAAATGGCTCATATACCTTTATCGGCACTGGCAATTGCGCTAGAAATAACGGTTGTGTAATTGGCCATCCTTCACTGCATCAGATGGGCAGTATGGGGAATCATCCACACACACATGATACTACAACACACACCTGAGCTTTATAAAAACTGTACTTATTTAACACCATTGAGACTGGGGAAGTGCAATTACTGCTTTAACTGTCAACACAAGATCCTGCCATTTCTGTACCCACATCAGTCAGACTAATCCCGAAGAAAATTGTTTTCACAAGGAGCAGATCCATTTCCAGTTTTTAAACACAAAGATGTGCATAGCTTCCTGATGTCTGGTAAGGATCAGGGGGCAAACAAATGTGTGACTTATTAGTTTCTGTGCATCCATGTGTTATGTATGGTGGAATATGTAGAGCTTTACATATGACTCCGTCAATTAGCTCTCTAATAGTTCCCTTATGTGCCGGAACACAACATAATTATATAGCAGGTTGTGAAGTCTGCGTTTCCCTTGAAAAACAATCTTAAGATTCTAAATGAATTTCAGGACACATTAAGGGTCATTTATGAAGTGCTCACGATGCAAAATGATGTTTTGTGATGTCATGCACCTATTAATGTGCACATTTATTGAGGAGTACATGGCTAAGTGCAGAGGTGCTCAAATTCCGTCCTCAAGAGCTACCAACAGGTCATGTTTTCAGGATTTTTTTAATCATTCATGGATGACTTTAATCTATTCTCCGGTCAGTAATTATCCCACCTGTTTCTACAGACAGAAATATAGCGTCACTGAAAACGTGACCTCTTGGTAGCTCTTGAGTACTGAGTTTCAGCACCTCTGGCTTAGTTAGTGAAGATGATTGCAGCTATGGACGTGCATGCAAAAGTTTCCTCCTAATGGGAGGAGCTAAGCAGATCAGGGGGTAAATGTATCAAGCTGAGAGTTTTCCGGCAGGTTTGAAAAACCAATCACATTCTAGCTATCATTTATTTAGTGCATTCTACAAAATGACAGCTAGAATCTGATTGGTTGCTATAGGCAACATCTCCACTTTTTAAACTCGCCAGAAAACTCTCAGCTTGATACATTTACCCCCAGGTCGTAATAAAGACATTCAGATTTATGATACTATGTGGGAGTTTGAAATTACATTTTTCCACCATGCCCATTTACATCTGGACCCGTAATACTGCAGATAGTCATAAATAGCTTTCTTTATGGTTGCAATTCGGGGCGGGAACTGATGTAAGCGCTAGATGGACAAATAGACTATATTTATTGACGCATGTTCTGTCGTTAGTAAATTAGCAGTACTGTCTGTGTCAGACTCAGTAATTAGATATTACACTCATGTGTCTATAGCTTCCCCTTAAAAAGAAGCCTCTGTCAATCTGACTCCTCCGTCACACTGCTAATTCCAATACTGAACATTTAATACTTTTATGATCTAAACCAAGTTTTGCACAGACGTCCCATCTCTGGCTCATCTCCTCTTCTGTCTCCTAATGACTGTCCTTTTACTGGCTATATCTCTGCATGACTCAATCACAGTACTTTTTCTTAGTTACCCTGTGTGACATGAAGCTCACTGTACATAACTTTCCAACTTCGAGCGCTTAGGGGTATTTTTTGATAATGCCCTTTCGTTTATTCCTCACATTGGAGAGCTGACAATAACCTTCTATACTCAACTTTGAGAGGTCATCTGTATTCAGCCTTTCCTTAAACATGAAACGTATACTTCTGCTTGAAAAGGAAAACTGCGACGAAGTTATCTCCAGACCAGTGACCCACAGAGCAATGTAAAGCAGGCTGATGAGGGTATGGTCCATTCATTATATCACATAAGGTAATTACTCATAGTCATTCACGGACTTTGTATAAAGAATCCACACGCAATGTGTGTAATTGGATGTCTTACACTGCGGAATATGGAGTAAAAATCACTTTCATTATGGGGTATGAAGCTACACAGCGTGGAGTGGTTGATCTTCCCAGACACAAAGCGGAGGTTAGCTATTTATAAAGAAGGAGAACATTAGCGGGGCTGAGATAAAGAGCAACTGAGCAGGGGTTAGCAGATCACAGGAGCACAGTGGGTGAAGTGAAGACCAATTTGTGACCTTTCTCTAAATTGCCGTGACTTAGAGCACCTGTTGTGTGTGCCCCGCACAGTAGGGCCCCAAAGTCATTTACTGTTTAAAGGGCACCCGTTCATAGACCTGGATGAACACAGCCCAGATCATTTACATACATTTGAAGCCTCTTTCTAGTTCTATAAATCACCTTCAGGTATGAGATTTCAGTGCCAATCTAGTGTTATACAAGGTGTCGCCTCTGAATCTGGTCTGCTGCTTGAAAACCAATAAATATCCATAAGTTTATATAGATTGGTGGTTTGAATTAAGCAGAGAAAAACTTTATCCTGTCCACTGACATTTTACGCAATCATAAAAAACTGTTGTTTTGTCTCTTTAGATTTTTTTATTTGTTGTATGCATTGTAAAAGGGTAGAGAAAAAGGAAAATTGCTTGGGGGGGGACGTAGGGATCAAGTCAAACATATACATTTCTGGTAGTTTAGAGAACCCCATTGGAATTTACATGACTGAACATATTGAGATAATGTTTATACAGCTCACGTCAATATGGGTGGATTATTGTTCAGAAGTGAACCTCTGCCATTGGTTTATATTTATAAAAGGGAGGAGGGGCTTCTAGAATGTGTCAGGTGTATGTCAATGGTTTCCTTCTCATAAATCGCCTGACGTTTGGCTTTACTTTTAGACAATGGGGAGGGTCATAAGTTTTTCAGGCTCGTGAAATAGCTGCTTTGGTCTAAATAGCATTGGTAGGTTTGTAAACGCCTTGGTATAACTCCTATTATTAAGCATGACAAGAAAATACATTAAATACAGCCATTGTAATGTTTAATTTAATGGATTGAGGTAAAAAAATGTCCTAGTGGGCAAATGGCAGGCTATAGTCTTAAGCAGGTCGGCTAACCCTGATGGAGGGATCCAGCCATTCTGTAGAGATGAAGGTGTTCTACTTGGTTCCTGATCAGGGTTATATGTCAATCTTTCTGGGCCTTCAGCCCGGCATCTGGAGTAAGTAATTGTTGTGGCTGTCTTGGGTTAGACCAGGACTTTGCCTGCGAAACTCCCATCTGTAAGAAATCCCTGCTTTCCTTAGTTGTTGTTACTGATTAACCCTGGCATAAAAAATGCTCTAAAGATGAGAGATCTGCAAAGATTTGAACATCTCTTAGTTGATTGTCCGGACCTAAAGCTTGTTTTGACAATTTCAGGATGCGGTTTGTAACAGACTTGCTCGTTTTGTGCTTCTTGTGGCCCATAGTGGTTAGTTTGCAGTCTCATCTAGAAAACGTCTGGTGTTTTGGAGTATTTGTGGGACTATTTGTGGCTTGGGTTGTAGCCTCGTTCCACAAGGACTATTTGTGGCTAGGATTATAGTCTCGTTTGACAAGGACTATTTGTGTCTTGGGTTGTAGCCTCGTTCCACAAGGACTATTTGTGGCTAGGGTTATAGTCTCGTTCCACAAGGACTATTTGTGGCTTGGGTTATAGTCTCGTTGGACAAGGACTATTTGTGGCTTGGGTTATAGTCTCGTTGGACAAGGACTATTTGTGTCTTGGGTTGTAGCCTCGTTCCACAAGGACTATTTGTGGCTAGGGTTATAGTCTCGTTCCACAAGGACTATTTGTGGCTAGGATTATAGTCTCGTTTGACAAGGACTATTTGTGTCTTGGGTTGTAGCCTCGTTCCACAAGGACTATTTGTGGCTAGGGTTATAGTCTCGTTTGACAAGGACTATTTGTGTCTTGGGTTGTAGCCTCGTTCCACAAGGACTATTTGTGGCTTGGGTTATAGTCTCGTTCCACAAGGACTATTTGTGGCTTGGGTTATAGTCTAGTTGGACAAGGACTATTTGTGGCTTGGGTTGTAGCCTCGTTCCACAAGGACTATTTGTGTCTTGGGTTGTAGCCTCGTTCCACAAGGACTATTTGTGGCTAGGGTTATAGTCTCGTTCCACAAGGACTATTTGTGGCTTGGGTTATAGTCTCGTTGGACAAGGACTATTTGTGGCTTTGGTTGTAGCCTCGTTCCACAAGAACTATTTGTGGCTTGGGTTGTAGCCTCGTTCCGCAAGGACTATTTGTAGCTTTGGTTGTAGCCTCGTTCCGCAAGGACTATTTGTGGCTTTGGTTGTAGCCTCGTTCCACACGGACTATTTGTGGCTTTGGTTGTAGCCTCGTTCCGCAAGGACTGTTTGTGGCTTTGGTTGTAGCCTCGTTCCACAAGGACTATTTGTGGCTTTGGTTGTAGCCTCGTTCCACACGGACTATTTGTGGCTTTGGTTGTAGCCTCGTTCCACAAGGACTATTTGTGGCTTTGGTTGTAGCCTCGTTCCACAAGGACTATTTGTGGCTTTGGTTGTAGCCTCGTTCCACAAGGACTATTTGTGGCTTTGGTTGTAGCCTCGTTCCACAAGGACTATTTGTGGCTTGGGTTGTAGCCTCGTTCCACAAGGACTATTTGTGGCTTCGGTTATAGTCTTGTTTGACAAGGACTATTTGTGGTTTGGGTTGTAGCCTCATTCCACAAGGACTATTTGTGGCTTCGGTTATAGTCTTGTTTGACAAGGACTATTTGTGGTTTGGGTTGTAGCCTCATTCCACGAGGAAGAAATCTTTAATACAACTGTCAGACATGTATATGTTATATGTAAAAGGCCTCTCCAGATTCCGTTATGTTCCATTGCTTGTTTTGTATGGATCTATTTTTCTAATTGTATGAGAATCCGTAGCCGTGTATTGTTTAAGTTTGGGTTTTCTGATAACTCGATGGCGCAATACTCATGCGTGAGATCTCTAAGAGTTGTTATTGTCAGGCATGTCTCTGAATTATAAGTAGTGCTGCCCTTTCACTGGAACTGCTATATATGTATTAAGTATATATGTAGGTTAGGTTCAGGCAGGCATTAATATAAACCTGCCTTGTATTCGTCTCTTTCCACTGTAGATTATCGCATATCAACCGTATGGGAGATCCGTGGACTGGTGGGCGTATGGTGTACTGCTATATGAGATGCTGGCGGGACAGGTAATTACACAGTGCAACCTTCACTATTTTCTACAACCTGTAGTCTTTGTATATGTAGATAAGATCTTCTGTTCATCATGCTGCAGACTGCTTTATTACAGGGCATCCCTCTGTAATGTCCAATCCCACATCCTTCTCCAGCGTACACATTGCATTGTTCCTGTGGATCCCTGAAGTACTAATCATTCTGTCCACGCATGTTGTCCTTTGACAGAACCTCAGCTTCTTTCGCTGTTCCGAGGTGGAGTTCAGTCTGCATACTGAGTATTCTGTGTTATGCTCAGGGCTGATGAAATGCAGTACAAATCATAGCTTATGTGTGTTTGACATGGGTTCATTGTCTCGTGTACGTTTTATATTGTGAGAAGCTCCGTGCTGGGTTACTTGATAATTACTATAACTATGGAATAAAATACTTCTAAAGCCAATATCAATGGCACTGTATGCTTTAAAGGTTCACTGTACTATTACTCCTCACTGTTCAAGCTCCTCTGCTATAGATTATTCCAGTAACTTGAGAAATCCTGGTAATCTTACTGTAATATGCTGCAGACCCAGATATGTGTAACATTTCTCTTGTTCTAGCCTCCGTTTGATGGTGAGGATGAAGACGAGCTCTTCCAGTCAATTATGGAACATAACGTCTCGTATCCCAAATCCATGTCCAAGGAAGCAGTGTCAATATGCAAAGGGGTAAGAGGTTGTTGATATTAAATCACCTGAGCAATCATTTAATTATACCTTTACGTACAGCACATATTGGCTGTAATTCACAGCAGCCTATCAAATATCGACTTTCATATACTTTCTTGCTCTTGACTTATAAAAGCTAAGACCTGATTGGCTGTCTCTGCCATTACCCATGACAATCAACTTGTGGCTTTCCAGCCATTGTGCAAGGCTTGTTGGGACCATTAACAGATGGAGATCCACAGTTTGCTTGTCTCTGGATAACATCACATCTTCGGTTTACAGTATTATCATTCTATGAAGTGTGAAACTGAGGACCTGTTGTTTACTGCACTCTGTGCCTCTGTTTTTACCCTTTGACTACAAGACTTCGGTGATCAGGTGGACTGACGGAACAGGCTCAGCTGCCGTTGTTCTGTGCGGAATGTTTGGCACAACGTTTAGAATTAATGGAATGTCCTCAGTAGATGCTTTCAGTGACCCAGGCAGAACCCAGCTCGCTATTGAATCACAGAAGTTGAACCTCACTCACTATAGAGTTGATCTGTGCACAGTCCTCCTTACAGCCAGCAAGGGCAGCGTTATTCTTTGGTTGGATTGGTTACTCTTGTGACCCTGTCACACACACACACACACACACATTAGATGCTGTACTGCAGCTCCTGAATTTCCACCATTGATTAATATGCGCTGGGAATTTCTGTCCATTGCGAAAAAAAAAATCAGACAAGACTCTTAAATAATGTAAAGAAAATATGTGACTCTTCTGCTCACACTGAGCCAGTACATGGCAGTTTTATGCCCTCAGAGTGAATGTGTTGCTGCTAATGGCCTTCATTTATCATCTGCTGAAAGGGAAGGGCTATCCCGTAAATATCCACAGCACAAGGAGGAATTCACAGAGATGAAGGTCGAAAATCCATCCGTTAGTTAGGAACGTTTTCATTTAACACGCAAATCCTAATGAAAAGATGTAAAATTTGATTTTAATTTACCACCTAAGTAGTGAGAAAATTATGTAAAGACGACTTAAAACATCAAATCCGACATGACTTGATGGAAAATTTTACTTAAAGCAAAAATCTTAAATTTGTTGCTGTTTTGTCGTTTCATAACCGATACCTCTATAAACAGATGTAGCAAGTGTTAAAGGGATGTCTGGGGGATCCCACTGCCATTCATACAATGCACCGTGCTGGGACCACTCCTTTTTAATATATTTATTAATGACCTTGGTGATGGTTTAGAGAGTAAAGTTTCTATTTTTGCAGATGACACTAAACTCTGTAAGGTAATAAAATCAGAGCAAGATGTAGCTTCTCTGCAGAGGGACTTAAATAAACTAGAGGATTGGGCGGCCAAATGGAATATGAGGTTTAACATAGATAAATGTAAGGTTATGCATTTAGGGATCAAAAACAAGAACGCAATCTATAAATTAAATGGAATTAATTTAGGATAATATATAATGGAAAAGGATTTGGGAGTGCTCGTAGACAGTAGTCTTAGCAATAGTGCTCAATGTCAAGCAGCAGCTGCAAGGGCAAATAAAGTATTGGCATACATAAAAAGGGATATGGATGCAAGGGAAGACAGTGTAATTTTTCCACTGTATAAATCGTTGGTAAGACCTCATCTTGTATATGTAGTACAGTTCTGGGCACCATTCTATAAAAAAGATAATTTGGAACTAGAAAGGGTTCAGAGAAGGGCGACAAAATTGGTAAAGGATATGGAATCATTAAGTTATGAGGAAAGGTTAGCCAGTTTAGGTATGTTTACTTTAGAAAAGAGGCGTCTAAGGGGAGATATGATTACTATGTACAAATACATTAGGGGTCAATACAGAGAACTTTCATTGGGACTGTTTACCCCAAGGACTATACACAGGACACGCGGTCACCAACTAAGGTAAGAGGAGAGGAAATTTCACAACCAGCAAAGGAAGGGGTTCTTTACAGTAAGGGCAGTCAAGAGATGGAATTCATTGCCAGGGAAGGTTGTGATGGCAGATTCAATAGATATGTTTAAGAAAGGGTTAGACAAATTTTAGGCGAAAAAAGTGTATCCAGGAATACGACCGTTAATTAAAATGAAGGATAATAGTGAATATAGGGTAAAAATTGGACTGCAATATTGGGTCTGGGGGAATTTTCACAACAGATTGGCGGTTGCTTACTCTGGATCAATTTCAAATATAAGTGCAGGATCGCAGGAGATCCAAAATAGGTTGAACTTGATGGACTGGTGTCTTTTTATCTACCACATCAACTATGTTACATTTCCCAGTGTTAAGTCTGAATTGCTTCGCCCTTGTTCCTTCCACCAGATGCCGTATTTCTATGGAAACGCCTTTGAAATTAATTGGAAAACACCAAAATATATAAATAAAAGTAGGCAGCATTCACCCCCCTCCACCTGCTAAAATGGAATCAGATAGACAGACTGAACCAATGATCTAATAATACAGGAACACACAGCGTGGATTCTACCTGTTGTAATCTGAACCAGATCCAGCCTAGTCAGCGTGAGACTGGCGTCTTTATGGGGTGAGGGCCATGCACCCAGGGCATCGCTCCTTCAAGAAGACTACCAGCCCATCTTCCCGGCACCCCTGACCTGTGGGTTCCGGAGTAATGGTAGAAACAAATTGGAGCCCTGGAGTATCAATTTTGCCAAAACGTTGTTTAATCCCAGTATAATGGGATTTGGATTGGAATCTTTAAAATGCTTCCTTCATTGTACAAACATATAATAAGTAAATAAATAAAACACGCACACAAACGATTATATTATTTAAATATAGGCAATGAGTATTTACTTCAACAATGTAATCCAGAGGGAATAAAATACCAAAACCCTAATACGCAGTGGATTTGTCTGTTCTAGCAATCTTATATCAATAAAACAATGTCATATTGAATGGTATTTATAGTCACAGTATATTAGTCACTGATTAACCCACTTACTACACTTTGTCATACAAACATGTTGCTAATTGTTAATAGTTATTTAAATGATGCATTACCCAGTAATGGGTGTTCCCCATGTTTTAATCAGCCTGATTTTTGGCACCACCCTGAAATGTCCAACAATTAACCTATAAATTGTCTGCAGATCTCAGAATTATTCCCATTTATTTTAGAGTCCAACCTTTTTGGTCTGTCCCCACTGAATAACAAGGGGTTACTTCCATTACTAAATAATGTACTATGCCAGAATTATAAACAGATGTGAAAGATATGTGTTTAACGTGAGCCTGCAAGTGTCACTGATTGCACTTTCTTATCGGTCAGACAGATATTTTCTGTAGACAGTGAGTGCAACAGTGACAGCAGAGCAGGAGACAAACAATACCTAATATAAAAAAATAAATGACGTGTCACTTTAATTAAATGACAAACTTTTTTTTTTTTTAATGAATAAAGTGGGTTATTTTTTATTCCCATTTATAATCTGTGGGGGATGCTTTGGTTTACAGTTGATGACGAAACACCCGGTGAAACGTCTGGGGTGCGGGCCGGAGGGGGAGAGGGACGTGAGAGAGCACGCCTTCTTCAGGAGGATCGACTGGGAGAAGCTGGAGAACCGAGAGATCCAGCCACCGTTCAAGCCCAAAGGGGTGAGTGTATGTAGTCTGCTGCTCGTGGTGGGAATAAGTACTGGTCATATATAGTTCTGTTCATCGGGTAGTGCACCCAGAGGGCAAATTAATGTGATATCCAAGATGCCTGTTCAATCCATGGGTTTTTTAGGGCATGGGGGTTGCTTGGCATGCTATGCCAACTTGACACAGCCACTTCCCCCTTTTTAGGGGCAAGAGAGAGAGATGACACAAAAATCTTAAATAAAAGGTTGTAGAGGTGGCAGTGAGAAGAGTTAGGTAGAGGATCTTGACATGATCTGTTTTCACAGTGAACGCAGATACAACAGAAACTTGTTGTTGTTTTGCCGTTTGAGAAGCCAAAAACAATTAAAAACCTTTCCTGAAATGCTGTGCCTGGCTAGTATTTGTATAGCCTTGTGGTAACCTGTTCTGTAATAACTGCTGTTGAACGATGCGGCACCGGAATGGATGTTCCAGCAAATCCTATTATTTAGTTTGAGATCGCAGAGTGGGGCAACTATTTCTGTTTATCTGACTTATACACCTTGTGTTGTATATTACAAATGTGGGCTGTGCTGGACCCATTGAATGTCATTACTAAAGTTATACTGCAACACTAGAGTGGACCATGTCCCACGTAGGACACCTTTAAGTAAGGCCACAGAGAACTCGTACGCGTGTATAGTCCGTAAGACTTATCATCTACCTGTTATCACAGCCTCCTGCATGCAGACTCTCATCAGTATGTGTACAGCAGAATACAGAACATAACTCATTATTCTAGAAAGACTATAACTGATGACATCAGAACCAACCGTTTATATAGATATTATTCTCAGGCCTCTCTGTATTGGATAATGTAAACCCTACTGTAAATAGGCAGAACTTGTCATATATATATATATATATATATATATATATATATATATATATATATATATATATATATATTGTTTTTTTAAATACATTACCATCACGTATTATATCTATTACAAGACAGATTTCAACACTTTCCACTAAAACAACACAGACTAGTCTGTGAACTTTTCCTTTGACTCAAGTCTTTAAGCAACAGAGATGTGTTTAAATATCCACCCTGTGCTTCCCATGGGATCTGTACAAACACTAACTAACAGGTCAGACATGTCCCGTGTATTGTGTGGTGTGGTGCTGAGACATCCGGCTGATCTCACAAACAGTGGTGTGATCACACCTTGGCTTTATATAGAGGTATGAAGATTGCACAAAGCATCCCGTAGCGGCTGGCACTGTCTGAAGTTCTGTGCCGTTCGCAAGTTAATAAAAAACTTGATGCAGAAGAATAGTCATTGACATCCAACATAATGTCATTTGCATCTGTCAGTAAGCTTTCCATGATAGCTTGTTTAACTCAGTCAGAGAAGCTGAAACATTCTTAAATCTAAGCATTAGCTGATTTGTTGTGGAGTTCTTACTCCTTCCTGTCATCTCTGTAAGCCATGGAGGACAAGCTGTAATAAAACATAAACTAAATGTTTTTCGAAAAATATTTTTATAGCGGCATTGAAAAGACAAAGTGAAAAATAAACGATGAATCAAACCGAATTTATCCCGTTGTGTCCAAGTGCGTTCTCAATATTTAGCGTAAAGTCCAATTCCAATATGGTTAAAGGTCTTTTTCTATAAACCAAAACATCAATAATCTTGTAAGAAATGAAAAATCCAGGATACATGTGAAAACAGGACAGAACAAATTGTCCCCATCAATTATAAGATGTAACATAAACAAGCAAGTTAAGTACATTTAAAGATCCAGTGATCCAGCCATAAACCAGTTGTTTAGTGAGCTATGTCAAATTGACCACTGTGTCCTAGTTTTATCAAATATGGTCTATTATCATGGTCAAAGGTCAAGGCCACTGTTACAGCATCACATTTATACAAAGCCTGTCACACCAGGTAGCTGTAGACAGAGGAGATTACACAAAGGTTTCATGTCATCAGGCAACAAATCCTTGTAACCATATAAGACTGAGATCATTTGAGTGTTATTATTATGTACATCCTCATTGCCTCTTCTGGAGGAAAATATATATATATATATATGTGTATATATATATATATATATGTATCTTTCAGTAACACCACTCTAATCATACATAATTAGTCACTATTACTTGGATGAAATTACTACAATATAAGGAACCTATCCGGTTTACCCCAACCGTGACTTAGATGCTCTCCTGCATAGGCAGTGCCACAGTACACATATACTTTTAAATAACAATTAGAAAATTTAATGCCAATACCAAATTAACCTAACTTGTCCTTTGCGATAAAGGTAAAACGTATTTGTCCTGGATTAAATATTAATTATGCAGGATTGCAATTGTAAAGCACTACGGAGTATGTTGGCGCTATATAAATAAATGATGATGATGATGATGATTACCACAAACCATTTTTTGTGGCAGGGAGGCATTTCTTCCCAGGCCAATCATTCTTTTACAGCTAGGGCCACCCACACTGTGAATGCTGTCTGCTTGGTATAGTTTACTTTCTGTATTGTATAGGAGTCGCTAGAATGCTCTCTATATTGTATAGACATCACTAGATTGTTCTCTTTATTGTATAGGAGTCACTAGAATGCTCTCTATATTGTATAGACATCACTAAAATGTTCTCTGTATTGTATAGGAGTCACTAGAATGCTATCTATATTGTATAGACATCACTAGAATGTTTTCTGTATTGTATAGCAGTTACTAGAATGCTCTCTATATTGTATAGATATCACAAGAATGTTCTCTGTATTGCATAGGAGTCACTAGAATGCTCTCTATATTGTATAGATATCACTAGAATGTTCTCTGTATTGCATAGGAGTCACTAGAATTCTCTATATTGTATAGACAACACTAGAATGTTCTCTGTATTGTATAGAAGTCACTAGAATGTTCTCTATATTGTATAGACAACACTAGAATGTTCTCTGTATTGCATAGGAGTCACTAGAATGCTCTCTATATTGTATAGACATCAGTAGAATGTCCTCTATATTGCATAGGAGTCACTAGAATGCTCTCTATATTGTATATATACATCACTAGAATGTTCTCTGTATTGCATATGAGTCACTAGAATGTTCTCTATATTGTATAGACATCACTAGAATGTTCTCTGTATTGCATAGGAGTCACTAGAATGCTCTCTATTGCATAGACATCACTAGAATGTCCTCTGTATTGCATAAGAGTAACTAGAATGCTCTCTATGTTGTATAGACATCGCTAGAATGTTCTTTGTATTGCATAGGAGTCATTAGAATGCTCTTTATATTGTATAGACATCGGTAGAATGTTCTCTGTATTGCATAGGAGTCACTAGAATGCTCTCTATATTGTATAGACACACTAGAAGGCTGAGTCACACAGGCATCGCTGGAAGGCTGTCTGTATTGTTTAGGGGTCATAAAACTGCTGACCTGGATGGGGCGATGACATTCTAATCTGTTTCTTATAAGTAAAATATTAGAGATGTATAGAATACAGACTGTGGATGTCTCCTAATTCCGTGATAGCTGTAGACATGTCTGTCATTGCAGCTAAATGTGCTGCCTTCTGAATGCTTTTTCTGGGTTAAAACCTCAAGACAGAAGCGAATTTTGTCATAAAAAAAAGTGTGAAAGATTACACTGCTTTGTGTTAGATTTACATTTACATACACAGCAGTGACAGTGGCCTTCTGTTTTTATATTGTTGATAAAATAGGCTAATAGGTTGAGGCCTTAACAATGTCCTTTGCTAAGAGATGACTGTTATATCAGGTCGCATCACAGCCGTGACAGATGTAAAAAAAAACATCTATTTCATGTATATTATCTTGGCATAAACGTTTCTCCAGGAATAAAACCTTGTTAGAGAACAGGTTGTCTGCTGCGGAATAATGGACAACGTCTTTTTTAGAATTTCTGAAGCTTCAAGCGCTGGATATCATCTCACAATGTCCTTGATTTGCAGTAATGAACCATATTACACAAATCTCACCCAGATGTGCAGACAAAACCTGTTAAAGTGTGGTTTGTTTTTTTATGTATTTAGTTTTACAATTTTCCAGTGAAGAATAAACCGAAAAGACAGAGACGTTCCTGGACCCAGCCAGTAACCAGCAGAGAGTCGCACCTCTCTCTTTAGAAGGCCAGTGAGCGTCTCTTGCGAGACTTTCCTGCATTCCGAGACATGTACACCTGGGTCTAATTTCTGAAACACATTTTGCTATATGCAGCTAAAACAGAAATAAAATAATAATATAGTGCATAGGTGGTGTTTACATTGAGTCAGTGGAAGTGTTTCTACAGACTCTCCTACAGAGTGACCGTTGCGGGGTGTGGAAAGATTCACGGCTAAAACGCATTGTGAACTTGGCAACGTACATTAGGGCGGTTGGGAAGAAGGTTTGGTTTTGACCATTGTCCCCTAGATCGCCAACCAGAATCCGCATGCAAGTGTCTTTGAGGGAATCAAAATTAATATGTATAACATAAAAAGCCTTATTGCAAAAGGATCTTAGAATGTGACAAACCCGTGTCCCATGTATCGGTGAACTAGAATCATCTTAGCATCTTGAACATGAAGGGCCACTTGGACGTAGGCCCGATTATACGTAGCAGAAATTAAGAAAATGTGCACTGCGCATCCCCCAGAGAGGTAGAATGTATATACACACATGCAGCGTTGCCCACATGCGCCTGCTTACACCTGGGGAGGCAGAAAGGGGAAGGGGCAGTCTACCATAGGCAGCGTACAGGGCATGTTCAGGCAAATGCGCCTGAGGCAGACCAGCACGGAAACACATATGCACCTGTAACTGTATATTTAGCACTAGATGGTAGGTGCAAATACACACTGATGCTGATGACGGCCGCTTCCGATTCGGCTGATTATGAATTGACCCTAAAGCTGATAGTAGCTTTCTGAATTGATCATCCTTATAATATAGGATTTAAGGAAAATGTATATTTTTTTTTTATTTTTTTTTTACCTTTCATTTGTATGTTAGAAGAAGTATTGTATCGCCTCTATTATATCAAGCCTAATAGTGAATGTGTTTTTTCGCTATCAAAACAAATGTTCACCGACGTTTTTTGTGCTAATGACCAGGCTGTGGCTATGTATATGTGTGATGTAAACCTAGCGTATATGGTGCAGAACTGGATGCATATTGAGATGCCTACGACTCAACATATGGGCGTAAACACGCTGTTTTTTCTGGGCGTCTATATTGAGTGTAAATTATACCCATTTTGCAGCCAGTTCAGGAGTCATGAGAAATCAGTTGATAAAATTGTCATAACATTTCTACATTTTGCTGATTGTTTACATGTGATATGGAATGTTCTGAGTAAGGTAACAAGGTGTGTGAGGCTTATGGGGTGACCATCCACGCTTCTCCAGATGCCATCATCACATCATTTACAGACATTATTAATCCTCCTCCATTAGAGTCTGCAGTTTGTAAGGTTAAAGCTACTTGTGTTGTATAGGTAGTGATAGCAACTGCAACTGATTCCCCAGGAGGAACAGTCTGCAGGGAAACGTTATATTATATTCGTGATAGCATTGTCTTATGAAACCAGATGTCTCAATCATACATAGACATTGGATGGCGGCTTGTATCAACAAAATACTGCAGATATCATCTGCAATGGGTCATTTATAAAAAGAGCTTTACATATGTTCATTTCCTTCCCCCTTGGTGCAAATAAGATGTGTGCTTAGGCCAAAAAGAGGCCAGTTGGGGGACATTTTAACAAGTCTTTTTAAATATTGGGCATTTTATTCCACATCCATTTCTGCTGCTCAGTTTTTTCTGTGTAACATTCTTTTTTTTTTATATAAATGTCACCCTTTTAGGGTTTTGAAAAGATTCCAAAGATATTTCGCTCCAAACTGAGATTTTTTGGCATAGACCAAACTTTGACCTAAAATATTTGCCTAGTGGTTTCGAGGAGAAAGACGCATATGTAGATTCTAAAGGGAGACTAAACTAAACTAAAAAAATAATAATTTCCAATTGAATTTTGGGGCAAAGCTTTATTGTAAATTAAGATAACAGTTTGACACTGCCTCCCCTCTCTCAGGCATAGACCTTATGCAGCATCCTAGCTACCATATGTAGGGCCAGGTATAGTTCATAGCAAGCTGCCTGCAGCAGTAATGAATATTAAAGTCACCAGCAACCTGTGCAGATCAAAGTAATTTAGAGCAAAGGGCCTGCTCAGACATTTATTACAGTGCCCTAATTTGGGCATCTTCGAGGCTGCGACGAGTAGGCTCATGGTCCGAATAAGACCAAAGTTCTGCTTTAGGTAAAAAAGTACACTGTCTGCCCATAGAAAATATGTCCCCTTAGTTTCCAACAGCAAAATAAACCGGGTGTTTTTTGGCGGGGCGGTTAGTTCTACACTAGGCCTAGTCAACCGGTGGATCGCCAGGTGTTTTGAAACTACAAGTCCCAGCATACCTTGCCAGCTATCGTCTGGCTATTTACTGGCAAAGCATGCTGGGGCTTGTAGTTTCACAACATCTGGAGAGTCACCGGTTGGCTAGGTCTGTAATCTACCCCCATGTCTCTTATTTTGTTATAAGTTATCATTTTGACTCCATCTCCCCTTTGCTGACAAAAAAAAAAAAGCAACTAAGAGAAGAACATATTTAAGAGCAGAGTGTCTCTAATTTCTGTTTGGGTGACTCAGAATACAGGGCAACTCCTTCCCCAAACATAGCCAATTTCTGAAATAGGCCAGCAAAATCCACCTTGAGAATTCATTGTTACTCAAGGAATAACTATCAGCAGGCAACAGCTGGGCACTAAAAGTGGAGGCTTTGATTCCAAACCATATTTAGGGAGAACAACCCTGCAGAGTTAACTTGCTAAACCTTTATGTCTGACACCAAATAGAAAGATAGTGAGCAAGAATTCAAGTTTACTGAATTGCTATGAATAATATGAAATACATAAAGAAACTTTTACGGAGGTAAAACAAATTACACATATTTATTTACACAGCATATGTGAACAAATGTATGTTAGCGAAAGGAAAGTCTCATGATACCTGTCTGTAAAAATTTGAGTGAAGAGGCGCTACAAGAGCACTCGGACACTCTGTGAGCAATATCTGAGCCGGTACGAGCTTGTGCGGTGGCCTTTATACCATCTGACCTCCGTACCAGAAGTCAATAATAGTGGTCACAAAAATACACGTAGACATGGCCTGTGGTTGGAGAAATATCTAGTGTTTTATCTATGTAGATAGAAAGAGAGACACGACCATCCTCTCTACCCTCTATCGTTTTTGAAATACAAAGGATGAGCAGGGTTTGTTAAGGTAATCAAAAAGCTGCAAAAAAAGCACAAAGTGGAGGGCATTAAACTGATCACCGTACATCATTAAAGTCCAATCCTATTGGTTCTATTTTAACAAGGTATTGCAGAAAAATGGGGTTGAACAGTTCCCCCACCCCCATTTTAGTGTGTGTAGGGTCATTGTCCAATGCCTGGCAATGCATTCTGGTTATTCAATCTGTGTGACCAATGTGTTGTGTTGTAGAACTAGTTGTTTTGTGGAAATGTTTCTATCGACACCAGACGTCCTTCCTGGAACTCATTAAAAATCTAAATCAAAATCCGGGAGCCTACAGGGGGCTGGTGAGAAAAGAATAGCTATACCGAGTCCTCTCAAGTTTTGTCTGTATAAAGAAACAATTATAGTTCTATTGGTGAATGTTATAAGATAACGTTTCTATCGGATGAACCAGAGTGATATGTTTAGCGTTTTCTTTTAAGGATTTTATTTTTATTTCTACTCTCCTATATTCTTACAGTGTGGCAAAGGGGCTGAAAACTTCGACAAGTTCTTCACAAGAGGACAACCGGTGCTGACCCCACCAGACCAGCTGGTCATCGCCAACATCGATCAAGCCGACTTTGAAGGGTTTTCTTATATTAACCATCTGTATGTAAATGCCAGCTTGCAAAGTGTGGCATGAGCACTGAGTCGGAGAATAGTACATTTGGGAGCACACGTATTAACCCTACAATTTTAAGGTTGCAACTTTCAAAATAACTAACAAAAAATAACCTGTAAATTCTAGGGTTAAAAATAATTTCTTGAAGGATTTAAAAAAAAACAAAAAGGTTGTTCTTTATAATGAAAACGATAAGAACCACCCTAATTTCTGGGCACGGCCTCTTCGTAAGCTAACACTCTTCCCGTGCCATCATAACAAGCGGACAAATAGACAACACTAGATTAGGATTTCAAGTCTGTCAAGAAGGAAAAGGGAGTTGAGTAAGACCAAAAAAAAAAAAATGTTATTTTCTCAATGGTCTTCCTTCTGTTCCTGGATCAGCGGGTTGTATTATAAAGACACCGATAAATATGTATTGTCGCTATATGAGAACGCAGTTGAAGGTACGTGATGTGATCTTAAACTCGATCTGCAATTAGTTTTTTTACTTAATTTCTAGAAAGGCCAAATCAACCGTTGCCATTCAAAACACACACATCTATATTTACAACGTATTTTGTTAAATACAACTAGTAGGGTCTAAAACACCCCAGCCCAAGGTTCTCTGACCTGCAGATGTTAGCCATAACCACGAGGTAATAGAAAGGGCATATGTTATATACTGCGTGAAGTCGGAACGTTACATTAATGTCTTTCCAGACGTCGGAGAGAACTGCTGGGAAAGTCTTATTAATCAAACATTGATAATTAGTGGTTAATGACCTTGCAGAACAACTCAATCCAAGGGGATTACAGAAAAGCATCTCCTTGACTACAGAATTTGTTTTGGGGTTTTTTTTTTTTTTTGGGGGGGGGGATACACATCATGCAATGACTGTGTTGCATGTTTATATACTGTATTCAATCTCAATTGATTCTGTGATATGAATTAGCTGAATCTCCATTATGAGTATTACTGATAAAGTTTTATAAAAAAAGAAAAAAAAAAGTAAACAATCAGGCTATATTTGTGAAGGTTTTTATTTAATTTCTTGTTTTTTGGCTCATTTTGAGCAGTTAATTTAGTTTTAGGCTAATGGTCATTGCATTTTTATTTTTCATATTGTTTGTGGAATAGGGTTTATGTTTTTTCTACACTTTTATCTCAAGAATTTTGAGCCCTTTTCCCATGAATGTGTGCACGCCCCTCTTGGCACCAAGGTCTCCATTTTGTCTGGGTTTTTTTTTTGTCCACATTCAAATGCCGATCTCGTCCCTGTTCTCAGAATGTACTAGAAGATTTAATATATTTGTATAAAGATATCTCTTTTCACTGTAAAACGTCAAAAAATGGTTTTAAAAAAGAAAATGTTCTTTTTGCCTTGTTCCATGTCGATTAAAATCTGCTGTTCGTTTTCCTCAACATGCATGTAAAAGGCAAGTGCATGCAGTTAACTGATGCATGCAGAATGGATTGCGGTTTGGCTTTGCATGTACAGACTCATGGAAACTCTGACTATATTCCATATGATAGATAAATTCAGATATTATTAAGTGTTTTAGTTACTTATTTTAGAATACTTTGCAGTAAAAAGAAAGAAAAAAAAGTTTTGTTTCACAAAATTTACATGTTGAGATTTGTGCCAAAAATGAAATTCTTAGCTAGCATTGCTTGAAAACGCACTGTGAGCCCCCAGACACCAAGGGCTAGATTTACTAAGTTGCGGGTTTGAAAAAGTGGGGATGTTGCCTATAGCAACCAATCAGATTCTAGCTTTCATTTATTTAGTACCTTCTACAAAATGATAGCTAGAATCTGATTGGTTGCTATAGGCAACATCCCCACTTTTTCAAACTCGCAGCTTAGTAAATCTAGCCCCAAGTTACTGATTTTACAAGCGTTCTATTCCCAACTTTGTTAGATTTTAATGCATGTACCATATCCAAAATCATTTTTTCTTCTCCTTGCTCAGTAAAGCAAAAGCTAGCTGTTGTTGATCTTCAAATCTTAAAATGTCCATACAGCCGTCATGAAGAGACGCATGACACCATATCCTGCTCTGCTTCAGTGAAATGGAAACACAACTAATTTATTTTCTGTGGCCCTGAGGAATTTAGCCAAACTTTAAATAATGTTTTATTATTTCTGTAACTGTTGATTTATCTGCTTTTTCTAGGCCTAGTTTGGCCCATGCTACACTGGACAAAATGGCTGCCATCAAAAAACCAATAGCACTCACAACTTCTTGACTTGTGAAATGTAAAAATATATATGTGTGTGTGTATGTATATATATATATATATATATATATATATATATATATATATATATATATATATATATATATATATTTCGATTATACATTAAGAGCAGGGACCAGCCTTAGACCTCTATTTGCAAAACAGCGTACATGCTGTAGTTTTGCTAACCCTGACTTAGAGAATACAGTTTTTCTTAGTTAATGTGACTCTTTTCTTATATCTAGGTAACCCAAAACCTTAAAACCAAACATATCGCATTCATATGATTTGTGTTTAACTAGGAGTGATAAGATCTGCTGCCATCTAAAGTGTTAATTTTCAATATGCTGAAATTACTGTATAACATGACGTATCTCCAGAATGTGGAGCCTTCTGTACCAATGAGTAAAATCCTTACGCAGCTATGTACCCTACATTTTCTTCTTTATGTTTTATATTCACTTGAAACAATGAGCCCTGCAGGGAAAAAATAATTTGTATGGGGAGCACACACGCTCTGTGTTGGCACAGACGATATATGAAACAGAGTATTACAGTATATCGGTCCTTTGTGTGTTTTAATTTACAGCTCTACAAACACACTGAGACTTCATCACTGTTTTTAGTATTGTCTGTCAACCCCCCCATGGTTTTAAGGGCATCTCCGCTTAATATTTACATATTTGTTTTTACAGCTTAGCATGTGGGGGGGCAGACATTTTAAAAAAAAAAGTACTTTCTTCTCCCACTTCTGCTTCCCACAGCTCCCCTCTCCCGGCCTGTAATAGTTGACAGACACTGTGGTTACTAAGCAGAACTTGCATAGTAACCCGACAGAGATCGAAATCACCTGTGACAGCATTCTATAGAATGCTCGCTAGAGCCGTCTGTAACCGCCACGAAAAGAATGCCACACTTGTCAGATGACTGTGAATGTGATTCTGTTTATTAACAATTGCCTCTGTCAGACGTGAGAAGCTCACCTCAGTGTAGAGGTGTCGAAACGCTACATTCAGAAGATAGGCTGACTGTTTCCTCCTAAATTTAAAATATTTGTACCCTTTCTTCCAAGAGAATGTAAATAAAATATTAACAGTGAGAGCTATAAAGATTGTGAAATAGCGTTTACAAGGTCTTAAAGAGTAAAGCCACTATTTGGCATGGATAAACACACACACATATATACAGTATGTATACAATATGTGTGTGTGTGTGTGTGTGTATGTATATATATATATATATATATATATGTGTGTACACAGCATTTGAGATAGATAGATATATATATAGATATATATATATATATATATATATATATATATATATATATATATATATCTATCTCAAATGCCGTGTATTATTAAGATGATCAATATATAAATATACTGAATATGTCCCTGCCATTTTTCATCTCAAATGCACTGTCTGGATTGACTGATAAAATTCATATATTGGGCAGTGCCATTGATATCTCACAGCAAGTCAGAGTCTGCTTTTTAACCTGTACCCAATCAGAACAATGTAGTGGAGCTGTGGGAGGAGCTTCAGGTAATGCTTTACTTATTAACGGAGGTGAAATAGAAAATCAGTCTGACACTGATGAATATCTTCTAGCGTCATGGTCCAAATCAGAACACTTTCATTTTGCGTTTTGTTTTATATATCCACTCCGTAGATGTTCCTTTAAAGTAAATCTTTCTAGTTTGGTGCCACTAGCGAGATATATTAAAGTATACTTCAGATGCCAGATGTATCATATCCGCTAAAACATGGTTATTTGGTGGAAGAAAAAAGAAAGGTATAATTGGGACTAACTTTGCATGTAATCGTGTTAAAAAATAAACTATAAGTGTACAGACAGACATGCACAGTGCTCAGTGTACTTACTGTATGGCTCAGTCACATTAACTTAAGTAACCCACTAAAGATCTGTTTAATATTATTATTATATTATAATTACCCTGCGTTTAAGGAGCCCTTTTACCTGTCCAGCACTGAAAGTCTTAGAAGAAAACTCTGTACAAAGATTTCTGAAGCAAGCTAATGTTAAATGATAAAACAGGATAATATATGATACATGTGACTGACGTATTAATACTGTTCAGACAACTGTCTGTGGGGATTTGTTTTCTCGTATTCTCTCTCTCTGTTAATTGTGAAAAGGTTCTATGCACAATGGCGACTGTTCGAAAGGGCCGTTCTAGCCGATTGCACACACATGACAACCTGTTCTTTTTTCCTTTTCGGGTGTTAAAGAAAATAATACTCTTTAAGTTTGTGTAGTAAATATGTTTTACTGTGAATGTAAAGCAGAATTATTGGCTGCATTTTATTTTCGGAATTCTGCTAATTCCCACTTCTCTGCCATGTACCGTTTTATCAATCCCCCTAATAATGTATGTTGCTGTTGTTTTGAATAATTGAAATGTCGATCACAAATTCTATGAGGAAAAACTTAAGGCATATAGTCGATATGTTGAGTGCGCTTTGTTCCTGTACATGGAAACTATATAGAGTTGGACTATCTGTTGAAGGACTACCATCACTTATCCATGGTGGAGGCAGCCATTTTATGGATTTAACTAATATTTACTTCTCTAGAGCTTAGTGATATCACTGGGGCATGAGGCATTGTGCCTTGTACCTCAGTAATGACACTACATCCTAGGAAATTGATAGACTGCATTGTCATTAGTTTTGATTCTGCTTACAAAATGGCTGCTGACACTGTGTAGTTGCTGAAGGAAACATGGCAGCGTCCAAGAGACTAAGAATTGATGATTTTTTTGTAGCACAATACATGGCAAATTCAGTTTACAGCTTTGACATTGGAATATTCAGTGGTATGCTAGTTGGTGGGGATTTTGTAATTGTTTTACCACAATGTTAAATGCACTTATTACATTTGCTTCCAATACATCCATGTAACCCAAACAATTTCTTTTCAATAAATTCTTTTGTTGGTATTTGCGTGAAGTGTGGAGTAAGATGTCTCCTGGGTGGACCGCGCACTATGTATATAATTACATTGATTTAATGGTTGATTGCTGTAAAATAAATGTGTGTGTAAATATATATATATATATATGCTAGATACTAACTTTATTTTTATTTAATGCATCATCAACTTGACAGATTACTGATTTTAGACAATATGGAGGCCAGACTAACTAACTCTTGACAGATTTCAGTATAAGAAAGGTTCCAACCAAAATCCTTTGTCAGCGATCAGCTCTAATAGTGGAACCGTAGTGCAGTTGTTTTTAAATGAAGTGGGATCCAATGATTCTGTTAACGAATTTTCAGTTATTCCCCATGGGCAGAAAGAGTCCAAAACCTTTTCCCTAGTAGGAAGAGGTTAAGGTTTGCAGAACGCTATAATAAGACTACAGAATCAAAGCTGACCAGCGGTCATGAGGTTGTTTTGCGGTCATGAGACTCAGAGATGACCAAACCAAGGATCTGAATTCATTTCACACTCAGCCCTTTACAAACATGCAGGAGCAGCAGATTCACAGGTAATAGGCGGCCCATCCATGTCAGCGTCCCGCACATGGTGAGGGGAGATCGTCTAGTCGTATCACCTGCCCTGTTTAGAACCCATCTAAATAGACTCCTATTCAAACTAAATAAATTAGAATTTTTAGGATTGGGTATTTTTCAAGTGGGTCTGTTTTTTATCCGTCTTTATTTTCCGCTCATCTGTAACGGAGTACAAGGCTGCATGTGACAGGAGCAGTGTCATGATGAGACGAGTGGGATGGAAGAAAGCAAAAAACCACAGCCTGAGAAGGAACAGGGTCCTCCAGCAGCACAGAGCAGCGATGCAGGAAGATTGTGGTTTCAAACGCACTAGTGAACACAGCAATATCATTTTAAAGATCCCTGTTTGTACTGAATGGTTTGTTTCTCAATTGTGGCTTTCAGTTCTACATGGGAAAAGTATTATATTATCCTTCTGAGCAAATGCTTTTAAAAGAAAAAAAAAAAGATTCCTTTAGCCCCACTGGAAGAAAATAGGAGGAAGAGCCTTTGTTAGGAATAATTGTGTGTGTGGAGCCCCATTGAGTGACTCGTCATACAAACAACTTGATTACATGTTAGTGTACAAACCATAGTTCTACAATTCGCGTACTATTGTGTGATCACACACTAGAGCTATACAAAGTGTATTTTTTTAAGTGAATGCTGCATCGTCACTTAGACAATCTATTTGGTGCCCTTTATGTGAACTGGTGCTAAATAAACCGTTGGCGCTGCCCATAGCAGCCAATTATGCCTCTAATTGTTTATATTGCAGTTTGAAAATCAAAATCAAAGACGTGGTTCCACTTGATAGCGCCACCTTTGTGCTAGCCTTCCTAAGTTTACCCTATTGTGGCATGGAATACCATTTACTACAATACATTCTGCTCCATCTGCATAGAGTTAGTTTGACGGCTTAACAATCATTCAT
Source organism: Mixophyes fleayi (assembly GCF_038048845.1). NCBI lineage: Eukaryota > Metazoa > Chordata > Amphibia > Anura > Limnodynastidae > Mixophyes > Mixophyes fleayi. The sequence goes on along the minus strand of NC_134407.1, from coordinate 200,638,779 downwards.
TCCAGAGACCTCACAAGAGTCTTTTCAGTCTCTTCTACTGTATAGTCTCATAGCATGACATAGCCCTGTTTAATAAGGAGTGAAGGCGACAATTCTGGCATAGAATGCTGCTGTACTGAGCCGCGTTCTCTGCCGGATGCAGGGCTGACGGCTTTTCTTGCTGCGCCCTGCAGGGAGTGAGAATGAAACAGGCAGTATTTTAACAAGTGAAGATGAGGATGTATGTGAAGGGGGGCTCCTTTCCCTTGGTTGCCAGGGGTAACTAAATCTTCTCGACAAACAGTATTGGCTCATCGTTTCCCATCTCTTATTTGTAGTGCAGAGGTGAGGATTTAGTACAACAGATGTGTCTGGACATGTGGATAATAGCTGCAGAACATCTGGATCTCACGTAAAAAAAAAAAAGCATTTGCTTTGTATTGGAACCCCCCTAATGATTTTTTGTTCCTTTTTTAATCAACGTTTAATGTTTTTAAAATCCTCTTCTTAATAATTCACTTTACTGTACATGAAACTGTTATTTTGAGTTACATTTAAAGTGCCCCTTGAATCTGTACACATATCACATGCTGAGATACCCTGTTGGCTCCGCTTGTCGGCTGTGCTCTGCACTCACAATTCCAGTTATCCCATGTGTTTCCCAGGACAGGACCTGATCTGCTTAGTATGGGTGTCTTCATTTCCTGGTTCTAAATTACAGGATGCCTTAACTGTATGTATTTGTTACATAGACTAATGTGCAAACTTTTAAATGTCTTAATGCATAAACAAGGCATTTGAGTCCGTTGTGTTGCAAATTTAATTTGCAGCAATGCTGTTATTTCTTATAGTTGTGCTATTTTATTTTATTATCTAGTTTGTGGCAATATTCCCAAAACTGTATTGTATTCCATTGCACGTAATAATAATAGGGGACATTTATGTATACTGGTGCATACATAACTATAGCAAAAAGACCCCATAACCTGTAGCAACCAGTCAGATGCTATCATTATCTAAACTGTGCTAGAAAAATGACATTTGAGTGATTGCTATGGATCATCTGTGCACCAATTCTCTTAAACATCCCCTATATTATGCATGTTTTTGTGTTGCTTTTTTTTTTTTTTAATAAGCAAAACTGCACACAAACATAAATACACCTATAATTTGCCCAAAAAAATATTAAATGCAATATTTTTGCAATCAGTAATAGTAATGTTTGTACATATGAGTAGAAGGAATTTCAGCTATCACAAGCAGATAGATTAATCTGTGGTTGGCCTTTAAATAGGCAATCACTGTATTTCAGTGACAGATTTGAAGGGCTTTAAACTGCGGGTCTGTCCCGAGAGTTAATTATGGAATAGATTTCCCAATTGATCCGCATCTGCCATCAATATTCTATGTTCGTATGTCATTTTGCATAAGAAACATTCTTGTACTTTTACATTAGCAAAATAGTTTTGAAAGGGATGGCAAAGTCCTTTTGTTAAAGGTTATCGTCTGTTAAAAATATGTCCCCTCCTTAAGGTTGGGGGGTCAGGCAGTTCTCTCACTAATTTCTCTTGGAACTTTTACTGTGCTCATGAATTTTTCTATCGGGTCATCAGAGACACCGATCCATACAGGTTCACGTTCTAAATAGATACTTGTGCACCTTTATTCAGAATGTCTCACAGTCACGAATGAACTGGTTGCTATTGAGCAGCACGTTGCACGGTTTTAAAATGGAAAAGTCCATCATCTGGTTGTCCAGCTGCTGAATCCAGTAGATCTTTAAACCACACGAACCCCAATTATCCCTTTTTCCTTCCAAATTGCCACCATATGGGCTCCGATGTATTGTTGTATATGATAACACCTTCCATTAGATACTCAAACTGTCAGTTTGATTGCTCATCCAAAAGTCCCTATTTATGTAGGACAAATCTGCTTTCTGAGGCTTTAATAAATATAGGAAGGATCATTACAATTTGGGAACTTTTTTTGGGGAATGGTCAGAGTGTCAACTAAAGTGGCCTGATTTACAAATTAGGATATTTACGAGGTATCTGTATGTTAGGATATGATTTGTGGTGTTTGTATCTAGGTATAGTACGTTGTGTTTTATCATGACTTGTACAGGAGACTCTAAAGTGATTCGGGACAGATTGCACTATAGCCTCATTGTCCCAGCAACACATAATTCATAGTACCAGAGCCACAAACTGTCCTCCCCAATATTATTGTGTATTTTTTGACCCAATATAAAGTGGTCAGTTATGCAGAGTGCGTAATGTTAAATTGTGTATAAACTAATGTCAATCTGTGTATAAAATGTGTGTGTCCTCAACACAGCTGAGCTGTCATTTGTATGTGCGCAGAGATAACATGGTTTGTAGTATAAAGTTGGTTGTGTTCTTGACTTCAGTCCTCACCCCCCAGGGAGGTTGTCCTCTGAGACTGTGACAAACCAATCCTGTTTCTCAGCTAATATTGTGTCAAACCCTGGTCTGTGTTCAAATGTTTTTGCTATTCATGAGATGAAGGGATTAAGGATATATTGAGCCTTGAGCTGAACACTATCCTGGGTCTACTCTGACAGTTCAGCTAGCTTGACTGGTCCAATTAATAGGACTCAAATAAATTAGAAGTGTGTTGATGAATTTTAGGTGTCAGTGGATTTCTAAGGGCATCCATGGCTTTGTAGGACAGAAGGAATGGCATAGATGTTTTTACCGGAAAACAGAAGGACTTGGGTGGATTTGCAGATGAGTGTCTTTGGGTTTGATGAATGGATGTAGGGGAGCACATGTATGTACTGGAATTGACATGCTTTTAAGGATTTAAAATGCACTCTCTTTGCATGGATGTACCATGAGTGATGTGGCACGATTGGAACCACCTCTGGGGTATGCCTGTAACATCGCAGTAGGACTACAGCATTTAAATGTCCACTCGGAGCGTCCAGGAAAAAAATTGATTTTTATATCTATCTTAACTTTGACCCTTGGCTAGGCTTTCAGGAGACCTTCCTTCAGTTTGAATCTAAACCCCTGCCACTGGGCCACACCTCTCCATTTTATGTGAAACAGCATGAGGGAGACCTCACTTACAGAGAGGGACTGAGCTTAGCATGTGGAGGAGAGAAGTCTATCAATAGCTGTGAGAGTTTGTAGGCACAGCCAAGCCAAGTACACTTTTCACTTGTCTTGCCTGGATGTCCGTCCTGAGAGGAATCCTGAATGCGTGTTTTAGAACTCTTCCAGTGAATGCTGAGGGGGGGCAGAACAGGTAAAAGGAGACGGAGAGCTATGGGCAAGTAGAGAAGACCCTGTTAGTGCTGAGGCTGAAGAGTGAGAGACAGAGTGACAATCCCAGATAGAGTGTCAGCTCAGCTGGCAACTCTATAGTGTCATAATGCAACCAAGAACTGCTGGAGGAAACGATATAACAAGTTATTTCTGTTAGAGAAATGTTCTGGTTTCCATTCATTTATCAGCTCCATACTATTTTCTTGTTACTAAATTACCCACTATATGCTGAGAAGAGGACTGACCTAGACCTGGGTGATAAGTATGAGGCTCTCTAGAGATCAGCACCTGATATAAAGCACACCATCCCACAGACGGATAGGGCTCTACCTATGGATTCTGCTTTGCTGGTACAGTAATCTTACCTAGCACAACTACAAAGGCTCTTGTCAGTTTGTGTGAAGGATGACAGGAGTATGGCTTCAGACTGTCGATTGGTTAGCTGCACCCTTAGATCGCAACACTCCACATACAGCCTTTTATAAACCATAAACGCTGCTCCTATTTGTCACTGATCACTCCCCTGCCGTACAAGCAACACCAACTAACATACATGAAGTCTACACCCTAACATGTATTCAATGACTGTTAAAATGAGGATTGTTATGTACCAGGCTCTCAAAGAGAAGCTGTGAAGGTTATTGTTAAATATTTTATCTGGGCGAGATTGAATGGAAAATCAAAGCTCTGATGACTGACAGCCGGATACTGCAGAACAGCACACGAAAATAAAGGTTTAAGCAGAAATGCAACCAATGAGGAAATCACAGCTCTAGGGCCTGCACAGTCTACTCGGGTCATGCTCACGATAAGGTGTTATGCACTCACACCCTGGTAAGCCATGTCTCTCTGAGACATAATATCAGAACTGCAAATACAATGACTATTTGGGGACTACAGTAGCGCAATGTATTGCAGAGAATTTGGGGTGCAAAAGTATCTTAGTAAACTGCTAAAAGCAAGCTATCTGTCCCTAAATGTTCATACTAATTAAGATAGTTCCAATCAATTACGTAAGTATAGGAAAATGTGACCATATTTATGTGCATATAGTCTGTCTCTAGAGTCAACTCAAAAACAGTATTTGCACCAGGAATATATTATATTGTGGATATTTACGTTCCATGACCGTGTAGAGATGTAGTTTGACGGTGTTAGCAATACGTGCAAAGTCACTTTACCTTATTCATATACAATATAATGTAATGAAGTGTCATATAGACAAGTGATAAGTGTCTTGACAGCTATTAGTAAATGTGAAAGTCACATGTTCTGTATAAAGTGTAATTAAATATAGATTAAACACAAATGTCTATGGCTTTCCTGCAGTGGTCCAAATGGAAGTGTAATGCAAATAGACGTCTAATACAACGCTAATGACTGAATTTCTAATGAATTAGCTGGAGAGGCCGATAATAAACATCTTGCTGGTGTATTGTTGGATCCCCAGGAGATACACCTCCTAAAATGCATATCTGCAGATGCATCCACGTCTAATTGTGTGGCAATTACATGAACATGTACATAGCCTACAGTTTCCCCAGCACCATCACACCTGTCCAACAAGACACAAGTTACTGTACGTATCTTTTCTCCCCCAAACAAAGCTTCCAGACAGTGGCACATTTGTTTTATCCAGAGAGGGCGATTAGTTACAATTATAGCCAGGATTATGATGTAGGAAAAATTTTGATGACAGAAAACAGTACTGTACCTTGATATTGCGAGAAAATATAATCAGAGAACACGATCAATGTTATGTGGGGAATTTCTACAGTTCCATTACCCAGGTGTCCGGCCAGCGGAATTCTTTTGTGCTAGAAATGAAATGACTCATTTTATCGAGTAATAACAGAACTAGCTGCTCCGGTAATTAACAGACCCTATCTCCGTTCCAAGGCATTGCGCCGAGCAAGCAATTTGTATTTACAGAGCACTCCTGCCAGTCGGAAAGCTTATTCTTGCTGATTTCATACACTCCTGGGCTGATTGGTGATGAGGAACCGTGAATTTTAAAATGAACCTCTCCATCTCATGCGGCCCCATATTTTACAATCATTTCTTTCAGAAATTTTATTTTATTTTTTAGTGCAGAAAATTCTCAGGGACAGAAGCATGTCCATTTAACCCCTGTCATCCCTGATACAGAAGACACGCCATTCCCCTGCATTTTGGTTATAAGTCAAGTTTCAGCCTTAGCCTAGAGTATCACTAAACGTGAAACGCCACTAATGTTGCATTAAAGAGCTACTGATAACATCTACAAATATATATTTAAAAGATTCAGGAAATAATCTGAATGGAAGATATATGAGATAAAGCTGCGATCGTGGGGGAATATTTTTCAGCCTCATAGTAAATGTAACAAACGTCTAACGTGTTGTCAAGGTATGGAAACTTTTCATATACTGAATATGTGTATGTGACTGCAAACAATATACTGGTGTAGGTCCTGAGTTCATTAAGGAAATAACATCCCATCTATTCTTGGGGTCATTTATGTTTTCTACATGGAGGTTCAGATTTTCGGGAGTTTGAGGGCAGCAATGATTGTTGGGACTTCTTTGTCAGGAGCTTCAGTGATAGTTCACAAGAACCAGTGGTTAAATGGAGCTCTGGGAGAAAGACCACAACAGCAGTAACCACAGACAATAAGGCAAACTCCTGCAAAATTGGTTGAACATGCAGACCAAACCAACAAGCAACTTTCACTGAGGCTAATTTTTTTTGTTATCTGTAGTACCCTTAAAGTTAGATGTACTCATTGGTACTGTATTGCCCACAGGACTAATGCATGGCTCTATAGGTGCTTATTAATCTGGTTGGAGAAGAGACAACAGAGGAGAAGGCAAAGTAAAAAAAAACGGATCAGAAATCAGAAAAGGTCAAACAAAGTAAGAGTCATTGTTGGAGTCATGCACTCAAGTCAAAGGTTTAAGGAGAGTTAGTCCACAGGATAACAATAGAATTCCAAGCACTTGGTGAGAGTAACTTAAGCTATAAGAAGCAATGAGTATATGTGAGAGCAACCATTTATCTCTGGTGTGAACTGACTTGATTTGGGTGGACTAATAAGGGCAGGATTAAATTAAGATGAGTTGCTTATATTTTGGAGAACATTTTAAGTTCTGTGTTTTTAGTAACAAAATAAGTCTATACCCATGTCAGACTCTTGGATGTACAGGAACCACTAACGGGTATTTATGCTACTGAGCAGGGAGGTGCGAAGTCTAACATACCCCTGGTGTTCACCAGGGACCCCCGCAAGAAGGTTTAGGCTTGGCTGCAAGGGGTACGCAGGTCACGGTCCTCCAAGACAGTTACCAGTGTAGTGATAGAGAGAAGGCAGGACGGTCCGGGTCAAGCCAATCAGGAGGACACAGTACCGAAGGGAGATCCAAAGAAAGGTCACAAAGAGCAGACGAGAATAGCGCAATCCAAAAGAATGGTCGGGAAGCTGAGGTCACAATAGGAAGTAGTAATAGGCACAATCCAGAAGAGTAGTTGAGGGAAGCCGGGTCAAACTAAAGAAGTAATGACATACAATATAATTCTGGGGACAGGAGACCTGATGCTCTGGCACCCTAATGGTGCCAAAGCAGAGCTTAAATAGAGGCAGAAGGAGTGTGATTGGGAAAAAGAGTGGGCGGTCAGGCGCTGACCACCAAACACAAATGCGTCCTGTTGCCTAGCTGCGGGACGCACTACTGCGAGGACGGCCAAGTGATGCTGCATATCTGTTGCTTAGCAACAGAACGCCCCCGGCCAGAACCAGGCGGCCGTCCACATAAGAACAGCGGGGGTCAGCAGTATCCAGGTTAGAGATTTCTCTAGCAGTTTTTTTTACCTTTGTTAGACACCAGACTGATAAATGTACCTCTAAGAGTGGCCTTATGAGCTTCCCACCAGGGCAAAACCAATGTATCATCTGGGAGTTAAACTCACAAAAGCTTTCAGTGGTTGTACCAATTTCTTGGGTTATAGAGGGGTTGAGGAAAAGGGACTCATCTATGCGCCAGCAGAGTTGTTGAGAAACTTTACATTTTAGGCTGGAGTACAGACCTGTGAGGTATCTTTCTTGAAGAAAGGCAGGATGAACATTTTCTCTCCTAAAAGCGCTCATCATCATTGTGCATTTCCTTGGGGAATTAAGGCTGTTAACATTGATATAAAGTATTTGTAGTGCCATTAATAAATAATTTATTAGAACATTTATAATGTATAGCAGGTACCATTTGGGCAGAGTGTATTTTCACCCAGATTCAAATTCAAATGTATCTTGAGAGCCACTTTGATTTGAATATGGTCGGAACTTCGCTCAAGTTCCGAGCCCCTTTTGATATGAATCAGGCCCATAACGCTATGATTGATGGCTCCAAAGTAAATATATTTGTTTTATTACATTTTCTAGTATAATTTGAAGTGCCAATGTGCTCTTTTCCGGGTTCAACAGTACTCGGAAGATCGCTGATATTCCTGCGCACCTCTATGGGGTGAGAGGAAAAATTAGCGAAAATACATTGTCTTCACGACCACTCAGGAAACACTTCACTGTACATCATTGAAAACTGAATTACACTTTAAGGGGCAGATTCAATTGGGGGCGCGTTACTGTAAAAAGTATAGCGGCCTGCGCATGATTACAGTTAATATGGTAATAGTGCACTTATTTACTGTTATTACGGTAATTACAACGCCGGCTTTTTGCTCGCAGAAATACGGGTTAAATTTACCGTAATAATCATAATACATTTATCACTGCGCTATTCTGGGGGAATTTAATTTCCCCCTAATACTGTGAAATAATTTTATTAATTAACAATGATCATCCACATGTTAGTAGTCCAAACATATTATACCATTTGAATATTGTTATTGAGATGCTATACACTTCCTTTTCTCTCCTTTTTTTGTTCATTCAGTTTTAATTTTTAGTGGAGAATGAAACAAACTTGTAATTTTCAACATGGTAACATGCATTTCTTATCAGTTCACAGTAAATGGACATTTCACTACATTCAGATGCAGGGCTTTATTCAACTCCGGATTAAATCATCCAAATTGAGGGGTATAACTCAATTTGACAGAATCTGCACTTACAACCCAGAGAGGCGAGGTGCTATTTCACTTTTATACAGTATGATTCTTATCCCTGGGTCCCAATTCACTGAGCCATTTGAATTAGTTTGGTAACATGACTTAGGACTTTCCTTAGATAAGGGGCAAAGGTCACTTATTTGTAAATGACTACCCAAATCATTGGCTGAGTCGGATACATGTGGCCAGCTATCCGATCAATAAATAGTGCCCCACTATATGTAATTTATTCATCTCTGATAAAACCACAAATCACAATAAAGTAGGTGGAGAAACGCGTCGGTGGACATTGACGTGCTAACAGAGAGAATACTGTCCGTGCATCCCCGGGGTTTACTCCACACTGACGTGAGTAAATACACAGGTTTCCAGATTAAAGGAACGGCGACTTGTATGATATGTATGGGACTTATATAATCAGTATTGCAGTGTATTGTGCTATGGTTTTGTTCCCCTACCAAGGAGGGTTCTTCTTACAGCTAAAGTACATTCTGGGATTGTTTCTATTGTTCATTGATGAACTTATAAACTGTTTAACACTTTGAATACCATCCAGCCACTATTTTACGGTGTTAAATCTTCATTTAACACCGTGATCAAAGAATATGACATAGTATGTACCCTCAAATATCTAACTTGAGTTGGAGGTACTGTGGACATATTAGAACATATTTACACATTTGGTGGGAATGCCCAGCAATGTTTCAATTTTAGAAATCCACAACTCAATGCTTCACTGTTGGCTGCAGACACTCATTATAGTACTGCTCACCATCCCTTCGGCGAACAAACTGCTTTCTGTTAAAGCCAAATATTTCACATTTTGACTCATCAGTCCAGAGCACCTGCTGCCATTTTTCTGCACCCCAGTTCCTATGTTATCGTGCATAGTTGAGTTGTTTGGCCCTGTTTCCACGTCAAAGGTTGGCTTTATGGAAGCAATTCTTTCATGAAGACCACTTCTGGCCAGACTTCTCCGAACAGTAGATGGGTGTACCTGGGTCCCACTGTTTTTTTTCAGTGCAATAATGATTGTCTACAGGCAACAGTTAAGCATGGTGAAGGTTCCTTGCAAGTTTGGAGCTGCATTTCAGCAAATGGAGTCAGGGATTTGGTCAGGATTAATGGTGTCCTCAATGCTGAGAAACACAGGCAGGTACTTATCCATCATGTAATACCATCAGGGAGACGTCTGGTTAGCTCCAAATTTATTCTGCAGCAGGACAAGGACCCCAAACATACAGCCAATGTCATTAAGAACTATCTTCAGTGTAAAGAAGAACAAGGAGTCCTGGAAGTGATGATACGGCCCCTACAGAGCCCTGATCTCAACATCGAGTCTGTCTGGGATTACATGAAGAGACAGAAGGATTTGAGCAAGCCTACATCCACAGAAGATCTGTGGTTAGTTCTGGTAAGTAGATATTTGGAACAACCTCCCTGCCGAGTTCCTTCAAAAACTGAGTGCAAGTGTACCTAGAAGAGTTGATGCATTAATGCTGTTTTGAAGGCAAAAGGTGGTTACACCAAATATTGATTTGATTTAGATTTCTCTTTTGTTCATTCACTTTGCATTTTGTTAATTGATAAAAAATAAACTATTAACACTTCTATTCTTGAAAGCATTCTTACTTTGCAGCATTTTTTCCACACCTGCCTAAAACTTTTGCACAGTATAGCATATATTAATATTATTCAACAGCATAAATGTTTGTACAAAGAAAGTTGCAAAAAGGTTATAATCTTCATGTCCATACAACACTGGGGCTCACATTCATATATTTGTGTAACGTTGTTACAAAGAATATATGATGAATTGAATGACCAAAAAAAGGTATTGTGCTGTTCTAAATAAAAAGATTAAAAAACACCCATAGAAATACATACTAGGGCAAAAACACTAAAATAAAAATAAAAAATATTATAAATCACCATGCGTCAAACATCTATGTTGTAATTTGTCAAATGGGATATACATACACAAGATTAAAAACTGTATTGTTACCATAAATTAAGAACTGACAGAACTGTTGGGCAATAATTGAAAAAAAAAATTGCATACTCAATACAGGATGGGATTAAGCAATTCAGTTTAAGTGTTTGTTTTACCTCTCCAGGGAGACCTTCCACTTGCTCTTGAACTATAGGTACTTTAAAAATCAAACTGATTACAGTTTTTCATAAATACAGTTGCAATATTTTTTCAAGCATATATTCCCATTGTCTATTTTGTTTTTCTCAAACCACTTAAATGCATTTCCACAATGTTTAAACAATTTCCAGGCTAGTGTAAGATAGGGCTTTACCATTTTGTGATTCTCATTTCACACAATCACAATTTAAGGAGTATTTCTCTCTCCCCAAGAAAACAAGGTGCACACGTTTCTGAAGTCTCAATTCATTCAGACATTTAATATAGTTTGTTCCTTATTGAACTCCTCAATTCACACTATACCAGTATCTTGTTTGTACTACTAAAGCAAAGGGTCGGAACATAGCATTGTTGGATACCGTTGTAACAATTGCCGTATGATCAGAATAGCAGAACAGGAGCCGTGGGAGGGTAACTAAAGCTCGAGACTACAGCTCAATTCATACAGCATATTATTATATATTACAAACAAATTGGAATTGCTTATTATATTAGTCATATTGCCTAAATGAAAGGAAGAAAATGTAATCTTAATAACCACAGTTGCAGGAAACGTTTCATCACGTTGGATTTTTTTGAAGTTCGGCACCGTAGAGAGTCTGGCAGCAAGGGAAGACATTTAAGGCAGTGTCTTTAAACCTTTTCCCTAAATATTTAGTTTCACTGTTTTCAAATGCACACTATAAGCATAGGCAAACCGAGGTGGGATTTCCTAGTGCCTGGAAACCCCCCTTCCAAGCACTGTATACTTGAGGTGGCTGGACCCTGCTCCCACTTCACACAGCTCTGCTTGAAAAGGGAGAGCCTACCTACAAGTAGTGCACGCAGCATTGCCCATGTATATTATAGAGATAGGAAGAGTTGGAGAGCAGCCAAGCGCTGTCTAAAATTATAGCCACGCCCCCATGCATGCTGGCCATGCCCACTGGTGGTGTGGTGTAGAAACCCCCCTCTACAAATCCTGCGTTTGCCCCTGATAAGATTAGCATATTAAGACAGCCATGAGCCTATTCAGATAATTGTAGTAGGCAAAAAGACAATGTCCAATGTCAACCATACAAAATGCTGTAGAGTGTTGGCTGGGCTGTACGAAGTGGTCCATCAACCTCTGAAGGGCAGCTGGTCATCCAAGCCAAGACAGCATAGTTGTAAACTGAAAAAAGGGCAAAGAATGTGGCAGAGGCAGTCATGGGTTTTGAGGGTTACCGTAGCTGAATCTGCCTATATCGTTTTGGGAGAACAAGAGTGGCTCTGCCAAGTTTATCACCAATCTTATCCAAAAGCTCATCCATGCTTGTTAAGGGATAAGCATTAAAGTGAGATATTGTATTGTTCTTTTGAAAGTCAAAGCAGAACCTCATGCTCCAATTACTTGCTACCATAGCTTTTCCTCAATTTCTTTCTTTTTTTTTTTTTTCTACATCAAGGCAACCTGGAGTGAACCAACACCCCTGGAGGAATGTGAACTTCATGTTTCACAATACATGTTCTAACAGGCACATTTAGGAAAACATCCTTTAAAGTGTTGGGTTCAACATGTTTACAGTGAAAATGTTCACATTCAGAATGTTGACACCATAATGTTGACAGTCAGAATGTCGACACAATTAAAAGCTTGACTTTCAGAACGTTGACATGTTCATTAGGTCGACAGGGTCAAAACGTTAACAGGCAATATAGCAAAAAAAAAGAAGGAAATAAATATTAAAAAAAAGTTAAAAAAACAAGCACTAGGACTTCCTGCTTGGTAAAAAAAAACAAAATTGCACCAAGCAGGAAGGTCCCTGGATGTATTTTGTTTTTTTGTTTTGCCAAGCAGGAAGTCTCAGGATGTATTTTGGTTTATTTTTTGGACAAGGATGGATAATTGAATGTATTACAGATGAAGGGTCTGGATGTAGGTGAATACTACATAGGGTGTTTTTATTCATTTTAAATAAAGTAATGTTTTAAACTGGTGTTTGTGTTTTATTTACATTTCCTTGGTGCCCTGGGCCCTTGTCCTTTTGGATTTGACTCTCTCTACATTATACAGACCGTGTTAGCCAAGAGTCTCCAGTAACAGTGGTCATTGCTTTCTGCAGGCTTCCTTGTATATACTTGTCAGTATATCCAAGCCTAAGTATGGAGGCTGCATAGTCTAATGTCCTGACTACCGTCTCCCAGCAAATCACAGCCCTTACACAACTTTATGATTAAGTGTAACCCTTCAGACTGCAGTTCCACAACTTGCTGTATCTAGCTCTGCTGTACCTAATGTTTCTACAAACACTTCACCAGCACATATTCAACTGCTGCCTCTTGCATTGCTGCTCCACAACCTAAGTTGTCTGACTTGAGGACGTTTCTGTGGATCACGGTGCATTCATTTGCAGTTGTAAGTTATTATTTTCCCTTAAGCCCAGGCCATATCCCACCAAACAAATTAATGTTGGGGTTAATGTCTCTTTTCCTAAAGATGAGCCCCTGGCACAGGGCCATGTGGAACAAGGAAGTCCCCTCTTGCAATACTTAAATGCATTTGTAGATGCCTTAGCTCCATTGTATGATGAAGCAAGATTTTTTTTGGCTGGCCCCACCACACACACACCCCCACCCACCCACCCACCCCCCCTTTTCCAGGCTCCTCTGGGAATTGGTGTATGTAAATGTCCGCCTGCCTCTCCGCCATCTCCTCCTGGATGTCCTCTAGATTCCTCAAACTTAATCTCACTAAAACCGAACTTATTGTCTTTCCCCCCATTCAATCCCTTTCCCCTTCTGACCTTTCTATCACCGTTCTCAACTCCTCTATTTCCCCTGCTTCTCAACTTCGCTGCCTCGGCGTCACCCTGGACTCCTCTCTCTCCTATGCCCCTCATATCCTCTCTCTCGCTAAATCCTGCCGATTCCAGCTGCGCAACATCGCACGCATTCGGCCCTTCCTCTCCCAAGATGCCACTAGAGCTCTTGTCCACTCCCTTATTATCTCCCGCTTGGACTACTGTAACCTCCTCCTTACTGGCCTCCCCCGCTCTCATCTCGCTCCCCTTCGCTCCGTACTCAATGCTGCCGCTCGGCTCATTTTCCTTTCTTGCCGCTCCTCTTCTATCTCCCCCCCTCTACCAATCCCTCCACTGGCTCCCCATCCCCTACAGAATCGTGTTCAAGCTCCACACTCTTACTTTCAAGGCCCTCTCCAACTTCACTGCTCCCTACAACTCCAACCTTATCTCCATTCACGCTCCATCCCACCCTCTGCGTTCGGCTAACGACCGCCGCCTCTCCTCCCCCCTGGTTACATCCTCCCATGCTCGCATCCAAGACTTCTCCCGCGCTGCCCCCCTCCACTGGAACCAGCTCCCCCGCTCCATCAGAACTTCCCCCAACTTGTCCAGCTTCAAACGGGCCTTAAAAACCCACCTTCTCCTTAAAGCCCTCCAGTCCCCCACCTAATTGTCCTCCTCCCAGTCTCCGCCTACCCCCCTCCCACTCCTGCCCTCCGTCCTGTCCCCCTCTTACCTCCCTCCTTTTCTTTCTCCTTTCCCCCCTCTCCGTCTCAGCCTCCGTTCTCCCCATTCCATCCTCCTACCTTTGCGTCTCTGTCCATCCTACCCTCCCCTTAGATTGTACGCTCCTTCGAGCAGGGCCTCCTTTCCCTCTGTTCTCCACCACCTTAACTCTGCTCTCCAGCTCCTTGTCTCTTCCGTGAGGTCCTCCTGCCCTTCTACCCCGCTGGGGGCTCTCACCTCTCATCTAGCTGTACATTGAGCTTCTGAGTTACTGTGCTTTTTGTTAACTGTACCGTGCTGTCTCACCCTGTATCGTGTTTCTGTCTGTCCCTGTACAGAGCTACGGATACCTAGTGGCGCCCTATAAATAAAAATTAATAATAATAATAATAAATAGCTGGGTGTAAGATTTCCTCTCACCTCTCTTCAGAACAGCGCCTCTACCAAAGTCTTGGCACGTAGCTTCCCTTCTGGGGGGTGTCCGGGACCATGAACACCATGGGGAGACATAGGGGACCCTTTGACTATCACTATAATTATGACCACAAACATAAAAATACTTTAGCGGGTCACAAGAATGGTATAGAAGGCATCTCAGCATATTTATTGGGTAAAGATTTGGGCAACAAACACTTAACATACAATATGCAATATTAAAGGCAATGATTTCTTGAATATTAGAAATCCAACAGTTTTCTTAAGTTTATATTACATTTCACTAACAAGAACATAGCTGGAAAGTGATATTTTCTACCTGCAGCTGTACTTCCCTTGACAATTTAACTCTTTAGACATGTTATGCAATAATTTTATTATTATTATTTTACACCATTTATTGTACCGCACCAAACCCTTTAAACATGTAAATGCACAATAATTATGTTAGCTCTCTTGTTGGTGCGTTCTGGTGACCTTTGACCCTTCACAGTCTATGTATATGCCTAAACTCTCATTCTATGCAGAGAAGTAACTTGAATAAATTACTGGACTCCTGAATAAATGTAGCTACAGATTTCCATAGCAAATAGCACAACTTTCTCTGTAATCTCAAAATGGTGGCTCCTCGTGGGCTGAACTGTATTCACACCAAAATGGTGGGTAGCGAGCTCAATTATCTCTGTTCAGCAGCTTTATTTATTATATTCTGAAACCCAAAATTTCTAACAGCAGTAGTAAGTTGTTAGTGTAGCAAACATCTATATTACTTGACGCAGGTCAAACTCGGTCACTCAAATTCATCCTCTCTAACTAAGCTCTATTGCCCTTGCAAAAATTATCTCAGTCCAGCATTAGCAAAAGGGCATAACACAAATCCACATCTTCAGGACTCCCTACAATATCCCTAAATCCTTCACTCTAAAAGTAGTATCTCAGTCCACCAGCAAATAAGTAATACAACTAGATATACTTATCCGGAATTCTTCCACTCCAACATTCCTTCTCTGAGCTCTTCTTCAATGTCTGTTGCAGATTATTTCCACTGTGTCCCAAACTGCATTGTCTGGTTCCTGTTCTCTCTCTCCTCACTGTGTCTCTCTCTCACAACTTTCTCTCTCTGCTTCAACTCTGTTCTCTCTCTCTTTTTACAAACTCCCTCTGCTTCTCTGTCACCACACACCTCTACCAGATCTCTCCTCACAGACTCTGACTTCGCCCCCCTGTTTTGGTGCCTTTTTCTCTCTCATTGAGCAGGCATATACACTGGGCTGGCACAACTTCTCCTCTGGCATGTCCTTACCAACAGTAGAGCTTGCTGGAGGACGTAGCTTTTCTCCTACACTTTCGTATGCATCGGTGCACAGTGTGTATAGACACATGATAATCCATTCAATTTAGAATATCATTAATTTAAAATTTTTGCAAACAACATAAATACTCCAAGCCCCCCATTGTGTCATATAGAGAAAAACTGTGCAATTGTTACCCTCATCTCTCTCTCTCATGGTCCCCTCCTTACCTCTCCCATTTCCCCCCCTCCATAGTTCTCATTACAGCCAACTCCATACTGTTCTCATAGCATCCTCCTCCCTATAGTTCTCATTACAGCCCACCCTACAGTTCTCATTGCAGCCCCCGCCCTATAGTTCTCATTACAGCCCACCCATCAGTTCTCATTGCAGCCCCCTCCCTATAGTTCTCATTGCAGCCCCCTCCCTATAGTTCTCATTACAGCCCACCCTTCAGTTCTCATTGCAGCCCCCTCCCTATAGTTCTTATTCCAGTCTCATCCCTATAGTTCTCATTACAGCCCCACCCTACAGTTCTCATTGCAGCCCCCTTCCTATAGTTCTCATTCCAGTCTCCTCCCTATAGTTCTTATTACAGCCCACCCTTCAGTTCTCATTCGTCTCATCCCTATAGTTCTCATTACAGCCCACCCTACAGTTCTCATTACAGCCTACCCTACAGTTCTCATTGCAGGCTCCTCCCTTTAGTTCTTATTCCAGTCTCATCCCTATAGTTCTCATTACAGCCCACCCTTCAGTTCTCATTGCAGGCTCCTCCCTTTAGTTCTTATTCCAGTCTCATCCCTATAGTTCTCATTACAGCCCCACCCTACAGTTCATTGCAGGCTCCTCCCTTTAGTTCTCATTCCAGTCTCCTCCCTATAGTTCTCATTGCAGCCCCCTCCCTATAGTTCTCATTGCAGGCTCCTCCCTTTAGTTCTCATTCCAGTCTCCTCCCTATAGTTCTCATTGCAGCCCCCTCCCTACACTTCTCATTCCAGCCCCCTCCCTACACTTCTCATTGCAGCCCCCTCCCTACACTTCTCATTCCAGCCCCCTCCCTACACTTCTCATTACAGCCCCCTCCCTACACTTCTCATTCCAGCCCCCTACTTACCTTAGAGATGTGTGAACTTTGATAAAATCTTCCACAAAACATTTGCCTCCTTCCACGTGTGGTCAGCACATTTTGCACATTTCCCTGACAGAATTTGACATTAAATGTTCCCAGTTGCTACAACCACACCACACGCCAGAATTGTTTGTCATCATCCTTGTTGTATCCAAAGACTACAAATTTAGAAAAATGCTAATGTGTGGTCTATTTACAAATACAGTGTGAAATTGCATTCACAGGAATTGCAAAACCAAAGTCCATTATTGTACGGCCGGAACTCTGAAATGCTTTGCTCTGCCATGAAACTTGTTTCATGTAAGATATAACCACAGTTCACTCAACTTTACTCATTGTACAGAACAACACTTCCAGCCCTTTTGTAGGGAGCTGTCCCAGTGCTGAATTACCAGCAGATACAAGAATAACACTATCATTCGTTACTATGAGCACTGCATAGTGCTTTAAATGCAAAACAACATTTTACAGACAGACACAGAACAGAAAATCCATGCAGTAAAACTTGCAATGTGCTGAACTGAACATCATGTATATCTTAATAGAAAATACAGACAAGGGACGCCTGTGGGCAACATCTCAATGTCAGCATTTGGTGGGATTCATTGAGTCTTCCTTTAACGACTGCAAAGTAATATGTGTATTGCATATTACAGATGGCACATTCTACAATATACAGTTTCCAGAATAAGGAAACATATTATACAGGAATGTGCATTATTATACAGTATGCAAGTCTGGAATACCCCATTGTCTAGTGCACCTGCCAGCAGACTTCTCCCTTTTCATCTCCTCAGCCTCCCCCATTATTAGAGGGAGGGGCAAGGCTGGTGTAATGTGCATTAGTGGGCTGGGAAACCATACAAAGAGTGACAGAGAAATAACATTTCTCCGCTTAGTAGCAGAAAGGACGCTCTCTCCCCCCCCTTCTACATTGTGTGTTCTGAGATCACTGAGAGCAGACCACCCATTCCTGTGCCACAGAGACACAACATCCTGAACAGTAAAGCCTGTAGCTGCTCCTCTGCAAACAGAGAAGAGACTGTCGCAGCCAGGGAGACAACTGGGGACCCCCAAGGTCCTGCTCCAACACAGCCCCCTACTCTGCTGTGCTCCTGATAGCTATCCCACCCTCCCATGCGCTTATGTAGACTGCTGCTTAGAGGCGGAAGAAGACCAAGGAAGTTTGTCCTGCGTCTCCTGTATACACAGGTAAGAGGTGTGTGGGATGCTTGTATATAATATGTAGAAGGGGATGACATAGACTCCTGACTTCATAGAGTTCCTCATAACATTACATCCTTAAATTCAGAATGGGATGGGGGATTCTATACGAACAAAATGAAAATGACCTTGTGTATGATGTGTTTAGAAGACAACATAAACAGGGAGTTTTTATTTTCAACCTTTTTATCAGGATTACAAAACAAGTGTCTTAGTGTCCCATAGACATATAGCCATGTACTACATCAGTCACAGGCTGATCTATACAGCACTGTACCTCTCTGTAAGCCCAGCATGAGAGCTTACCACTAGGTATGGGGTAGAAGTTTCCTAGAACGAAGGGGTGGACAGTGTTTGGCTTATTGGGAGCCTGTGTAGGGGGGCAGGGACCACACGTTCCCAGTCACTGACCTGTACTTTGTAGCAGGGTTCGATCCATCATCATCCAGACACCACTCAGACACAGCTGTTAACACTTTCCCTGCCTTGGTTGCTAAGCATGACGTTTGTCTTTAGTCGTGAGCCTATTTGTAAAAAATAAAATTGCTCAATGATTTCCTCTGCCCCTTGTTTCCTGTGACAGAGAACTGTGTGTGGAATCTTTGCTAAGGGTCACTTAAAACAAAAGAATTGTCTGAAACCTGACTTTGAATAGTCTAGTGGGCATTTTGGGAAACTGGTATTAGTGTCATATGCAAAGACGATATCTCCGGCATAGCCATCTGCATGCCCCTGATCTGAGCTCCCTAAACACATTCCCTAACTCTGCGCACGCAGAGGCTGGCAGGCGATTTTATGGCCATAGCAGTCTTCCATTTTGTAGAACCCCAACTTTCAGAGTTGTTTAGGGCAGTCAATGCTGCACCCGCTGTGTTGGCAATAGGCATTAAAGAATGCCCCGGCAGAGGGCATACTGGGATTTGTAGTTCCACGTCAGCTGGGTAGCCACATATTGCCCTTGTCTGCTTTGGAGCCAGGCAGTGCTGACTGTGCAAACAAACAATGGAATTCTCTGTTGATTCCAATCTGTAGGTGTAATTATCTGCATAACACAATCAGTGGTGTCCAGTATGAAGGATAATGAGATATAAATGCAGTTTGGATTCTTCCCATCTAGTTCTGTTTGTGCCAGTTTTATCCAACACTGGATAAAACTGGCACAAAACCCCAATTACTTACTGCCTCCCACTCCCCCAGTGCCTCCACTTTATTCCGATCCTAGAATGCGAGTGTAAGTTTGGTGATTGCATCTGAGTTCTCCTTTATATAATGTCAACTATTTTTAGTTGTTCTGGAAATGTTTGCTTAGTTTTGTAAATGACAATGTGTATATTTATGAGAGATGCTCACAGACCCCCGTGAAGTGGTTTTGGTTTTTGCTTTGGATCTGGATTAGCTTCGTGTTTTGGTTTTGGTTTTGGCAAAACCGCCCTCGTGTGTTTTGGTTTTGGATTTGGATTTTTTAGAAAAAATACTAAAATATGCTAAAATCACATAATTTTGCTCTTTTTTTGTTCCTACATTATTATTAACCTCAATAACACTAATTTCAAGTCATTTGCAGTCACCTTTGACCACCTCACAGGTCACAATATTATTTTCATACACTTTCAAACAAATACTGCAGCGACCTGGCTGGATGGTAAGCGACAGAGCAATGACACCAACACACGGCAGTTCCTAGCACATCTAGGACACATTGGCACACAGCAGTGGCAGAAAAGAAAAATGGGGGTCTGCCCTCCCTCCCACACCCCCGCTATGTTGGTTCTTAAAAAGGAATCCAAAAATCACGAGATTTGACGATGTCACGATGACGTTTTGCCTCGTAGGTAAAAGGTACTGAGCTGGCTCGGTACTCGGATCTGCTAAGTTTGGGTACACTCTGTTCTCGGGAAACCGAGCCTGAGCATCTCTAATATTTATCTATCTTTAAGGACTGAGACTTCTCCCCAGAATATCAGGACTGACCATTTTTCTAATCCTAACTGCCCCTTGTTGTCAATATTAGGTGTAGTGTAGTGATGGTGTTCACAGCAATCTGCAATAATTAGGAGGAAGAAATCTAGTGAACAATTCAATAAATGCTAAATGGAATTTAAATATAGTGAATATATATATATAGATTTATCAGAAATCAGACTAAAATAGGAAAGCAGAGACCTGAATATAATAAAGTTGTATGGGGATGGTATGGTGTATATGCATGGAGGGGAATGTAGGAATTGTCTGTAGCCGAGGAGATTATAAACATTTATAAACAATTTCTGGGGGAAAGTACAGGCCTGAGGTATAACAGCTTTGGGTACACTGTATAGCCTCTGGGTAGAGATGGCATCAACTCAATAATTCTATTCATATATCGAAATTGTTTCCTGGATAATTTCTAAGAGCTTTTAGGGAAATATGATTGTCTGATTTAACCCATACTTGCCAACTCTCCCTGAATGGCAGGGAGACTCCCTGCAATAGGGGTGATCTCCCTCACTCCCTGAAGAGTCTGGCATTCTCCCTGATGCTGAGCCAGTACAAGACGCGGTTGGCTTCGCCATCTGTGGCATGATGACACAGTTCAGAAATTGTGTCCTATGTCCATGTATTGATGCCTATAGAGGTGGCCATTTTCATGGAGACCAAGATTTAATCAAAGACTGACAGGTAAGACAACATGACTTCAGTAATGGAGACAGAAGTGTAAAAGACACTTTAGTCTCTAGAGATTCATTAGCTGATTTTCTTTAAGGCATAGTTGCCTACTCTCCTGGAATGTCCAGGAGACTCCCATAATCTGGGAGACCTACCGGGATTTCGGGAGAGCAGGGCAACCTCCCGGTTCTCGCCCCCCACAATAGATAAGTGGTGGGGGGGCTTAATGTCGCAAATATTGCGTCATCGTAGCGCCGCCCCCTCGCTGTAATTGGCCAAAATTGTGACAATCGTTTAGGGGGCATGGACAAAATGATGCGATTCATCAAGCCCCGCCCCCGCACACCTACCTCCCCCGGGATCTTCCTGAAGCCAACGAGGAAACGTTGGCAAGTATGATTTAACCAGAGCTAAGCAAAGGGCAGATAGGTCTTGTGTTGAAATTCTAGAGCTCCTCAACTATGGAACTATGGAGATTTGTGATTCTGTCTTCCAGAAAATGTTACACGACACAGATGCTTTGGAGCAGAGAAAGGTCACAGGGTTTGTCACAAAAGATTTTCTAACACAGTGATTTCAGTTTGGAATGATCTCGTGGCAATATAAGGTCTTATGGATGTTAAGCAGAGGGAAATTACTGGTGATCTGCATGAGAATTAATCAGATGTCATTTATACACTCGCTTAGTGCTGTATAACATTCTCTCCACACTGATTACAGTAACCTCTAAGCTGACCTGAGGACAAGCCTTACCTCCTCATCAGACAGAGAGCAGAGCGGAGAGAGTAGCTAAGCTTTTAACAGGAGTAAGTGGCCTCTTCCCTATAACATGTGGGAGAGTCAAACTCTCTCTGAAGACCAGGGCAGACTGGTCAGGCAAGATTTATCCCATGTTACTGGTCATTGTAAGAGTGAAAGTTACCAGGTATGAAAACAGATATAATCATGCCTATTTCCTTTTAGCAGCTTAAATCTTCCAGTTCTACTTTT
Source organism: Mixophyes fleayi (assembly GCF_038048845.1). Taxonomy (NCBI): domain Eukaryota; kingdom Metazoa; phylum Chordata; class Amphibia; order Anura; family Limnodynastidae; genus Mixophyes; species Mixophyes fleayi. The sequence goes on along the minus strand of NC_134407.1, from coordinate 200,617,045 downwards.
TAAGCAAAAATAAATCAAAGTTTTAAAACCAAAAATATAATTTCTATATATTAAAAACAGTAGTTTTAATTTAATTTAATAGAAAAGTTAAATTGAATCTGCTCTCTCTCCCCCACCGGAAAATAATATTAATTGTCTGGAGGTGGACAATTTCCCCATTCCTTACTAAAAACGTACAGCCTGAAAAAAATACTTTATTGCTGAATAAATTATTGTTCTCAGTTTTTCATTATGTACAGCTATATACTAATAGCATAAGTACTACTTTTATGAGTGACTTATTTCTATGATGCCATTGCTGTTCTAATTGGTTGCTTTCTGAGTTATTTCGCAAAACATGTGCCCGTTAAAGCATTACCATTGTCCGCTGGAAAATGTGACAGTTAGTGAACTCTCCCTGTGCACCTGCTGGGTGACCTGGAACTTGTGACCTGCTGAGTGGTCTGGAAACTGTGACAGTTATTTGCAGCCACATATATCTGTGCGTCTTGTGGGAACTATGCCCAGCAATGTAACTTTGATAGAAGTTATACAGAAGTTAAAAAAACAGAATTCTGACCCTAACTCTCTCATAAATTACTGCCCCATCTCCTAGCTCCCATGCCCCTCCAAGCTTCTCGAGAGAATTGCCTACACACGCCTCACACACTTTCTTACAGCAAACAACTTATTGGATCCTCTTCAGTCAGGCTTTCGCTCTCAACACTCCACAGAGACTGCGCTGACCAAAGTTGTCAATGATTTGATCACAGCAAAAAATAATAACCAATACTCTCTTCTAATTCTCCTGGATCTCTCTTCTGCATTTGACACTGTTGAACACTCTCTCCTCATACAAACGCTGCAATCCCTAGGTCTGAAGGCACTGTCCTATCCTGGTTCTCATCCTACCTATCTAATCGCTCTTTCAGTGTTAATTTCTCTGGATCCACCTCTGCTCTGCTTCCTTTATCAGTTGGAGTTCCACAAGGCTCAGTCCTAGGTCCTCTGCTATTCTCTATCTACACCACTTCTCTTGGAAAACTAATAAGCTCCTTTGGATTTCAGTATCATCTCTATGCGGATGATACACAAATTTATCTATCCTCTCCTGATCTTTCACCATCTGTGTTGTCTCGCGTTACTGACTGTCTTTCTGCCATTTCATCTTGGATGTCTTCTCGCCAACTCAAACTCAATCTTTCAAAAACTGAATTAATAATATTCCCACCCAAGAACAGAAGCTTCCTGCCTGACATTTCTATTTCTGTCGATAACATGACCATAAATCCCACCCCACAAGCTCGTTGCCTAGGTGTAATCCTTGATTCACAACTGTCGTTTATTCCCCACATCAACTCTATATCTAAATCATGTTACATACACCTAAAGAACATTTCCAGAATACGCACATATCTGACACAAGACACTGCAAAAACATTAATTCATGCACTCATCATCTCCCGCATCGACTATTGCAATTCCCTCCTTACTGGTCTTCCCAAAGTCAGACTTGAACCCCTACAATCTATTTTGCACGCAGCGGCTAGACTGATTTTCCTTACAAACCGTTATTCCTCTGCTGAGCCACTCTGTCAGTCTCTACATTGGTTGCCTGTATTTCAACGAATCCAATATAAAATTCTTCTACTAACATACAAGGCCATCAACAAAATTGCACAGACATACATTTCCTCACTTGTCTCGAAATATCTCCCTACTCGACACCTCCGTTCTGCACAAGATCTAAGTCTCTCCTCCACTCTCATCACATCCTCCCATTCTCAGTTACAGGATTTTTTCCGGGCTGCATCTACTTTGTGGAATTCCCTCCCTTGCACAGTAAGACTTTCCTCTAGTCTTCAAACCTTCAAGCGTTCACTGAAAACCCACCTCTTCAGACAAGGTTATGATATTCCTCAACCATCATCTTAATTTCCCTAGATTACCCTATTGCCACCCTCTACACTGCTAACGCAAGACAACAACCTTCTGACCAACATTGCAACACACACAGCCCACTCAATACTTTTACCTTTGCAGTCTGGCTGGTCCATTGTGCAATATGATGTAGCACATGCCCTTGTGTTTCTAACTCCCATTGTCCTATAGATTGTAAGCTTTCGAGCAGGGTTCTCTTACCTCTCTGTCTGCATGTATTACCCAGTATTGTCTTATTAATGTTTGTTAACAACTGTAAAGCGCTACGGAATTTGCTGGCGCTATATAAATAAATGATGATGATATATTGTAGTGTATAAAGAAATTCTTTAGTTCCTTTAATATAGTGACTGATAATATAGTTATTTGTTCATTTATCACTATACGCCTTTGTTAAAATGTCGATATGTAATGTACTGGTTTTAGAAAAGAGAAAACAAGGCATTTGTCTTGGGACACAGTTCCCGGGGGTTTGTAACATTCTACCAACTGTGCTTTATATTCTAAGTTGTATGTGCGTGTGTATATGTGTGTATATATCTGGCCCCACAGGCTTTAACTCTTGCCCTGTATCCTACATAGTAACAGGTGCTGCTATGCCGCATTTAAACTATTTGCGCTGCAGGAATTCCATTTCTACCTGGTTTTAAATATGACCTGGCCACAATTGTGTAATCTACATAATACCAGAATCTAAAAGTAAGATGGAGGTGCAGTTGCCTCTGTCCTGTTCAGGCCCAGGACTCTTGTTCTTATTACATCAGTGCATCGCTGTGTGAAAGTTGACCGATATAGCAAGCGACGAGGCATATGGGAGTTTTGCACGGCAGACAGTCAGTGGATGTGAAAAGACTATGTGTAGTCAAGCAATGCCTAGTAAGAATCATTCAAGCGCTTTGCTCTAGAAACCCATATGTTCCTGTATGTGTTAGCTGCTTGGCCTGGCATGAAACCCACTTTAATGATCAGACGTATAGAAAGCAAATTAATATGTAATGTACAAAGCACTTTTCTGTCTCTTGGGATGCCCTGGCTGTGAGCAGACCAGCCTAGCTGCTTTCTAGCATTGTCCAACAATAGAGACCTGTGTTTCCGCTGAGCAGAGGATCTTAAATAAGAAATAAATCCAAAAGGTTTAGCAAATAGGTGTGTGGACAGGTCAGTTTGCAGATAGAACCTTATTTTTCTGCTCGTCTAATGTAAAGTTTAATATCTGCTATATACAACAATGTAAATATTTCTCCCCAGGGGTGTGGGGGGAGATCCTGAAGGCTCGATGTCCTGTCTCTCAGGAGACTGTGTAACGTGCTTGTGATAGAATTATCGTAATACATGTAATGCATTAAAACCCTCTGTCAGGTCTCACAGTCACCCGCCTAACTATATTAGTCACCAGTCCATACTTGCCAACTCTCCTGGAAAGTCCGGGAGACTCCCAAAATTCGGGTCAGTCTCCTGGGCTCCCGCGAGAGCTGGCATTTCTCCCGCATCCCGGAATTCCCTTGTTAAAATAACGCGGTTCACTGAGAATCGCGTCATTTTGGCCCCGTGACAAAACGTCATTTTACTCGTGGGGACGGCGCCAAAATGACGCAATTCGAGGCGCCCCGCCCTTTAGTCACGCCCCTCTCCCGGACGTCGACTACTGAAAGTAGGCAAGTATGGTCACCACCCAGTGGCTCACATCTGCTTAAAGCTTGTAAATTTACATTACATTCATCATTTACTCATTAAACAGAGTGGACCAACATTATTGGATTCAGATAAGGATTAAATATACAGTATTTTTGTCTAATTGTGTTGTATTCACAGTGGGAGCTTCCCTTCCTTCTTTTATCTCTACTGTAATGGTCATTATGTACAATTTGTACACAGCAGAGACATGCAATGCTAATTGGCGACATAGTATATTTAAGTGTCTGTTTATGTAAACCAAAAGATCAAACCAGACATTTCCTTTCGTTGTGTAACATGGACCAGGCAGAGCAAAGCAGATTTTCACCTAAATGCATACTTGCCAACATTTGTTTTAGGGCTTCCGGGAGATGCCGGCTGGGACGCGGGCGCCAGGGGGCGGGGCGCCAAAATCGCGTCATTTTGGCCCCGCCCCTTGATGTGATGACGCAAATCGCGTCATTTTACAGCGGGGGCAGGACCAAACACCACGATTCCAGGTAAATTGCGGCGTTTAAACCGAATTTTGCCGATCAGGGAGATTGCCACACTCTCCCGGGAGTCCGGGAGACATTCCGGGAGAGTTGGCAAGTATGCCTAAATGCTATAATTCCCATATCTTGCACTGAACAGATATAACAGCTCTCTGTGAGTTGCAAATACAGCTTAGCAAACTGACTTGTATCTGTGCTCTTAAACCCAACAGTTCTGGGGGTGTAGTTGGACAATAGGGGCAAATAAGATGGGATTTGCATATTTTCACCCACAATTCCACTTTTGGACAACTCCTACTTAATATAACATGATCTTCAATCTTTCTAAGATCCCTCCCCATTAGCTAATGCTGAAAGTGGGTTTGAGCCACACCTCTCGGCATCGCCCCTCCCCCTCTGAGGCCCCCGCTCCACTCACTGCTCTTTTGAGCGGTTGCCATACTTGCTCACTCTACCAGAATGTCCGTAAAACTTTGCTGCGTTTCCCAGTCATTCACTATTTCGTCCCCAATTGGTCTGGGTGCTCTGTAGTCCTAATCTTGAGTCGTTTATGTTTCTGAGAGAACAGTTCAAGGACTTATTTGTTTCTCAGTGAATGAATATTATCAATAGTACCAGTGACCTGCACAGATTCATGTGGAAATGTTCCAAGAGTTTGTCATATCTGCGGATATTTACAATAAAGTTGATATTTACTTATACATCCCAACATTTTGATAACGAAATCAGGACAAAATTTGGTTTAAACTCCACCTACTTTTAAGCGCCGCAAGTTGGGATGTTCTGCCAAAATTGGGACAGTTGGGAGGTGTATGTGTGTGTGTATATATATATATATATTAGTGTAAGCTCGTGTATATAAAGCAGCTTTAATTTAGGTTTAGCGGTGCATTAATGTGACATTTCTCCCTTCTCACTGTCGCAGACTTGAGTCATTCCACAATCTACATTCCGCAGTAATAAAGACTAGTGGGGAACGTTATTTGGCACATGTTTCTGGCAGGAGGCTGCTAATTTATAGTCAGTGTGAAGTCCTCTCTCCAACAGTGAACACACTTCACTGACTGCACACACCTTCCATAATAATCTTCTTTTATGACTACATTATATATGTACATGTGATTGTCTGTATATACATGTCTGCTTGTTGTGTTTGTGTATATAGTGTGATTGTCTGTGCATATATGTGTTTGTGTCATATTTGCCAAATGTTCTTGGCTTCTAGGGACAGACACATTTTAAACATCGCATCTGTTATTTATATATTTATTTATTTGACATTTGTAAACTCATTTTTAAGTATAATAAACAAGAGTAAATTATGTGAGATACAGAACTGTTGAGCAAAGTGCATTGTGTCTCTCTGTTTTCTCTCTATGCTCGGTGCAATGCTTAATATTGTATATTGCTGTATAAGTAGGAATTATATTCCAGTTTTGAAAAATATGGTGTCTCTGTGTATCTGTCTTCCTGCATGCGTCTGGGTGTGTCTGGTTTCATGCATGCGTCTGGGTGTGTCTGGTTTCCTGCATGTGTCTCGGTGTATCTGTTTTCCTGCATGCGTCTGGGTGCGTCTGTTTTCATGCATGCTCCCTGGGTGTACCTGTTTTCCGGCATGCACCTGGGTGTGTCTGGTTTCCTGCATGCGCCTGGGTGTGTCTGGTTTCCTGCATGCGCCTGGGTGTGTCTGGTTTCCTGCATGCGCCTGGGTGTGTCTGGTTTCCTGCCTGCGTCTGGGCGTGTCTGGTTTCATGCATGCGTCTGGGTGTGTCTGGTTTCCTGCATGCGTCTGGGTGTGTCTGGTTTCCTGCATGCGTCTGGGTGTGTCTGGTTTCCTGCATGCGTCTGGGTGTGTCTGGTTTCCTGCATGCGTCTGGGTGTGTCTAGTTTCCTGCATGCGTCTGGGTGTGTCTGGTTTCCTGCATGCGTCTGGGTGTGTCTGGTTTCCTGCATGCGTCTGTGTGTGTCTGGTTTCCTGCATGCGCTGGATGTATCTGTCTTCCTGCATGCGTCTGGGTGTGTCTGGTTTCATGCATGCGCCTGGATGTATCTGTCTTCCTGCATGCGTCTGGGTGTGTCTGGTTTCCTGCATGCGCCTGGATGTATCTGTCTTCCTGCATGCGTCTGGGTGCATCTGGTTTCCTGCATGCGCCTGGATGTATCTGTCATCCTGCATGCGCCTGTGTGTGTCTGGTTTCCTGCATGCGCCTGTGTGTGTCTGGTTTCCTGCATGCGCCTGGGTGTGTCTGGTTTCCTGCATGCGCCTGGGTGTGTCTGTCTTTCTGCATGCGTCTGGGTGTGTCTGGTTTCCTGCATGCGCCCGGGTGTGTCTGTTTTCCTGCATGCGCTTGGGTGTGTCTGTTTTCCTGCATGCGCCTGGATGTATCTGTTTCCCTGCATGCGTCTGGGTGTGTCTGGTTTCATGCATGCGTCTGGGTGTGTCTGGTTTCCTGCATGCGCCTGGGTGTATCTGTCTTCCTGCATACATCTGGGTGTGTCTGGTTTCATGCATGCGCCCAGGTGTGTCTGTTTTCCTGCATGCTTTTGGGTGTGTCTGTTTTCCTGCATGCGCCTGGGTGTGTCTGTTTTCCTGCATGCGCCTGGGTGTGTCTGTTTTCATACATGCGTCTGGGGGTGTCTGTTTTCCTGCATGCGCTTGGGTGTGTATGGTTTCCTGCATGCGCCTGGATGTATCTGTCTTCCTGCATGCGCCTGGGTGTGTCTGGTTTCCTGCATGCGCCTGGATGTATCTGTCGTCCTGCATGCGTCTGGGTGTGTCTGGTTTCCTGCATGCGCCTGGATGTATCTGCCTTCCTGCATGTGTCTGGGTGTGTCTGGTTTCCTGCATGCGCCTGGATGTATCTGTCTTCCTGCATGCATCTGGGTGTGTCTGGTTTCATGCATGCGCCCAGGTGTGTCTGTTTTCCTGCATGCTTTTGGGTGTGTCTGTTTTCCTGCATGCGCTTGGGTGTGTATGGTTTCCTGCATGCGCCTGGATGTATCTGTCTTCCTGCATGCGCCTGGGTGTGTCTGGTTTCATGCATGCGCCTGGGTGTGTCTGGTTTCCTGCATGCGCCTGGATGTATCTATCGTCCTGCATGCGTCTGGGTGTGTCTGGTTTCCTGCATGCGCCTGGATGTATCTGCCTTCCTGCATGTGTCTGGGTGTGTCTGGTTTCCTGCATGCGCCTGGATGTATCTGTCTTCCTGCATGCATCTGGGTGTGTCTGTTTTCCTGCATGCGTCTGGATGTATCTGTTTTCCTGCATGTGCCTGGATGTATCTGTCTTCCTGCATGCGCCTGGGTGTGTCTGGTTTCATGCATGCGTCTGGGTGTGTCTGGTTTCATGCATGCGTCTGGGTGTGTCTGGTTTCATGCATGCGTCTGGGTGTGTCTGGTTTCCTGCATGCACCTGGATGTATCTGTTTTCCTGCATGCGTCTGTTCCTTTACAGTGGGTATAAACCCTAGTTTGCCGGAATGTTGAGAGCAGGGCAAACTTGTGCACCCTGCCCACTTAGTTAATTAGGTGGGTGGGGGTGGGACTTAGTGAATCGCGTCATAATGGTCCTGCCCCTAACTGTAATACACTGAAAAAGGTGATGTTTTGTTGAGGGGTTGTGGCCTAATGACGCATTTTGTGCGGCCACGCCCCCAGGACACAGCAGTGAGATCTCCCCTCCTGGGCGGGAGATCTCAGAAGTTGCCAAGTATCCACGTGTGTTTTACTGTGTATGTTTTTCTTTTTGTGTACAGTATGTGCATGTTTTCTCAAAGTGTGTGCTTATGTACAGTGCATTTTCTATGCACATTTTTTAAATTTATTTACAATGTGTGCTTGTTTTTTTGATTCTACGCTTATGTTCTATGTGTCTGTACGTTGTCTGTACAGTATGTGTATATATGTTTTCTTTTGTGTGTATTTTCTGAATGTGTGTGCCTGTGTATTTGTATGTTTCCGAGTCTGTGCTAGAAATGGATGTTTTCAGAGGTCATTGATAAAAGCCGTGTTACAATTTAGAGCCATTTCTCTTGTGCTTTGTATTTGAAATAGTTGGTTGTAAAACAAGCACTTACAACACTCCGGAGACAGGTCCAGCTGTGTCTCAGGTGCTCCGGTACTTAAGTGATGCATTAGCTTGGACACAACTTCCTTACCTGCAATTTATAAAAGGATTAAGAATGGACAGAGTCCTCCTTCATGCACTCTGCTATTCCATTCATTCCCGCTGTATTAATCCACACTCCATATTACGCATTCTTCTGGTTCTATGGCATTACACTTCTTATAGGTGTCTTGAAAGGTGTGGGAGGGGATAACTGCTACTGTACCACTTCTGACAACACACTGACTCTACAGTCATAAAGACAATTCTTTCCAATCGTCTCATTACTGGATCCGCACAGACACTATTTGTGAATTGTAAGCTATTCTATGGCAGAGCTGTAATCACTAAATTGGAGTCTGGAACAGTGCAGTATCTACTGTTCTGACCCACAAAGGCAGCTGTCTAGGACAGTGCTGTGTACTTATTGTACTGGTCTAGAGAGGCAGAGGTGTAGGGCGATGCTGTATAATTACTGTATAGGTCTAGGTCTAGATAGGCAGAGGCGTAGGGTGGTGCTGTGTAAATACTGTATAGGTCTAGAGAGCCAGAGACATAGGGTGGTGCTGTATAATTACTGTATAGGTCTAGAGAGCCAGAGACATAGGGTGGTGCTGTGTAATTATTGTATTGGTCTAGAGAGCCAGAGACATAGGGTGGTGCTGTGTAATTATTGTATTGGTCTAGAGAGCCAGAGACATAGGGTGGTGCTGTGTAATTATTGTATTGGTCTAGAGAGCCAGAGACATAGGGTGGTGCTGTGTAATTATTGTATTGGTCTAGAGAGGCTGATGCTGTGTAATTGCTATATTGTTCTAGAGAGCCAGTGGTGTAGGGTTGTGCTGTGTAATTATGGTATTGGTCTAGAGAAGCAGGAGAGCATATGTTTTAAGTTACCTTTCTTTTATATTTCTTTGTCTTTTGTCTTTACTCTTTTTCTGGAGCCAGCTTCCAATTTCATACACCTAAAATAAGTATTGTTGGACAGTATACGTGCAGGTGGATTCAATTACCTGGGCCGGCAGATTCAGTAGTTCCACACAGGATCTATGCGTTTCACACTCAGCATTCCGGTCAGCGGCTACTAATGTGGAGATGTTCAGTGGACTGTGCCACTGGGGACATAATGTACAAATGCCTGTTATCATGACAGATAATTGTTTAAAAACATTGACATATATATATATATATATATATATATATATCTCTGTAGCCGATGGATTTTACAGTAAATTAAGTTGGCAGGTGGGATTTGACGTAGGAAGAGTGGAGCTTGTTAACAGGTTGGTCTATCAGAATATGCTCTGCTCATACCCTGCTATAAACGATATCTTACAGGGACATACTCTATAAGCAGTGTATTTATTTTCACATTAAGCATTAAACTTTTTGATCCATTGTTAAGCGGTTATATAATTATTGCATTTATTTCATATGTTATATTACTCTTATGCTGTATATACTGTGCCTGTTCTGCATATAAGTGTTTACTCCTTTTTTAAATTGTAGCAGGTTCTCAGACAGGTAGAAGACCCTCTCCTCTGTGTGCCACACTTGGTGTACAGAGAGACCTGCATGTGGAATGATGGCAGGGTATAGTGTGTCAGTTGTTTATTAATGCTATTTATTTAGGCCAGAGATTAGTAATTCAGTGTGGGCTTAATGAGCTATTACTGACACACTGACCTATGCCATATAATTGTTCATCTGAGAGCACTGGAAACTGGTAGATTGTATGGTCTATGAGAGCAGTCAGCCATCCCACATACAGCTCACTTATAAGTATAATGTATGGATAGTTATTACCGAAGAGATTCTATTTGTTTATAAAAAGTCCTAATTCTCAGTGAAAATATACATTTAACATTCCGTTAAGGGGGTTGTTCACTTTTGAACGGTCCTCTCTTTAGTGGGTGAACACTACACACAGTATGTAGCAATTCCCAATATAATTTAGATTGTAAGCTCCAATGGGGTAGGGACGGATGTGAATGTTAAATATGATTTTTTGTTAAGGCCTCATAAGGCCTTTGTTCAGCCATTTTATTGTAACTTGTATAGAAATAATATTTGCTAGAAGAGATTATTCATTTTTCTGTTAACTTGCAGTTTTGCAATATGTGAGCCTATGGCCTTGAAGTTGAACTAATAGAGAACACCTGAAGAATGTAACCAGTTATGAAAACAATAATGAGCTTCATATCCAGCTGGTAGTATGGGAGCTGTATCCATGGTGTTGCACATAGCATATCTCCAACTCCCCTTGAGATAAGAAATAATAGGCTCATCTGTCCTTAGAAGGGGGAGAAAAGTAAACACCTCAAGAATACGTGAGAAAGTTAATCAGTAGCGCTTCTCATAAACTAGTGGTATAAACTATTGTATGCATATGACGTAGGATTCATTTATTCAGTAGCCTATAAAAACCTGTATCTTTGTATCAATAAACTAGAGAATATTCCTTGCATACAGAACTTGGTCTGTGTCAATTCTCTCCAGCTGATTGAAGCGCTTCCAGATATACTTGACACCACAGGCTGACTTGGGTCAGAATTTTAGATTTAACAACTTGGAGGTCGCCACAGAGATTCGCTGTCCAGCAGGCTACAAGACAGACAACGGAGGTTTCCCAGCACATTGAACCCCAACATCCGCGGTCAGTAGATTTCTACTCGTTGGTCTTCCTAGTCTGGGTCACCTCATGTCTGTCTGAGGCACCTGACACGCGAATTTGTGAGTCTCAAGTATCATCTGATTAATATAATACAGTATTAACCCAATTTGTTTACTGTAATTGTATTGTTGATTAGATTTTTGAAAGATGATTGAATTTTGAGTGCATGTGTTTGTACCTATGTATGATGTATAAAGCATAAAAGTCACATAAGACATTGATCAAAGAAGCATGTAATGGAATAGAGGGATTTAGAGAGTTATTGTTTTGAACATTGAGTGAACATTTTAGACACCATCCCCAGAGGTATATCAAAGAAGGGAGATTCTGTAATCTGCCCAAATTGTGTAAGAGAGATTTCCAAAAGACCTTCGTCCCAGATACTGTCAAAGAAGCTATTTAGCACGGACATCCAGTACAAGGAGTCCACAGAACGGGACGTCCAGTGCAAGGACAACCCACAGAAACTAGATAAGAGTCTCGATTTGGACTCAACAGAATACTGTCAATACGAGTAATATAGATAGTAAACAAATGACAGCAGCTCCCTCATAGATATGATGCACAAAGACTAAAGGAAATGGGGGAGTAGAAGGTCTGCAGGGAATTTTTCAAGAAAGCGGGGATAGCCAAAGATATGTGTGGATGGAGAAACAAAGGTGTTGCAAGTGGTAATGTGACAAGAACAAAGGGGTATTGAGATCAAACCCCAAGAGATTGTTTGAGGTGGCACAGGAAAGTTAAGAGATCTGAAAAGTCGAAATATATGTGGATATGCTAAATGCATCGGAAGCTGAATAATGAATCAAGTAGGTTGTATATTATAAATGTATGTTTGATCCTGTGCAGCTGAATAAGTGAAATGTGCCCCTCCCTTATTCTGTGTAAATGATTTCAGTGTGTTGAGATAAGAAGCACACTGTTTTTTGTTTTTTGACAATGTATGTAAAAAAAAAAAAAATGTGTCCGGAGTGCCGATTGATGATAACATGTTGAAGCTAACTTGTATTTAGTGTAATGCTGGGACTTGTAGTTCCACAGCAGTAGGCTGGAAGATGTCAGTTAAGTTTTCTTTCTCTGTATGTGAGTTTTGTCTCCGTCTTACTGCGTGTGAGAGAGATCCGTGATAATTCACATTGTTTGTTCTCTGTCTTAGTGCTCTATAAGGGAGATGTTTGATTTACTTTAAATCACAATGTATGTCTGTCTTGTCCGTTTTTTACAAGAGACATGTTTCAAGGTTGAAAAAGTTGTACATTCATTGCTTAATGATAAGCTTTTAAAAAGATACAAAAGAAGTTTTAAAATGTTTGGTCCGATTGCACGGACAAGATTGTAAATAATGTACATTATCACTATAAGTACTAGTGTCAGAACAAAGCTGGCTGGGATCCAACAAGCCGTTTCTGTATTTGAACAAAATAATTTTGTTTCTGAAGTTCAGAAATATAGCTTTCTCTTTAATGAAGTTGAGAATTGTGGGAGTGAGCTTACATGCTGTTTTTATCTGTGTTAAAATGGCGCTGATGAATGTTCTCAGAAATCAGGAGGGTTTGTTATGCCTTTAAAGAAATGTTACGAGATAAAATGTCGTCTGTGAGCGAGACTTAAGTGAATATATTTTTACTTTGAACACGAAAATCACAGAATCTAGAAATATGTGTGAATATTTGGTCACGGGAGAGAGATTTTGTTGAGAAAATGTTGAATGATTTACAGACACAATGTATTGTGTCTAACGAGAGTACTCTGATTTATGAGACAGTGCTGCTTTTAAAATGGTTGAATACTTGGAACCAAGATTCCAGATTGAATGTTTCTAAACCCGGAAATTTAATTAGTGTCATTTAAAAGGGCTGTACTAAGAGATGATAAGAAAGGAGTGGCTTTGAACACTCGCCCAGGTCTCGTCACTTTGACATTCTCTATTTGTGAAATTAGGGACTGCCCCTTTGAGGAAATCAAGGCATGGAACGCATAGCGTCACAGTTAAGCTTTTAGCAGCTGTTCACTGGTTACCTGATAACAGTATACACGCATGTTACAGTTACAGTAATTCCTAGTAAATAAATGTTAATCTCTATGCAAAAGTTTTTTTATTCACAGGTCTCCAGCTGCAAAGACCCATTAGGCAATCCAGATTGCATTGATTTAACTTCCAATGCACCATCTTTGCACCACAACAAACATAAAGTATAAACTAATGAAGGATTTAAATAACGTAAACTCTTCTGAGTAATGATTACCTTGTTTTGGAAGAGATATTAGAGTTTATGTGCTATTCACATAGCAAATGCATGAACTAGGTGGTTTTTCTGTATGTGCAGAAAGCAAAAGGTTTTTATTTGTATCCTCATTACAGTTTTGAGTAAATCAGTGTTTGTAAAGACATTTACTGCCCTTATTTACTGTGCTATAATTGTCATATACTGTAAATAATTCTTTTTATTGTGGGTATGGTAATGCATTGATGGGAATTCTATATTTTTACAGAAATGAAAAAGATTTAAGACTTTAAGAGCAATTGTATGTGCTCCTGCATTAGCACTTCTGGATCATAGCAAGCCATTTATACTCTCCTCTGAGCAGAACCAAATGTTTAACCAATTTTAAGCTGAAATAACTTCAGCGCCAGCACTGGCTTTGCCAGATTATGACAAGCCTTTCACATTATTTTGTTATGAAGTCAGTGCACATGTACAAGGAGTACTGACACAAATACATGGTCGCAAGCTAAGGTCACTTGCATACTACTCTGCTTTAGTGCTTGAAAAGAGTATAGATATTGTGCTAGGACACCCAGTTACCTTAACGGTATCGTACGTTGTGACAGAAACCAAGCACAAGCAAAACATTTGTTACCGGCCAGATTTACTAAGTATGAAGATATACAGCACAAAGGACATTCCCTCCTATTGTGAAATGAGTGACATATAACACTTGCCGAGCGCACTGTGTATTTTCTTCCTCCCTTTCCTTTTTTATTAGAAGAAAAAAAAAAAAAAAAAAAAAAAGGAAGCACAAGAGGCCCCAGAGCCTCTCATGTTCACAGATATATGTTAAGACCTTCAGACAAGGGGAATCTGAGTAAACTGTATTTTAAGTTTTTTAAAGGTCCAAGGGAGACCAGAGAGGGGAGTTCATTGATATTAGCAGGAGGAATATAGATTGCACGTTATTTTCCTTTGCTGTGCGCTGTAGATGTGTACTAGACTAGAAAGGAAAGCCAAGTTTGGAAGAACCAGACTCAGGCCCATAGTAATGTATAGATCATTATACATAATTAGAAAATTCTAATATGAAAGTTTAACCCAACCAAATAAAGAAAAGAGCAACCCATGACTACAGGGGTTTACACCCAATGCAGGAATGTGTTTGTGAGTATTGTGGCCCAACACATTATTATATACACTAATAGAACTGATGATGTGGCTTATTAACAGGTTATTTAAGCTAAGTGTTTCTCTTCCAGAAGAATTAAAGTTACCACATCTGTCTTAACCGTTGTACTGTACACTCCATCTAATGAGTGTAAACTTTGTGGAACTCAGAAACCAAGAACCTTGTCCTTGGATTCCACATGCTCCTTACTGAAGCCTATCCTAATGAAGTAGCACTGCTTACTCCCAGTAACGTTACACTTAAGCAGTGCACAATGTTGAATCCTGCTGCCTTATTGCAGCAAGTTTCAAAAGATGGGAGAAGTACCTGTATATATTGGGGTTACCCTAGGGATTTGGGGGAATTCCATTCCAGCTTGAACAGAAAGAAAGGAAAAAAAAAATGCAAACAAAATTTTTCTGAACATGATTGCATAGAACTAATGAAACAAGAATCTCTGGTTTTATCTCACATTAAAGATAAACCATTACCAGATGCAGACATCACTCTTTTTGTAGATGCTTCACACTATCACATAGATCCTGTCCCGTATACAGGGTGTGCTGTAACCACACACACAGAAATAGTGATTCAACAGACTCTACCGAGTCACATGTCAGCACAAGAAGCTGAACTAAAGGCCCTGACACTTGCATGCATATATGCAAAAGGACAAAGAGTAAATATTTACACTGATTCAAGTTATGCATTTGTAATTGCGCATGATTATGGCCCTGTATGGAAAAGTAGGGACCTTATGGGTTCAGCAAGCAAACCAGTCAATATGATGAACATACCAGGGCATTGTTCACTGCATTCCAGCTGTCCTCCAAACAGTGATGAAGATGAAGACACACACAGAGATACTACCCCCGAAGCTAAGTGAAATAGACCAGGCCGCACGAGAAGCCGCCATAGCCCCAGTACCCCAAGGGGAGTCTATTTACATGGTGACCCCCTGACCCCTGTTTGACCAGAGCACACTCCAACTTATGGAAAGACAAGCAACAGAAAATAAGAAAAAGACTTGGGCAATACATGGAGCACTAGAAGTGCTAGGAGTGGTGTAAAGGTCAGCGTTTGTGTCTGCCAAAAGTAGTTTATCCCATTATGGCCAATATAACACACGAGAAAGTGCATCTGGGAAAAGATGCTATGGTTGTACTCACTAGCAGCTTATGGATAGTACCAGGGTTCGCCCAAGCAGCACAGTCGTTAGTGGCAGAATGCCTAGTCTGTGCACAAAGTAACCCGAGTAAGTCTGTCCTATGGAAAAGCACACCCCAGACATAATATCCCTATAAGAGGATACAGATAGACTTTATAACTTCCCAAATGCTCGGGCTTTGAGAATGTGCTTGTCTGTGTCAACTTCTTTAGTCACTGGCTGGAGACATGGCTGTATAGAAAAGCAAATGCTAAAGCATTAGCCAAGAAAATTGCGAATGAGGTAATCTGATGATATGGTGTACCAGAGGTCATTGTAAGTGACAGAGGGATACACTTTACGGGGCAAGGATTCCAGAAACTATCACACCCCCTACAGATCCCAAAGTTCAGGATGTATGGAGCGCCTTAATGGTACACTGAAATTGAAAATGCAGAAAATAATGGCTGAAACAGGTCTGCCATGGATCTCATGTTTACCTGCACTCAGTAAAAAAATACTGCTAGGAAAGACACAGGTTTAACACCATATGAGATATTGTTTGGCACAGCAAACAGAACAGGCTGTTATTTTCCATAGCAACTACACCATGTATATAGTGATTTGTTGAATTATGTTGCCTTATTATAGAAACAACTAACTGAAATACATGGTCAAATATTCTCCTCCATTGCAAACCCTAATTTTGATACAGGTACCCATAAACTGCACCCTGGGGGGCTGGGTGGTCGTGAGAAAGCACATCAGGAGAAGTCTTGAACCCAGATACAAGGGTCCTTATCAAGTCCTGTTGACAACTCCCATGGCAGTGAAAGTACAGGAAAGAGACACCTGGATTCACGCATAACACTGCAAAGTCTTCGAATCAGGGGAGTCTTGTTCTGATAAATAGAAATGACTGTCTCATTGTATTGATATGTCTTGCCAGAATAATTGTGACTGAAGTAGGGATTAAGGCCTCCCTAACCCAGTATGAAACAGACAGTTAAGTGACATATTGCCTATGCCACTGTGAGAAACATATGGGAAGGAGTGCTCAACAATTTGCACTCATAGTAGAGTAAACTCTGAAAAAGTCTTTGTGCAGATGCATAACCTCATTGGTAAAGTTGTCAGTAATGATTCATGTTGGATATTGGAAATATTGGCATTAGTAGCAAATGGTTTAGCAATCCTGTTGATCGTATAGGTGATAATGAAACTAAATATATGGCTGATTAAGAAGTTACTGACACTTGATTGTTGTCTCTCCAAAAAGGGAACCACTGAAAATCCCGAACCTCTGATGATCACAGAAATTACTTCTGAAACCTGACCAGACTATGAGTGTCATGAATTATTTGGACTAGCAAAGCCAAAGAACTGCAGAGTTTGCAACAAGAAACTACTAAAGATTGAACAAAGGACATGCAAGGCCTGCAGAACTACTATAGACTCATTAACTATCTTTTAAGAAACCATCTTTTAAGAAACCATCTTTTCTAGACATGGACATTTGCCAAAATGCATCTCCTCATAAATCAAGTTAGGACAGGGAGGATCACAGGCTTATTAGTGGGGGATGAGTTGACAGATTCCTAAGGGGACCAACTCTATGCATGTGGCCTCCTACATGTGTATAAGTACCTGCTTATTAAGAATGTGGTTCTATAGATAGTATTAGGTAGGTAGGAGGAGAAAGGGTCGAAAATTGAATAAAAGATGGGAAATGTTAAATATGATTTTTTGTTAAGGCCTCATAAGGCCTTTGTTCAGCCATTTTATTGTAACTTGTATAGAAATAATATTTGCTAGAAGAGATTATTCATTTTTCTGTTAACTTGCAGTTTTGCAATATGTGAGCCTATGGCCTTGAAGTTGAACTAATAGAGAACACCTGAAGAATGTAACCAGTTATGAAAACAATAATGAGCTTCATATCCAGCTGGTAGTATGGGAGCTGTATCCATGGTGTTGCACATAGCATATCTCCAACTCCCCTTGAGATAAGAAATAATAGGCTCATCTGTCCTTAGAAGGGGGAGAAAAGTAAACACCTCAAGAATACGTGAGAAAGTTAATCAGTAGCGCTTCTCATAAACTAGTGGTATAAACTATTGTATGCATATGACGTAGGATTCATTTATTCAGTAGCCTATAAAAACCTGTATCTTTGTATCAATAAACTAGAGAATATTCCTTGCATACAGAACTTGGTCTGTGTCAATTCTCTCCAGCTGATTGAAGCGCTTCCAGATATACTTGACACCACAGGCTGACTTGGGTCAGAATTTTAGATTTAACATGAACGACTAGATATCTCATACTTGCCTACTTTCCGGCAGTGCAGTCTGAGAGAGGCGTGTGACTAGATGGCAGGAGGGTCCGGGCGCAGTCAATCGGGTCTTTCTGGCCCCGCCCCCTGCGACAAAATGATGTTTTGTCGCCCGGGGCGGACCAAAATAACGCGATTCACAGCGAATCTCGTCATTTTGGCCAGGGAATTGCGGGATGCGGGAGACTTGCCTGATCTCCCGGAAGTCTGGGAGACCGACCCGTATTTCGGGAGTTTCCCGGACATTCCGGGAGACATGGCAAGTATGAGATATCCTCTGTACAGTGCTGCATAATATGACTGGCTCTATATAAATAAACAATTATAGTAATTCCCAAAAGCAGGACCTTCTTCATGTTTTTGAGAAAGTTTCCAGTGCCCTAGGACTATAGCCAGTAGTGAATTATAATATCAGCATTTTGGGCAACCCAGGGCCAATGACTGCATGAGGGTGCGATCCTTTATCTTTCAAACTCTATGTTCAATCTTTGACTAGACTGAGCATATGGGGAGATGATATTGCTGTTTGTTACAATTGTTGCTTTTCTGCGATGTAAAAAATCATACTTACCCCCCTCTTCGGAAGCGCTGTCTCCGGGTCTTCTCTTCACTCTTCAATTGCGCATGTCCAGTTCCAAGAACTGGACATGCACACACAGATCCCCAGAGAGAGCACGCTGAGTGACAGGGAGGGATCATGTGATCCCTCCACAGATGCGCTGTCCAGCTCTGCTCTTCGGAGCAGAGCTGACAGCATTAGATTTCTTCCATTCCGATGATGTACGCCAGCTTCAGCGGCCAGGAGCAGTCACCATTCTGTTGAATGGTGACTCCTCCCAAAAACGAAGAGGAAGGCAAAGCAGCAGATATCCATGATATCTGCTGCGATGCACCCTTAATAAATTTGCGGAGGACAGGAGGCACCTTAATGACCCGTTAAAAGCACTATCGTGCTTTCTTAAATATGCCCCATAGTTTCTTAGTAAATTGTGGTGATATTTGAGTTTCCATCGCTGCAATAAGCATAGATAGAAAATCTGTGTTGTGGCTGCATATAAATCAATAGGGGTCTGAACGAGAGTTATGGATTGTTTGCGTCAACATGTCAGTGCACTCCCAACAAGCCACCCACTACAGCAGATTTGGTTAATCTCTGTAAATGATATATTCTGCATAATCACAAGCTACAGGATGCAATGTTGATTACAAGGTAATGTGGAGAGAGTATCGATCGTAGGGACCTATTCGGTTGTCCACAATTCCCCTGGAAACACAATACATTTTTAGCTTTGTACCTTTCAAATGTTCATTTCTTCACGTTATAGTGACCAAAAAAGGAGTTTTTGCTTGTTGTTTCCCCATAGTATACGGTGGGTGCAGTTTATTACGCAGAGTACCCTAGCTTGTGTGCAATCAGGCAATATTTTCTGAATTCAGGTGCTGAAAAGATTTAGGGGTATATTTACTAAACTGCGTGTTTGAAAAAGTGGAGATATTGCCGATAGCAACCAATCAGATTCTAGCTGTCATTTTGTAGAATGCACTAAATAAATGAAAGCTAGAATCTGATTGGTTGCTATAGGCAACATCTCCACTTTTCCAAACCCGCAGTTTAGTAAATCTAGCCCCCAGGGTCAGCGATATTCAAACATAAATGTGCTTGAATTCCTCTGCAATCCAATATATATATATATATATATATATATTAGTGATAAACACAATGGTGATTGCTCAATCATTTTAAATTTAACAGTAGGTGTTTGAAACGAAGGGGGGATGTGGAAAGGGAACACACAAAATCCCACTGTCCACATAGAGATCTATGGGGACAGCTGGAAGCCCCAATAATTAGGTTAATGGCAGGGAAATCATACACATTAACCCTTTAATAACAAAAAAATAAACCAAAAACTGCAAAAGTCTTTCTTACACACATTTTCCATAATTATGGTAAGTCACCTACTACCTCACGGCGCTTCTACTAATAGAGTGGTTGTAGTGCTAAACAACCAGTCCCTATATTGGGTCACATATTCATGTGCTTTTAAATTGAAATCTAACTTACCAACAGGTACCCAAAAGCTACAAAAAAAATCCACCACAAGGCCCAGCATTCCCTGAAAGCTACTGATTACTTAGACAGTGATGCACAAAATGCACGTTGCTTGGCTAGGAATAGGTGTCTGGGTATTATTATTATTACCATTTATTTATATAGCACCACTGATTCCGCAGCGCTGTACAGAGAACTCACTCACATCAGTCCCTGCCCCATTGGAGCTTACAGTCTAAATTCCCTAACATACACATACACATACAGACAGATAGACACACATACTAGGGTCAATTTATTAGCAGCCAATTAGCCTACCAGTATGTTTTTGGAGTGTGGGAGGAAACCGGAGCACCCGGAGGAAACCCACGCAGACAAGGGGAGAACATACACACTCCTCACAGATAAGGCCATGGTCGGGAATTGAACTCATGACCCCAGTGCTGTGAGGCAGAAGTGCTAACCACTAAGCCACCGTGCTAAATGGGAGGCTCTGGATGTGCCAGTGACAGTCCTACTTTGTAGCGATACACAGGCGGGAGAGAGGGTGTGGCCCTACTGGTAACACTGAATCGTCCTCTGTGAGATTAACATGAATATAGCTTTGTGTTTGCGGAAGGAAATGAATTCAAGTCATGCAACCAAGGTGCTGATGCTGTAACAGCTTTATCTCCATCGCTGAAATGTTTGTGAGGAAAATTGCCAGCGAGGCGGGTGATGCAGGGATTAAGGACTGCGAGCCGTGGCTCAGGACTGACGTTAAGAGACCCGGAGAGGAACCATTCAGTGATTATATAAACATGTACATCCTTTTGCACCTGTTTGAAACTTCCCAGCGAAAGACTCCGAGCTCTTATCAATCCCCAGCTGGTAATTGCAGCCGGAGGAATTTACATTATAATAGAAATCCGTTCTATGGGCGAATTTCTGAATGTTCCGAGTTACAGCCAATTATGTCTCCTGTTTCCGTACATATAGTCAGTCCATTTTAGTCTATAAAATAGACATTTACAATGTGGTGATGTCATCTGGTGAAACTAGACAGCTGTTATGCACAATATTCCCAAGAGTGATGTGGGGGGTGCCAAGGTTGTTTGTTTTGGGGCTGTTTGCTTTTAGTCTCGAAATTAAGGGTAATGTGCGGCCTTTTTTGACGTTCGAGGGCTGCACATGTGACCCTTGATGTTTATTGAATTGTCCATCGCTGATATAAAGCAAAGTATCGAATGAAAGTTTCAGGAGGGCATGATAAACTATTGCACAAAAGCTATAATGGAAACTGAATACCCCTAATATTTGTCTTCTTCAACACTTTCCTGGTATCCTGACCGGCTGATTAGATTTCACTGCCCTTGCATACACCAAAGATCAGCTATGGACTGTGTGACTGTTTCCAAGTAACAGTTCTGTTTTCTGTAGGTGGAAACTTCCTTCACAATCTCTCATCTAGAAAAATAATGGACGTTCAATCAGATTAATTTCATGATGGCGATTTGCTCAATGTGGTATAAAGTCTCCAATTTGGCTACAGCATACTTCTGAAAAGTTAATTCCGGGAGATCCCGGGCAGGGGGTGTGGTTGGAGGGTGGGAGGGGCGGTCTGCAGTCAATCGCATAATTTTGGCCCCGCCCCCTGCGACAAAATGAGGTTCAGTCGCGGGGGTGGGGTCAAACTGACGCGATTCACAGCGAATCACGTCATTTTGACGAGTAAGTTGGAGTATGCTGGATACTTTCCTGCTCTCCCGGGAGTCCGGGAGACCTACCCGAATTTCGGGAGTCTCCCAGACATTCCGGGAGAGTTGGCAAGTATGGGTTATAGATCATACTGAAATTGTCACACATTGTGGCTTCAATCAGATGGCCGTTTTCAATGCATGGAATTATCTAGCACTTATGCAGGCACACAAGCTATCTCAATTACAATAATAATTATAATCTTACATGGAAAAACGAACCAAGTAGATAAATTTGTGGGATATGTATATAACAAAGTAGCCATGGAAACCAGTAACCTTTCTTGTTTTGGAATCATCACCTTTTAGATACAATTATTTCTTTGTTGGCATTAATTGTTTATTGATATTGGGCTGTCAAGGAAACAGTTTTTATATATTATTTTTTTTACAAATAACCTCTTATTTCAGACGTTGCTCGCCCACAGCCCAGTCGTAGGGACATGTTAGCATATCAGGACTGTGGCTATAATTGAACTGTTTTATCTCCTGAGTTGTGACAAAATTTGACAGTGGCTCTGTCTGCAAGAGCAGCTCCCAACCAAGAATTGCAATCAGACACAATAATCAAAACGTTCATTATTCTGCCCCCTGTCTCAGAAATGTTACACACTTGACTTTCACACAGAGAGGCCTCTAAATTGCCCTTTACAGATCCCAGCTGGAAAACCATCACCGGCCCATTCACGGTGGATTACCGGTAATGACTCTTTAGAGCACAGATTTACTAAATCCCACTAGACTGCGAGCTCTCATGAGCAGGGCCCTCCCTACCTTTGGCTTGACGTCTGCACTTATTCTGTCTACCTTGTATGTCTGTTTTAAATATGTACCGATGTGCGGCGCTGCAGAACACTGTGGGTCCTTACAAATCTTCAACAATGATGATAATTTTAAATGCAAGGGCACAAATTCAATATTCAAAGTATCTGCATCTGATAATAGGGGAAGATTTCATGGTACAAACCACAGTTATGTACTCTCCCTGGAATGACCAGAGATTCACAAATTAGATGAACACTCCTGAACCCCGATAGAGCAGGCAATTTTCCCAGAGTGGTGCTTTCCTGCCTGTCGGGGAGTGTAGTGCTTCTCATACACTGACAAGGGAAAGTGAGCGATAAGTCCGTCACTCACTGACAAATCTCCACTCACTCCCTCATATGGGTATCAGCAGCAGTGAATCACAGCAGGGAATGTATATTAAAGGTGACCCAGTATTTATTGCTTGTGCAGCCTGTTCCTGTGCCATCAGGGGAGGGATGATATAGCCAGGGTGGCTAATGGGCCAGGAAACGCGCTGACAAACACACAATTGGGACAATTTTAAAAAACTAAACTAATTAAAACATGCAGCAAAAAAAAATTGCCTGCTTTCTGGCATCATGCTCCTATTGTTGCCAGGGGGGCTGGCAAACTTTAGCCCGTTGGGCATGACCCAACTCAGCAGCCCAGTGACCCAGCCCAAAGTACCCCCCCCCCCTGCCCCCCAGCCCAGCCTGCCCCTGATTGTTGCATATATGCACCTGTGTTTCTAGATACAGAATGGATTAGCACAGCAAGATGGTCATTGGGGAGACACTTATTTTTACTCCTAATCATGTGAATAGTGGACCAGACATTGTTATAGACACATAATGCATTAAGAAGGTTTCACTTTGCAGGACAAGAT
The DNA here is from genome assembly GCF_038048845.1 of Mixophyes fleayi. Lineage (NCBI taxonomy): Eukaryota > Metazoa > Chordata > Amphibia > Anura > Limnodynastidae > Mixophyes > Mixophyes fleayi. Next base: position 200,593,854 of record NC_134407.1, on the reverse strand, counting down.
ATCCCAATAAAGCTCAAGGAGTGGATATTGTGCCTATTTTAGAGGTGTTTCTAATTTAGAAGGGTTTGCAGTCTTTTTAGTGAATGTGATGCCATCTAGGTGCATTTCATGGCATAAACAGATTTATAGGCGCACACAAAGACAACCCCAATGCCTACCTTAGTGGAGGAGCAGCACATCGCCGTGGTGCACACCTACTGCCACCACTACTGACAGTGAAAGGTGCAGATGGAACGCCTGATGCACTGAGATTATATTCTAAAATTCTAGGAAAGAGAAAGTACCAAAAGAGGCCACATCTAATCTCCTCTATTCCAGGATGAGTCAACTTTTTCACAGGTTTGACCTGGGCATTTTATAATTATAACACTAGACTGTAAGCTCCTTGGGACAGAGTATGATCAATATACGAGTAGACTGTAGGCACCTTGGGACAGGGTCTGATTGTCATGTAAATAGATGTAGAGGCTTAAGGATGCCACTAGACTGTAAGTTCAATGTCACAGAGTCTGATCGTTACACCACTAGACCATAAGGGATGGGATCTGTTCATGGCATTGCTACATATTACGGGGCAGGGTCTGACACAGCTAGCTCCTTGGTACTGCACACTGTAAGCATCTTAGTATAGTCTCCTGTTGGAGACTTCAACTGTACTGAAACGCAATTGAATGAGACCTTTCATGAAGCTTTATTTCAGCTCGAGTCATAGCAACAGCCAAGTATAACCGGCAATTAAATCAGTATGAAATCATCATACAAATATCAAATAACTCCCCAGGTGACACCGTCTATAAGCCCCTCACAAAACACATAAACCTAAAACCTTTCTACAGCATGACCTTATAAATGCAGAATAAAATACAAAAATGAAGTATTCAAGAGGTTTATCATCGATTGTCTCCAGCTTTCTAATCATGATGTTCTATAGTCTATCCTTATTATCTGGGAATATTGTGATGTGTTACACTCTTGTAATGAGGGTAGTTGCTGGTCGGCAGGGTTCTCTCTTTGAGCTCCCCCCTTCCTCACCTAACCTCAGTAAGTACTGCCTCACAAAGACTGTCCACAAGGTACATGATAAATAAAAGCCTGGACTTTTTACGATCACCACAGAGGAAGTATCACAGCACTTACATTTGAGCCTCTCCCAGCAATGACAAAGCAGCAGAATCAATGTCACCGCACAAAGGATGACTGAATATTTTGCAAAGCTTTTCTCTCCACGAGACACACTTGTAATTGTCCTCGTTTCCCTCAACATACCAGTTATCCCTGGCAGATAACCAGGGCACCCAGCCCGCAGCTCTTTATAAGCTGACAAACATTCAGCAGTGGGGATACAAATCCGCACCTGGGTTTAAATCATCAAAAAGGGAGTGTCTGAATTACTGTGTAATAATTACTAAAGGTTATTTCTGATTCTATTTTATTTATTCTTCCGAAAGATGAAGTGTCAGGAGCCTCTTTTTACACTACAGCAATGCCTAATGTATCTCTTATTTACATCATCCCCTCATTTACATGCTGTGTTATCTTTCCTTTAAAATTACAAGAATACTGCTCAATATGACTCGTCTCCTTTACACAGACTGCCACTGGCATTAGTATGGGTAGACATAGAGGGCCTGATTCATCAGCATATCGTACGCAACATCACTCTGTAAACGCAGCCCCGGAAGGGCCGTTTTGCCGTAGTCAACTTACAGCAAGCACAAGCAGCCACATCCGAATCCAGCTCTGGGCATTGTAAAGTTACTTGTTACCTGGTGATGATTCCAAAACAAGAAAGGTTACTGGTTTCCATGGCTACTTTATTATATACATATCCTCCCTGTCCTCCCTTCTCCAATGCCCTACCAGGAAGGATCCTTGGTCCTTCCTCCTTTGCCATTCTATACAAGACATCAATGTCCCCTCAGTGAAATTGGCCTGGCCTGTCTTGGCGGCCACTAGGGGCTAGATTTACTAAGCTGCGGGTTTGAAAAAGTGGGGATGTTGCCTATAGCAACCAATCAGATTCTAGCTTTCATTTATTTAGTACATTCTACAAAATGACAGCTAGAATGTGATTAGTTGCTATCGGCAACAACCCCTACTTTTTCAAACCCGCAGCTTAGTAAATCTAGCCCTAGGTGTCTGATAGCCAAATTGTGGAAACGCGCAGAGCCTCCCTGACATCCTAGATCTGGTTCATTGCTAATATGGAGAAAAATCACCTACCACCTACGAGACAAGGAAGATAAGTTTCACCAAGTCTGAGCTCCCTGGCTATATCCGTAATACCCCTGACCCAACCCCCTCTCCGCACTCTGGGCTGCCTCTACCATACCCTACTCTTCAACTACCCTCCTAATAATACAGATATTGCTTGATACAGTACAAATGTTTTTGTCACCATTGTTGTCATCCATGTAGATTTAATAAAATTGTTGCGTTAAAAAACCCGACAACAATATCCTATTAAATGTATTTCATAGGAAAGAACCACCCCCCCCCCCTCCTTTTTTTTTTTTTACTGTTTAATCAGTAATGCTTTATAATAAACTGGTGGCATTAATTCTATACTTTTTTGTTTTTTTTCTGTGCCTTCATTTGTGAATTTGTAATCCACATAGGCTTTGGACGTATTGTGCAGTGTCTTGTGTGGTAGAGCACAGCAGACCTACACCCAATTTGAACAGTGCAAGTGTCTTCAGATCCGTTCTTTGATGAATTCGGGAGTGCGCAGAGCCAATTTGCGTGTGTTTCCGAATGCACGTTGCACCCAGTATGCGTGCTTTGATGAATTACGCCCAATGGGGTCAATTCTATACAGTGTGAAGGTGTATTTTTGGGACATAGTGCTCCATTTTGTGCCTTATCACAGCCAAAGTATCTCTTCGTTCAAGCACGCTGGACCTCAAGTGAATAGTGCAAGGTTTGGCAATCAAGTGAGCAGCGAGGGTTCCGCGGACAGGATTCCTCTTGGCAGCCCTGTACATTAATGTGGAATTGTATTATCGATCTTGTATTTGTTGTTCTGTGTAATGCAGACCCCTCACCATCTGCTCCTGCAGCTTGGCATCCCTTCCACACATGTAAGTGGCCAGATTGAAAGAGAATCACCTGCTCAGCATATGTTAAACAGTCCGATCTCTTCCGGCATTGCTGGGACTTGTTAGTGCAGTCGGAAGATGACCACATACACAGACCAATAGAAGTTGCTTTTTTTACAGATGTTTTGTACAGATATGATTTTTAACAGGTATTAGGGACCACGCAAGCATCTGGGGACATCTTGGAGAGTCCAGGGGAGACTGGATACCAGCAACAGTGTAATCTACAATCAATGCCCACTTTATTAGGTACACCTTTCTAGTACTGGGTAGGACCCATCTTTGCCCTCAGAACAGCCTGAATTCTTTGTGCCATGTATTCAACAAGGTGCTGGAAACATTCCTGGGACATTCTGATCCATGCTGACATGATAGCGTTATGCAGTTGCTGCAGATTTGTCAGCTGGAAATCTCCCGTTCCACCAAACCCCAAAGGTGCTGTATTGTATTGAGACATGGTGACGATGGAGGCCATTGGGGTACACAGGCATGTTCGTGCAGCCAGCTTGAGATGACGCCTGCCTTGTAACATGGTGCAGTATCCTGCTGGATGTGGCCTTTAGAAGACGGTTAGACTGTTGCTATAAAGAGATGCACATGGTCAGCAACAATACTACTGTGGCATTTGGTATTAAGGGGCCTAATGTGCGGTAATAAAACATTCCCCACAACATTACACCACCACCAGCCAGCATCGTTGACATAAGACAGGATCGATCAATGGATTCATGTTGTTTATGCCAAATTCTGACCTTAACATTCTATATGTAGCTGCAGAATTGGAGATTGGTAATGTTTTTCCAGTCTTCAACTGTCCAGTTGGAAACTGTAGCCTCAGTTTCCTGTTCTTGGCTGACAGGAGTTGAACCCTGTGTGGCCTTCTGCTGCTATAGCCCGTCCACTTCAAGGTTTGACGTGCTGTGTGATTTAACTTAGTGCCGCCTTCCTGTCAACTTGAACCAGTCTGGCCATTCTCCTCTGACCTCTGTCACTAACAAGGTATTTTCGCTCACAGAACTACCACTCCCTGAATGTATTTTGTTTTGTGCAAAAATCTATCTGTAAACTGTAGAGACTGTTGTGCATGAAAATTCCAGGAGATCGACAGTTTCTGAGGTATTCAAACCACTCATCTGGTACCAACAATCATTCCACAGTCAAAGCCATTTGGATCATTTGGGTATCTGAATTTTCCATTATCCTAACACATAGGGAAGTGTTTTGCTACTCTGTTCTATACTTCTCCAAGTCTTCTGAATCACATACTTCTTGCCAAGTATTGTTTCCCAAGAGGGTTTGGGGACCTCCTTGTCTGCGGGGCCTGTTTCAGAGAAGGAGTTGTACACTCTAGAGAATAAGCCTTTAGAAGAAGTATTTCTATAATAATGGTCAGTGGTATATTTGAGTGCAGTCAGGGGAACAGTTGTTAGTGATGCCTAATTTGGAAGTACGGGTGGAATTTGGAATTGAGGAGGTTAAACCTGGTCTAAAGATCTGTGAATTTTGGCAAACTATCCACAATTACAGAAGTGGATGTTGCTCAATCAATTTAGAGGTTTATAACAGGTGCTTGAAATCATGCGGTTATCCAGAAGGGAAAAATACAGAGAAAAATTCCCCAGCACACTGCTATATCCAGCAAAGGAGCTGCTATTTCTATTAGTACATAAAAAATACGGAAATCTTTGTTGCACACATTTGCAAATGTATGGAAAGCCACCAGCCACTTCACGGCGCTTCTGCTAATAGGGTGGTCCTAACTCTAAACTGTGAGAGTCCCTAGCTTTGGACCTCCAAACTATGGTGCTAGCACTCCCCAACAGCTACAGACACCATAGCATGCCTCTCAAACAAACAATACAAAAGTGGAGGTTACTCAATCAATTTATAGGTTCATTGCAATCTTGCAACTATTCACAGTTGAAATGTCAAAGAGAGGAAAAGTAGGTGACTGAGGGGCACTCAGAGACGATGTATGAATATATATATGAAATAAAATAAAAATCAATTTTTAATGATATGCCTTAAAACTTGTGTATTAACATTCCATCCTAAACCCCAAAGCTAGCGAAATATTTAAAAACAAAAAACAAAACAATAATTGTTAAAATTGCAGATCCACTGCAAACTTAGCTCAGTGAGTTGATATAGATGAGTTCATATAGAAATTACACTATTAAGGAAGAATTCCCTATTAACAATATTGACCTCTAGGTATCTTAAACGATATATAGGATCAAAAGGATGCCATTGTAGATCAAAATAAACCCCTTGATAAGGGTTATAGTGGTGGCTAACTAATATATCATAGTCAAAATTATTAGGAGATTGAATAACATTTCAGAGTGAGCCCCTATTTGTATAGTTAGTTATTAAATAGTAAAGGGTAACTTGGGAGAAATGCCAATGAACCTTTAGAAGCAGTCCCCCTAGTGGTCGCTGGTATAGAAAATCTCAGGTTTGTCCTGTATCTACTAACTCTGATAGTAAGTCTCCTAGAGGTCTGTATATGAAAACAAGGTGTGTTTGTTGAATAGACTCAGGGAACAGCGTGAGAACCCTGATGGTAGTAACGCTAAATATCCTACACTATTTCTCCCTAAATGCCCTATGTATTCTAAAACCGCTAATTGGTCAATCAAGGGTAGGAGAGAATAGTGAGAGCGTGAGTAGATGATATTACATATTATGAACACTGAGCTAAGAAACGCCAACGCGCGTTTCGCTGAACAGCTTTATCAAGACTATTCACAGTTGCAAGATTGTAATTGGAATCTGACATTACCCTTGTGGATGGATCTCTTGGGAGAATGATGGGTTATGCCATATAGGTATAAGAGCTGAAGAGTGAGCCATTATAGAAGTTAGAAAGTTATAGTGGAGTTAACTTTTGTTGCTTGTGGTCTGTATTAAAGAAATGCACTTTCAACTTAAGTTGTCCACTTTTATGGAGATCCGAGTATTTATGTGTGGGGGGAGCACGCCAATGTATACATTGTGCTGTATGCACGGCGTAATACTATTTCTTTAAGATGGTTATATTCCCAGACGGCTGCCTTGAGTGTGGTAATGTACGGTCTTAATCGGAATTCTCGCTTGTTTTCTTGAACAGATAAATTTAGATGCCGTATGTTGGATATATTCAAGGGTCTTGAGGCATTGTGGTAGAAGTTGTTATGCGACTGGATGACGTCTGTATTGCGTGTAATGAATAGCAGTGAAAAATCCATCGTACAATAACAGCTTTTTTACATAGTGAGAGCATGAGAAAACAAGTTGTTTTTCTTGTCATTTTATCCTGTAATATAAGAGAATATTTCCAGAGAAGTGACACATGAGGGTGACTGGTAGGTGACAACAACATATGAGACATAATCTCATGATCTCCTGCCAGTATCGTGTCTGATAATACTGAGTGTGACACTTTGAAATTGGACCCTTGCTGTGGTGACAGAAAATCGCTACCTCTGTGAATGTTGCACAGTTATCTGGAACATTCTCACTAATCTGCTTCACAGAGCAGCGTTCACATCCGCTCGCTCGTTAGAGGGTTTAGACTCCAACACATCTTATGCAAATTATTGTGTGATTTAAAGGGCTAGCAAACCTAAAGTCAAAAATAATATATGTGTGTTTATAATATATATATATATATATATATATATATATATATATATATATATATATATATATATGCTACTAGCTAATATCTCTCTTCAGAATTGTATCTCTGATGTATTCAGTGTTAGTGGCCCTGTTAAACGTTTATATTTATGAATGTTATATAAACATTATATATATATATATAACATAAACTACTTGTTGCAAGTAAGTTTTACCAGCCCTTCAATTTTACCGTTCCACCTAAGATCGAGACATATTCATATTTCTGTTCTCTAATCACTAAGGTTATGTTAAAAACATATGAATATGGGAGTTATCAAGACCCCAGACACCCTTAAGTAAACTGTAATAAAGTGGGTTCTTGGTTAGGGGTTTACATAAAAGTGGAAGCCATCCAATGCATTATCGTGTTGCGTGGGCTGGCCCAAAGTTGAGCCACAATCCCACCCCTGCTTAACTAGGATGTGGGAGGGATCCGGGAGAAAGGCCTGCTCTCCCAGGGGTCCGACTGAACTACCCAAAATTCGGGAGACTCCTGGAAACTCCAGGAGAGTACGCAAGTACTTCTGTCACCAATAGTTGCCTACTCTCTCTTGGGAAATGCCGACTGAAACCTCCAAGAATCCCAAGAGGGCAGACGATTCGCCTGGAGAGCACTTTCCTGTTCCAAGGTGGGTGAGACATGAAGAGAATCCTCTTTTTGTCCTACAAGTTCTTCATATCTCCCAGAAGTGAGGTAGTGATGGTAGGCAGGTATACGTTCACCTCCTATGCACAATGGAGGCAGCCATTTTGTGGGTTGACGCTAGATTCAAATTACTGGGGACCACTGACACCCCTGAGGAACAAATACAGTGAAACAAACTCCCTGTCCCAGCCTGAGTGATGTCACTAGTCAGGGCCATCTTAATAAATGGGCAAAAGGGATATTTGTTCTGGGGACGCCAGAATAGGGGCCGGTGTTGCACTGTTTTGCAACACAGGACACCGTTTCTAATAAATGAACCAGGAAAAAACTAGGTTAAATCACTACCATGTACTAATTCTTGACTCGTAAGGCTCAGATATTTGTAAAACGTTATTAAATTCATCCGTTTTATTTTTGGGTGACATTTTTTAATCAGTGACTCATTCATGGAGCCAGCTAATGAACTTTCTAACATTCTAACAATATTATTCCAGAGCAAATGAGAAATACCAAATCCCCAATCTCTCAGTCAGTGCCAGCTTTCCCCTAATGTGCTCAGTGTCAATTCCCTTCTACAGTACGTTGCCGGTCTGTCTCTCTTGTTCATTATCTTGCTGTGGATGACTTGTAAATGACTGTATATTCTCATTAGTATGCTCATTAAAACTTATTAGATGCGATTTAATTGGAAGCACAGGGTCAATATAAAAGAACCGCAATCACATTTTCATATACATCTCCAAAAGACTGACAAGTCTACAGCTGTCCCACATGAAGGCTAGAACCTCTTATGAGTATTGAGCCTTTTATTGTAAAGTATCACAATTTCCATGTGAGTGAGCTGTATATTTAACGTGTTTGCTTAAAACGTACCACAGTATCTTTGAGGTTCCATTTCTTAGTCACCAGATGTACCTAATTAAAGCCTGAATCCCAGCAGATAGGGTTGCATATAGAGAAAATTCACATTACCGCATCAGAGAATGTAGGAAGGCATCTGATCAGGGGAGAAGTGGCAGCTTTTATAGACAGACACGAGTGGGGGCTAGAAGGATGACGGGAACATGGTGTAGCGTCTCTACCCAGATTTATATATTAACAGAATATGAAATGAACAGGATAGGGGATGGAAAGCAAGTGTGACAATTTATAAAGCAGGGACTATAACCTCCTCTGGGAAATGACTAATCTCCCCCTGCTATCCTGTAAGGCAGACGTGCTCAAAACCGGTCCTCAAGAGCTACCGATTCATGTTCTAGGATTTCTGACTGTAGTAACAGGTGAGATAATTACTGACTCAGATACATAGAGTAACTAAAGAAATCCTGAAAACATGTACTGTCGGTAGCTCTTGAGGACTGAGCTTGAGAACCTCCTTTGTAAAGCATTAGTTCCCAAATCCAGTCCCCCTGACAGTCCATTTTTTAAGGCTATCCTTAACTTTAGCACAGGTGGTTGAAACAAAAGGTACGAGGCACTAATTAAGCAATCTGTGCTCAATCACGAATATCCTTAAAAGCTGGAATGTTAGGGGGAGTTGAGCACTGGATTTGGGAAACAGAGCTGTAGGGGAAGCTCCCGACATAGGTACAGTGCACTCATAGATGAAAGCCCTGCCCAAGTGCCAGCCCACGTGGAATAAGATTTACCCAGTGGGAACATGCCCACCTATCCCCCCCCCCCTTACCCATCTAACAAGGGTGGCTGGAATGAAGGGTAGACAAGAGACGAGGGGGTGGTAGGCATGAGGAGGGTAGACAAAGGGCAAATAGAAGACTTCTGAAAGCCTTCAGAAAGGGAGGCAGCATGGTATATATGTGTATGAATAAAGTATGTGTAAGGTTTGTGCTGGGGCGAGCATAATGAGTGGTGGAAAGGTGATGATGGCACCAGCTCAGAATTTCACCAAGGGGCCTAATCTGAACTACAGGTGGCACAAGCAGCCCTTAGACTGGCCAGACAGGTAAGCTGAGTCTTAACTGCAGGGACAGTACTTGTGTTGTCTGCATTTGGTAATATACTGTACACTGTTCTGTCGAAGGAGACAGGATTGCAGGACCCAGACATCATCATTACTGACATTCACGGATACCGCGTGTTGATGAGGAATGGGCAGTTGGCTAAAATGAGCACAAAGCAAACATGGAAAGTACCAGTGTCAAATTTAAGAAAGAATAGGGTTCCTATAACAAAATATCTGCAGGAACACAGTTACCATAAAAAGAGAAGAGTTAGTATATGAGGGAAGAGTAAACCCAGTTCTGCAGCTATTCCTGGTCTCCTAATATGTCTTATCCTGCAGAAGCGCAGTGAGCGGGAAAATCAGATGAAGGCAGAGATGAAATCCCTATGACTATTGTCTAAATTGCCGCAGCTATAAATAGTAAACACAGCACTAAAGGCACCGTCAACAGATGGAGTAATAAATTGATGCATTGTATAATGAGATGGGGGAAGAATTATTTATTAAAATACTATTCTGCAACGTTGTGTTCCTTTTCTTGTGCTGATGTGCCCATATATTGGGAAGCACATAGCGTTACTCTTTTGTATGGGCAGTCCTTGTTGAATATGGACTCAGGTTCCTGGTATTATGCCCACATGCAGCAACAAGATTTTAAATGGGCTTCAAGAGGTTCAGAGGATGTTAGAGGATGTTCCTAGATCAGCCGGTGGGAGTCAAGACTATTTCCAGTCATAAAATAATCTGCTTCTGGCAGATCCAATTGATGTGAGTAGTCTGGAATTATCCTGTACGTTCAGTGTGACTTATGTTGCAACCTCTAGGGACTTTAGATACAGAAATCACAATTTACGTGCACAATTAATAATGTATTAAGAACTTTTCATAACAGAAATGTGCTACATTTAAAAAAACCTGTGGTTTAAGACATAGAGGAGGCAAAAACAAGCATAAAAACTGATGATGGGGGGGGCATATATTTCTTATGACCACAAATTGGTTGCTCAAACCCATGACCTCTGTGGGGCCAATGTTCAGGTACACTTGGGAGCAAGTGGTTCCATTGTAAACTTATGTTGGTTTAGAATTACCTGCTGCTCTAATTACAATGAGATAACTTGATGTGTTCATTTGTGATGTTGATTAAAAAACATTACCCTTTATTTAAAAGCATAGAAAATTTGCATATTTTACTTTTAAAGTTCCATTAAAGGGCAACTCCACCCATCGCGTATTTTACTGCCCTGGCGTATTTATTTTCTTTGCACCTTAGAAAAAAACAGATTTGGGGCTAGATTTACTAAACTGCAGGTTTGGAAAAGTGGAGGTGTTGCCTATAGCAACCAATCATATTCTAGCTTTCATCTATTTAGTGCATTCTACAAAATGACAGCTAGAATCTGATTGGCTGCTAAAGGCAACATCTCCAGTCTTTCAAACAAACAGGTTAGTAAATATACCCCTTGGTGTGTACAATGTATCCAATGAACAGAAAAAAACATATATGATGTCATGTTCAAACAAAATCTTCCTAAAAGAGGAAGTTTTTGGAAGTTGGAGTTCCCCTTTAATGTAAAATGTCTGCTTCATGTTTTAGTTCTCTTTCCAAAAAGTGTCTGGAGTAAGCCAACTGGTTAACCGGTGACCCCTTGTCTCCGCAGGTCCCTCTCTGTTCCCTGTCTCACCTGTTGCTCTGTGGGATGGGTGCGTGCAGCAGGAAGGCCTTGACTCTGCTCAGTAGCGTGTTCGCCGTCTGCGGCTTGGGGCTTCTGGGAATCGCGGTCAGCACAGATTACTGGCTGTACCTGGAAGAAGGGATCATTCTACCCCAGAATCAGACCACAGAGATAAAAATGTCCTTACACTCCGGCCTGTGGAGAGTCTGCTTCCTGGCAGGTACATTTGCACGTTTGTCACAGTGACTCAGGGAAAATGGTTTTGCAGACATTCAATCATGAGCTCAATTAATGCTGGCTTATTTCCATTTCTCCGACTGTAGTTATTTGAACCTTGCAAGGTTATGGCCAGAGGAAAGTGGAGTGACACAGAAAAAGTGTCCCATGGCGGGCGTAGACGTGTAAATTTAGCTCACCTGTGGTGAGCAGATTCATACGATAACAATTCATTATATGCAACCAAAAGTAACATGAAAAATACATCGAATAGGCTTTTTTTTTGGTCGCAACAGTAAGCAAAATTGAAGATTTCAGCGGTATGAAACTAAGGGGCAGATTCAATTAGCAACAAGATGGCCGCCGCGCGCCTTTCTGGCTAATATGGTAGAGGAATCTCTGCTCATTTTACCTCGTATCTCTACGGAACGTGAGGGGAAATGAGCAGACAATTTAGTAAAAACTGGGACCGTTCAGGGTCGTATCGCGCCACCTTGCGCCAAATTGAATCTGCCCCTAAAAATGTAACACATTCGCATGCGTTGAGCATTGTCATGCACAAAAACGAGGACTTGAATAGGCCCCTCAGGGTCAAATAATGAAAAATCACGGCTTATTATATAAAACAAATTACAATACAAAATATTATACACGGTGAGGATCTATATATATATATATATATATATATATATATATATATATATATATATATATATATATATAAATATACTGTATATATACACTGTACATAGGGCGGCACCAAAAAAGAGTGACAATTTGTCCAGAAAAATGGACAAGGGTGTATTGGTGACCAAAAGTGACCATAAATGTTGGACTGCAGGAACTTAACTTGAGAAACATCTTATTTCAGTCTCCTGGACAAAACCATGTTACAATGCAAGGGGTGCAAATTAGCATTCTGTTTTGCACATAAGTTAAATACTGACTGTTTTTTCCTGTAGCACACACATATCAACTTTAAATTTCAGTGTACAAATAAGCTATCAAGTATTTGTGTGCTTCATGAAAAAACAGTCAGTATTTAACTTATGTGCAAAACAGAATACTAATTTGCACCCCTTGCATTGTAACATGGTTTTGTCCAGGAGACTGAAATAAGAAGTTTCTCAAGTTAAGCTCCTTAAGGAATCAGGCCCTATACTTGTAGATTAGGACTGTCTGACATATTTACTTTTTTGGTAGGGTTACCCAATGCCTTCAATATATGCCACCGTCAATTCTAAAATTTCTTCTTTAAATTATTTGTGATAAAATGATATTCCAAGCGTTACATGCAGTGTTTTGTGAACTATTTATTATTTGTACTGAAATGCTTAAAATAGTTTTTTTTAAAAAAAAAATTCTTAAAAAAATTGCATTAATTGATTAAATCCATACAACAATAATGCTGATTGTAGCACTGATTGAAGAAGTAAAACAACAAGTATTCATTTTGTAAATAAATCATTTTTAATAAACTATTCATAAAAACATGTCGGAGGGTCCATTTCTAAACTGATTATTATATACGAAAAACAATTCATTTGTTTGTTCAGTGGAAAAATAAACGTATCTGATAGCTTTGAGCATTCCCCTAAGTGTAATTTTCCATATCTTTGTATCCATAATTTGTATTGAGTTGAGAAAGCATGTGTTAAAGAAAGGTAGTCTGAATTTAAAGTATTTGTTAAATAGTTTAAATGTAAAGTAACATTTTGGTGGTGTAAATTATAGCCAATGTCTGCTGCATAGAAGGATTAATCCAGTGAAAACACAATAAAGAGCTTAGAATGGCAGAAGTCACAGTCTATGTATGTCGTGTGTTTACTTACAGGAGAGGAACAAGGGCGATGCTTCACAATAGAGTACGTCATGCCAATGAACGTCCAGATGACATCAGAGTCCACCATCAGTGTACTGAGTAAGTAATGGGCAGTGGACTGATTAATATATGTAAACTCTAAACGGTATCAATTTGGCAAATACAAAGCAGAATAGGCAATTTTTATACATTTGGGGTCGTTTATAAAAAGCGCCACAGTTCCGAAACGCCACATATATTTTCTGCACATAGATTGCTGCTCAGCCCGTTGCATTTTCTGATCTTCTGCTCAGACATTCTGCGCGTTTGTAGTTCATGACCGAAATGCGCTTGTTCATGCGAAAACATCATCACTTCTCATCGAATTCAGATGACCACCTTTGTTTTGATTTAAACTACTGCTGGTTAGAGGGACATGTTGGGAGGTCTGGGGAGTATGTGGTCAGGTCAAGGGGGCATGGAGGAGGTGCGATGGGCATTTGAGGGTATATGAGGAGGTCTGAGTGGCATGTTCAGGGCATATGGTGGAGGTCTGATGTGGCATGTGGGGTAGTTTTGGAGTCCTTGTGGTGGTCTGAGTGCATGTAGGTGGGGTGTCTAAGTGGCATGTGGTGGAATTTGGAGCAGGTGGGGGCGTTTTGGGATGAGAGACGTGGGTGTGCGGCGTGTGCCAAAATCGTTTCCAGACATACAGAATAAAAACAGGTCATAAGAACTGCGTACAAGTAAAACAATAAATGTTGTACATCACAGCTCTCAATAAGTATACTACAAATACTGAAATGGAAGTAATGCCCTATTGCCAGGGAAAGCTGGGGATTATCGCTGGTGAGATGGAGTTTAACTCTTTAGCCCATATCTGTAAGAGGTTTACTGTTGTCAATGCACCTGCCAGCATCAAGTATTTCTAGTTTGGGGGAAACCTATTAATCAAATTTTTCATAAGGCGCTAACAGAAAGAGAGGACTGGAATCATTTTTTTTAATGCAATTGTACAATAACATATCTAATTCACAATTACTTGTCCTGACGTTTACAGTCACCCTCTATCACATGCACAGTTGCTGTGTAGGTGATGTGGGGGAGCCAACGTCTATCACACCCAGTCATACGGGTCACACCTAGTAGAATAAGTGTCAGGAACATGTGTCTATTCCAAGGAGTTATCTTAGCTGTTAGTAAAATAATTATTTGAGAATTCAGGTACTTTAGAGAAAGCTCAATGACAGTCTCTGATCAGACCAGTTATTGTTTTGATAGAGGATACACAGCTCAGGGTCTATGTCTGTCCCAATAGCACGTTGGATATAAGGTGAAAATAGTTTGATATTGTGGCAGGACCCTGGTAAGTGATATCTTATTCGTATTCCATGCTGGCCTTGTAAAGTCTATGGGCCTGATTCATTAAGGAACTTAAATTAAGAAGTTTCTTATTTAAGTCTCTTGGACAAAACCATGTTACAATGCAAGGGGTGAAAATTAGTTTTCTGTTTTGCTCATAAGTTAAATACTGACTGTTTTTTCATGTAGCACACAAATATCAACTTTAAATTTCGGTGTACAAATACGCTATCAAGTATTTGTGTGCTACATGAAACAGTTCATTTTTGTTTAATGTATCATAAGGGAGGAATTGCCTTTATACAAGATACTATTCATGATAAGGCATTGAATCTAAACCCTTAGGCATTTACTATTATTTCATGTGTTGGTGCTATATGGGGACATCAACACTTCTGACTAGTTTCTGAGTTCTATCCAATGTGGGTGTTAGGTGCTATCACACTCAGTCATATGGGACCAAACCTACCAGCACGAGTGTCAGGAAGAGAGGCAGCTACGCCAAGCCTCTAACCAGTGCAGCTTTCAGATTATTTGCTAACATAAGCACAGATTTGTTTACATGCCCAGCAATGTTATTCAACGCAGCAGGCTCTTGTGTTTTTAAGTATTATTTGTACATTATTTGTAGTCCAACCACTTGAGGATTTAAGACCAGACCAATTTTTCGCAGTTTGTGGTGCATAAAAAGGGGAGATGGATAATTAGGGGGTATGTGGGTACATGCAAATATCCAATTATTTATCTCTTAGCAGTAGAGTTTGTGATTTTTTTAACCCAAGAGCTATCAAGCACAGTGGACATTAGAAAGTTATATCAGCTCGGGTAGGTAGGAGAGGAGGAAAGGCCTGTTAGTATTGGGTGTGCAAAGTGGAGGTAGATGTAGGGAATTGCAGCACGATGGCTTAGTGGTTAGCACTTCTGCCTCACAGCGCTGGGGCCATGAGTTCAATTTCCCACCATGGCCTTATCTGTGTGGAGTTTGTATGTTCTTCCTGTGTCTACGTGGGTTTCCTCCGGGTGCTCCGGTTTCCTCCCACACTCCAAAAACATACTGGTAGGTTAATTGGCTGCTAATAAATTGACCCTAGTCTGTGTCTGTGTGTGTGTGTGTTAGGGAAATTAGACTGTAAGCTCCAATGGGGCAGGGACTGACGTGAGTTCTCTGTACAGCGCTGCGGAATTAGTGGAGCTATATAAATAAATGGTGGTGATGATGATTGCAGTGTCCCCTATATGGGAGAATGGGTCATGCATTATAGCAGAGTGGAAGAGCCGGAGGCCAGCCAAGTGCTACTGAACTTATTACATCAATCATGGATGATGCTCTAGGTGGTGTCCCTACCCAATCCTGTTACTGAATATTCTAAAATAATGAAAAAATGGATGATCTATTAGCTGTGCTGTATCAAGTCAACTAGCGAATATGCTTTTCGCTAGCAAAACAAATGTTAACAAACTTTTTTTGTGTTTATTACCTGGTTGTATGTCTGTGTATGTAAATATATCAATTACCAATACATATATTCGCTTTATATTGATAAATATATTATTTTCACTTACGGATACGCCTCTGGTACCTTATTCCAAGGTCTTGTTTTCTCTCTCCTGTGCTGCCACAAATCCATTCTAACCTCCTCCTCCGTTCCCCCCTTAGCTCCGCTCCCTCTGGGACCAAACAATTACTGTTAACACGAGAGTGTAGGGACCCTCTGCACTATTCCACCATCGAGTCTAAGCAACCATCAGTCTTCTTATATGTGCCTTTTGTACCACCATCTTATCCCAGTACTGGACTGTCTGCCCATGCTCCATCCTCTCACGCTTTACACTCCACCACCACCACCACCTCCCACCCTCAGAGCCAGTGATTCCCCCCTGCCCCCCTCCCCTCCGCTTGTTTCCTTAGTAAATAGAAATGAGTGGGCAGCATCTCCAGCTCCCTTATGTCTGTGAGAGTGGCGCTAGCAGTGACATCATAGCCCAGTGCCACTCTCCCAGCCCATCACTAACATGGAGGCGGTAAGCGGCTGCCAGCTGCTTCTTCTCTCCATGTCAGTTTCTGGCGCTCTGTTTAAGGACACATTGGGATCATTAAAAACACTGGACGAGTGACAATCAGTGTTTTAGGTGCACTCTGGGTGACCACCTGTGTTCGACTAATGGTAGTGTCGGCCCTGTCTTTTACCTACATAACTCCATTCAGGGGCAAACGCAGGATTTGTATAGGGGGGTTTCCACACCATGCCACCAGTGGGCGTGACCAGCATGCATGGGGGCGTGGCTATAATATTAGACAGTGCTTGGCTGCTCTCCAACTCTTCCTATCTCCATAATATACATGGGCAATGCTGCCTGCACTACTGTTAGGTGCACGCAGCTCTCCCTTTTCAAGCAGAGCCGTGTGAAGCGGGGGCAGGGTCCAGCCACTTCAATTATACAGTGCCACAGCCATGGAGGGGGGTTTACAGGCACTAGGAAACCCCCCTTCGATTTGCCTATGTCATAATTTATAGAATAAACCACTCCATACGTGAAATATAAGGATATTAAAAGTCACTGTGGAGTTCCACGATTATAAAAAACCATGAGGGCATTATTAGATTTAATCCACAAGTACCAGTTTTTGACAAGTTTAATAAACATGTTATTACCATCATACTGAACATATTGTGGTATACATACACTGGTGTTTAATTATGAATACGTTCACCTTGCTGTATTGTGTAACGGAGCGGGGCTGAGGGGGAGGGGTTACCCGTTGGGTATATTGTGGTCAGTATAATCTCTAGCTACAGTGACTGAGATGCAGAGACGTGCATGAAGTAAAGAGAGGTATTATTCAAACACAGTGTATGGGCCAGTGTTTAATATATTGTTATTTTTGTCATTCTGGCCTGGTGGAAGTTTGTCTTAAACTGGACACTGTAGTGAGATATAGGATTATCATTGTCAGTCTCTGACATCACTAATCACCAAAGAAAGTGATATCTGTTACAGTTGTTTAAACAAGTATTTACATCACTCATGTATTATACTGACCACTATGTATCTATATTGTTCCCCTCCGTTGAAGTTAATATAAAAATTAGTTCCATGAAGTACAAATATAAACATTTGACACGTGATCTCTTCTGCCTCTAGAAATGATTAGATCAGCTACTCCGTTCCCCCTGGTCAGCCTCTTCTTCATGTTCATTGGGTTTATACTGAATAACGTGGGGCACATCCGCCCTCATCGGACCATCCTGGCATTTGTTTCTGGGATTTTCTTCATTCTCTCTGGTAAGTGTTCATCACATGAATGCAGAAATGTTTCTAGATGTACTGCAATCACCTTACAGATAATTTCCCAACGCTACATTGTCAGTTGCCACTTTTATTTTTTCACTACAAGAATGCTGCTAAGTCGGGCTACTCCCTCTCATTTGCATACAGTGCTGCATGCAATCTGTAATTTTTTTTTACACTTTTAGATTTTCTGCTGAATTTGTCTCCTCCCGCTCATTTACATATAATGTCAGAGGCCAAGTGTCTTTTTTATACTACTAGAATGCTGCTGAAGCTTGAATTTCTATACAGTGTAAGGAGTTATCTTCCTTTTTATCTTACTAGAATGGTGGTGAATCTGTCTCCTCTTTTAGAACTTCCCCTCACCTCAGTACCCTGACTTTTCTCTTTTACTCCTAAAACCTATTTCATTGCAGACAGGGACAAAGAAAAGAATTCCAGAAAGGGGTGTTCAAATGCTTGATTTTGGAAGAGAAAAAAAAAAAAAAAGGACTTGCCTCAATAATAACAGAATTAGAAAAGTACAGTGTATATAATTGTAATAATATAGCTTAATTTAAAATAAAAAGAATGAGGCATAGCTGTACATTAATATGAAAAAAACACATTAACATTAACCTCCTTTAAATAAATCCATCCTGACCATCTTACCAAATTATTACACTACCTTGTACAGTAATACAACTCCACAAAAGTAATACTAATCTCCCCTCACATCCAAATAAATAAAAAGTAGCAGTCAGTGTTACAGTTACTCACCCAGTGTTTCACATCATTTTCGGCAGTCAAGACTTAACAGAGGAGCAGGGGTAACTTAATTTTCTTTTTTCCTAAAGTTACAGGAAAACACTAGAGCTAAAACATAAGAACAACACGCTAGTGCCGAAAAAATAGGTAAGAACAATTATGTCCATTTTGTTGAAGCCATGGTTCATGAAACCATAGGCAGATTCCCACACAATGGAGTCTTATGATTCTGCAGATACAGTATTATAGTTTTTTTTTTAATGGGGTTCATAGGGGGACTATATTTCATGAGTCACATTTGCACTTTTTTGTTTTAATTTCACTGGTTTATATAAACACTCTCTGTATAAATTGTGCGTAGATTAAATTAATGGCCAAAGCCCTATTACTGCCACTAGAGAATGTCTAAAAATCAGGTTCTTCACCCCTTAAATGCATGTTAAACAGACATGACTGCACAAAAATAACTTTGTGTGCAGTTTAACCTGTCTACTTTGGATGTAAAACAAGATACCAAACCTTGCAATGAAGTGGGTGGTTTTTGTAAAAGTGGGTGTAATTGGGTGGAAAATGGGTGGAGTTTGGGCAGATCAGGGACCGGGCTTGTCCTGATTTTGTCTTTAGCAATGTTGGGAGGTATGTCATACTACAAATATTAGTTATCGCCATCGTGTAACAGACATTATGATCAGCACCCATGTAGAGTTTGACCTATCGCCAACCACTTGTAGAACATTTAATGATCATTGCAAAGAAAGAAAATATTGTTTTTTGCATTGATCCGGCCATGCTTGTGATTAAATCATTATGCATATGGAACACCCATATTTGCCAATAACTCATGTCAAACATTTGCTCCTTTGCAAAATTGTACCATCCGAAACTGGGGGGTACAACAGCGTAAATCTTGATTTTGGTGCAAGTCCATTTGCCCCACCATGTTTTTTTCAGGCAGTTGACTATAATGTTTCAACTGGGTGATGAAGCCCAGAACCTGCATTCTCTTCATCTTTGACGTCTTATTTTGTTGTAGTTCGTACCTCCAACCTTTTATTAACTGTAGTCCTTTATATAATCACCGGAACCTTTAACAGCTAAACAACACTTACCCAGTGCTGAGACATTTAACCTTCCAGGGAGGACCATTTAATTGTAAGATCATCCGTTATAAGTGAGCCAAGTTCTTGAATTTCTACGTTTTTGAAGTTCATTGATTGATTCAACAAAATTCAGTCCCAAGTATAAAGGACGGTGTATACAATTTATGTTCCTGCAGCGTATTGCAGTTTCAGAATATATCTAACGAGACTGTTACTCAGTTGGAATACTCAATAAAAGTGGTGGAATCTGAAAAGCCATCATATTTGATGAAACTATTAATTTTGACACCATATTAAAATGTCTTAATTTTCTATGCAAAAATGTCCTTTTATGTCCTCTTTCAAAGAAGCCATTTCCCATAAATTCTCAGGGAAATAGACAGCTTTATAGATGTTCTCTGTTCTCTTCGGACAGGATAATTTTCTCATTTTATAATATGAACAGCTGATTCAGTCAGATTTGATACATATAATATGTATATGTACTATATGAAAGTGATGTTTTATTATGATAAGTAATAAGCAACCACTTTACCCTCTGAACATAAGAGAGAAGAAAAGCAAAAAAAATACAGGATATTAAGTAAAAAGAAGGACAATCTTAAAGATAAGGCAAAATTTTAATGTTTCTGGTTCTATAGAATATATATTTGTATATACAGCAGATTTCAATACCAAATATTCAGATTATTCTCCTGCAGGTCATTGATAAAGGTAATAAAAAGTTTGGCAATTTTTTGGTGACCTGAACTGGCACAGAAACTATTGACGCTCTCTCTGTAATTATTATTATTATATTGTTCCAGTTAATCTGAATGTGGAAGGCGGAGAATAAACATTATTTTTTATTCTGTTAAATGACGTCACTTGTAATGGACACAGTGCAAGTAACGCTTTAAAGCGGCAATGGCCGGACCCGCCACCTGTACAATGTAATCCAGTCTGGATTACCGCGGTCCTGTCATTTACTGCTGGAGAGCTTTGTGAAAGACGGATTTTACATTTAACTGTCATTGAGCTGTCTATTACCTAATAAGTCTACATTTTATCATTGTCGCAGTTATAGTCATCGTGATTTTTAAGTTTGGCTTTTATACTCTTCGGTATAGTAATGTCGATGTATGCTGTGTCGGCATTTTGACAGCTGAAAAAACATACCACATCCGTGTAAAGAGATACGTGATATTCCAAGCTGTCATTACAGAACTGATATTAAGCTGTATAAAATCCCCACTTTCTCATGTAGGAATTGGTGTCTTTTTCATGGAGTTTTTTCAACTTTAAGGGGGGAATTCAACTGACCGCTGAATTTATTTTTTCCACCGGGTTAAAAAAAAAAATACCTGCGCGGGTTTCTCACCCGCTTATGCGACCGTTTTTAGCTGAGGCCGAGTAAAAAATTGTGCAATTCAATTGTAAAACAGGTAAGCCAGCCCCCGCGCGTTAATCATTGGTGCTTGCGAATTTTTTGGGGAGTGAGGGGGAAGGTTTAATGCGGTCATCTATAATAAAAAAAAATGCATTTGCATATATTTTATTGCATTACACAACCTTTCTATTTTATAATTATATAATTTTATGTGCTGGGGGAATTTGTCTCTATTTTATAATATCTACATACAGTACTTTTTTTTACTATATTTTTTTATTTAACTTTTTTTTAACTATACAATCATCTATACCATGGCAAAACACATTAGTACATACATATTAGTATATAAGACATACATAAATATATTAATTAGTGATTAGTGTGTTTATTAATTTTATGATTTATTTTTTTTTACATGCTTTTTTGTAAAAGAAAATCACCTTTTTCATGTAATGCATTACTGATAAACATAATTTATCTTTTTTTTTTTTTTACATTATTACATGATTTCAAATAGTTTTCTTATGTTCTTAATTGTTTACACAGTCATGAGAGGTGCGAGATAAAACTGGAGGTTTGACAGTTTACCGCACTGCGTTAAAAAATAAATTAAATAGCTTTAAACACTTCTCCCAGGCGGTAGTCCACGTTGGTTTTTCTGTGATCCTCTATTCCCTGAACTCTGTGTTTATAATTATTTCATATATTGTTTCCTTTTATAACGCTGTCTTTTCCACGTACAGTCTTCTTATAATCCAACGCTTCCTGTCACACCAGCCCTCTCATGTCATTTCTCTTTAGATCCCTCAATCCTCCCGCTAAAGCTGGGATTAGCACCATTGTGATTTTCTTAAATATCCCTACAAATAGTACTGCTAGGCCCGTTGGGAACATTTGTAAAGGCAAAAAAATATATACAGTGAATTATTGAACCTTAAGCTATTATATATCTACAGCTTGAAGATTTTGTGATTCCCAGAGACATATCTTGAAATTGCCATAGCAACATTTTCAAGCATTTGCCTAATTTAGATTTTTTTTCTAAATATCCTACAATAGACCAATACTACCCCATTCCTATAAAATACCTTATCGTTACAGCCTAGGAATCACATCTTTACCAATCTGACAGCTCGCTGAGCTATATACCCATTCCTTTTATGCTCAGTATCTGTATCCCACAATAACACATAATGTTACAACACACTGACTACATCATTACCAATCTGACAGCTCGCTGAACTACATACACATTGTTTTTATCCTAGGTATCTCCATCCCAAAACAACTCCTAACAATATAACATTAGAGATGCTCAGGCTCGGTTCCTCAAAAACCGAACACACACGAATTTAGGGGATCCGAGTACCGAGCCGGATCGGTACTGTCGCGCCCTCGGAATTGAAAACGAGGCAAAACGTCATCATTACGTCGTCGGACCTCGCGAGTTTTGAATTCCTTTTAAAGATCCAACATCACGGAGAGTGGGAGGGAAGTCGTACCCCCATTTATCTTTTCTTCCACTGCTGTGTGGCAATGTGTCCTAGATGTGCCAGGAACTGCCGTGTGTTTGTGTCATTGCTCTGTCGCTTACCATCCAGCCAGGTCGCTGCAGTATTTGTCCGAAAGTGTATGAAAATAATATTGTGACCTGTGAGGTAGTCAAAATTGACTGCAAATGACTTGAAATTAGTGTTATTGAGGTTAATAATAATGTAGAAACAAAAAAAGAGCAAAATTATGTGATTTGAGCATATTTTAGGAGTTTTTCTTAAACATCCAAAACACAAAGCTAATCCAGGTCCTAAACCAGTTCACGGGGGTCAGTGAGCATCTCTATATAACACACCTACACAACTTTAGTAATCGGACACAGGTTCCATCTTATTATCTCCAGTATCTCCATCCCAATAAGTCACCTAACGCTACACCTCACTAATTCAGAAATTATTTTGTACTGGGACGCATAGGAACGCAATTGCAGCACTTCCTTTGGCCCCATAATCTTCAATGCTTTAAGATAATTGTCAATGTCCCCCCTCCCAGCCTACCATAAGAGGTCCACTTCTCTTTTGTATCTACAAATTAAGAACTGAAATTACATCCTTAGGAATCTGACACCTGAACGACATGAAAATTATTTTCACCTCTAGTATGTTGATCCCAAAATAATGCCTAAAACTGTGACACACCAATCACATCTTTAGCAATCTGACACAGCTTCCTTTTATACTTGGTAACTATCAAACTTAACTGATGCCTGAACGGATGAAGCTGGACAGCAGGAGACCCTTAGAGGAATATGTTTTCTTCTTGGCCATTATGCGGCATGGTCTGTCATTGTATAGCTAAAGGGGTTGTTATCATTGTGCTAACTCACTATACCATTTTATCTGCAGTGCATGAGTGTACAATTAGTCTGACCCCATGTAGCAGTCACAACATGGGTATTGCAAAGCAATCGTTTACTATCCATTTCAGGGGAAACGCAGGATTTTGTAGAGGGGGGTTTCCATTGCTGCATGGACTACTGTTAGGTGCACGCAGCTCTCCCTTTTCAAGCAGACCCGTGTGAAGCTGGGGCAGGGTCCAGCCACCTCAATTATACAGTGCCCCAGGCTTGGGGGGGGGGGGGGGGGGGTTCCAGGCACTAGGAAACCCCCCCCCCCTCGCTTTGCCTATGCATTTTAGTGGCCTTAATACTGGTCAGTGAAGTTGCTGATGATTACGTTTTGATTGTAACATGACTTTGCTTGTTTTTATACCTCCACAGGTCTGTCCTTGGTGGTGGGTCTAGTCCTCTACATATCTAGCATTAACGATGAGATTCTGAACAGAACTAAAGACTCGGAGACCTATTTCAGTTACAAGTATGGTTGGTCCTTTGCTTTTGCAGCCATATCGTTTCTCCTCACGGAGGTAATTTGGATTCTTGAATTAAATTAATTCAATTACAGATTGTCCTTATCTTATAATGTGGCAAAATGTCATCTTGCACGGCCCCTATTTGAGTACGTGGCATGCCATGTTCAAAACGGTGCTTACAATACATATCACCAAAAATCCATTAACTATAAATTGTGGATTACAACAGATGCATCCAGCTCTACATCAGCCACATATGTGCCATGTTTACGTCAGGCATGCTTACATCCAACCAGGTCATAAGCACAAGAAAAGTTTGTTCATTCCATATTAAGATTGATTTAAATTAAAAAAACAAAAACCTCTCTAATACAGCATCTATACTCAATTGTCTGAATTGAAGCAGTAGAAAGTTATTCTACAATATACCCCAAAAATCTTATACCTTTTTTTTGTGGGCATGTGCAAAACCAGTACGCCCAATTCAGCACAAGACCCTATGGGCTATATTTACTAAACTGCGGGTTTGAAAAAGTGGGGATGTTGCCTATAGCAACCAATCAGATTCTAACTGTCATTTATTTAGTACCTTCTACAAAATGACAGCTATAATCTGATTGGTTGCTTTAGGAAACATCTCCACTTTTTCGAACCCACAGTTTAGTAAATCTAGCCCTATGTCTCTTTAGTGTTACGTTACCAGCTGTGTCACCTCAATTGAATTGAGAGATTATTTTTCACTTTTAGTCTATTCTTACCAACTTCTAATTATAAGTATTAATGAATCATTATTTATGGCCTAGAATCAGACAGAATTTTCTATATTTCCTATGGCGCATACTTATTATATTGAAGTGAAACAGATATAACCCGTACACTGACGTGATCTCTTGAGCTCAGATTGTTAAATACTCTACTACCCTTGTCTTCTACAGAGTGCCGGCGTAATGTCGGTCTATTTGTTCATGAAAAGATACACAGCGGAAGATGCGTACAGACCCCACCCCGGATTCTACCGTCCACGACTTAGCAACTGTTCCGACTACTCTGGTCAATTCCTGCACCCCGAAGCTTGGGTGAGAGGTCGCAGTCCATCCGACATCTCCAGTGAGGCCTCTTTGCAGATGAACTCCAACTACCCGGCCCTTCTCAAATGCCCTGACTATGACCAAATGTCTTCGTCACCTTGCTGAAAACATGACATCGACCACAACATAGAGCTGTATCAGTGTTCTGCAGAACATGCCGACATTCAAAATATGTTCTATAGTCCACTCATCATACTCCTTATCTCTAAATAATGCCTGATCTCAACAAACGCCTAGCAGAGATATACACCCACATACTGTATGGTGAGGTTCTTGGCAGTTCCTGTGCCCTACAATAGGTTAGTCAAAACAATTTTGTACAGTGTTTGGTCTAACGTGACCACAACACTTGGCATGACTTACCACTCAATGTACAACTCGGCCGATTAGTGTATGAGTCCATATTTTCTTCTGAAAAAACAAACATATTGCATAAAGGTATGGCAGGGAATGTGCTGTTTATAACACTTGGTCTCAACAGAGTTTTGGACACATTCTAGTGATCTCACACATTTTGGCAATATCAAAACATGGTTCCACCTTGTGACTTCAGCCGAGTGGTCTCTGGCAACGTCTTGGTGGACAACACTGACTAAAGGGGCAGAAGTGACAACCCATTTGGCCCTCAGTATGTAGTTATATTAATATATGTCTGTTGGGAGGGTGAGTATTATTCTATCTAGAATACAAGGACCTAAGGAAGCCGAATGTCTTGTGAACAACACCAGGAAGATCTAATGTTCAAGTTGTTGTACCGTGAGTGTTGATGTTAATCCCTCGTGACACATAATTCCCGGGCTGCTATATATTGAAGCCTGGAGGAAGAGCTGTAGTTGTAGACTAGTCGCACAACACGCTTGCTTAAATAAGAACATATAGACCAGTCTTACGTAAACCGGGATAACAATAGTGCAAATGGGAATTTGAGAATGTTCTCTGCTCGGGTAACTGAGGGATTCCTGATAATTTTAGAATGATAATGAATTGTGCAGTAAATACCGCAAACGTAACCTTGCTACAACTGTCTGAATTTTACTAGGTCAACATATTCTCGCATTGGCCACACCTCAACCTCAGTACTAGGTGTACTTGTGTTAGATGGGGCACAGATATAAAATATTCCTGATTTACTTTCATTTGCAAAATATTAAAAACTTCAGATATAATAATTTGGGTCCCATATGGCCACTTACCTCCAACTCCCCCAACCTACAGTCCTTTCACCCAAGTTTTATGTTGGCACTATTTTGGTGAGGCGTAGATGAAAAACAGTGTGAGATGCTACAATTGTTTAGTCTTCAGGGAGAGGGATAGAAGAGAGACAACACAAAGTATGTTTGTGTTGATAAACGAACAGCCACAGAAATGGAAGAAGAAAATGGGGGACAGGAGGATGTTGTAAAAGCTTCAACTTTCAAATACTTGGGATTGTTTAATATAAATGAGTTAGCAAATTTATATAGTCAACACTGCCTGAACTTTTACCTAAAATACAGGTGTAGAGTGGAACTTTAATCTTCGCATATTGAATTATATTCCCTGCAGTTGGGTGGACAGAGTTGTCCGGACTGTTATGAAGGGCGGTATTGTATTGTAGGCATGTGGACGATAGGAACAGTCCGATGGAAATATATCAAGTTCTAATTCTTCTTGTTCCAGGGCAGTGATTTACTGAATGTGAAACGTTGTTACCAATGCAATTATTTTTTTATGGAAGGAAGCAAGATAACTCTTTAGTCAATAACCCATTAGATTTGTAAAACTTTTGTGACAAGTGGGTCAATATTTATTAAATAATGATGTTTTATTTGAATGTCTACAAATTAAGTATATTATTTAAATAATAGTATACGTAATAGTTTTTCAAACGCTAGATAATGGGAACTGACCCTAAGACCCCCTGTTTTACATACTGCCCACTCTACTATAAAATGGAGCATCAATTAGTAATTATAGTAATATTAGTCAGAGAAGCCAATTAACCAAGACATTTGTTAAAATGTCCCTGTTAATTAATGTAACTTCCATAAATATAATTGCTAAGTAAAATCAGCTGGTGAATTTACAAGGACATAGTGTCAAGTGTCAGGAAGCAAAATCGTGTATACACAGATTCAAGATGAAAGTTGTATTAACTAATAAAGATCTATTTCTCCAACTGTGGAATGCTGGGAAATGCCATGTAGCATTCAGTCCTGCACAGGGCTAATTAAAGCTTTCTCGCCAGATTCTTCTACTAGAACAATGGCCAACAGCCAACATTAAAGAATCTTACATTTGATCATTTAGTGTTTTATTGTTAGGTGAATTTGTAAGACAAATGATCTCAAATCAATTTACTAAAACAAAATATTTGCACTTTATCAGCATTCCACAAAGAAAAAAAAAAGAAAAAATAATGTTCATGAAATATATTTGAAATGTATACATTATCTTTTTCCAAGCAGGACTATTATTAATGTATACAACTTTTCGTTGCAGTGTTGCATATTGTGAAATTTAGAACACAGGATGAGTGGATATATTTGGGTTTATTTCTGATGGGTGGTGTTTGAGCTAATAGAAGGAACTGAATGAATTATTGTTGCTTTTGTTCTTGTTACTAAGAAATGACCCCTTTATTTATTAAAAAAATACTGATATAAGAGAGTCATCTGTATTTCAGCAAAGATTTGTGCAAAATAAATCATATTTTCTGGGTTTTGACCATCGTTTACAAATGTGATAAATATAAGTAAAGGACAATTATTTGGTTGTTTGTTATATTTATACAATTTTTGAGTGTTTTTTTTTCTCCTGGTCTTTGATGTTATGTGGTTGTCTCGGGACAGTTACGATTTATCACACAAAGAAAGTAGACGTGACCTCGCAGTCCAGACATGATGGCTGATTGGAGGGTTCACTGGTGAACAGGGGCAATGTGGTCTTGCCCATATCAATCAATCAATCATCTAGATCGGATGTGCTCAAACCCAGTCATCAAGAGCTACCAACAGGTCATGATTTCAGGATTTCTGTCTGTAGAAACAGGTGGGATAATTACTATCCCAGGAAAATAGATGAACTCATCTGTGCATGATTTAATATATCCTGAAAACATGACCTGTTGGTAGCTCCTGAGAACTGAGTTTGAGCACCTCCGAACTAGGGGATTGATTCATTAAGGATCTTAACTTGAGAAACTTCTTATTTCAGTCTCCTGGACAAAACCATGTTACAATGCAAGGGGTGCAAATTAGTATTCTGTTTTGCACATAAGTTAAATACCCATTGGATTTGGATTTGTAAAACTTTTGTGACAAGTGGGTCAATAATTTATGAAATAATGATGTTTTATTTGACTGTCTACAAATTATATTGTTTTAATAGCTGGATACATAATAGTTTTTCAAACGCTAGATAATGGGAGCCCACCCTAAGACTCCCTATTTTACATACTGCCCACAAATTGCCCGCTGTTCAGCCCACCATATGTTTGTGGCGCTGACCTCAGTACTTCCCCCATCCTCCTTGCGCTTCTCCAAATTGCTTGTCCTCACACACTTACCATATGACCCCTCTCTCCCGCTTTGCGCCCTTCTCCCTCCAACGTCTCTCCCTTAATCTCTCACAGCTGCTGCTCCAATCCCATGTCCCCCAGCCCTCCTCAGCTAGGGAACCAGACTGGCAACTGTCTGTAACTCTTCAGGGGTATCCCTCCGCCGGGCATGCGCAATGGTGCGGACAACGCTATACAATATAATAGTGCAATATCCCCTCACTCCAGCTTTTGAGAGGGGTATTGCAGGAATGCGTTTGATGTGTGTGTCTTTGCTTACTCAGACACAGTGCCTCCACCCCAATCTACTCTAACGCTTGTGAGAATGTGGTTAGTGGGCTCATCCACCATGGGACAACTTGGGAGACCCCTTGTACCTGACACAAACAGCACATGGGCACACATACACAAACTCACAAGTTCTGTAAAAGCCACGTCGGCACATTCATTAAAGGGCAAGGGATGAACAGGATAAGATGTTGTTGGCAGCCAAACAAGTAAACATAAACAATGCAATAAATGTGAGCAGTAGTAATATGCAATACAAGCAAATGTCTTTAATGTAAATCTCTAGTACAATATAGAACTCAATATATTACTTCAATATTAAACTTGGCCAGTACAATGGCAACTCAACAGAGTGGGTATCAATCAAACGCACACCCATCACACTGACATGTGCTCTCCAAACTCACGCCATTCTGCTATGGCTAACTAGGCAATATAAATACTATGGCAGTACTGTTAACATTGGATACCGTTGGTGTACTTGTGAAATAACCCAGGTTATGTTTGAAGGTCTCTAGTTTATCTTTGTAATGATTAACTTCCAATATCCTCCAGCAACTTAGCTTGTCAGTGTCTTTAACTGATGTAGATGCACAATGCACAATTGAGGAATAGTAGAAAATTACATATTATGTCAGTCTTTTGGCAATTAGTCTGTATGTGTTTTACTGGTGGGCACACTTATCTGTCATCATCATTTATTTATATAGCGCCAACATATTCCGTACCGCTTTACAACTGGGGACAAACACAGTAAAGTAATAAACAAACTGGGTAAAACAGACAGAGGTGAGAAGGCCAATGCTTACAATCTATGGGACAATGGGAGTTTGATACATGAGGTTAAGTCTACGTTTTGCATTTCAGTCCAGCCAGACTGCAATGGTGAAAGTGACTCATAAGCTACATGATCCCGTCACACAACAATGTTGGTCAGGGGGTTGTTGTCTTGTGTGAATTGTGTAACGGGTGGTAACAGGGTTATCTAGGGAGGTTTAGAGGTCAGGGGGTTGTTGTCTTGTGTGAATTGTGTAACGGGTGGTAACAGGGTTATCTAGGGAGGTTTAGAGGGTGGTTGAGGAATATTATAAACTTGTCTGAAGAGGTGGGATTTCAGAAAACGCTTGATTGTTTGTAGACCAGAGTCTTATTGTGTGAGGGAGAGAATTCCATAGAGTGGGTGCAGCCAAAAAAAAAGTCCTGTAACCGGGATTGGGAAGATGTAATGAGGGTGGATGAGAGACGCAGATCTTCTGCAGAATGGAGTTGCCGAGTTGGGAGATATTTTGAGAAAAGAGAGGAGATGTATGTTAGTGCAGCTTTGTTGATGGCCTTGTAGGTTATATTATTAACTCTGTTTTAGAAAGATTGAGTTTTAGTTGGCGAGAGGACATCCAAGATGAAATGGCAGAAAGACAGTCAGTAACATGGAACAACATAGATGTTGAGAGGATCTGTCAGTATCTGTCAGGAGCTTATTTGACAGCAATGAGAAAGGTCAACAAGTTTCTGCAGCATACTTCATCTTGATTGCAGTCCTCCCAGCTCACATGCCATTCATCCAGGACAGGAGACTCCCTCTCTGACCGGTGACTTGCTTTACTCTCAATGTCACACACTCACAAGTTTCTCTATGCTGACCAGCTGCAGTAAAACATTCCCCACATTCTGAGCAGTAGGGTACAATGCAGTTAAACACTTCCCACTTTCTGGACAATATTATACCATCCCTTCCTGAACCAATACTTTCACAGTCTCTGATCTATGTCACTCAGCAACCAGACTGGTGCCTTCTTATCTGGTATTATTACTGTGCACAAAGAGCATGGTGATCCCTTCCTCCGGGTATCCATGCCAGATTAGCTTCCCTCAAGCTTGTGGCCCCTGGTCTGCAGTGGCTTTCTGGCGACCACTTCTTCCAATGCCCTCTCCAACACTGTCATCTGTTGTATGTTGGGTGCCCCTCCTTGATGCAACCTGCCTATCTCCCCAGGCTGCACACAAGGTCCTCTGACGCATCTCACCACACATTCCTGGTGCTCTCCCTGGTGCAGGTGGGAAAACATCTATTATATCGCTGGTGCCTTTGCACCACTTCCTAAGTGCTCTTCCCCTAATCTTCTTCCGGAGCTTGGCTGTGGGCCACACGCATTGGAAGTTAAAACTGTCGGGAGGTGTATTTCTGCTCCTCTGCTGGCACCGTTGACAAGCATGGAGGGGTGGTTAAAATAGCTATATGCAAAAACACCAGTTACCAGTTCTCAAGCATAAATTGTAAAGTGATGAAACCTGGTGAGACAATGGGTCTTGCGCCTCACCTATTGTCTCCTCTAAGCTGATCAAATGGGAAATTTAGTATGTTAGAACATCCTGCAGGTTATTAACCCCATTCAGGATGGAGTCCTTAAGGATTAACCTTTTAACTCATTCTTTCCTGGTTTGCTAATTCTTGAGTGAACATCAGCCTCTCCCCATTCTTCAGACAAATATTGTTTTTAAGCCTGTAGAAGCAAAGTGTTAGTGATTCTTTTAGCTTGTCGCATCTAGAGGAAATGAAAGAAATTATATAATCAGACCTTGAAGCGTAAGGAAAATGTATCAAACCAATAGTCACCAAACAGCTTTTGTAGAGGGATATTAGTGTTTCAGTAATGAAGACTAAATGGTCACCCTCTGGGATTCATAATAAAATTATAAATGAAAAAAGTAAATTTTTACTCCTCAAGCTAAATATTTACAGCAGAGAGACATCAACTGTAGCAAAGCTGATGAAAGATCATAGGAGATTATATAGAATGTTTTGTTCTCCTATAAATATATATCATAACAGCATATGGTGGTTACATATATATTAGAATGCAGAATGCAAATGAATCTGATTAAGCGTGCGGAAGTTAACAGGCTGTCTTAATTTTTACCTGCAACGCCTACAGCATATGTCACAGGAAAAAATACATAAACATTTTCTTTATATAGTGCGAAATGCAAAGTTATAAGACATTAATTGGTATGCGAGGCACGGATATGGTGTTTTGTAATATTTATTTTTATTGACAGATAAAATGTGTCTTAGTAATGGTAAAGAGCATGTAAAGCCACTACCTGACATTAAATAATATAGTACAGACTGTGTATTACAGCCAGACAGGGCCGTAACTAGGGCTGTGCGATAGGGGCGACCAGTTTAGGAATATTTTATGTTCATTTGGTTAAAATTGAGGGTTAGGGAAACGGCATTTGTCTTTCTCACCCCAGGCGCTAGGATTCTAAGTTACGGCTCTGCAGCCAGATGTCCTGCTAGGAAGGCGAAACTTCTTTATTTGCACCAGCAGAGTGTCACTTGACAGGATTGCAAGTTTGCTCTGTAGAGATGTACTGCATGGGTCTGTGGCTAGTGATGTCACAGCAGCTTAACCAACTGAAATCTCAGCTTTTGACCTTTATTAGATTCCATTAGGACATTGTCTTACAGAGGCAGGAAGTGTCTTCAGTTCTATAATGGAGTTGTGAGGTGATACCTCTATGGGGCCCTGAGTAGAAAATATGGTGGGGGCCCCCCTACATTGAAAATTCTGCAATTAACAGCAATTTCATATGCCTCACTGACAGCCATATTGCCCACCTCAAATGACGGATTCATTGCTATCTAACTATCATGCATCAGCTACTGCATCAGATCCTACCTGAGAGTTTCTCACAGTCCCTCATGGAGCTGCATTGCTATATGTTAACTGCAAAGTCTGATATGGAGCACATTTGCCTACTTTTTGGACTTCCCCTTTGGGAGATCCTGGGACGTAGCTTACGTCATCAAGGCCCCGCTTGGCCTCTTTAAAAGGAGGACAGTGGCATGCTCTTCGGTTAAATTGGGAAGACTCGCTGAAATCCGGGCGTCTCCTGTACATTACAGGAGAGTAGACAAGTATGATGGTTTGGAGAATAACATCTTATGCCAAGGTTAATATGTAGATTGACAGGACTGATACTGGCTGTGGCGCGACATGCTAATTGGGGCCATTGTGGTCCCCCTGCTCCACATCATCATCCTCCACCACCGAGAGTATGTAGCCTTTAAATTTTACTTTTATCAGAGCTTCAAAGTCAGTGCAACAATAAACTATATAGTATATATATATAAAGTTTACCTGCTTCGTATTTGAAGACTAAAATGAGGCATTGAAAGACGAGAACATTTTGAGGCATGAGTGCCTGAAATGAGTGGCTCATTTAGAGTTCGGAGTGGATCAAGCAATTTAGAGTTGAACTAGGACATGCCCCCCTCCCAGCTCTAAATGTGTCTAAATTGCACCTTCTTGCTGAATTTATTCCCTATAATTGGCCCTTTAGTGGTTGACGGGGTAACCAATTTTTTTTGGGGGGGGGGGGATTTTTCTGATCAAGGATTTTCATCACCACGATAAGCACTGATGCTGAAGTATAAAGAAGGAACTAGCAATGGTAGGTTCTCTAGAATTTTGTCGAGCTAATTGGGTGCCATTTATACTACACATCAACAGAACCAAAGCTAGCCCCAGCTAAAATAGGAGAAATAGAAAGTTCCTTAATAGCATATATGAATAGATCTTTAGACCTGGATCGGAAGAACATAGTGTCACAGTTACTATCCAGACTCCTTCACACATCAGTGTTCCGGAATACTGCTGTCAATTTCATGCAGATGAATTCCTGTACAGAGGTGCACGCCATGAACTTCTCACGTCGGTTCTAAGAAACAGACAAATACATACCTCGTTATGTAAATCCTCCGAGAAATTAAACAGGCGCCGGTCTTGAAAACTCTCAGAATTGAGGTCCTTAATTTGATTTTCTATGACAGATTCAGGGTGAAGAAAGAAGGCTGATGTTTGGGTGTTATCTAAGAAATATGTTACAGCTAATTCTCTACATCTTTCGCCAAGTTAGAAAATGAAATCTATTGCCCTTGGAATGGGCTGTAAATTGCAAGACACAATTGTAGCGCATGCCCAAAATATATACAGACATTTGCACAATGATAAAGGCCAATTACACTGACAAATTTGAACTAAGAGTTTGGATCTGGAGAAAAATGTTTTCCTATAGACACGGGGCTTCAGTCACTTAGAGCAGTGAAGGAATCTTTCAGTAAATACCATACTTGCCAACTCTCCCGGAAAGTCCGGGAGACTCCCGAAATTCGGGTCAGTCTCCCGGGCTCCCGGGGGAGCTGGCATTTCTCCCGAATCCAAGATTTCACAGAGAATCGCGTCATTTTAGAGGGCGGGAGGGGGCGGGGTGAGCCCAATCGCGTCATTTTGGCCCCGCCCCCGCGTCGTACGGCACGGTTTTGCGGGGGCGGGGCCAAAATGACACGATTGGCCCCCTCCCGCCCTCCAGTCACTCCCCCAACTCCCGGAAGCAAGTTTCCGGGAGTTGGCAAGTATGGTAAATACCCTATTCATTCTGATAAGAGAGGGCAATAGCTTGCAGTGTGGTAGATAACAAGATTACACAGTACAAGGCTCAAATAGAAACATTCCATTTAGAAAGAAAATGTTTACTCAGCAGTTAACGTTTATCTTCCTAGTGCAAGTTATCATAGCACCTTTTGGAATAAATGCTTTAAAGTTTGTAACACCTGCTGTCCCCTGTGTGGCTGTAACACAAGGGGGGAAATGTCTCAAGCTGCAAGTTTCCGGCGGTTTTGAAAAGTGGAGATGTTGCCTATAGCAACCAATCAGATCTAGCTGTCATTTTGTAGAATGTACTAAATAAATGATAACTAAAATCTGATGGGTTGCTATAGGCAACATCTCCACTTTTCAAAACCGCTATTTAGTAAATTTACCATATTGCTTCTTTCAGCTTGGTCCAGATAAAAACGACGAGTGTTAACATTTTGAAAATGAAAAGGTATTTGCTTTTGCTTTAAATACATGTATATATCCTGCAGGATTATAGGACAGGATTACTTGTCCTCTGATCATCCACTATAATCCGCTGAGACCCCCTATAGTCCTACATCTCATTCCTCTGCTTCCAAGAGATCTGCATTGAGGAGGGGAGCGAGATCCCATAAAATGTACAGGATGGGGAGTGGCGGAACAACAAGTTGCTTTAATGTTTCATCTTATTAAGCAGAAGTAGGTCATGTTCCCACATTGCTATCAGATCACAGATAAAAGCAGTGGACGAGTCCGGGTCTAGGGTTAGATAATCTAGGTCACTGTCTGCGTTCATTGGTGAGATAACATTCCGGCTGCACTATGGATTTTGTCGTTCTGATGAAAGAATTTTAACTTCTTCACCTCCGCGATGTTTATATTCACTTTTGTTATGGTCACTTAATCAGTGCACGAAGTAGAGTCTACAATAATCACAATGTGCCCTGCATGCAGTTCGATCCATGTTGTGTATGATCCACTGTGAGCACAGAACGTCTATGAAACTTTGAGCAACCACAGATAAAGCGGTGTACAGGGGATGGTTTATTCTATGTGTTCAAATATGAGTTTATAGGATTATTCCACTTTTTACATTTTTAGAAAATGGACTTTCTAACAGGCATTTGTGCAGTGGTCTCCTACAGACTCCGCTTCCTCTGCACTGCAGCATGTTGGTCCCACTGCTCTGCCGATTCATTATGTCGCTTCAGGCTCCTGACAAATGGGTTTTAAAAATGACTAAGGGGTCTATGTATGATCCTCCGAAGAGGTCCATATGACGGTAAGTAACAAGGATATTTATTATTATAAGATCCATAGGCAAACCGAGGTGGGGGGGGGGGGGGGGTTCCTAGTGCCCAGTGCCCAGTGCCCAGAAACCCCCTCCAAGCCTGTGGCACTGTATAATTGAGGTGGATGGACCCTGCACCCGCTGCACACGGCTCTGCTTGAAAAGGGAGAGCTGCGTGCACCTAACAGTAGTGCATGCAGCATTGTCAATGTATATTACAGGGATAGGATGAGTTGGAGAACAGCCAAGCACTGTCTAATATAGCCACGCCACCATGCATGCTGGTCACGCCCACTGGTGGCGTGGTATGGAAACCCCCCTCTACAAATCCTGCCTTTGCCCCTGGGATCACAGCAGATATCTCCACCAGGCTACGTGCTCCTCCCCATTGCAAATTTGGAAAGGAGAATAGAATCTGTTAGTAAAGTGATTGCAATTGCAACATAGTTGATGGGGTGGAAAAAGTTCAGAATACATAGATCCATCAACTTTGCAGCCCCCAGCCCTATACGTCCTGGGGTTGTTTTGCTATGGCTATGGATAGGTCTCACTTCTTCTTTGATGCAGTGCTTTAACCCTAATTTGGCTCTTGCTCCTCGGCACAGTAGTACTTGGCAATTCCGACCAGGAATCGACTCGGGAAACCCACGCCCAACTCAGAAGAATAATAACTGGTGATTACTTATTGCATTAACACCAAAATAAAGGGACAATCCACTTGGCGAATGTAGGAGCTCAACATCCGTGAGTCCAGTCAGTTTATGTTAGATAACGTTAGTGAGAATAAAGACTGGTCCCTGAACATTTGAAGATGACCAGGATTGAAATAGGTAAATGAGTACAAACGTATAAACCGTATGAAAAGAACTATAATTGCCATAAATTATCAGTGATGATTGGGTGCACATATTTGCATATAGATCAATGACACAATTAATGATAATGCAGTAATAAAGATTCCACTCTCTTTATCAGCAATTTTGGACCTACAGACACACACCCAAAACTGCCTAAGAGTATCTATTTGCACAATAGAATTACAATAAGAGGAAATGAACATCAATGATATCAGGAAATGATGTTACGGTAAGAAGTTTGTGACCTGAGCCATTACAACTCAGCTAAATTAGTTACATATAAACACTGGCGCACAAGGCAAGTAGTTTTGATAGTGGTTCCTCTCCATATTCCTTGTCCCATCTCTGCAGCATCTCAAATTCTCCTACATTCTCCTTTATAAACCAGTTTGAAGATTGCACATCGCATGCGTTTTTTCCAAACACAAGATTTGCTGTTGTGCAGTTTTGAGGCTGAAAACTTAAGTCGCATGTGAAGTGTGTTGCATTTGAAAGTCCAAAACTGCATGCGGTTTACATTATACTGCTGGATTTCCATCTAATCTGTTGTGTTTGTATAACAGCCCATTTGACTATACAGTTTTCTATTGGTTTTTAAAACATGCAGGATTGTGAGCTCAGAGAATCTATAAAAAAGGTTGGCAATTCCTCATTATCTTTGATAGGGTTGTGAGGAGAAAAGTACTAGGAGAGGAGATTTGTAGAGGCTTGGAAGAGTTCAATGAACTCTTGTTCCTTATTATTGTGTTATTACTGTGTGCTGTCTTTTATCATTAGAATCCTGTAGGTGTTATTTGGGTGTAAGTTGAGCTTGACTGGTAGTGTAGTCAGTTAGGTGTTTTTTTGTTGTTTGGAGGATTTGAAGAATAGAAGGAGACAGGGTGCATTTAGTGATAGCGAGGAGGAGGAAGATAAGATATGGGCGTAAGGCAGGAGGTGGCAGAGGAAGGGCAAGAAGGTGGATAATAGCCAGGCTAGAACCAACTGGAGAAGCAAGAACCAGAAAGCTGGCATATAAACACTATCACTTGCAATATGAAGCTGGACAGGTGAGGGCCTACCTCAGAGACAAGCCCAGTAGGACGAAAATGATCACATGCAAATCATATAGAAATCCGAACATGAGGAGGCTGAGGGAGAAGTCAATTCTACCCCAACAACAGACCCTGTAGAAAAATTGCCCAGTGCTGTGGCTCAGTTCAGGTCCCGCCAACAAGATTTTAAATACATTATTATTGGCCAAGGAAATACTACTGCCCCATTAAAATAATGGGAAAATATATTGCCCATAAAATATAAAAATTAAATTAGAATTCCCTTTAAATATCATGATTAAAATATATTGCCCTTTACAGCTTATTTTATAGTCATATTGCACCTTTATTTAATTATTAATTATTTTATGCTTCCATAAGATTATTATTTAATTTTCCCACTTATTGAATAACTATTATGTCTACAGTGGCTCCACTCATGTTGTGAATGGCAAGCTATCTCCCCTATTCAGAAGCAGGTCTAAAAAGATCTATGTTGTTGAAAAATAAACAAAACAAGACTTTCTCTGCAGTGACACAATGTATACAATTACACGCACAAAACCTCTGATATTGATGTTGTTTATGATAGTAAATTTGGCTCCTCATCGAGCTCCACCTCCAAATCAGAGATGCTGGATGCCAGCTCCACCTCCTCCCCATCTGAGAAACTGCCTTGAGAACCTTCTCCTCCATGGCTGGGGGTATCCCCTTCCTCCTCCTCCTTCATGCCTGGTTGCTCCATCTCCATAGCTGAGGTGTTCTACCTCCTCCTTTGCAGCTGGTGGCTCCACCACCTAGAGGGCCAAACGCAGGATTTGTAGAGAGGGGTTTCCATGCCACACCGCCAGTGGGCATGACCAGCATGCTTCGGGGGCATGGCTATAATTTTAGACAGTGCTTGGCTGCTCTCCAACTCTTCCTATCCCCATCACAAACACGGGAAATGCTGCGTGCACTACTGTTAGGGGCACACAGCTCTCCCTTTTCGAGCAGAGCCGTGTGAAACAGGACATACCTCCCAACTGTCCTTCAATCAGGACAAAGTGACTGACTGAGTGTGTCAGAACAGTTGACAGACTGTCCTACTCTCCCCTACCTGTTCTTGCTGTTTTCAATACTTGTTGGGGAGAGATGGCTGTGCAGACAGAAACGATCTGCACATACTGCAAAGTGGCTGGTCCTGGGGCAGGGTCCAGCCACCGCAAGCATACAGTACCCCAGGCTGGGAGGGGGGTTTTCAGGCACTAGGAATCCCCCCCCTCGGTTTGCCTATGTCCTACTCCACGAGTGAGGGCTCCACCTCATCCTCCTCCACCACAGGGTGATATCTGGCTTGCCATTCTGGTAAACATAATACATGCTCCATGTCATATGTGTTGTATGTTTTACAAATACCATCAATTCCTGTAGATGGGTTAAGAATGCAGGAGCACACCTTATGCACAAAAAATAAACACCTCACAAAAATAGTCATCTGTTCTTATACTCTAGAATATTTTTAGTATATTTAAACAAAAAATGTGGTTCTTAGTGCCTATTTATAACAAACTCTGAATGGTCATCTACTGTGACAAGGTGACCACATTCTGATGGATACCTACACTTACAAATAACAATAGTAACGCTTCTGTAGCTATCAATCTAAATGTGCTCACGGGTCACTGCCTTGCAGTAGATTTCAGTTTATAGTTTAAATGGCCCTAAAAAACTACATTTTATAGCAATATAACACAGCACTTATGTACTTTTACATACATTATGAAAAATAAAAATCTTAAAAAAGAATTTCACTGAGTGGCAAAACGCGTTTGATTTCCTCCATACATTTGGGACACACCATAGTACAATTATATTGCTGTTTTGTGGATTTGCAGGTTTTGGGGCATCCGTGTCTAGATTGGTGACTGAGCCGGAGAGATTCACATCTTCCCAAGACAGATTGGGCTGTGTACAGGACAGTCAAAATATAATAATGCAAGGAATGATGTCTGCGATTCAAAGAATGGGCACATAGGCCAACAGCATGTGCCCCTAGTGGTGCATTTGGTATAGGAAGCCAGAGCAATTGGAGCCACCGTCTACTTTATCTCCCGCACCCTCTGCTGCTTGACTCACCCATGGCCAGATGCACCCCCAAGAGCCAACACAAGTGTCGGGATGCGCTGCTTAGGGAAACTATTTCTTGGATGTGCATCCACCCATAATCATTATACTGATCATGTTGACATTTCCTATTTGTTTTGTCATATTTGCTGCAATGTGTTGAATTCCCACTAAAATGTGCCTCAAAAAGAAAATAATTAGGTTAAAAATATAAAATTCTAAATCAAATGAATCGTTTTGTACAAATGTGTATTTCAAACTATTGACATAGCCATATATATTGCACTTTATAAAGCATAGGGTATTCTATACATATAGATCATTTCAAATGTAAGTATATATGGTAAACATTCATGTTATGCTGCAGGGTGACAAATATGTAGTGTTCTTTAAAAAAATGGGAGGGTGATGTCTTCTACGCCTATGAAACTATGAAGTAGCAAATTACAGGTGATTAGGATTTGTAGGTTGCATTCATTACATGGGATATATGTATTTGCTACATTGCTAATCATGTCGGTGTGATAAACCGGTAAGCACATCCATAACAAATATAAATAATAGGGTATCAGTTACATTTATACCATTAAATATGTGGGATTTGACAAAAAAAGGCTAGGGAGGGTGGTGTCATTTAAGCCTAGTAACGTATTCACTTTGCAAATAATAGGTGAATACAATTCTAGGCTGAATTCATTACATGCATAATCACACCAAAATTGGATACAAATTTCTATGCAATTCTATGGTGCACTTACAATTGTAGTACTGTTGAATAATTCAATCCCTCCTTCTCTGCCAATCTTCCACACTTCCGGGATCAGAATCAGAGGCAAGCTGTTGCTCTACTAAAACATTTTCTTCCTTTCAAGGCACCTCCTCCATAATGGCAATGTTACTAAATATATCAAACAGATCAATTATGTTGCACACAATTTTCTGCACATACATGATGGCTCCACCAGAGTGGTCAAGACAACGAAAGCGCCCTTTGAGCAAGCCACGACTTTTTTTGTGCCGAATGAAATACCAATTATTGTTCTGTGGCTGGGTGCAATAGAGGAGTGAGGCCCCACAGTTGCAGAGGGTAAGCGCTGTCTCCTGCAATTAGAATAAGAATAAGCACATTTTGAGACAAAGGAGCTATATTTTGTTACATTCTAGCCTGTCTATAAATTGTCAGTTTGCTTAGTATGCATGCTTGTAACGCATTACAAAATATGCTTCTTTTTTTTTCGAATTAAAAATGGACCATGGGGGACAATATTTGTGTACGACCCAAACATGTTGTGACCAAAAGGGTAAAATGCTTACATTTACATAAACAAGAAATTAAATAAAAAAAATATTGGGTGAAGTGGTGTGCAATATAAGTGAACATTCTTTTAAAAACCAAATGTTGCCAGTACTGTATTTATATGCAGCATGGAAAAGCATATAGTCTTGCTACACTGATGTTTAGCACAGCTAGCATAAAGGTTTTGAAATTACATATTACATACATTTTACTGCTCTCTGTGCTTCCAAGGTGTACTGGGACTACGGATGACATATTTTTTTATTATGTTTTCTTTGTGAAATTAGAATGCAGCCCAACTCTCATGAGGTAAATATTTGATTCCATACACAGAGCAATGTTGCTACAATGGGCCTCTGTGTAGTTTAATAAATGCAGTTCCTAATTGCAGCCAAAAACATGATACAGGCAAGATGGACTGGGAATATGTACATTACACATTCTTACCTAATAGTCACATGTTTTTACATTGCCTCTCAGATAAACATTGCCATACCCTCTATTGCCTCATTATGAAGGAGCCATGGGTACTCCCTTGATAATCTGCACTCAGGGTACAGATGAGAAGAGATGCTCATATTTATCCTATACATTGATGAAATAATAATGTTTGCGGTTACTTATTTCATAACAGTAGTAGCAGGAAAACTAAAAGCAGTGTGTGACATCCCTGTCGCCATGGCTACTGTGGTCTGGAATGAGCCAGATGCACAGAAATGTTACACAACCAACAATTTAGTTTTGCAATTTAGTATAGTAATGGTATTGATTTGCGGATACCTATCCTAGGCTCAAGGTCACTGTACAATGGACAGAGTTTACAGGAGGACCTGGGGTGGCATCTCACGTCTGTGTCAGGCATCCCAAAGAGACTTACATGTGACCTGTACACATGCTCCCTGCTTGTGGGCTGTTGGTGTTCTGCTTATGGCAGCAGTGAGTCTCCTGAAGATAGCTAACATATGTTCAAATAAGCCAATATGACACATGAACACAAAGAACAGAAGGATGATGCTATATGTGTTGATAATGCAAGTCTTTTGTGATAAAATTAGCAAAACATGCAGGAAACGTATGTTGTAGATACACTCCCCAGTTTTCATTGTGTAATGTGTTGTTTACATACAAGGTGTCAAACAGTATGTGTGTGTATGTATGTATGTATATATATATATATATATATATATATATATATATATATATATATATATAAAGTAGAGTGGCAGATATGATATATTATTTCATTGCAAGTCAACGTTACAGTGGATTTAAATAAGTAATCAAGCTGGACTGTCAAAAAATAATTTGGGTATAATGAACATGTTGGCAGCCC
Organism: Mixophyes fleayi; assembly: GCF_038048845.1. Taxonomy (NCBI): domain Eukaryota; kingdom Metazoa; phylum Chordata; class Amphibia; order Anura; family Limnodynastidae; genus Mixophyes; species Mixophyes fleayi. Next base: position 200,551,796 of record NC_134407.1, on the reverse strand, counting down.
TAACTACAAGACATCCTACCTGTCGTAGTGCAGGAAAAGGATGCTCCATTTCTTCCAAGAAAAAACTCAGAAACTAGGCCAAAAAGTGAATTACGCAGATATTACATAATGACGAGACAGTATACAGGGGGTGCTTGCAGTGTTCCTAATAAAATGCACCAATTGCAGTAACCAAAACAACCCACATCAATGTTTCCCTTTTGGTTATTTTGAGTATTATTAGCAAAACAATAAATAACATATGCTGCCTTCATGCTTAACATATGAAAAGTTAAATTTTAGAGATTAAATATCCTTTAAGAGTGAAGGTTTTAGGTTGGTAGAGACAAATGCCAAGAACAAATTAAGATGATCTTTAAAGGATTTGAATTCACACTTCCAGATTACTTTCTCTGCTCATTAGGTCTGGAATCCGTTTCTCAGCTACCGAAGCAGTTGCGCCATATCTTGCTCCCAGCAGCAGATCCCTGGAAGCAGCACAACCAGTAATACAACAAATGTTTGATTAGAATGTAAGGTTGCACCAATGACTGACCACAGCCAGTGCAATCCCATTAATCTGAGCACAGACAGAAGTGATATTTAACTAGCCAGCTCCTACAGAATGCATTGGTACAGAGGACAGTAATCGCTTGTGCGACCCTCATGGGCTCAGGCACACAATCGTCTGCACGAGTTGGTATCAGGATGCAGGAAAAATGTCATAGTTTCCAGCGTACAATTTCCAGGGACACTAAAACGTTTTTTGTTTTTTTGCCAATTTAGTTGTTTTTGATGAAACCCGAAATTGCAGTGCATGTCAAATAATCACCCAGTCCAATAAAAATCGCATTAACTTGTACTTCTACCCTTCATCTGGCAATGTGAAACTATGTGCCCATGCCATCTGTTTGCCTACTAAAGACACGGATCTGTGACAATTTGGCTTGACTTTGACATGGTGAAAATCCCACAGTAAGTGCATAAAAATAAACTAAACAATGGGAACAAACTGCTCTGCAAATTCAGCATTTTTACTTTAGAAGTTTAGAATTTTACTCATCTCTAATTAACTGAATGTATTATACTACACAATACAAACCAAGAGACAGACATATAGTGGCCAATTAACATGGTGATAATGTAGTTGCATCATAAATGCCACACATCCTTCACTAACCAGTATACAGCATGCAGAATAACAATGGACGTTGATAATTGCTTTCAGTATAAACAAGGGAAAAAAGAGAAGTGGTACTGTGCATGAACATTCAGGTAAGTGGTTAAATTTAGTTAACAGGAACTCTGTAATAGTTACCAAGATTACTATCCTGTAAAATCAGCAAAAAGAAGAATAGCAAACTGATACAAAAAATGTATGGGAAAAAAATTATTTACTTAATGTAGCAAATGGGAAAAAAACATTTTCCTGAATTAGATGAAGAGTCCCAGGGCTAGATTTACTAAGCTGCGGGTTTGAAAAAGTGGGGATGTTGCCTATAGCAACCAATCAGATTCTAGCTATCATTTTGTAGAAGATACTAAATAAATGAAAGCTAGAATCTGATTGGTTGCTATAGGCAACATCCCCACTTTTTCAAACCCGCAGCTTAGTAAATCTAGCCCCCAGTCCCAATTCTAGTCGAATACACATAAATTCTAAATAATTTTCATTGTGATGAGGCTGGCACAATGCTTATTCATCCATCTGAAAGACTCCAATGAATTTCTCACTTTGCAATCCTTTTATAGTCTCAAAGGTCTACCTTCTTAACCTTCAAATATAGACATAACCAATATTAACTTTGGACAGTAGATGGCAGTAATACAAAGAATAACTATAAAATATGAACTGTATATGCCTTTAACAGGACATCTAAAGCTTATATTATGTAGTGTGTAGGTTATTTTAAGACAAAGAACAATGCATAGCTTATTACGGTCTATTTCTAAGTGATTATGCATTCACTTAGCGCTGCATTTTCTGAGTTGTAGAGCCTTAACAATACAAGGATTCACACATAAATTTACAGTACTTTATGTCATATGTGCAGTGACAATATATCAATTCATACATACAAGGTTTAATAAAAGCAGAATATATATGTAGATATATTTTAAGTTAAAGTCTTGCTTTACATGCATAACCATATGATCTCTTTTTAGTGTTATATGTACAAATTTAAACTCACTTTAATTATAAACTACTGACAATTTAGTAAGTGACTCACACCTGTCAAAATCTTCTTGGGTGAAAATGTGGTGTCCTGCAACTAAATTCTTAAATATTTGTGTAGGATAAAACCCTAGACCAGGCCTGTCCAACCTGCGGCCCACCAGATGTTTTGAAACTACAAGTCCCAGCATGCCCTTCCAGCTATCAACTGGTTGTCTACTGGCAAAGCATGCTGGGACTTGTAGTTTCACAACACCTGGAGGGCCGCAGGTTGGAAAGGCCTGCCCTAGACTGTGACAAGACCTCTCATGATGGGAGGAACATGACCAATATTAAGGGGACATGCCAGGCAATTGCTCTTGACCCTGAGACAAAATGGAAACCCCAACCATTTGTATGTATTTATTTGCTGAAAAAATGTCATCTGTAAATGATCTCCCATGCCTGCTTTTCAACCCATGGGACACCTGAATAACTATCAGTTAACTCAATCACTGTATAATAGTTGCTCAGATTGCTGTCCTTGAATGAAGTCTGATTGGCTGCCAGATAACACACATCATTGTCAGTCTTCTGGTAGATATGGTTCCTGCATATTAGACTTGGTATCATATTTGGCTCTCCATATTTTATTGGCACTAGGCATGGCACAACATATTATACCTGGAACAAGTGGGTAACCAAGGTGATGGACCTTAAAGTCTTTCTCATGTTCCACAAACTATTCCTGAAATATTATTGCAGTGTGACAGGGTGCAGTATCCAGCCGAAAGAGGCCACTGCCATCAGGGAATACCATCACCATGAAGGGATGTACTTGGTGTGCAGCAATGTTTAGGTAGGTGGTACATGTCAAAGTAGCATCCACATAAATGCCAGGACCCAAGGTTTCCCAGCAGAACATTGCTCAGAGCATCACACTGTCTCCGCCTGCTGGCCTTCTTCCCATAGTGCATCCTGGTGCCATCTCTTCCCAAGGAAAATGAAGCACATGCACACGGCTGTCCACATGATGTAAAAACAACCATGATTCATCAGACCAGGCCACCTTCTTCCATTGCTCCATGGTCCAGTTCTGGAGCTCACGTGTCCATTGTAAGCACTTCTGGCGGTGGACAGGGGTCAGCATGGGCACTTTGACCGGTCTACGGCTACGCAGCAAGCTGCAATACTGTGTGTTCTGACACTTTTCTATCGTAGCCAGCATTAACTTTTTAACTCAAGTATCTCTTCTGTGAGATTGGACCAGATGGGCTAGCCTTCACTCCCCACGTGCATCATTGAGCCTTGGGTACCCATGACCCTGGCGCTGGTTCACCGGTTGTCCTTCCTTGAAAAACTTTTGGTAGTTACTAACCACTGCATACCAGGAGCACCCAGCAAGACCTGCCGTTCTGAAGATGCTCTGACCCAGTCATCTAGCTATCACAATTTGGCCCTTGACATAGTTGCCCAGATCCTTATGCTTGCCCTTTTTTCCTGCTTCCAACAAATCAACTTCAAGAACTGACTTTTCACCTGCTGTCTAAAATATCCCACCCCATGACAGGTGCCATTGTAACAAGATAATCAATATTATTTACTTGTCAGTGGTTTTAATGTTGTGGCTGATCGGTGTGTATATGGTGTTTTTATATAATTTATTTTAAATATTCTGTACCTTAAAGACAATTTATTAATCCTAGAAAATAAAAATATAATAATAAAAATACAAAATATAACGTACATACACTTAAGATTTACTGTAATCTCTTCTGTCTTGTCTCCAAGTTATGATGTCTCTGGTAAAGGGCACATTGGGAGATGTGGTGGTCGCAGCTTCAGGCAGGCTGGGATCTAACTCTTGCAAGAGATAAGAGTGACCTGCCTACAGGAACCTGCCAATGCAGATGCCCGGCCAAGGCATTTTAGGGGACTGTCCCGGGGGCATATACACCCTGACAAGCCTACACCTGTCTAAGCTGGAGGAGATTATATTTACTAAACTGCGGGTTTGAAAAAGTGGAGATGTTGCCTGTAGCAACCAATCAGATTGTAGTTATTTATTTAGTACATTCTACAAAGTGACTTCTAGAATCTGATTGGTTGCTATAGGCAATGTCTCCACTTTTTCAAACTCGCAGTTTAGTAAATATACCCCAAAGTTGTGTTCTATATGTTCAATGTGAGGCATATCGCATCTTTTAGTGGTTTTCGGTGAAGAGCATTTCTAGACATACTCTGAGCAATGTACTAAAAACAAAACCCTTCAAACACAGCAAATTGCTATATATGCTGAAGAGAGTCCTGATGTCTCCACAAATCCTTGAGTGCCACCTCACCTGAAATCTATTTATTGTACTATCCATACAAGTGAAGTACCGAGGAAGGCAACAGTGTAATGTACACATGGTATTTATGGGTGCCAAGCACCTGGATACTATATACATATATATATATATTAATGCGACATTTCCACATACCACCCAACTTATATAAAGGCAACATCGGGTCAACATAAGCCCTGCCACGCCACACCAAACCCCCACCACTGATCTACTCAATATCCCCACTATCGGCACCAACTTTTGTGAAGCAACACCTTTTTCAGGACAAGCTTTGCTGAAATGGTGACAATTAGGAGGTGTGCATTCACACTTTTGTACACCACTCTTTGCAGACCTAATCTCACGTTGTAGAGGTATCTCCTGACAGCAGCCATGCAGCTTAATATGTGTAGGGTGTACAGTTAGGAACACTGAGCTTCCCGTGTGTATTGTTAATAAAGATCTCTGAATTTCACTAATAATGGGACATTCTGTTTAGTATCTTTGCTTTATTTTGTAGTTTTTTCTTCCTGACAGTAGAGGGCAGAAAAGTCATTAATATGCACTGTGAGATCCAGAGCCATAAGAGACTCAAGATATTGTCGCAATATTTATACATTAAAGTCATGTGTGCCTCCATCTATACATTACACACACTCTACTTACACCCTTAGGTATATAATTTGTGGGTTTCTAAGCTTTGCTTCTCCACTTGATAAATGGTGTTAATATAGTGCAAGAAGAGGGGGCTGCAGGGGGAGAAATGAAATGTTACTGATTACGTTAGAAAGCGCTTAAGGACAAGCAGTTCTGGGTTCAGTGTGTGTGATGTCAGCGGCATCTGGAGGAGAAATGGCTTTACTGAAAGAGTAATGGGTACATGGAACTGCCTTTCAATACTCCCAGAACACATCAAATCAATGGTACTTTACTTTCACTATTCTATTTTATTTATAAAAAGCTAAAAATCCCCTGGACTATACACAATAAAACAACTAAGAATGCGTAAAATGCACAATAACCCATGCAGAGATTGGAGGTGGTTAGGAGGATTTACAATTTATGGGGGCAATTCAGTTGTCCACGTGGTACCTCCGGAGCGGTTGCGGGGGCGCTCTGCGGTGATGGAAATTAGCGCAGCTGTGATGTTCGTCAGGCATATCGCGCACAGTTGAATACCACCCTGAGAGGCTTATAAAACACCAGTAAATCTACTGTATCAGGGATCTAATATATAAATGTCTAGTGGCGTGTGTTAGTCTGTCTGTCTGTGTGTGTGTCTGTGTGTGGAAAAAATAAAACCGAGCTGCAGCGCCACCTGCTGGGCAGAGTTATACACTGACCTATTAAATTCTTAGTGTGTGTGGAAAAAAAAATTCAGAAAGGGCTGAAATTTGGTATACTAAGATGTTTTTAATTTGTTAATTTAATTTGTTAATTGTTAAAAGTGTTTATAAAGATTTAAAAAAATATATATATATTTCTTGAAGGAGAAGTGACAGTTGGGAGTGGTTGGTGGTTGCCGGGGGTGACAGTGGGGAGTGGTTGGTGGTTGCCGGGGGTGACAGTGGGGAGTGGTTGGTGGTTGCCGGGGGTGACAGTGGGGAGTGGTTGGTGGTTGCCGGGGGTGACAGTGGGGAGTGGTTGGTGGTTCAGGCCTGGGCTAGGCCCAAATGCATGACAAGAACACCTTAAGTAGCTTGATTTGACTAGAATGCATGAGTATCATGCACGGGTTCACTTGTTGTTTATACTTGTCAGTGTTTCTTCCACTTTTTCCATGATTCATGTCATAACACTAATAATGAAGCTTCAGTAACAGAGTTGTTAGATGACTTCACTCCAACAGTCAACACCTCTACAAATAGTGAAATTGTTTTTCATGACAAAAAAATTAAATAATTATTTTCTCATTAATGCCTATATTATTAATAGGTAACATTATTTGAATAGTTTTTTTTCTGTGCATTCTTAGTAGATTACCCCGTCCAGCATGTGTGTCTGAAATCATATAAAAGGAGAGCTTGTAGCCCATGTAACCTGTATATCACTACCTTCAGCTGGAGTTTAACAGCTCTTGTAAGAGCTATTAGAGCAATAAACACTACTAAGATCCTGCTTTATTTCTATAGGACGCCTGTATCTGTTGTGACCAACCGATTAAAGCACACACTGTAATCATGCTTGCCAAGTTTTTAAAGCTGTCCTCCGGTAGATCCCTGAGGACAGGTCATGTGACAAGAGTAGGGGGGGGCGTGGCGAGGCCCTCACTTCACCATAGCCCCGCCCCTATTATGTAAAAGCCTAAATTCACGGCATTAAACAACGGGAGCGGGGTTTAATGATGCAATTGCGTCATTAAGCTCTGACTCTACAAGTATCTGGGAGGTTGCCTACTCTTCTGGGAGTCCTGGAGGACTCCCCTTAAATTGGGGAGCCTCCCGGAAATTGCGGGAGAGTAGGACTAAATCTATTTCCCAGCTGTCCTGCCTGTTACTTAGCTGTCCTGATCCAAATTAAGTGATCAGGAGCATTTAGCCAGAACAGCCAAGGTACTGCATCAGCTGGGCACTACCCCGAAGAATAAGTGGTTCCAGGTTGCGGTGAAGGAGCCTAAAGATGGCAGCGATACCCTCATCTACCGAAGCCGCATAATGCTAAATAACTCGGATTGCAAAGTAAATTGATCCCATCACACCCCTATTCCGGTAGCTACCATATCATGCTCCATTCTAGCAGCTAGCTTATAATACAGAGCCCCATTCAGGTAATAAGCATAAAATATAAAGGCCATTGCAGTAACTAGAATAGAATACACATCCCCATTCTGAGTACTAGCATATAATACACATCCCCATTCTGAGTACTAGCATATAATACACAGCTCCATTCTGGTAATCATTATACCATGCATAGCTTCATTTTGGTAACCAGAATACCATGTACAGCTAGTGTAGGACTGGGGCATGAAGGGACCACCAGAGAGAATGTAATGATAGGGGCCAATGAAATAGTCTATGTCTGCTGAAGGACCTTGATGAGCCACTAGAGAGGACGTGGTCAGCCCACGGAATAAAGTTTACTTTTTGCTTTTGGTACTTAATTATATGGACTGTAGCTGCTAGGCGTTTCTTCCACTTGAACCACTTTTTTCAACTCTCCCGCTGCCAGCCTCAATATCATATACAACTCCATGCCGGTATGTAGCACACCATTCACAGCTCCTTCTGGTAATTAGCGTACAATATAGAGATTTATCCTGGTTACTATTATAAGGTGAAGAGCCTCAGGTGACATATAATGCAGCACCCTATAATTTTGGACATCATACAAAGTAAACCCCTTTCTGGAGGCACAATGACAAGCTACTCTCTGACCAAGCTGCATGGTACATTGTATCCAAAGATACTGTAGTCCAATCAGTTGTCATTGTGTTAGTAAACACATTAATGTCTACTTCATTTTCTAATGACATGCTAACCCTATGTTTTATTTTGCTAATTTTAATATATAACTGTCTAATAATGTTATTCTTGTTGAACTTTACTTAGCTTATGTAAAGGTCAGTTTACAATGCTTAGGGGTATATTTATCAAGGTACGGGTTTGAATTAGTGGAAATGTTGCCTATATCAACCAATCAGATTCTAGCTGTCATTCTTTAGAATGTACTAAAATAAATGATAACTAGAACCTGATTGGTTGCTATAGGCAACGCCTCCATCTTTCAAACCCACAGCTTGATATATTTACCCCTTAGTCTTGTCTTTGTCCCATAATCCGTTTGTGAGTGTCACTGCATAAGTGTTTGTGTGGCCCGTTATATTTTTTTCCAATGCCAAATTAGTATATAAACCGTTCCATATTTTTTAAATTAACAATGTAGCAATATTAAGAAAACCATATAAATTGTATTTATTTATTATTAAAAATTATAGTGAAACACAAAGTATGTTATTCAAGAACAATAAAGTATTTATGGCTGTGTTTTGTTTTTTCATCTTTCCACTGACTGACGCTCACATTCACACAGTGCCACACACACACACACACACGCGCACACACACACGCACACGCACGCACGCACACACACACACAGTCACACACACTCATATAGCCACACACACTCGCAAAGTGGCAAATACAAACAGACACAGACTTGCCACTCAAGGAGGTTAGGTATGGCCAAGTGTTTCATAAGACATGAAGAAGCCTTGTCCCAACCCCAAATTTAACACATATTTGGGGAGATACATTGGTAGAAATGTACCTAAATATTGCAGCAGAAAAAGTGTCCTAATGAAAGTACAGGTTGTCACCTGATTTCCATCGTTCTCTTTTGGAAAGAACAATGCTCTGTGGCCACTCACAACTAACAACATAAAACAAAATCTCATTGTTGTATGTAGGTGTAAAATGCAGTGCATGAATGTGTCTAGGTAGCAATTAGTAAGCCTCCCTACCTCCACTATATACCAACCTGTACCTCCATGCACCATATCAGTCTATACAACCTAACTATATGCCACCACCCCTCCACAATATATACCCACCTGTGTCTCCATACAACACACCAGTGTGTGCTCCCACACTGTATACCACTACCACAGTGTACCCCCCACACTATATACCATCCTGTACCTCCAAGCAACATATCAGTCTATACAACCTAACTATATGACACCAGCCCCCCTACAATATATACCCACCTGTGTCTCCATACAACACACCAGTGTGTGCTCCCACACTGTATACCACTACCACAGTGTACCCCCCACACTATATACCATCCTGTACCTCCATGCAACATATCAGTCTATACAACCTAACTATATGACACCAGCCCCCCTACAATATATACCCACCTGTGTCTCCATACAACACACCAGTGTGTGCTCCCACACTGTATACCACTACCACAGTGTACCCCCACACTATATACCATCCCACGCCTCTGCCTTCACCCTCATACTGCATGTCACCACCAACCTAGGCTCCCACATTACACAGCAGTGTTTATATGTTTCCCTCCATACCATTGTGAGAGTACAGTGGAACTAAAGCACACAATCCACCATGGGGTTATTAAACACACCTGTACTGGAAGGTATAGAAGCAATATTTAGTCATTGCACCATTTCTATTGATAGACGGAGTTAGGCAGTCAAGTGTGGGTCAAGCTCAGTAAGGCTTGTTCACATAATCTGCATGCAGATGCATATAGCACCTGTTAAGAGGCATGACTCATGTAGATGTTGTAGGGCTGGGCATCAAGACGCAACGATGATGATGGTCATGATCATCATCATTTATTTATATAACGCCACTGATTCCGCAACGCTGTGCAGAGAACTCATTCACATCAGTCCCTGCCCCATTGGGGCTTACAGTCTAAATTCCCTAATATACACACACAGACAGACACAGACAGACACAGACAGACGAGGGTCAATTTGTTAGCAGCCAATTAACCTACTCTATGTTTTTGGAGTGTGGAAGAAAACCAGAGCACCCAGAAGAAAATACAAACTCCACACAGATAATGCCATGGTCGGGAATTGAGTTCATGACCCCAGAGCTGTGAGGCAGAAGTGCTAACCACTGAGCCACCGTCATGATAATTATGTGTCTTATCCTGCTTATGTTTAGGGTGAAAATTTCAGCCAACTCTATATGAGCCCAAATAGGTCCATCATCATTTTCAGCTCCAGGCCCAGTGAGACCTTAGCCTAGCACTAATTATCTATAATTCAGTCTTCGCCTGCTAACAAGCAATTGTCCACCTGATTCTCAGTGTAATATCTGATGATTAGTAGATGTTCTCACAAGTACTGAGCTGGCCTAGTGGATAACTGCTCTGACTGCCATTCTTTCAACTTTGGTTCAAATCCTCTCTGTGGCAGGTTTCTCACCAGAATGGTTTACAGGTTTGTCTCAAGATAAATTAGCCAGATCATGTATTGAAGGAAGTGCTTTCACTTTATAATTAAAAGATAATAATAAAAGTAAATATTTCATAAATCAGTCCTGTTTTTAATTGCACTTTTCCTTAAATTCAGTGGAAATTATGTGTATTGACCCTAACTGAAATCAGTCAGATTCATTTGGAATTGTCCAAATGATACAGACATTGTGTATATTCTGCTGTATTTGCCTGTTTTCACTTCATTTTGGGTGACTATTCAGAATTTATACTGAATTTGTCTGATTTCAAATCAGTTTAGGTGATTTCCACTGAATCCATGTGATTTCACTGATTTTAGAGAAACAGACCATTAAAAACAGGACAGGTTTTCAAAACATGCCAGCAACAAATTTGGCCTTTTTAAAATAAATATGTTTCCTAAACCAGACCCGTTTTTTATTGCATTTTCCTTTAAAATCAATGAAATCAGTGGAAATCATGTGATTTCACCCTAACTGATTTGAAATCAGTCAAATTCAGTTCAAATCACATGTATTCACCCACACTGATTTGAAATCACCCCATAGCATACTGAATTTTGTCAAGAGGTTTACTGTTAAAAATGTCCATTTTCTATTTCACCCCAGAATTTGCTGAAACCTGTCTGAATTTCTGTGTATTCACCCAAACTGAATTTAAATTATCTCAAAATCATTGCATGTACAAAGAACTCATTCACATCAGTCCCTGCCCCATAGGAGTTTACAGTGTAAATTCCCTAACATACACAGAGAGAGAGAGAGACACTAGGGTCAATTATTTTTTTTATAGCAGCCAATTAACCTATAGGTATGTTTTTGGAGTGTGGGAGAAAACAGGAGCACCCGGAGGAAACCCACACAAACTCCACACAGATAAGGCCATGGTCAGGAATTGAACTCCTAACCCCAGCGCTCTGAGGCAGAAGTGCTAACCACTAAGCCACCGTGCTACCAATAGGTAATGGATAATAGATAATCTATAGTCTTTAGATTCTACTCTTGAATTTACTAAAACACTGGTGACCTCAGGGGCAGGCTGGGCTGGGGGGCAGCCCCGAGTGGGCTACCATGGGCTGTGTCATCGGGCCACCTACATTTTTTTCTTTTAAAATATTCCTAATAGGCTGCTGAGTTGAATCTTGCCCTCCGAGCTAAAATTTACCAGCCCCTCCCTGGGTGACCTGTTCAAAAATTATTTGAATTTTGAAAGTATTTGGCCATGTTGTTAAAGGAAACATACTGTACTGGGACTCAAACCAGGTTCATTGATGTTACTTAACAGCAACTAGAAGTGCTTAACCCCTAGCCCAGCTCCATGTCTGTGGAAGCACAGAGACTTTTCTCAGTGTTGTATCTGACAGATGGGTATAGGATTGTTGACTGCACATTAGATTGTATATCAGCCTTAATACCAAGACTGAAACATTACATTGAAGTAAAGCGGTGGGTCAAGGCTAGGCTGGTCACACTTTAATTTTGTGAGCTTACAGACTCTGGTTCAAATCCCAGACATGGCTGTTGGTATGTGGAGTGATTTTTTATTATAAAATCAATGTAAAGGAAAATATGTATAATTGTTTGTTTCACTTTTTTGCAGTAGAGATCTGCAGGCATCAAACCAGGGCATAGACTAGTATGATACACAGGACTGCTACCCACTAAGACAGAATATTAGTCACTTAAGTAACCATAAATCATCAGTGCTAGGGTTTGTGAAATAAGTTGGCAAAGTTTTAAGGTGGCTGAGACATGAAGCTAAAGAAACAAACAAACCAGAAGCACAGGGATTCCATCCAGAGTACCAAGCAGAATTAATTATTAGTCAGACTATTAAACCACTCAGCCAGGTCTGCCACTAGCAAATTAGTGTGATTCAGGGCCATCTTCTCCATTGGGCACGATGGGCAGCTGCCTGGGGGCCCCACGGGCAAGGGGGCCCCACAGGCACGGCTCTTAATAATGATTTAGGTGTTGTCACTGTTACCAGGCACCAACACAAACTATATTTTTTGGGTAAGCATTTGTGAACAGTTGTTATTAATCTAGAACTCCATGAATGTAAAATTATACAGTGAAACGGAAATCAACGTGGATGCATTTGCTCCCTGTATGCACAAAATAGACTTACACAAATATAGCATTAGCTGTACATGTTGAGTTAGAGGTATCTCAAGATGCATATACAAATACAGTAGTATTTGCAAAAAGAGAACATTTATTATAACGGCAAACTTGATTAAAAATTTGTAAATAACCAGATCCACAAAAGATTTCCCACAAAAAACTATACAGAATGAAGCCAGAGAGTATATCAGAAAATCTTTATAAGCTCATTCAGGACACACTATTAAAATCTAAACACGTCCCAAAAGTTATTTAGCAATTCTCTTTTTTTATTAAAACTCATGAAACAGTTATATAAAACATTCATCCAAGGCTAAGCTGTTATCAAATTGCTGTCTTACATATTGAACTCATCATGATCACAATAATCAGTTTTTAATTATACGAGCTCACTCTCATTACACTTTCTCAAATTCAGAAAGCAGTCTCCAGTCTCCGTCACACTCTTTGTGGTATAAAGGCAATTAGATCTTATTGGTGACTCAAACACTTATTCCAATGCGAGACTTCTATATTCAAATCATGTAATTATCCAACAGATTTAAAGCAAGTATTTAATTACTGCGGAGTATAACAATACATCTTCAAGGCGACCTCGAAAATGTTCTCAAGTGGTCATCGTTACCAATCCAAGAGGCAGATGGCGATCTCCAGTTCCCACAATAGTACACAGTCTCCTTAGCTCATAACCACTTGTAAAATTAACTCCTGCTGTTGACAAGTCAAATCCCGATATAACAGAACAGCAAGTACTCCTTGAACAAGTAAAAGCACTGACGCGTTTCACTGGCAGTGTGCCAGTTTCATCACAGGATATTCTTGATGATTTGATTCAATAGGTATTTATCCTACTAGTAGCAAATCCAATGCTAGAGGTTGATTATCCACCTGGACCTATATCTGAATCAGAAGTTATAATCAACTTTGGGAAGGTTTATCTATACACAGCTGTGTATATAGTAATATTTGCACCAGAACCAGTCAGACGTACAGGTGTGTACACTTACACCTAACGATAGCGCAGAGAAGCAGCTGAACATTATTAGTAGTAAAGGCATTGCTCTATTTGAACACAATATAATAATGTAATTAAGTGTCATACACATAATGCATCTGCCCCATTGGGGTACCATTCCAGCCACTTGGCACTCGCCTGTAGGCTGATTATCTAGTGGTTGTTGGGCCCAGTTTCTTTTCCGTCAGTAGCCCCCTTGGCCTTTCTGAATCAATTCTTTGCTCCGTGACCACCACTATAGTAAGTGCACCTTGTCTCAACACTATGCTCCCTGGTTGCATTGTCTGGTGTTAAATGTTAAGCATTTGCTTCTGGTGTACACTTGCATTCCATTCCTCCTGATAATCAGAGTAGACCGATCACTGTACACTGCCTGCCTGACCTGTACCTATACACCAGTGTCTTTGGCCCCAATCTTTAAAATCTTTCTACCACCTGCTTCTTAAGAAAGGCTTTGTCGTACGTCCTCCACCTAGACTGTATCCTCAGGCATATCAGGGGCTTAACTGCTTTGTTGACATATACGGTAGAGGCTTTCTGTCAGATTCTTGTATATTCTGCTCTGATGACCCCTTGTCCAAAGATCTGTTATTATACATTGCAAAGCTCTCTCCTTCTTTCTCTTGTTAGATGCTGCTGACTGATGTCAGGATTCTGTGTTCTTGTTTTGCTTGGATATTTCGGCTTTCAAGTCTGCATGTTCGTAAGCAGCAAGACGCACTCTGCAAAGAGTCTGGTGAACTTCTTGTGCACTGGAATTGGCTTTATTTATATGTGCCTTTAGGTTGGAGAAATGATTGTCCATTCTACTCATTAAGGGTTTCTAATATGTTATTAGGTGAAGACCCTGACTCATAGGATAGCGGCAGAAGTAGCTTTTTGAAAAAAACTAGTGATTGGATCCTAATGTCAATGTGTCTCATTTCTGGTTAGTGGTAAATATAGATACAAGGTGCAATTTGCACTTTTCCAAAACCATATAGCACTGCAGGGTGGGGGGCAAGTATATATAATTGGGGGGAGCACGTCCTAGCGCATTGCAAACGAAAGCTGTCTAGTGTGCAAAAGTAAGAGGTAGTTTTACTAAACCTGTTACATCACAACATGGTTAGTCCAGGTGCAAATTTGTAACCTTCATCATCATCATTTATTTATATAGCGCCAACATATTCCGTAGCGCTTTACAATTGGGGACGAGCACAGTAAACTAATAAACAAACTGGGTAAAACAGACAAAGAGGTGAGAAGGTCCTGCTCGCAAGCTAACAATCTATGGGACAATGGGAGTTTGACACATGAGGCTAAGTCTACATTTTGCATTTTGGCCCAGCCAGGCTGCAAAGGTAAAAGTGACTCATAAGCTAAATGACCCTGTCACACAGCAATGTTCGTCAGGGGGTAGTTGTCTTGTGTGAAATTGTGTAACGGGTGATAATAGGGTAATGTAGTGAGGTTAAGAGAGTGGTTGAGGAATATTATAAGCTTGTCAGAAGAGGTGGGTTTTCAGAGAATGCTTGAAAGTTTAGACCAGAGGAGAGTCTTATTGTGCAAGGGAGAGAATTCCATAGAGTGGGTGCAACACGAAAAAAAGTCCTGTAACCGGGAATGGGAGGATGTAATGCGGGTGGATGAGAGACGCAGATCTTGTGCAGAACGGGAGTCGCCGAGTTGGGAGATATTTTGAGACAAGAGAGGAGATGTATGTTATTTAGCATTAGTCTCTAGGTTTGCGCCTAACGCTAAATAGGCCCAATGGGTCTAGAGGAAGATCACCCAAAAAAATCTGTTGCAAGTTTCAACATATGGATCATCTCCAGTAACTCATGGAACTCCAGAGTCAGAACCTTTCCCTATCTGATCCAGCCAGACCCTGAATGCGCTCACACTCGTACCATGCCAATAGATGCTTTTTCCTTCTACCTAATGGATCATTTAATCCCGGACTGTCATCAAAAGGGCAAATAAAAAAATTTCGACAGTTTTGGCACTACCACATCAATTTTAGGAGGCTGTTCCCATGTGTCTGTCTCACTAACATAGACTGCGTTAAATCTCTATCGTAAATAATTTTTGTTCCTCTGGGAAATTAAGTTCTTCTCTACGTGCTGGGTGAAAGGACAATGCCTTTGCTTTTTTTTGTGTGAGGGAAATATAATAGACTGTCTTCATTTACTTTAGTAGCCTTTTTTAGGGAGATCTCAATGTAATCCTTTAATTTGTCTCTTTATATTCTCCTGAAAGAGAAAATTATGCGCCTCTACTTTTTTCAGAACCTTTTGATTCTATTACGTCTTCCGAATAACCCTCATTATCTTCCAACTGGTATGTGGCCGGGTCCCGAGTGCTGCGGCCATCTTGTAATGGACTCCGGCGCTGGGAGGATTAATACCCGGCTCCGGAGAGGTTAAATCACCGGCGCCGCATGAAAAGTTATTAATAAAAATGTTTTAAAAATAAATAAAAATGTATTTTAAATGTGTGCTGCAGCGCTGGGGGGGTAGCACCCAGTAGTACCAGTGGTGGCAGCATTTGTAAGCCCCTCCTACTGCGGTTCAACGACGCATTTAGGATAACAAAAGGGAACGGTGGCAAAGTAAGACCAGCCAGTTCCCAGCAACAATGGACAGGGTGGCATAGGCAGTCCATCCTGTCACATGGGACAACATCTCTATACTTGTGTTGTCACTGTCTGGTTTGTGACAGAGTTTCAACCATTGTGTGTGTCAAACCAGTCCATCACCACCATGAGTGTTTTGTTGGGGTACAGGGACCTGTCCGCTTACAAGACAGCTGAAGGTGTTGATCATCAAGTAATATATATATATATATATATATATATATATATATATACACAAGTTAACCCATACATGATACTCATGCATTCTAGTCAAATCAAGCTACTTAAGGTGTTAAAAAGGTTCTTGTCATCTTCATCGCCACACACACATGCCGCTAGGCTTTTATATATTAGATAATGCTAAGAATTTAGTAGGTCAGTGTAGTATATAACTCTGCCCAGCAGGTGGCGCTGCAGCTTGAGCACTCTGTCACACGGTAGTTTTTTACACACACACACTAACACACGCCGCTAGGCTTTTATATATTATATATATATATATATATATATATATATATATATATATATATATGTAAAACACTTTTTTGAGCTACTATAGTCTATAAACACTATGATATATATTTTTGGAACTGTGGCCTCCAATCTAAAAGACAGAAGAGAATACAGAGAGTAAATAACCACCATTACTATGCTTAAATAGAAAGTGTTCACATTGTACAAATAAGATTACCCCAATGCTGGGCATGGGCATAATATACCTAGTCCTCTGATAAACACAGTGTTGTGTAGCAAATCACAGCGCTGATAGTGCTCATATAAAATGAATATAACTAATTTGGGTGATCACATCTTATAAACAGGAGAAAAGTATCCAGGACTTTTCATTTAATTTTTGTACTCGAGTTCCATCATGAATCCTGTAGGAAGCCAACCTTTACCCAACGCATGCTATAACATGTGTATTTTGATGTATTTTTAATAACTTAAAAAACGATAATGTATTATTAGTTTTTTCTCTTTCTCTTCAATTAACATAATTGGTCAATATCAGAATAGATATGTGACTGCTTGTATAGAAGACTTGTGACGGATAAAACGTATCCAAGTGGTTGATCGTTATTGTGAAATGTAAGGACCAGGAACAACTCTTTAAAGAGCTATATTAACCCTATTAAGTTCTCACTCCATCGAGGGATTGAACTTAAAACCTTCAGATACAGAAACAGTTTTTCTACCAACTACTCCACCACTTTGCCTCAAAAACTATCTAAAGAGGACATTGTGACAAAGACTCCTCAACATGTGCTTCTAAACCGAGAATCACAGTACAACATAGAGGAGAAGTCTTGGAGAGAAAAAGAGGACATATCAGCTATTTTTGGGACACTGAAAACGAAAAGTAGAACTAAATTCACAAGAACCTGACAACAGCTGATAAAGTTTCAGCTCAAGTCCAGCATACAACAGCGGTCAAGTTCATGGCTGAATTAATGTTAAATGAGCAGCGTTCTGGATTTGAAGACAGAGGCACAGGAGACGCAGCCAAGTGCAGCACTTAAGTTCCACGAAGTCATTGGTCCAAATCCAGACAAATATCTTAATCCCAGGTGCAATGGCGGCAGCCAGAGTTCAAAGCTGAAGTCTGATATTTCAGAAAACAAATAAGTAGTGATCAAGTTCACAGTTAAAGTCCAGTATTTGAGCAAGAAATAGTCAGCGGTTATTTTCACAGCAAAGGCTTGAATCTGAGGTAATGGGAAGCAGTGGTCAGGGTTAAAAGCCATGAGGGTCTATTTATGACCCATCACATTTTAGTGAAGTTAATTATCATTTCTTATTGCAATACTAAGAAATTAATGCTGATAATTATTAAAATTCTTCAGCCGGTACAGCGGATCTGATAGGAGCCTGACCCAGCGAATAGTTTATAGTAAAGTGATTGCAATCGTACAGGTTCTGATGGCCATTGCGCAATTTGCGATAGGGAAAAGCACAAAGTCTCATCATCATCATGTTAGATGACGTTAGCTCTGAATTTCGGAGCTTGATAAATACAGCATATTCACAGTACACATAGTCACTTATACCTTCTGGACAATTTTCTAGACTGGTTTTAATAACCTAAGTAGCTCTATATGCTGTAGGAGCTACTACTTCCATGGATTGTGAAAGGCTGCCAGGGACATGCGGAGATCAATGTGAAGGTCTTCTGATCTCTGGATGCAGGTGAATACCAAACTGCACACCTGAGATGAATACCTTAACAACAATGTGTTTCCTAAACCGTTTTCATGTCTCCTCTGGGAACCCCCAAAACTAGGTTTTTCATGAAGGCCAATCCTTCTCTATTCTACTTGTCCTGGGTGCTGAAGGAAGACCATCAGAGTATATACCCCCTGGCCTAACCAGACCACCTCAGAGGTAGACAGAGCCAGGACCAGCACCCTATATCTCGTTACTGCATCCTGCCTAGTGGGAAGACAAAGCAACATGAGTGGTTAAGAATAAGAGGAGGTTTATATATATATTTTTTAAAATAAAGTACTTTTATTGAGATTGTTTAGTTATAACATACAAATACCATATCTAACATCCAATTTAAATAAACATCTTTCCCTGCCAATGTCGCTATAAGCGTTATACAGAGATATCTTGTAAACTCTTAGGCCGTTGATACGATCATAGTATTTTTGTTTCACTCCAAATTTATTGAAGCTGCATAGGGCAGAGAGCTGACCATCCACCTGGTGATTCCCCAAATCCATCATATCATTCTGATGAGAGTGTCCGGGTCTAACCCTTCACCTCCCATAAGAGCATGTGATATTGCCCAAATAATTGATGCCTGTCGTATTATAGGAATCACCTTGCTAGGTCTGTGCTTAGATAACAAAACCTGCAAAGCTCCAATGGAGGGGTCCGTCTGCTCACCCAAGAAGTGTCTGAGAGTGGTGTTCTGTGTATCGCCTAACCAGGAGACCCTGGCTGGTGTACCCACTGTACCCACCAGCCAGGGGTACCAGGAGAGTCTGAGTTATTCAGCATTGGGCTGGGCATCCTAAATTACACCATCTTTTTGTATACCTGCCAATTGAACAAAATCAGGTTGGCCTGTTCAAACCTTGCGCTTTGAGAAAATGCCATTTTATGTGCGTTTATTGCATTGAGTAAATTTCAAAACCGCACATAAAATTTCCCAAAAATGTGCAGTTTTACAAAATGACAGTTTTGCCCATGGTCAGTTTAACATTGAGATATTTTTTGGAGCAGCCAAGGTTTATTGTGTAATTCCCCAATCCTGACAGAAGAGGGCAGATGAGTCCTGAGTATGCAGAGACAATACTTTCAGGTTATTGTAGCAATATTTTTATATTAAAGTCATGTGTACCGCCATCTATACATTACACACACCACACTTACCCCCTAGACTATATAATTTGTGGATTTCTAAGCTGTAGGTCTGCACTTGATAAATGGTGTTAATATACTGTAAGGAGAGGGGGCTGCAGGGGGAGAAATTATATCTTACTGATTACATTAGAAAGAAAGGTGTTAGAGGGCAAGAGATCAGGACCATGCATAGCTGCCAACGGTCACTCATTTGCAGAATCAGACCCAGTGTTAGGTATTTGTTATCCCTTTTTCCATTTTTAATCAACTGCACATTAAAACACTTGCATAATTTTTAGGAATGTTGTTTGCAATTCTCACCTATTTCTCTGGGCTTAACAAGTTATAAATTGAAGATTATTTCAAAGTATATTTTAATCATATTCAGTAAATATGGCATGGTGAGGATTTTAGTATGCCAGGGTCTAGGGAGGCAGAATACCGATGACCATACTTAGGTGCATTGGCACAGCATTCTGCCATCAGGATTTGATTCAGTAAAATATCCTGTTTACTTGTTTATTGAAGAATTCCGAGAGGCGGGGCAGAGCGCCAAGATCAGCAGTGGGCACCAGACAGTAGGGTGACACAGTAAGCACAGCCTGCAGTGGCATAACCAGATTTTGAAGTGAGGGGGGCAAAGGGTAAAAAAAAATTAGGCGCAACACAGACCACACTCCTCAGATGCGAATCTTTTGATCACCTCCCCCTCAGGCTCACAGGCGCACTGCACGTCACACAACAATAGAGAGGTAGCAGTGGGGAGGATCTGCATTATCACTCTTTCCGCTGGTCACATCGCAGAGTAGCATCCTTTGACCCAGCCATGCTGGAAAAGACTGGCACCCCATCCCCATGGATGTTCACTACAGATTAGGCCCTGCTCCACTGATAACTCCCAGGACAGACGGCCCTCGAGGCGCCGGTCTTAACTACAATTGTGCTTGGTTGGAACAGTGATCTATCAACAGGTTTTCTGACTGGTTTTCTGCCAAGCACAGAAATAAAGTGTGGTGAGGTGACCTGAGCATTTGCCCAACCCAACTCAGGCCTCAGCCCAAGCCCCTGCCCAGGCCCAATCTCAGGCAGCTACCCAGGCTCAGCCTCCAGTCCTGGTCAAAGTCCAGACCCAAGGCACCATTCAGGCCCTAGTCTAGGCCTCCTGTCTGCACCAGACCTTAAGCGAGCACCAGGCCTGCCCACTCTCATAGGCCGCAGCCAACAGGGATAAGTCCCTGCTCCACCCCTGGCCTTAGCCTAGCCCATTGTTTCAGCCTGACACTGGACTGTTGTCATTCCCAATTCACCAGCCTTCCACACAGTCTGTGTTGTATCTTACACTGTTAGACTGTGCTGGTGCGGTGTCACTATTGTAGGTGGACTCCAGTAAGCCCTTAGCCACAGGTAGGCTTTCCACACCTGGTCCTATACCTTGATATTGATGCTTTCTTGTTTGAATTGTTGTGTTTGTTAGTCTTGTTGATATTGCATTGCACTGTTGTGTAGTCTGTGGTGCAGTAATTAGTGGTTAAGCCCACGCATGCAGGTTTAGGGGTAAGTTTTTCAGGAACAGTGTAAGTAGCAGGTTGTGCTTATCTGCTTATCTGTCGGCTGGTTGGCAGTGCTTGTAAAGAATAAAAGGCCGTGAGTGGGTGAAGACCCTTTCCTGGATGGACATTTCTCACGGTGAGTATCATCCGACAGGGATGTGTGCCTTTGGGTGGTTTCCACATGGTTGTGCGGTAGGCCATCTGGGTGGTACCAAACTTCAGCTGATTGGTTTTTCTAGACAGTTCAGAGCAAATCGAGATAAGGGCACTTGGGGTGAACTTCATCTTCCCTCACCTTGGCCTGGTAGCCCAGATAACCCTTTCCCCCTCCTCAATCGATGTACAACATAATTTATTTTGTTGTGGGTTCTGGGTCAAAGGACAAAGACATTTATCAGTAGCAGCATCCCAGGTCTTCTTTGATGTTCTCCAGTAGTAGCCACACTCACACTCAGCTAGGTAGATAACAGGGGCCAGACAGTAATCCTAAATTTACTGGAGGTGGTGCTATGAGATACAACTTAGCAGACAGGGGCATTGCGGGTCCCATAGCAAAACTTGGTGGAGGGCCAAGTAATGCTGCTCTAATGCTTGGTGTGGTACATACACAGTGAAGCCCCAATTGGGCCCTAAGCGATAAGTAACACTCTCAATATTATTCACCATGGCAGCTGAGTATTCATTACGATGCTAAATATAGCCCAAAATTCGTTATACGTTCACTTAAATAATTGTTACAGTAAACCCCACTATATAGCAATTTTCCTGAATAAACTTGCTGTCTTTTAAAAATAAATTAGATGTATTGTTAAATCAAGTTCTAAATATTGTAAAATAAATTGTTACATTTTATTGTTCCTGATAATATTTCGTCAAACGACAGACCTGACACATGTGTAGAGCGAAGCAACTGTGGGATAAATTCACTGTGGAAACTTGTAAAAATCTGGTGATGACGGCAGGACATGTGTTGAAATACTGCTATTGGCTGCTAGTTGAACTACCCCCAATGACTAAATTATTCAGAGAGCCAAGAAAGTTGATTTCTCTTCTTGAGAAGGCTCATGAATGCTGGCTCAACAATGCAACGGCATCGTTCGTCTACAAAAATGCTAATACTTTTCTTTTTATCCTGTTAAACTAATTATCACACTGGAAGATGTTAATTCGTTTTGCCAACTGTATATAGTGAGCCCTCGAGAGATACGAAATAACTCACATTAATTCCGGGGGTTTGTCTGCGGTTGGATATAAAGTAGTAAATTCAGATTAAATTACTTTGTGAGGATGGAATGAAGTTAATGTGTAATCATAATGTACTGTTTTTATATGTACAGCAACAGTATAGAATCATGACAATCGCAGAATCATTTCACTGAAACCATTACTTAGTATTATAACTAAAGGCTTTCTGCTATATATTTAGGCTTGTGTAAATGTGTATATATTATATATTTGTTATATTAATTAATCAATCAACTAACCATGGGTGCTGTATTAGAGGTAAAACTTCCAATAGATCAATTATTTTCCTTCCTGTTTTATTGGAAAATATATAAAATGTATTGCACTTACAAATTTGTTCTACAGACAAGAATTGAAACACTTGCAGGTGGCATACTACTGCTTTTGAAAGAAAAAAAATAAACATTTTATTTCATTAAAGGGTTGCTATTAAAGTGGTAGAAGGTTGGGCTTTTGATATGATGTTTACACTTTTACTACACTTCAGATTTTTTTACTATAGATGTTCACTGACCCCCTTGGTTTGGTTTTTGATCTGGATTAACTTCGTGTTTTGGCTTTGGTTTTGGCAAAACCGCCCTCGTGTGTTTTGGTTTTGGTTCCCTATTTTTTTTCTAAAATCCCTATTTTTTTCTAAAATCATATAATTTGGCTCTTTTTTTGTTCCTATATTATTATTAACCTCAATAACATTAATTTCCAGTAATTTACAGTTAATTTTTGTCCAGTGACAAGAACACTGCTACCCTTCCTGTTTCTGTATGAGCAATGTCACTTGAGACTGGAGAGTGACAAGAACACTGCTACTCCTGTTTCTGTGTGAGCAATGGCACTGGAGACTGGAGAGTGACCAGAACACTGCTCTCCATGTTTCTGTATGAGCAATGTCACTGGAGAATGGAGAGTGACAAGAACACTGCTACCCCTGTTTCTGTGTGAGCAATGGCGCTGGAGACTGGAGAGTGACCAGAACACTGCTCTCCATGTTTCTGTATGAGCAATGTCACTGGAGAATGGAGAGTGACAAGAACACTGCTACCCCTGTTACTGTGTGAGCAATGGCGCTGGAGACTGGAGAGTGACCAGAACACTGCTCTCCATGTTTCTGTATGAGCAATGTCACTGGAGAATGGAGAGTGACAAGAACACTGCTACCCCTGTTTCTGTGTGAGCAATGGCGCTGGAGACTGGAGAGTGACAAGAACACTGCTACCCCTGTTTCTGTGTGAGCAATGGCGCTGGATCTCCTGGGGAGGGAGGTACTTATGGAATCCAAAACCCGCGAGATCCAACAGCGCAACGATGATGTTTTGCTTCGGTTCAGATACAAGGAAGCGCGAAAGTACCGAACCGGCTTGCGAGCCTACTCGGATCCCTTAAGTTCGAGTGGGCTCAGTTTTCAGAAATCCAAGCCCGAGCATCTCTATGTTCACATGTAGTTTGTGTAGGTCCGCCCTGAGATCGGATGTGGATCTTTAGGTGTGCTGGATGGACTGTCCAATTTTACTGGTGAAACATAAAGACGTTTTGTTTTGCGCATCGAGTGCACTCCATGACCTCCCGTGTGACCGAATACCAGAAAAGGGCAATAGAAGAGTTGAAGAAGTGGAGACCAAGGAACAAAGGGAATAACTCTTGCTCATTTTCTTGCTTCATAAGATAACAATCTAGGTCAGATGTCTAAAATGGTACATTTAGTTAGATTCTTATTTTTGAGCGTTAGGAAGATACTGGTCTTCTGTGTTCCCTACTCTTCTCCCTGTTACCCTTTCTCCTTACCTACCTCTTACCCTTTCTCCTCTCCCAAGTAACCTAACCCTTCAGGCCTCCTTGTCACTCCCTTTGTCTCCCTCCCCCCATCTTCACTCACTTCTCTTTACCCCTTTTCTCTTTTGGATCCTTCACCCCCACCAACTCCCACTTGTCAAGCACTACTCTTTCCCCTCATGTGAACTTAACATCCCCTTCCTTTCCATTCAGATTCCCTTCCCACTCCCACCTTTCCACCAGCCCTCCCATGCAAAGCAGCAACTCCAATAACCTCCTCCTCCATATCTCTCCACTTTACTCTCTTCCCTCTCCTTTTCTCTCTGGAATGTCAGATCAGTGTAAAACAAACTGGAATCCATCCATTTTTTCTTCATCTCAACCTCCTTACAATAACTGAAACCTGGCTGTCCCTGAACAACGTTACCTCTGTCACCATACTCTTTTTTAGAGGCCTTTCCTTCTCCCACAACCCAAGACCTGGGGGCCTGTAAGGTGGAGGAATGGGTATCCTTCTCCCCTCAAGGTGCACCTTCCAGGTTATTACCCTTGAGTCCTCACTTCTCTTTTCCTCCTTCAAGATCCACTCCATCCTTCTTTTCCACACTTTTCACCTCATATAATGCCCCTTGGTCCAGTCACCCAATTCCTTTACATTTTTGCAATCTTGCTGCCACACTTTCTCTCCTCCAACCTTTCCTTCTTCATCTTGGTTGACTTTGGCATCCTAATCAATAATCCCACTGACCTACCTCCTCAAAACTTTTTTTCCTCTTGTCCTCACTTGGTCTCTCTCAATGGACCTCCTCTTATTCCTACAGCAACGTCAATTCCCTTGATCTGATTTATTTCCCACCACTGTGCTGTCTCACGTTCAATAACTAATCTTCCCTCTCTCTGACCAATATCTCCAATCCTTTAGGATCTCCCCACAACCCTCACCTGCTGAAGGCTACCCTCACCAAGCCCAATATTGATGCCCTTGACCCTCCTCTCTGGACTCACTGCTCTTCCCCATCACCAGGCTTTGACGACCCAATCAGGCTGTCTCCCCCTAAAATGACAACTTTACCTCTGCCCTGGCTGTCACTCTCAGCCTTCGACGGTCCCCACCTACAATATACTCCGCTACTCATCTCCTCCATACATGTCCAACCTCAGCCAATGACTTCTCATGCTGCGCCCCACCTTTGAAATGCACTTATTCACCCAATTCGACTATCCTTGAGTCTCCAATGCTTTAAATGTGCCATAAAAACACATCTTTTTATCAAAACTTACCAGCCCTCCTCCTAACTCTTTCTCCACACATAGCCCCCAACCCCCATTTCAGTTTCAACCTGTAACGTTTCAGAAACAGGACCCCCTTTCCTTGTGTTATCCTGACCACAATATCCTAATTACCACCATACCCTTAACATGCTCCTTCTGCCCAAATTTTAGCCTCTGTCCTCATGTACTATGCAAATTATTAGTTTATGCTCATTGCATAGTTTGAAGTTGTTCTGTCCTATTATGTATTTCGTAAATTCGCAGCTGTTTGTTCATTGCGTAAAAATATCATTTTTGTATTTTGTTCAAACCTCAATGAATAGCGATATTAACCCGTTGTGGCATCTTATCAATGAAAGTTAATAATAATAATGAGAAACAGGAGACTAATACAAATATTACACATTCAGCATCGCGTTTCACTTAAGTTACCAGTTATTTGTTTTCCTAATAGTGCGGAATAGAAAGTCGCTGTACTCCTACTCTTGTAGACGATCTGTAATTGTATTGTGCGATGCCTCCTTGTTCTCCTGTTACATTTATCTTCTGTGTCTCTCCTAGCCCTGCTCCGTGTATCTCCAGCAGCACCATTCAGCATTAAATAGCGGCCCGTGCCACTTTTATGGTAAGAAGAGGAGCGAGGGGGGCCTAATGTGAGGAGTGGGATTCAGATTATTTACGAAAGGCATGGAGATCATTCAAGGGGGTACCAGAGAGGACATACCAGAAGGTGACCTAGGCATAGTGAGTAAATTATTATTAGAGCAGCTTGTGTGCTCTTTCTAATACCCCCTCATCCATTACTGGACTATATAGGGGGTTGGTATGTAATTTAAATGATCATAAAACTAGTCCTAGCCCCAGGTGTTCTATTTGGCCTCTGTAGTAAGTACAGCCCTGCACACATGGGTTAATCACAAGATACTGCTTATATTACTGTCTGCATTAGACACCTGGTTTCACATATTACACTGTAAGTTAAATATAAACATGTACTGCAGACTAATGATCTGTAGAAGTGGCCCCGTACCCTCGTCATCCCCTTTTAGCACAGAGAAATCTGTATGTTTATCTCATCCGAGCACATTTCCAGGTTGCGAGGCATCTGAAGATAACAAGACATAGATGTCATACAATAGACAGAGGGGGAGTAATGTCACATTGTTTTATGTCAGGATACATCAGTGCAACTTAATACAATCTGATGGCTCTGGCTGCTATTTAGTACAGTAGACTGCAGACTTACAGCAGCATCAGTACACTCAGCCCATTATCAACGGTCAGAGCCAGAAATATTCCCACTACAACTGCTTCCACCTTTCTGGTACACCTACTTCATAGCTTTCTACTGTATAATCCATCATAAATTGTTTTAGAGAAAGGCATTTGTCCACCTTTCCTCTGTATGTATATTGCCTCTTGTCCTCCACTCCCTTCTTATAAATGTACACAATATAAAAACATACGTTCTCTATTCCTATGATCCTAGTGTTAACCTAAGATTGGGTAAATAAGAGGTGTCATGGAGACGATCTGACGCACCCTTGGTTTGTTGGTTGGCATTGATGTGCCTACCTCATGTGTGACATCATTGCCCATTTTACATTCATTTAGATGTTGGTGTAGAATCCTAAAAAAATCCTTAATTCAGCCAGGACCGCTAACAGGATCCATCATCATCATCATCATTTATTTATATAGCACCACTAATTCCGCAGCGCTGTACAGAGAACTCACTCACATCAGTCCCTGCCACATTGGAGCTTACAGTCTAAATTCCCTAATATATACACACACACACACACACACACGCACACAGACAGACACACACACACACAGACAGACAGAGAGGGAGACAAACAGACTAGGGTTAATTTTGATAGCAGCCAATTAACCTACCAGTAGGTTTTTGGAGTGTGGGAGGAAACCGGAGCACCCGGAGGAAACCCACGCAAACTCAGGGAGAACATAATTAGCTGCTAAACATCCAAAACATATGCTGCTGTTTAGAATTCCTGATAGTCTATATAGGGATATTGATAAGTATGTGAATTCACATTTGTAGGTTATGCGCATAACAACTTAAGATTCAACTACGGATCATTGCCCGCATTTGGCCCTTCCTCTCCCAGGAGGCTGCCAAAACCATCATCCATGCTGTCATTATTTCCCGTCTCGATTACTGCAACCTTCTCCTCACCGGCCTCCCCCACTCCCATCTCGCCCCCCTACGCTCTGTACTTAACGCGGCTGCGAGACTTATTTTTCTCTCACGCCGCTCTACCTCTGCCTCCCCTCTCCTCCTTGCCCTCCACTGGCTCCCTTTCCCCTTCAGAATCCTCTTTAAACTCCTCACTGTCACCTACAAGGCCCTCTCCCACTCCACTGCCCCTTATATCTCTAATCTCCTCTCCATCCGCACTCCTGCCCGTTCCCTGCGTTCGGCCAATGACCGTCGCCTTTCCTCTGTACTGATCACCTCATCCCATGCCAGAGTCCGAGACTTCTCCCGTGCTGCCCCCCTTCACTGGAACAACCTCCCTTCCTCCATCCGCCTGTCCCCTAATCTTGGCTCCTTCAAGCGGGCTCTCAAAACCCATCTGTTCCTTAAGGCCTTCCAACCTTCCACTTAACCTTATCGTTCTCATCTCCTCCCACTTTCCCATCTACTCTTGTACTTGAACCCCTCTGACTCCCCTTGTGCCTGCTGTCCGTCTCCCCTCCCCTTAGTATGTAAGCTCCTTTGAGCAGGGCCCTCTTCCCTTCTGTCTCAATACCATTTCTTCTTCTCCTGCACCACTCTATTTGCTTTGCTTGGAGATATTGAAGTCTTGGTGATACTTGTTCTACTCTGTACTGTCATACCCTTGTATACTGTCTGTACTGTATATTGCATGGCGCTGCGGACACCTTGTGGCGCCATATAAATAAAGAATAATAATAATAATAATAATAATCCGATATATTCATAATGAGACATCTTGGTAAATATAATAGTCCATAAATTGCAATGTGGAATATAGATGCTTTCTTGTAGATATTTATAATAGGGACGCAATGGTGTCTATATTATCATGACTCAATTCAGTGTCAAGTGTTTGATCTTCCAAATAGCATCCAATAGTGTGTAAAATAGTCCTAAGGATGTCTGCAGTTTCAAAGTAAAAACAGAGACTTAGCTTGCAAGCATCTTCTGTGCATAAAAGACATCTGCTCTATTCGTCCGTGTTGCCAGAGAGCGGGTATGGTATACCGCTGTGCTGCTCGTAGGCCTCTTGCTGTGCGGTCGGGATTCTGGAAATGCGATTAACTGACGCGTTTCTCCGTCACAGATGACGGTTTCATCAGAGGTAATATAATGTTTATGTAATATACAGTAACAATGCCCAGTAGGATCTAATGTGCAAGTGATAATATGCAATAATGTGTTATCATTTAATATACCTGAAGTAATGTCAATTAGATTGTGATATGTCAGGAAAAATGCTCAATAGAATGTAAAATACCAATAATGATACCTAGTAGAAAGTAATATGCGTACTAATAATAACAGTGATATGTGGAATGGTATCAGCCCATACTAGGAACACTCTGTACAAGAACCACAGTGTGCTAATAACAGGGATGTGTTTGATTGGACAAGGACCACAGTGTGCTAATAACAGGGACGTGTTTGATTGGACAAGGACCACAGTGTGCTAATAACAGGGATGTGTTTGATTGGACAAGGACCACAGTGTGCCAATAACAGGGACGTGTTTGATTGGACTAGGACCACAGTGTGCCAATAACAGGGATGTGTTTTGATGAGTACTGATGAGTGGCAGGACAGTGATAGGACAGAACATTTTGGACACACAACTGCACTAAGTAACAATTTATTGTGAACAATGGTTTCAGACTGAATTTATTAAAAGACTTGTGGGTTCTTCTACTAAAACTTTCTTTAGTAGAAGAAAAAGGTGTTATGCTTGTTTCTTGTGTGAAAATGGTAGAATTGTTCTCCAATTGCTTAACGATTTATTTTTTGTTTTGTCTTGTTTAATGCTTTGTTTGCAGCAAGGAATTATCTGATTCATTGGTCGGCTAATGCTGGTTTCTTATGGAGTAATGTGTCGCCTTCAACGATTCCTCTTAGTCATCTGTGTTGACTAAGAGGAATTATTGAAATGTTATCAGTGCAGTGATAGCTGTATATCAGAATTCACTTGGTTTAACTCGTTGATGGGCAACGTGAAACACTTTGGGGGCATCACGCCGCAGCCCTCTATCCTTCAAAAGGGCCGCACATTATTCTTGATCTCAGTAATAAGTTAAATCAATGCATTTAATAAAAAAAAAAAGAGTCACCTATCTTACCTATTTGTAATAACAATTAGGGGAAGATTGGGAACTTAAAGTGGCCCCAGAAAAAAATCTTGAAGTGGCCTCATGTGGGCGGGACCAAATCAGCTGTAGGAGGGACAAACACAAAAGTAGGCGGGATTTAGAATTACTGGAATTTGATTGTAGTAACATATAGGAAAACCTGGATGTGATGACTTAATACACAGTGGGTCATTTGTAAAGCAATGCAGGGGAAAAGATGCCAGTTCTGTGTTGTAAAAATACATGAATCCTTTTGCATCTTCTTCGACTGGTTTATGCCTCTGTGCTCACACTTGTTTAGTTCTCTACTAACATGTACTTCCAATATTCCCTTCATAAAAACATATCTGACTTTGTTTAATAAGTTTAACTATTACAAAACATGTTGGCACAATCGTTGTTGATCAGTCTACAGGAGCAGCATATGAGCACCTCACTGCACTGTTGCATCTTTCCCCGGCGTCCGAGATGCCAACTACCAGTCAAATCTCTCTATATAATATATAAACATATATGCTGTTTGTTTCAAAAAATTTATTAAAAATAATCCATATAATAAATGGCTATCCAGGGCGATCACCACAAGGTAAAATGCTTCAAGCATCGGCAAGAAAATACTTCTTTTGTAACAACTGTGTATGAGCCCTAAATCTGCCCCGTGATTGGTGGTGGTTTGATTTAATAACAGTCCAGGGAGGGTTGGCAGACAATGGTATAAGTGAAGGAGAGAGCTATACCAAGGGTTTGCTGGTGATATACTAAGTGCAAAGGAGGCAGGGTTAATAATATTGTCAGTGAAATGGGTGGTGGACATATGTTCAAAGTGATCTGAGAATGGGACCAGAGCACGGTAGAAGGCAGGAAATGGAATCAATGCAAGAACCACTGAAGTATCACCAGAGCTGGAATAAGGCTCTGGGGGGCCTGGGACACTTAAGCCTGGGGAGGGGGGGTTATTATTTTCAATACAGTTTAGACAAATTAACAGAGAATACTGTATGCACTACTCTTAGGTGCACACAGCTTTGCCTTCACGAGAAGTACAGTGTGAAGCAGGACATACCTCCCAACTGTCCCCTGTATTTGGACCAAATCTTGACTAAGTGAGACAGTCACCTAAAATGCAGTACTGCCCTGCCAGATTCAGGACAGTTGGCAGACTGTCCTGCTCTCTCCTACCTGTTCATGTTACTGTCACCACCTGTGGATGCTGGTGTATTTAGATCAGTTGTTGCTTGTCTGGATCCTGGAATGCTGGAGGCCCTATTTGGAAGAAATAATGGTACATGAAATTCCCTGGGTGATTAAAAAGTGTTGTAAAGAGCCCAGCTAACCTGTTTTCCTTAAAGTTGTTGTTGCAAAATTGGAAAGAAGTTTGTAGTCTGACTTTCCATCTAGAGGCTTTCACCAGGATATACATTGCTCGGCCTGTTTCCATATTTATTCAGGAGTTGTTATGATTTAAGAGAAAACGAGTAAGATAAGACAAAACTCTAGATTTCGAACACAACCACCAGTTTGAAATAGATAATGAATTGACAGTACAATTAAGGGAAACAAATAATAACAAACAACAAATGTTCATATTCCATTTGCTCACATCGGGCCCGATTCGTGTTTGAGCGCAACTTGGGTTTTAAAATAGAGCACAGAACATGTGCTTAGTTCAGACCGTATTCAAATAAAAACGTATCTTAAGATATGTTTCTGTTTGAAAGTGGGTGGAAGTACCCTCTGCCTAAACATTACCTGCAGTATGTAGACCGTCAGGACAGACTGCAGTATACGCACAAGTGTCTGAAAAGTCATATCAGAGCGCATAATAAAAAAGTTTAAATTATAAAGTAAATGAACAATTCTTAACAGTATAATCATTAATACAAATATGGATTTAAAAAAAAAAAAAAATAATTATTTTACATTAAATACATAAACCGCGTACTGCACATAAAATGCATTTATATAGTCAATCTTCCTTGCATACACATGTAGTACATGCTAGCTAGTGGCATGCATACATGTAGTTTTTAATACAAAGACTGTGCAGTGTCAGTCGTTACTATCAGTCCCCACTTACACCTGCCCTGTACTGTACAGGGCCTACGTTCATCTGCCCCTTCCCTTCCCTGTTCCGCCTCTCAATCATTTGCGTTAATACATGGGTTGCATGTAATGTTGTTCATTAGCGTAAGGGTCGTTTCTGAGCATCTACAGAGCTATTCCACTCAAAACTCGGCGTGCAAATGGATATAGGTCCAAACATGAATCAGGCCCACTGTGTTGGATTCTGGAACACTAAAGATGACAGATACGTGAGGTTACCCTACATACAGTGGAGACAGCCGTTCGTGAGGATTCAGCTTGTCAACTGATCAGGAGCTGGGGCTGGACTGAGGAGCAAACACAAGCAAGTGGTCCAAGTTGTTCTACCAGAACGCCTCAAGGAAAAAATGGGACACACTACGCTCTCTCTCCTCCCCCACCTTCCTTGACGTGATGTGGATGTCGGCTGCTCGGTCATTCTGCTGTCAAATTGGGAGCAGCCGACTCGGGTCCTTGCTGTGCCCCCATCTGGGAACCACATTTTAAATTGCAGAGTGCCAGGACACACCCCATGTGCATGCCTAGGAAACTGTGATAAATGGACTTAATAGGGTGAGCATGGGGCCATACTGATTCTCTATTGCTGAACATTACACCCTTAAATTCACAAAGAATAATATCACATTTATGAGCTGAGCCCTTTGTAAAGGACAGACCGATAGAGACAGATTGTGTGTGCACAGTAAGGACGCTGTACACATTGATACAACTAACATGTAGAAATGTAAGAGACGCGAAGTTCCAGGAGACTGTTATATAAAAAGGAACTAATTAAAGGATGGAGAATGTGAAGCTTGTGGGAAGCAGAAGTAGAAAGGTCACTGCTGTCAGGTCTGGTTATAGTCTGCACTAAGGAGACCGAAGATGACAAACACAAAACCAGTTGAGAACAGTTGTTTTTTTCTTAAACTTTTCTGATGTTGTTTTCTATATTAGCAGTGCATGTAGGTATGGAATGGTGGGGGAGAACAGGCACAGTCCTGCTTTATAACCAGAGGAAATTTACACATCCCTCGTAATGAATTAATTCCCAAATGCAAAAGACAATAGCATCAATATACCAACTGGTACTTTAAAAGTCAGCTTGTAGGTATGAAGGTTTAGGAAGAGCGCAGCCATCAGGCCGTATCATAACTGAATATGCAGTCCAGCCTACAGTAGTAATGCTTTAGGACTAAGGGGTATATTTACTAAACTGGAGATGGAACTGGAACTGTACATTTTCTTATTTTATGTAGTCCAAATGCCTGGTTTTTATACAAACACCAGGGAAGGGGGTTAAAATGTCTAGTAGAGAAGCTGAAGGACAAACGCATTGTGAGACTTAGCAACCAATCAGATTCTAGTTAGCTAGTTATCATTTATTTAGTACATTCTAAAAAATGACAGCTGGAATCTGATTGTTGCTATAGGCAACATCTCCACTTTTTCAAACCCACAGTTTAGCAAATACACCCCTAACCCCTCATTCATTTAAATTTTTCCATTTTGAATACTGCTCAGTTCAACATCATTTACAATATGTCATCATAAGACTAAATCAAAATATGGTAAGAGTTTACTTTGGCGCTCCACTCAGATCTGCAGCTTAGTATGTGACTGTGAATGCCACTAAACTTCACAACAATAGTACATGTATAAGGAAAATGTCACATACATTGGCTCTCTCTTTTTCACTCAATAATTCAATACATATGCTTCACCTTATTCGGGGAATGGTGCTTTTCCGTTCTATGTATGTCCACTCGTCAATATGGCCCATAAGATATGTAAAAAAACATATGCACAAACATTGTGTAGATGGTAGACACTATTGAAGATAAAACCCGTCACCAAAACAGCATTATAACAAACAGTGATTTATGTCCATAATAGAAATCCAACAGTGCCGTTAATCTTTGGAGAAGACCCCTTAAGGGTATGTGCTTACGAGACAAAACTCGATCATGCGCCTCACACAGATGTCTTTGATCCAATGAGATACCTCTCAGAAACTATGGACACCCTGTTTATCCTCTCAGCACATAAAATGAAGAAATAAAACCAAGGAACATCTCGTGTAATACAGTTTAATGGTCTATACAAAATAAAAACTATCAAGGTATACCTTGATAAAGACCCTCGCAATAGGGTTGAAACGCGTTGGTTATATGGGTGAGAAAACCGGAGGTGACAGATTTTGAAACTCTGATGTATAACGACTTTCAAAGAACCTGTTACGTGTATGTGAGAGTTTAATCTCTGGTACGAGTTTTTATTTTGTATAGACCATTTCTTGCTAGGAATGGACATTTTTTACTTTTGTTGCAATAAATTTTAAACTGTATTACACGAGATTAATTTCCAATCATTTCCAGTCAATTTTTGTCAAGTGACAAGAACACTGCTACCCCTCCTGTTTCTGTGTGAACAATGGCACTGAGCAATGGCACTGGAGACTGGAGAGCGACAAGAACACCGCTACCCCTGTTTCTGTGTGAGCAATGGCACTGGATCTTCTGGAGAAGGAGGTACTTATGGAATCCAAAACTCGCGAGATGCGACAACTCAACAATAACGTTTGCCTCGATTCAGATCCGATGATGCATGAAAGTAGCGAGCCGGCTCGCGAGCCTGCTCGGATCCGCTAGGTTCGGGTGGGCTCGGTTTTCGGGAAACCGAGCCTGAGCATCTCTAGTTAAAAGTACCACTTGAAATGCGCCATGACAGACACTATTTCATTAATAAAAATTCATAGTAACTTATGATTAAAGTGAGATTAAATTTATACATGTAACACGATCAAAGTAGCACTAAGCTTATATCTGTAACACAAGGCTTTGATGTATTTATCATATTTTATCTGAACAGTATGGGTATAATGATAATGAATATCAAATATCTACAAATGTACATATATATTCTGATTTACTAAACATTGTATATATGAAGTATTTGTAGTGTAACTTATGTATCAATCCATGTCAACAAAGACATTAGAAAGATGAGATAAGTGAATCATTCACATTTCCAGACCATGTTGTTGATTAAAAATAATATAAGACCTCTGAGAAATATACTAAAATAGGCTGTAAATGGACTGTAAATTGAGTAATTCATTGGAATATCTCTGGTGGATGAAGAAACATAGGGCCTGATTAATATTCGGACACAAGTTCGTTTGCGCAGCATATCTTCCGTGATTCTGCTTTGCGCCTGCCCAGGAACAGACAGTAGGACAATGTACGTGATAGCAATTCATGTCCACACGCAACCGGAACTTTTGCCCGCCTACAACTTGAGAGGCGGAATGGGGGAGGGAAGAGTGGACTAACGTGGGCCATGTACAGTGGGGGTGGTCCAACGCAGATGCGGCCAGTTCAAGTCCTGTGTTTGTTATAAATATGCTTGTTTTCAGACGTAACTTTTACACCCACAGGTCAGGTATAAAAGCTGACTGCTAGTGATGACTAGGGTCTGATAAAGGGTTCAGGCTGCCCCAAGCTAATACTCTCATAGCACCTCCTTGCCTTCTACACAAGGCTAATACGCGGTAGGAAAAAGACAAATTCGTTGTTAATTGAAAATCAGGCTTCCTTTAACCCCCCCACCAATGATTTTGTTCCCATGTTTTCGAAACTCAGCTCCACTTGGCTTTTTAAATGGGTCTTTGCCACTCGTTTAGAATTCATTAAAATCTGAACTGTATAGCATAATGTAGGCATGAACAAGCGCTACAGAGGGTAAAGATGTGAAGGGGGCTGTCACGCCTGCGCCTGTCACCATCCTTGTCTTTCCCACTCACTTATCCTCAAGCACTGCCCATCATTATCTTCAGCCTTTACAATGGGAATATGGCAAAATTAATATGAAATGTTTTTTGTGTACTTTGTAAAACAATGATTCTCTAATTTCAGTTTATACCTCTCTCCCAATTTTGCACCCTCAAAAAACTTCACTCCCTCCCCCCAAAAAAGCCTTGGAACATAGGCTGCAGCTTAGTCAGCCTATTGGATAATGAGGCCCTGGTGATGACGGACAGTCATTGAATTAAAAGTTACACTTATGCCTGCCAGAAGCTGTATGCAACGAAGATATAGTCTAAAAGTGCATTGCATGTACCGTGCGCATTAAAATCATCTTATTTATGTAAATAATGCAAAAAGCTTTATATTTGAAAATAATATTTTTATAAATGATTATACTATTAAGAGTTGTTATTTTAAGTTCGGATAAAATGATGTTAGCTTCCATTGTACGTATTCATGCCATACTTACCATCTTGACAAAGTTGGTTTTCGGGAGAGGTGGGCGTGATAGGGGCAGGGCTTCAAAATGCGCGCCATTTTGGACCCGCCCCCCGTGACGTAGTGACGCGTCATTTGACAGCGGGGCGGGGGGGGGGGGGGGGTGTTTGGGAGCTAATTCTGCCTACTTCACTAGGAAGCGGGCAGATCCGCGATATTGTGACACTCTCCCGGGACTCTCGCAAAATGCAGGAGTCTCCCGGACATTCCAGGAGAGTTGGCAAGTATGATTCATGCACGGATCCTGCAGTCTGTTCTGTGTGTCTACGTACGGCAAGTACTATTTAGGAAGAGCGTATTTCCAGTCAAGTTCAAATTGAAAGGTATCTTGAGATCCACTTAGTATAGTTTTGAGAATATGCATTGGAGACTGATTAGCTCAGTTATGGCTAACCTGTGACACTCCAGGTGTTTATGAAACTACAAGTCCCAGCATGCTCTGCCAGCTATCAGCTAGTTATCTACTGGCAAAGCATGCTGGGGCTTGTAGTTTCACAACACCTGGAGTGTCACAGGTTAGCCATCACTGGATTAGTTGAAAGTCAAAGTAAAGTGTAGCCAGAGATAAAATGACTGATATCTTGGCTGCAAAATCAGTTATATAATTTCCTCTTGTAACATTGCAAGGTTTTTAGAGGTGCAGCACATATAATAACAGTAACTGTAAAAGGTGACATCAAAAGAACAATTTGTGTGCTCAGCAGTGAGAAATCATCAGTTTCCACAATTTCCAATAATTATGCGTATCACATACATGTGTGGGACAAAGGGTGAATCACAACAAAACCACTTGGTTTGTCTAATAATGATGATTAATAAGGCCCACAATGCTGTCTTAAACTCACTACCTTTGTCCAAAACTGCCACCACCAAGATTTGATTTCAAAGCTAAAATTTTGTGAAAGTTCTGTTCTTCCTGACTTATATCCCACTCCAATTCATCTTAAATTAACTTGAGTTCATAAACCAAACAATCCACTGTATTTCAGTTAATTAGTGTTATAATAACCAAGCTTTGCTAGCACCTGAATTTCTTAAGACCACAAAGACAGAACATTATTAAATGGAGTTTAATATGATAAAAAGATTTAATAAAATGACATACAGTAAAATCGTTATTTACAATTATGCAAAAGGGTTTCTTAAAATGAATATTTTAAAAAAGCAGAAATAGAAAAAGTAATGCAATTTCTTATTTTTTGTGTTGGGGCAAACAGAAGTATGGAACAAAGCCTCAATAGCGAATTAATCCCTGGGATATAAATAATGATTAAACATTTTTTCATGGTTTTTAAACACATTTCTTTTTTACCTCTGCCCTCCTTCACATGAGGTCCCTAGAAGAGGGCTGTGTAGATGCTAATGTCATGATTTTATAACTTCCACTACACACACACACTTTAGTTAGGAATTCTCTAAAATGAAATATCTTTCTGTTGGTACATCACAGAAGCATAATTTTTCATTCAATCAACCGGTCATAAATTTATACACAGATACTTATGAAATATGACAATATTAGGTACATTATTTGTGATAATACGTCACCATTATATCTACTCTAAGGGGTTGACATTTAAGTTCAACATAAATACGTGCAGACACCGATGCCAGTATAAATTAAGAACACAATTCCTTTGATGTTTTACCTTTCATATTAGAATATACAAGACATATTTGGACCATACAGCTAGAGGCATAAAATACAGAGAAACAATGTGAGTGAATGTGATTGTAATCCTGCACATTGAAAAAACTTTACCAGTGTTATAACTATAGCTGGTTTGCTTGATGGTAATCATGGTTTGCTATTAAGGGGGGACTACGGATTAGGTAGAGGTTCCTGTTAGTTATGTCCGTCAAATGGAAATAATAAGGATGTGCAAGATCTTGACCAGGGGAAGTTAGTAAGCCAGAAGTAAGGCTATTTTTCTTTTTTATTTCAATTGTTTTATACAATTCATTTATACAACACATTTGAGCTTAAATCTCATTGTCCATTAATCTTTTTTAAACCCCCCTCTCCCCCAATAGCAGATTCATGCATGCACCTGAAGTAACTTGTGCAATAAATTAAACAGCTCTTTTCAACACTTATTCTCATTTCTCACAATGACCTTATACTTAGCATGGGGAAGTAATATTGTCGTGAAATGTCCTTTTTTTCCCCTGTAAAATCCCCAAAAAAAGATTAAGTGAATGGGTGAAGATAAAAATGTATCCCTTTTTCACACACAAAATGGGGAGTTGAGTTGAAAGTCCTCTTAGTGTTCCCGTAGCTTTGTTCCCTTCTGACTTCTGCTTAACTCCATACTCTAACTTTTCACCATTTTTCCTACACTAACTCTTATTACTGATGCGGATAGAGAAGAGTCTGCAGTCTCATCTCCCCCAGCTGCTGTAAGTGGTAGTGTTTATGTTTCCTGGGCATCTTGTATAGGATTTTAATGTAGTAGTTCAGCCAAGTGGATTATATGTAGAACATCTGGGGGTAAATGTATCAATCTGCGAGTTTCCGGCGGGTTTGAAAATGCCCTCATTCATACCACATATATTTATTAAAATAATCAATCCCCATATACTCACCAATCTGACTTCTTCTTTTGCCAGCAGCTTTTAATCCAAATTTGCTTTAAAGTTGTGTCCTTAAATATTTGTAGATCCAAATGTCCATGCTTGAAGTCCCCAAAATAATTATAGATCCAAATGTTCATGCTTGAAAATATCAAAAATAATTCTAGATCCAAGTGTCCATGCTTGAAAAATATCTTTGGTTTTTCTGGTAAGCATGACCCCTTAATTGCTTGCAGTCTTCTTTTTTTCAGGTCAGAAGGTCCCCTCAATTTTGTTTTGTTGGAACTAATATTACGTCCACTAAACAGGATATGGTTTTTCTGCACATACGCATAGGAAACATGACTATGCTCTAAGGATTCTTTAGAAAGATACACTGTGGGCCTGATTCATTAAGGAAAGTAAAGCAACAAAAACGAGTAACTTTGTACCTCGCCCAGTGGCGAAATTGGAAACTGTCATATTGGGAACTTTGTTTTTCCTTCCTCTGGATCAACGCAATTAGAATTTATGAAAGGCTGAACTCCATGGACTCATGTGTTTTTTTCAGCCTAACTTTACTTATAACGATCTAGTAAATACCTTTTATATATGTATGGCTGAGTGTTTTAATGATTAAAATAAAACATGGAGTATATTTTCCTATACATTTTTGAGGTGAGGAATAAAAGCCATTTCTTATCTGCAGATAAAGGAAAATATTTGCCCAGGGAATCCAAATGGGAAGATCCGCTTTATCAGTGAATACTATCGCATTGTGAAGTTTGTTATTAGCCGTGAAACGAGTTGGTATTTGATGTTGGACTAAAAGTACAAGAGACAAATAGAGGAAAGTGGAGCAGAAAATTCATAGGGAGGAGAGATGCAATAGCAGATTAAGGGAATGAGGAATAAAATATATTCAGCATTAAAGCACAGAGGGAATATGATTTTAACCCCTTCCAAGCTATGCATACTGACAAAAAAGTGAAACTAAATAATGCACAAAGTTTAGCCTGTAACATTAAACATGGCCGTCCACCGATCCCAGGAGAGATTCATCACTTCATACGTAACAGTGAATTTCTGTTCTGTCTGTATATCATGAGCTACATCGCACAACTCCATACGTTGGACACATTGGGCCTGATACATTAAGGAAAGTAAGGCAAAAAAATGAGTAAGTTTTCTCCTGGACAAACCATGTTACAATGCAAGGGGTGCAAATTATTTTCAACAAGTTAATTACTGGCTATTTTGTCATGTAGCACACAAATACTTGATAGCTTTATGTGTACACTGAAATTTAAAGTTGATCTAGGACATGCCCTGCCCCAACTATAAATCTGCCATCACATTTTCAATTTACCTCCACCCTCCAATGCAACATGGTTATGCCAAAGTGAAAAGTTACCCATTTTTTTCTTTCCTTTCCTTAATGAATCAGACCCATTGTCTTTGAGGTGGTAGAAAGTAAGGTTTCAAATGACTGAGTATTCAAGAAATAAGAGAATTATACTCACTGTTATTTTCTTTTCCTTGAAGTATTCTATGGCAG
The DNA here is from genome assembly GCF_038048845.1 of Mixophyes fleayi. Lineage (NCBI taxonomy): Eukaryota > Metazoa > Chordata > Amphibia > Anura > Limnodynastidae > Mixophyes > Mixophyes fleayi. The sequence goes on along the minus strand of NC_134407.1, from coordinate 200,511,581 downwards.
CTCTCACAGTGGGTTATCTCCCTAATCAGTTTAAATAGCGACAGAAAAATAGAAAACATATCTAGAGGATACATAAGGTGATTCCTCCCCTCTGGTGTCTTTAGAAACTTTCCAAGTTATCCTCACAAAACATAAATATAGAACATGGATGGGAACAAAGGGCTGCCATGGAGTACCTCAAGGAAAATACATTAACAGTGAGTAGAATTCTCTTATAAACCCTTACAATGGGACATACAGCAGCAGTATGGATCATACAAGGTGGGTGTAAAAACACTGACGCATAATTTAACTTTTTGGGGTATATTAAATTAGCTTGGCGGTCAGCGATTACGTGCTGAAACAGCCAGCGACAGTAATATGTGGTATCGCAATAAGGCATATTATCCTCCGTGGTATTGCGGTACCATATTACTTTGAGGAAAGCACAGCAGCCGTGTAATTGCAGACCGCCAAGCTAATTGAATATGCCCCCATACATTCTGTAGAGCATTTATGGGGTCAGGCACTGATGTTGGACCAGAAGACCTGGCTCACAATCTCCGTTCCAGTTCATCCCAAAGGTGTTTAATGGGGTTGAGGTCAGGGCTCTGTGCGGGCCAGTCAAGTTCTTCCACACCTAACTCATCAAACCATGTCTTTGTAGTCCATGCTTTGTGCACTGGGGCACAGTCATGTTGGAATAGAAAAGGGCCTTCCCCAAACTGTTACCACAAAGTTGGAAGCATAGCATTGTCCAAAATGACTTGTAATGCAGTAGCATTAAGATTGCCCTTCACTGGAGATAAGGGGCCTAGCCCAAACCCTGAAAGAGCGCCACAAACCATTATCCCTCCTCCACCAAACTTCACAGTTGGCATAATGCAGGCAGGTAATGTTCTCTCGGCATCCGCCAAACCCATGCTCACCCATCTGACTGCCAAACAGAGAAACGTGACTCCACAGAACACGTTTCCACTGTTCCACAGTCCACTGTCGGTGTGCTTTACACCACTCCATCCGACACTTGGCATTGGTCTTGGTGATGTGAGGCTTGCATGCAGCTGCTCGGCCATAGAAACCCTTTCCATTAAGCTCCCGCCACACAGTTTTGGTGCTTACATTAATGCCAGGGGAAGGTCGGAACTCTTCAGCTATGGAATCAGCAGAGTGTTGGCGACTTTTACGCACCATGTGCCTTAGCAGTCGTTGACCCCGCTGTGATTTTACGTGGTCTTCCGCTTTGTGGCCGAGTTGCTGTTTTTCCTAAATGCTTACATTTTCTAATAATATCCCTTATAGTTGACCATGGAATATCCAGCAGGGATGACATTTCCACAACTATCTTATAGCAAAGGTGGCATCCTATCACAGTACCACGCTTAAAGTCACTGAGCTCTTCAGAATGACCCATTTTGTATCACAAATGTTTGCAAATGGAGACTGCATGGCTAGGTGCTTGATTTTATACACCTCTGGCAACGGGTCCGATTGAAACACCTCAATTCAATAATTAACAGATTTGGCCAAATACTTTTGTCCATATTGTGTATCTTGCATATTCAAACTGAGTATTTGGGACTTCCATCAGTATGCAGAAGTGGGCAGGGCTTCTTGATGAAAATCATACCAACGTGACCCCAAGACACCCCCCCCCCCTCCTCACGCAAAGCGCGTTCTCACATGATCATTTTTTGGTGCAACGGTTACAGGCAGACTTCACATCTTCAATAAGAGACATCTGAAATAACATGGTTAGGTCTTTCTTTAAGAAACTGCATTCATACTTGTACATTGTATTATTATGTATTGTATTAATTATGTTAAAAACATAAGCTACTGCTTTATATCCAGGGGAAGGCTTGAACATTTTATCCAAGGGGGTCGAGACTTCGGTTCTGCAGCCCATTAGGAATATTTTAAAGAAAACAAAATGTAGGTGGTCCATTGACCCACCCCAAGGTAGCCCCCTATGGAACTGGCCCGAGGGGCACATGCCACTCTGCCCCCAGCTCAGCCAGCCACTGTTTATATCAGCCACAATTAAACAGCCATTAAAAGACTTATAACTCAGGAGCAGTCTGAGATTTTTTCCTGTTCATAGTGGTAAAAAAGGAGCTTGCATTAAGCTACTCTAAGCGACATTGCTGCTTGATGAAAGGCTGCCTGCAAACTGAACAAGATTAATGGTAAATAGACTGATCTGGTTCTGCAGAGAGTATTCAGAGAGCTGTCAGTTAGGGGCATGCCTGGGTACATTACTGCCTAAGGCCGCAACTCAGTAGGTGCCCTTCTCGTTCCTTACACAGACTACCATAACATATGTGCATGAGTAATGTATATTGTAAAAATAATATTCTCCTTTTCGTCATTATTAGACCAATGAACAAAGCCATTTACATAAACTTTTGAAACAAAGAAATTATAATTTTTTTTATTTTGTATCTTTTTATGCTCCCAAAATGTTTTGCTTTTTTTGCTGCCTGACATAATGACCACATTTGTCACCATTATAGAACCAGTAGTAGCCCAAGTGTAATATCAGTGTGTGAACCGCATACAAGCCGATATGGGGATGGATGCTGTCATTAATGACATCACTCAGGCAGAGCGGAATGACACCCAGTGATCTCCCGAGGGGGGGTCACAGATGTTCAGGCAGACATGCCATAGCCCAGTGTCAGCCGAGCAATTCTCAGGCTGTGTGTTAGAAGCAGCTGAGTCGCCTGAGGCGGAGCGAGAGCCACATACATTACCCTGCACGAACCTGGTGAATAATGGAGGATTGTGTCTTATTATTCAGGGATATGAATGGATAAACATTCCAATTCTGGAACCTCGACAGAGATAAGGAAGTAGCGGGGACAGCTCATGTCAGAAGAGGTGGCTAGGTATTAACATGTAACTGGAGGAGGGGCATTTATTCTCTTATCTATAATAAAAGGCAAACAGTTATTAGCACACTGTATGGAACCCCGTAATGAAATGGATCATCCACATATCAATGCCCTGAATGCATTGTGGGTCAATGAAAGAGTTAATAAATACATTCACAGCTCCCCCTACATGAACAATTCCATGTCTGCAGATCGCTTTATAACCCTCCAAAAAGTACACAATAAAATACTAGAAGCCTTTTTCAGTTTAAGAATGCTGATAATAGTTTTATCAAATAAATAATAACAAAGCATTGCAAAGACATAATTGCCAACATTAGAATATACATTTCCCAGGATACTTTGGCTGTTGAGCAACATATCTCATTACATCACTTTCTCCATTTAACATGTGCACCGAATAGAACTATAACTTGATTTTACACCTCTTAAAAGAAAATGACCTTAAACAATAGAGAATAATTTCCGGTAATTAGGGAAACGGACAACTACGCATTGTGCATATATAGATATATATAGTGTCTCTCAATAAAGTTTATTTTCTCTGTCAAGAACAGACACTCTGTACAACTATTAATACATTTTCAGTAATAATTTGGAACACACATACAACATTCCGTGATACATTGCCCTAAGATTATTGGTCCGTTAAAAGAACACAAAGGAAAACCTTGACTATATACACATGGAGATGTTGTCTATAGCAACCAATCAGATTCTAGTTATCATTTATTTAGTACATTCTACAAAATGAAAGCTAGAATTCAAATGGTCCAAGGAAGGACAACTGGTGAAAAAAAAGTGCTGAAAAGGTTAATGCTGGCTATGATAGAAAGGTGTCCAGGGCCATCTTAACAACATTATGGGCCCCCGGGCAAAGCAGTGCATCGGGGCCCCTAGATATAGATATAGATATATAGATGTATACAGATACAGATATAGATATATAGAGATAGAGATAGATAGATGTACTTGCTCAGTGACCCTTGTAGGTTTTTTTTGCAGGTTTTTTTCTTTTGCAGGATTATTTATTCTCATTAAGAGCTGTGCCTATGGAGCCCCCTTTCCCGTGGGGCCCCTGGGCAGCTGCCCATCGGGCCCCTGGGCAGCTGCCCATCGTGCCCAATGGAAAAGATGGCCCTGAAGGTGTCAGAACACACATTGCATTGCAGCTTGCTATCTATGGGGCTGTGTAGCCGCAGACCATTCAGAGGGTCCATGCTGACCCCTGTCCACTGCTGAAAGCACCTATAATGGGCACGTGAGAGCGAGAACTGGACCATGGAGCAATGGAGGACAGTGGCCTGGTCTGATGAATCACATTTTCTTTTACATCATGATGAGAGCCCAAGAAAGGACAATCGGTGAACCGGCAACAGGCTCGTTGATGCACATGGGAATGAAGGCTAGCCTGTCTACTCCAATCCCACAGAAGAGCTACTTTAGCACAAATTGTTAAAACATTTCATTTTGGCTATGATGGAAATGTGTCAGAACACACAGTGCATCGCAGTTTGCTGCTTAGTGGCCCATTATCACCCCTGTCCACCGCTGAAAGCGCATACAATGGATACTTCAGAGCCAGAACTGCACCATGGAGCAATGGAAGAAGGTGGCGTGGTCTGATGTGCGTCGTTTACCTGGAGAAGAAATGGCACCAGGATGCACTATGGGAAAAGGGCAAGCCAGTGGAGGCAGTGTGATGGTCTGGGCAATGTTCTACTGGGTAACCTTGGGTCCTGGTATTCATGTGGATGATACTTTGAAAAGTACTAACCAGGGGCGGACCTATAATTTTTTAAGGGGGAAAGGGTGTGATTTTGTATAGCCACGCCCCTCCCTCACTCTGATTGGTTCTTCCTGAAGATCAGACTTCTCAGCAGCACTTTTAAGGTATGAAGATTGCTGCTAGGGGGGGTGATTGTCCTGATCGCCAGTGGTACCACCTCCCTAAACATGTTGCAGACTGAGCACACCCCTTCATGGCAGCGATATTCCCTGATGGCAGTGGCCTCTTTCAGCAGGATAATGCACCCTGCTACACTGCAACTATTGTTCAGGAATGGTTTAAGAACCATGACAAAGAGTTCAAGGTGTTGACTCGGCCTCCAAATTCCCCAGATCTCAATCCGATCGAGCATCTGTGGGATGTGCCGGAAAATCAAGTCCAAGCCATGGGGACCCCACCTCGCCACTTACAGGACTTAAAGGATCTGAATCTAATGTTTTGGTGCCAGATACCACATGACACCTTCAGAGGTCTTGTGGAGTCCATTCTAGGTCATAGCGGTATTGGCGGCACAAATATTAGGCAGGTGGTTTTAATACTGTGGCTGATCAGAGTATATCTGAAAGACAACATATACATAAACATATGTTACATTTGCATTATTGTAGGAAGTCTGCCAGACTCCTGATTGGCTCTAAATGGGAACATAAGATTAGGGTCATCGGAGCCCACACCAAACACCCACTAAGATATCATAGCCTGTAAGCATCTGTCTCACTGGAGGTCTACCGGGGCAATCAGTCAGAAATAAATTTGTTTTCATCATGGAGCTTGTCCGGTAGAAAATGGACAGTGATTGACGATTCTGTAGTCAAACGGTTGGAGAGAGTAGAATAGTGTGTTCGAAGGATTGGAGACTTTAGAATAGTTGGAGGAAAACAAAAAGGTGAAAAACAGGTCAGTACAATCACAGTCTCTCAACAAGGCTATGCTGTAATCCAAACGTTGCTCCTGTAAAGCTTAGTTATGTAAGTGAAGGGTATATAAGAGCTGCAGTCAGGTGTAACTCCTCACCCCAGTGCTGCGCGTATGCTAGTGCTATATAAATACATTTCAATAACAATCATAATATGCCAGAAGCTAATAACGTTTATGGTGTGTGCTAAGTTGCCACCGGTTTAGAATTAGCGTCATACCGTTGCTTCCTTCCACAAGACAATCACATTACAATTTGGCTTTTATTCTGGCTGTACAATTCATGCTAGAGTTTTTAACATTATTTGATATGTCTATTTCTAAGAATATCTCTATAACAAACACTAAACTTAAATATTCATATTGTTCTGAAAAAAGTCATAGTAGAAAAAGCCATAGTACTTTTTCTGTACAATATGGCTGCTTTTTTTTTAACTGCCCTGCTTCTAATATCACCTAATATTGCATGCAAGAAGAGGAAACATTAGTGTCTCCGATTAATAAATGATAGTGATGCTTGTATTTGGAAATAACAGCAATGATTTTATGCTCTTCCCATTTTTATCTAGAACCCCAGAATGCATTTTCTGAGTTAAAGCATCTCTATAACTGTGCATTAGAACTCAGCCTGTTAAATGAATCCATTCCTCTCTCTTCCCTAATAAGGCTCATCGGAACCTCATTTCCTCAGTTCTTCTTCTCTCTATTGAAAGAGCACAAATTCCTGTGTTCCGTGTCTTGTAAGTAGAAGGGGTAATTATCCCTCCTGGCCACTGAACAGAGCCGGGCCTTCAATAATGAAGTCCAAGCCGGTCATGTTTCTACAATTCTAGAGGAACTAATTAAACTGGATATCAAATATGCCAATCTGTGCTTCCAACTAGCTACACTTCCCCTGAGACCTTATCTCTCCAGCATACATCACCAAGCACCCAGGACTCACAGAGACAGAAGTATGATGAGGAGAGCAGATCGGGTCCCATCTGGAACGTCGCTACGTTTCCTGTAATATAATAAAGGCACAGAGCGGAACTCATTGACATAGATTGCAGGATTCATCACCTTTTTGCTATAAGAAGTGCCTTGTTTCAGTTTCCCTCCTCACTACCAAAGTAAAACATTAAAAGCATTATGAACATAACATAACATCAGTTCTCTTCTACTGGACAAGGGTCACATGACAACATCGCGGAACTACCACTGGTGCAGCAGATGCGGTGCACGGGGCCCATGGAGATAATGGGGCCCTCTGCACAGAGAACTAGTGAGCTGTGGGCTTCGGTTCCCTCCTCCCCACTTCCCTGCACCGGCGCCCACAGCTGGTTTGTTACGCATGACACCTTGGGAGGGCCAAGCCAGAGAGCTATAAAAACCTCTGGATCAGATTGCTGTGCTGGCATATCCAGACAATTGCCTCTTCCAAATGGGGTTTGAGAATCACAAGTCAATTCAGACTTTGAAATATCAGTAATCAAGTAAGGATTGTTAAATTCACATACAGCAATACATGATAGGCTGGACAGCCAGCATCAAAGCGACCCCTAATTCTGGCAGAATTTCTACATATTAACACTTCTATAAAATTAGATCAACTATTGTATTTTTTTATGAATAGTTCTGTTTAAACAATATAACTTGGACAGGGCCTAAATATTTAGGGATAGGTGCAAATCAGTCCTTCCCCTTCTTGTGGCTCTGTGAAGTTGGGCACTCCTTCCCCTCTTGATATACAGTCACTCTCTGAGGTAATTTCTCCCTTAAATATGGACCCTTCGCGTTTCATCTAAAAAAATTCACTTCCTCAGGGGAATGTGAATATTGTATGTTAATCTTTTTATTTCATTTGGTTTAGGGAGTATATTAATATGCTTCCACCAATACCAAAAAATGTCCATTAAAACCAGTTCTCTAGTCCTGCCAACCCCAAGGTGGTGCAATAATGTGTTTACTTTATACAGCTAAAACATACTGGACAACTTTTTGTTGAGCCCTCGTGTCATATTACAGTGGGAGCGGGGGCCAAATGATGTGATTCTTTGAGAATCTCGTCAATGCGGCTTTAATTCTGCCCACTTCACTAGGAAGTGGCACAACGGCTGGGGCTCTACCAGTAGTCCAGGAGACCTACCAGGAATTCGGGAGTCTCCTGGAAATTGCGGCAGTGTTGTCAAGTGTGAGCTAAAAAAGGCATCAGTGACCCTGTCTAAATCATGAATGCTTCTATGTATGTGAAATCTCCCACATTGCACGCTGGGATTCCCCTCAATCTCCTGGTTTTACTCATCTTTATTCCACTAGAAACCTTTAAATCAGAATTCTCATGGTCCAGCCTCCTTGTCCACCTAAATTAAAAGGATACGGTTACTATGACTGTGTGGCATTATGGCTTAAATAAACTTCAGGTCACAGGAATGTCCGAGTTTTTAATTTCAAAACTATTACACTATTTTTTTCCTGTAAAACAAAATATTGTCTTCATCTTGCAAAACAACACCACCTTATTGCAGTAGTCAAGGCAACGCATTCTGAGCGCAATGTGCGTTTGATTAAAAGAACACGTCAGTTGGCTCTGCGCACTCCCGAATTCATCAAGAAACGGATCTGATGAATTAGAGTGTAGGTCCGCTGTGCTCTTCTACATAAGACGCTGCAGGATACATCCAATATGTGGATTATAAATTTGCAAAGGAGCGCACAATATTTTTTAAATTAATGTCACCTGTTAATAATATAGCTATTAATGATAAAACCATAAATTAGTTGGGGGGGGGGGATTTATTTATTTTCCCATGCAATACATTTATTAAGGATGTCCTTAATGTCTATTGTACATAAATACATTTTTACAGTTACTCTTGGTTGCAAACACTGACCTGTGCCTATAGTGTTATTTTAGGCAACTTTCGGCTCTTCTTGAGGAATTACAGGGAGTTATGGTACTTTCCACAACGGCCGGAGAGCCACAAGTTGCCTCATTCTGCTATAGAGGGCTTTAAACTGTGATAACATTGGAGCCAGACGGAGTGTAATTAACTGAGGCTCTGAGTTAGCTAGTTGTAAAGTAAAGATGTAAGTACCTAAAACATGGAAGACTTGTTCTATACCCCTGTGTTCTAGTGGGAAATTTCCTCCTGCCGAGTGTGTGATCTGTGCTGGATCAAGGCATGTTGTCTGATTAATATTTTACAAATTGAGGATACTTGGAGAAAGCATTGAGATGAGCTGCATGCAGATGAGACATGCATGTACCAATTTGGGGTATAAGATGGTTTGAGTATATGTCTTTTATGTACTTTATTCATTTTTTTCCCTTCAACAAATCTGCAATTTCAATACAATAATTTGACAATAATTTTGTTTGGTTTCAATGTGAACTTACAAGAAAGCACATAAATATCTTTGCTATATTTATCACTTACATATTTGTTTTATGTGACAATACAGTATTTATACAAAAATACATTATTTTCACAAGGAGTGTAAAAGTACTTTATGTGCGGTGTGAAGATAGCCAGCAGAAACATACAGCAAGCCCCTCACCCCACACATACACGATCAGCCACAAACATTACCACCACTTGCAAGTGAAGTGAATAACATTAATTATCTTGTTTCAATGGCACCAGTCAAGGGGTGGGACACTAGGCAGCTAGTTAACAGTCAGTTCTTGAAGATGATGAACTGGAAGCAGTAAAAATGGGCAAGCGTAAGGATCTGAGCGACTTTGACAAGGGTCAGATTGTGATGGCGAGACGACTGGGTCAGAGCATCTCCAAAACGGCAGGTCATGTGGGGTGTTCCCGGTATTTAGTGGTTAGTACCTAACAAACGTTGTCCACGGAAAGACAACCTATGAAACGGCGCCCAAGGCTCATTGACATGTGTGGGGAGTGAAGGCTAGTCCGTCTGGTCCAATCCCACAGAAGAGCTACTGTAGCACAAAGTGCTGACAAAGTCAATATGAAAAATATAATTGCAATAGTACTCTGGAGCTACATATAAAGAGAGAAGTGAATCATGTATAATAATATTTTATTAAACTCTTATTTTTATATCAGTACACAACTAATATAAGCTCATATTGTCTATTAAAATACATGCAACATAAAAACATATAAAATTCACATACCATATAGATACATTAATTTGAGCTCTAAATGAGCTACTATATAAGCATAAAAATGATGTAAAACCGTTAGTATTAACTTTCACTGCAGTCCAGGCCTGTTCCAAATATTCAATCAGTGTATCAATTGCTTGTGAATTAAATAATTCCGCTACCATTAAAAGATCTTGTAGCAGCAATCACCGTTCTTAAAGATAATTAAGAATAAACTGACGGGAGGAAAGTCAGTAAATCGTACTTACAGATTCACTGTCAGTTTGAAAATGATCCGTCCTTCCCCCAATCATGTAGCGCTATGAACATTCTTAAGTACGATCTCCTCAAAAAAGAGGACTTTATACTGTTAAGATTATTTTTACGTCTTTCTAACAATGGAGCAATACTAGGGAATACTATAGTTAATACTATAGGTTTTTACATAATTTTTATGCCTATATAGCAGCTCATATAGAGCAGCACGGTGGCTAAGTGGTTAGCACTTCTGCCTTACAACACTGGGGTCATGAGTTCGATTCCCGACCATGGCCTTATCTGTGTGGAGTTTGTATGTTCTTCCCATGTTTGCGTGGGTTTCCTCCAGGTGCTCCGGTTTCCTCCCACACTCCAAAAACATACTGGTAGGTTAATTGGCTACTAACAAATTGACCCTAGTCTGTGTGTCTGTGTGTGTGTGTACATTAGATAATTTAGACTGTAAGCCCCAATGGGGCAGGGACTGATGTGAGTGAGTTCTCTGTACAGCGCTGCGGAGTCAGTGGCGCTATATAAATAAATGGTGATGATGATATAGAGCTCAAATTGATGTATCTATATGTTACGTGAATTCAAGTACGATGGGTTAACTGCAGGCATTCTACTGTCCAAAAACAAACTTGTTGGTTAATTGGCTTCTAACAAAAATGGACCCTGGCGTGTTAGGCAAGTTCAATGCAAGATCCAATGCGGCAGAGACTGATATGTGTAATTCAATATTCTCAGGAAAGCATGTGTAATATGGTGGTTCTATACAAATAGACAATAAATAAATAGATACACCACTGTACCAGTGTTTTTAGATCTTAATACCATTGTTTGCATACAGAATGGTCAGTTCTCTAACCTAAAACACAGCTAACAACAAAGGCTCTTCCGCGATCAATTTTGGTTCCTGTAGAACTTCCGCCGGTGGCTTAGATTAACAAATTGAACTTGTCACCGGCCTCTCTCTCCAGAGGGAAGTTCCTCCTTTAAATGACACTCTGGGTCCTTAGTCTGTTGTTATGTTATTCCTCATTAAACACATTTGTCTGATTCCACACCTCACTGGAATCTCCTCAGACCTGGGGGAAAAAAAGGCAGCTATGTGGACAGTTAATAAAGTCATCAGAACCATACATATATATATATACATGCATATATTTCACACAGTTATTTTTTATTCCAAAAATAAACCCAAATTTAATTTTATCGGCAATAATGTTACCTCCTTGTATAAAACACTTAATATACAAGTGTGTTCTAAAAATAGTATTGCCTTCAGAGTCAATACTGGATTTAAACACCATTTAACAGTGCTATATTCCCAATTGTATCATCCATTTCATGCTAACATTTTGTTTCAGAAATTATTAATTTGATAGTTACCTACCTGACCTCTTTGCCAGTGGAATTCGATGCAAGTTAGAGAGAGGAGACAGATTCAGCAAATATCCACAGTAGTTTACAAAGAAACATTTCTCTCAACACTGTACTGAGATTAGAGGACGGAGACGCACTCAGCAGCATTTTGGAAACAGATTCAGTACATTTCAACAGACATTCCTGTAAAGTTAAATCAAAGATGTTTCCTGACACTATCTTGGGAGAGAAGACTGAAACGGTCATTAGAACTGGTCCTGTTTGCATTTACCACAGTCAGGCTGGCAAATCATAATTTATATTTCATCTGTGTATGCTTCATCCATGGCGTGCACACAATCATTGTGTTGCCTGGAGCAGATGAGAAGTTTCATTTGTTACAAAGACAGAAATTGGGATTCTAGCTCTCGTCCGATTTACACTTCCAGTTTGGCGACACATCACTCAGCACTTAGATTTCTTGTGACTTTGTCCAGATTTTGTTTTGTCTAACACACTTTTGGCAAGATGTGTAAAAAGCATCCACCTGTGTTATGGTAATCCAAGTTAAATAAAAGGTAAGAACTCATTGTACGTAATTATTTTGGAACAGAGAATCCCAGCAGATATTTTAATCCTTGTTGTGACGTATTTTGCTTATGACAAGTCATGCATACTTACCTACCTTTAAAAAATGATTTCAGTAAGATTGTTCAAGTGTCATGTTCTGCTCCACCCAAGGGGCAGGTCTACCTCCACCCGTGGATGTATATAGTGACACCCAAGGCAGGTCTAGCTCCACCCGTGGATGTATATAGTGACACCCAAGGGGCAGGTCTAGCTCCACCCGTGGATGTATATAGTGATACCCAGGGGGCAGGTCAAGCTCCACCCATAGATGTATATAGTGACACCAAAAGGGCAGGTCTTGCTCCACCCGTGGATGTATATCGTGATACCCAAGGGGCAGGTCTAGCTCCACCCGTGGATGTATATAGTGATACCCAAGGGGCAGGTCTAGCTCAACCCGTGGATGTATATAGTGATACCCAAGGAGCAGGTCTAGCTCTACCCGTGGATGTATATAGTGATACCCAAGGGGCAGGTCTAGCTCCACCCGTGGATGTATATAGTGATACCCAGGGGGCAGGTCTAGCTCCACCCATAGATGTATATAGTGACACCAAAAGGGCAGGTCTAGCTCCACCCGTGGATGTATATAGTGATACCCAAGGGGCAGGTCTAGCTCCACCTGTGGATGTATATAGTGATACCCAAGGGGCAGGTCTAGCTCCACCCATGGATGTATATAGTGATACCCAAGGGGCAGGTCTAGCTCCACCCGTGGATGTATATAGTGATACCCAAGGAGCAGGTCTAGCTCTACCCGTGGATGTATATAGTGATACCCAAGGGGCAGGTCTAGCTCCACCCGTGGATGTATATAATGATACCCAGGGGGCAGGTCTAACTCCACCCATAGATGTATATAGTGACACCCAAGGGGTGAGGTCTAGTTCCACCCGTGGATGTATATAGTGATACCCAAGGGGCAGGTCTAGCTCCACCTGTGGATGTATATAGTGACACCCAAGGGGTGAGGTCTAGTTCCACCCGTGGATGTATATAGTGATAACCAAGGGGCAGGTCTAACTCCACCCGTGGATGTATATAGTGACACCCAAGGGGCAGGCCTAGTTCCACCCGTGGATGTATATAGTGACACCCAAGGGGCAGACCTAGCTCCACCCCTGGAGGTATATAGTGAAAACCAAGAGGCGGGTCTACCTCCACCGGTGGATGTATATAGTGATACCCAAGGGGCAGGTCTAGCTCCACCCGTGGATGTATATAGTGACACCAAAGGGGTAGGTCTAGCTCCACCCGTGGATGTATATAGTGACACCAAAGGGGCAGGTCTAGCTCCACCTGTGGATGTATATAGTGACACCAAAGGGGCAGGTCTAGCTCCATCCAGGGGAGGGCTGGCAAATTTTAGTCCAGGGGGCAAGACTCGACTCAGTTGCCTATTTTAAAGAAAAACAAATGCAGGTGACCCAGTGACCCAGCCCAAGGTCACCCACTATGGGACCCAAGGGGCAGGTCTAGCTCCACCCTTGGATGTATATAGTGACACCCAAGGGGCAGGTCTAGCTCCACCCTTGGATGTATATAGTGACACCCAAGGGGCAGGTCTAGCTCCACCCTTGGATGTATATAGTGACACCCAAGGGGCAGGTCTAGCTCCACCCTTGGATGTATATAGTGACACCCAAGGGGCAGGTCTAGCTCCACTTGGATGTATATAGTGACACCCAAGGGGCAGGCCTAGCTCCACCCTTGGATGTATATAGTGACACCCAAGGGGCAGGTCTAGCTCCACCCTTGGATGTATATAGTGACACCCAAGGGGCAGGTCTAGCTCCACCCTTGGATGTATATAGTGACACCCAAGGGGCAGGTCTAGCTCCACCCTTGGATGTATGTAGTGACAGCCAAGGAGGAGGTCTAGCTCCACCCATGGATGTATATAGTGACACCCTGGAGCATGTCCAGCACCACCAAGTGGAACCAATAGCTCTTTGCGGGACTGATGAGAAGAATATTTTTATTTTATTGTAAAAGTTATGGCAACACCGGAAACAACCAAACAGTGCAACAATGAAATTACTGCTGCACTGCTTGGTAAATATTAAGGTGCAGAAGCATGAGGGTGCAATTGCTTGTGATAAGGGGGTAAAATAAAATAAGCACAAAAAAGTCCTTACACTGCGATAAATGTTTATTTACATTGAAAGGGTATTATAAATAGGCCCTAAATTCTTTAACTATCAAACATCTCTCTATCAAACTACAAACACATATTGGACTTAAATAAATATATAAAAACAAAACAGTAAAAAAATTACTTGTCATGTGCTGTCTCACTTGAGTCACAAAGATCCTCATTTCTTTTGCTGTTCTCTAATATATGCACATACTGGCTAGTGGGCCTGTGCAACCCCAGACTAGCACATGACGTCATCATGTGAGTGATGTCGGCTCATTAAGTGCGCACAAGCGCATGTGTGATAAAGTGGTTCGGGAGGAACATTGGGGTTCCAGCAGGTTAGCTAACCTTCCTGGGATTCTGGGAGGTCTCCCAACATTCCGAGAGTCTCACGGACATTCCAGGAGAATAAACAACTATAAAGTCATGTCATATATTTCAGTTGAACCGAAGTATAAATACAGCGCAATTTCTAGATAGTAAGTTCTTTGCTTGAATTTGTTGCACATGAATGTGCTACTTTACACAACACTCACAATATTATGGTGCAGTATAAAAATCGGAGATTGAGAAATTAAAGGATTTATCCATTTTTTGAATTTTGGGCTAATCCATAGAACAGTTTCCAGAATTCTCCAACTACCAGAAAGAATAATGCATGTAGGCACTGGATAATATGCAAATGGAATTACAGTCCTGCTCATTGCTCCCGTATACAGCTGAGAAGTGTTACAGAACAAATGTATAATTGATGCGCTGAATGTATAATTCAATAATACTGCGATACAGAGATAAAAGTGATGAGCTCACTGAGAAACAAATTAGGCTGTCAGCTCTGCGCACAACCTTATTTACCAGCTGCAACAACTTGTGTTTCAGAAACATGGCTGTAATAAGATGTCTAAGTCCATTATATAGCGTGGGGTATTTTGAGAGCTATGTTTGTTTGCACTTTGACCTGTTGTCCTTCCTGAATTTCAAATGTCTATCAAGGTAAAAACAGCCCAAGGCAGACCCCTAGCCAAATATGACACATATATGAAGCTCTAAAAGGTTTGAAAGTTTCACTTGACTGTGCATCATAAAGTATTTACCTTCCATAGTCTATGGCAATGATGGCTAACCTGTGACACTCCAGGTGTTTGTGAAACTACAAGCCCCAGCATGCTTTGCCAGCTATCAGCTGGTTATCTACTGGCAAAGCATGCTGGGGCTTGTAGTTTCACAATACCTGGAGTGTCACAGGTTAGCCATCACTGATCCATGTTAAAACAGTGACAAGCTATTTTGTCAAAATTTGGGAATTAATGTCTCATTCGCTGCACGGCAGAGCAGCGGTAAACAGGAGCCGTGGGCATTGGTGGTGTTTGGAGGAGGGGGAGGAGAGTAAAAAAAACTTCAAACGCTCTAGACACACCCCCAAGATGTGGCCACGCCCCCATCAGAAACTTGTTACCCCCCCCTTGTCCTGTTTAAAGATAAGGCAAAGTTGAGAACTATCTTTATGACACTTTTACCCAATATTAGTAAATAACCTCCATTGTGTCAACATGATTCTATTTGCATTGAACATTATTTTCTTCTATTACACAGATACTGCGAGTAATGTAATTGCAAGTCACTGAACGAAAGCTATTTGGTAACTATAAAGCAATTTTACAGGTAACAAAAAAAAAATATGAGATCACCTATCTATGGAGACATAAAGCTTGGCATCAAAGGGAAATATTGTACATATAATTGGATTTACAGTTTGTATAATTAACACTTGTAAATTAACTTTTTTTTTCTGCCAGATGAGGAAAGACAGGTCGCATGCAACATATAAGTGGCAAACTACCTTAACTTGGGGCTGCCGCCATGAAAAATGGCAGGATCCATTAGTATATGAAATTAATGAATTAATGGAAAATAAAATTTTTACAAAGTTAGTTTTTTTCCCCACTAAAATCCTCTCAAAAATGAAGTTGTAGCCAGAGTTTTAAGAAAATATTTACAGTATATCAGACTAAAAATGTGTAAAGAAAGAAATACTCTATGGGACATATTCAATTGTTGGCGTTACAGACTAAATTAATGTGCCCCGCGCACTATTAACGTCATTACGGTAAGAGTGCGTGTAAATACAGTTATTACGGGTTTTTTCATGATGGATTTCAGCTCCGGATAGTATTACCGTAATAACGCAAAAATAAAAATAAAAAAAAAATAAAAAACAAAGATTTCTATAAATGATTATAGTGTTAAGGGTCGGTCTTTTATTTTGTTACCAATTTTTTAATGTGTTCTGACCTTTTAATTAATTACGCATGTGCATATACTGTAGTCTGTTGCCCTATAGGACAAAAATGGTCCAAATGTTGTAGATAAGGCATTTTAAACTTATTTAAATTGGTCTAATCTAAATATGGCTGAAAAAATACTACAACTATGAAAACATTAAAATTATTGAACATCAAACAGTCCCAATGAATAATCGGTAAGTATGTTTATAACACAATAAAGCTCATCATCTCTGATGTCATCATATTTGTCGTTACATCCCATGCACCAGATTTATCAGACCACAGTCATTTCTAGGAGGTGTCACAGATGATGTCACAAATTAGAATGCTGGAAGTACGAGCATTCTAATGTCCAGAGACTATCAGCCAGCTCATGTTTAGGTCCCATTATCGCAATGTTCTCATAATGTAGCATTTTGTAACACCTGTGTTTGTACTAATTAGCTTCCACTTACCACCAAAGCTCGCTGTTAATTAACAGTCCGTCTGGTGTCCCCGCTGTGTTTGGCGATTAGACACAGATCAATGACAAAAGACAACAGCCATTAGTACTAGGAAAGTATTTTCAAAGCTCAAGGAATCCGAAAGAGATTAATCCAAGTATAAGATGAAGTAACTGCAGGGGTTGCATTACCACAAAATATGGAGGGGAGGTCATTTCTATGGGTCTCTTTTAGAGTAATTGCACACTGATTTCCACATTAACAATGCAGTGGTTATTCCTCATTTAACAATGCATTTGCATATTTGGTTTGTCCCAGTTGTTTTGCTTACTCATTGCGCTTTGTGGTCTGAGGGAAACATTTTAAACCCCTTCATGTTATTTTGTACTTCCCGAAAGTACACTTTTGACCTATATTCAAGTCCAATGAGATTTTCTTTAATGCAAGTCACAAATTTTTCCTCTGTATGTTTGCAAAGATAATGGTTTATTGTTGTAAATATTTCCCATAGATGTCCTGCTTCACCATCAGACGTAAGTCCCGTTGAGTGCCGAATTTTGCGTGAAATTGCTCTGTGCAGGCTCAAACTGACTTTACGTCAGGGAACGCAAGTGCATGCAATTCAAGTTCAAACGCAAATGACACATCCAACTGCCTACAATTTCATAGGGGGCAATGAGGGAGGGAGCGTATGCATGTAGGTAATGTACTGTAACAGCGTGCCAAGGTTGAAGGTATGCACATTCATCTGATTAAAGCTATGGGCATCTTTTAGGTAAATGTTTTTAGCCCCATCGCTTGCACCGGCAATAGGGCAAGTGTAAGCAGTGTCGGACTGGGGCATGACGGGCCCGCCGGGGGACTGCAATGCAAGGGGCCCACCAGAGGGGGTGTGGCCAGCCATCATAGAGGCGAGACCTATTATTGCAAAGTTTGTATTTGTTTTGTGGAGAGAGTGGACTCTCCATTACGTGTATCAGGCCGCATACTGAGTGGAGCGCTATCTTTGTCAATTTTGTTATATATAGAGGCGAGACCAGACACTAGAGGGGGAGTGGTCAGCCCACGAAGGACAGCTAGCACAATAGTGTAGTATATAAAAAAATGCAGTGTGTATATAAAGAGTACACGGTCTTGACCTGCCCCTTAGATTGGGCAGAGCAGTCACCAAAAATCAGGATTGTCCCACTAGAATCCGAACATTTGACAGACTGTCTTACCTGTTCTTGTCACTTTCACCACCTGTGGCTGCTGTGGGTTTCTGTAGTTGTGGCTTGTCTGGATCCTGGAATGTTGGGGGTCCTGTTTGGAAAAAAAATGGGTACATTTAGGAAATTCCAACCACCCCCGGCGTTAAGTCAATAGGACCCACAATTAATACTTAGGCCTTCCACCAGTACCAACATTAAAGTAATAGTATTCCCATTTAACAAATAAATCTATTTTCCTCCCTCCAAACAGCCCCAACAATAAATTAATATCATTTACGTACTTATTTCCCGCAATCATCACTGCCATTAAATAATTCATATTCACATTTAATAAATAGACCTCATGCTCCTCAACTAGCCCCACATTCAATAGCCCCCAAACCCCCCCATCTTAAATTAATAGTCCCCACTATAAAATGAAATTTCCCCACTATCACCCCACAAACAAAATAGCACCCATTAGTTAGCCACCACCTACCACACACACACATACAACATTGCCACAAGCCCGCTGTGCCATCACACACATTACTGTGTTCCTTCATCACCATGCTGTGCCTTCTTATGATCACACTGTGCCCTCCATGCTGCTTTTGCTCCCCCCTTTCTCCTGGTCAGGGTTCGATAGAAGAGTCTTTATATTACACCAATACATTGTGCGTATCCTGCAGCATGTTGTCTGTCTGCATACTGCAAGTACCGTATAGCCAGAACATACTTATACCCGTATTCAAATGGAAACGTTTCTGGAGATACTGTTGTACTTGAATACAGGCGCACGTGCGTGCAAATTCCGTTCAGTTTGCGTTCACTTTGCGTTCCTTGATGAATCAGACCCAGAATGCGCAATGGCGTATCACTAAGTATCTCGAATACCCCCACCTCTCCAATGCCTTACAAGTCTAAGGCCTTACAATTTGCCCTCCATGACTTTAAAGCCCCTGCTCTGCGCATCCAGTGATAACTATCCAGCTAATCCATTCATTCACTCGCCATCTGGATAATGTATTCATTCCTTACACATATGGCTCACTCTCCATTTACATTCCAGAATTGTTCGACATTCAATGTGTTTAAAGACAGTTGACAATCTGACCACCCCCTATATAACCCCTAATAGTCCTCGCTCACTTCATCCATCCCATCTAGCCAGTAACTCACTCCTGCAAAAAAAATTATAATATTATTAAATATGCTGCAACCAGCATTTCTTAAACATTAACAATTAATAAAATATTTTTAGATAAAACATTAATCGCTCTTCCACAGTAGCAGCATGTTGTGAAGACGAAAAATCAAACATCACAGCCTACACATTGCCAAACGCTATGTTAGTAACTGCTGCATTTCCTAAAATAGTGTCAAAACAATCCAATGGTTAACCTACATTTTTATTAACACTGTATAAAGGTTTGAGTTACGTTTCCTACCTGCCAGTAAGTTTTCTGACCTATCCACTCAATACCCAGTAATTCATTTGTGATCTCTTACACCTGTAGTCAAAGCATTTTTTTATGCAACACCCCATAACGCATCTACTATCCACAAAGCTTATCGAAATGTATAATAGTCGCCACTGTACAGAGAGGTTAACAATAAAATAGAGATAGGGTTAAAACAAAATGCCAAAACCCCCTGGTGCACTTTCTCAAATAGCAAACAACCAAAATGTATATATCATATTGTATTGTATTGTCCTCAAATGTTCCCTTCAGTTTCAGTACGTTATAGTCTCTGTTCAGGTCCTTCAACACATTAGCTTCAAACAGATAAATGTTCAGAATGTTCCCAAAAGTATCTGCGCTCTCTCTGTCTAGCCCACAACTCATGGGCACTTCCAAGAGTATAGCACAAAGGCAGTCAGCAAAGAAGCACCATGTCTAATTACTCTCTATTTATGATCTCATTCTTTCGAGCACTGTAAGGAAGTGGTACTTACGTTTGATTGGCAAAATTAAAAATATTGTTTCCAGTACAATTATTAAATTGGAGATTTCTATGGATGTTTACAACTTTGAGCACGAAAATTACATATCTTAAGATTCCACCTAGAGTACAGTGTTCAATATTATACCCCTGATCCCCAATACATAAAGAGGTAGTGATATCACTTTACATTAGAGATGCTCACTGACCCCCGTGAACTGGTTTTGGTTCTGGATTAGCTTCGTGTTTTGGTTTTTTTAGAAAAAAATCCTAAAAATATGCTAAATCACATAACTTTGCTGTTTTTTGTTCCTACATTATTATTAACCTCAAGAACACTAATTTCAAGTAATTTGCAGTCAATTTTGACCACCTCACAGGTCACAATATTATTTTCATAAACTTTCGGACAAATACTGCAGCGACCTGACTGGATGGTAAGCAACAGAGCAATGACACAAACACACGGCAGTTCCTAGCACATCTAGAACACATTGGCACATAGCAGCGGCAGAAAAGAAAAATGGTGCAAGATGGAATTGTCCTTGGGCCCGCCCTCCCACCCACCGTTATGTTGGATCTTAAAAAGGAATCCAAAAATCGCGAGATCTGACAACGTAACAATGATGTTTTGCCTCGTTTTCAAATCCGAAAAAGCGCGACAGTACCAAGCCGAGTCGGCTCGGTACTCGGATCTGCTAAGTTCGGGTATGTTCGGTTCTCGGGGAACCGAGCCTGAGCATCTCTACTTTACATATCACTAGTAAGATCTCACCTGCTTTTAATCAGAGGTAGGGCTTCGTGCTGTTAAGGAGTTACCACACCGGGCTACAAGATTCGCCGGGTCTCGTTGGGGAAAGCTTCTTCATGCAAAGCATGTGGAAGCCTGTTTAACAAAGATTGTGGCAGTACTCATGCCTTCATCATCATCATTTATATAGCGCCAGCAAATTCTGTAGCGCTGTAAAATTGGATACAAATACAGTAATAAAACAATACTGGGTCATACAGACATAGAGGTAACAGGGCCCTGCTCGCAAGCTTACAATCTATGGACAACAGGAGTCTGATACATGAGGTTGAGTGCTACATATTGCACATTGGTCCAGCCAGATTGCAAAGGTATAAAGTGCTTAGTGGGCAATGTCATTCCAAGGGTCGTTGTCTTGTGTGAACTGTGTAAACGGTAGAGTATAAGAGGGTGGTTGAGGACCCTGAAGAGGTGAATGTTCAGAGAGCACGTGAAGGTTTGAAGACTAGAAGAAAATCATACGGGGGGGGGTATTATACACAGTGGGTGCAGTTAATGAGTGCAGATGAGAGACACAGATCTTGCGCAGAACGGAGGTGTCAAGTTGGGAGATATTTTGAGACATGTGAGGAGATGTATGTTGGTTCCATCTTTACCTTCTTCTGCTATCACCATCTCAGGATCAATTTGTACAAGATTAAGCTCTGAAGCTGCTCTTACACTATTAGATAAGTCTCTAGATCGATGAAATGCCCCAGATATGTTGCTGATTTGGCCACATACATTGTGGCAAAATTTGTCACAAGCCCAACAGACAAAGTTGACATGGTAATACACTCTTTTTAGTCCTGTTGGCCAATGACAATGATCTTGCATCACTAGACAATAGGATTTTTCATTCAGTACTGATCTGATTGCACAGAATGCTCACCTTACTGGTCATACACACTACTATAATGGTCTTAAGGTGCCACAAGCGACCATCCATGTAGTACAGGGCACGTTAAGGTTTGAGGATGTATAACGTGTAGCTGCAGAGCAGTAAACTCGCTCAGCGTCTCCTAGCATCAGTTTGAACCCTGCTTGTAAACAGTTAAACCACTGAAAATTCAGGGCTATAAACAAATGAAAGAAAACATCCTTTTCAAGCCCAGATATCACACAAAGTGAAGCCGCAGTGAACATAACATGCAATAATCGGCTTTGACTAAACCCCACTCTGAGCGGCCACTGAATCACTGTAGCTGCAGGGTATCCTCCAATGTTAAGGCTGATTTTTTTTATTTTTTTTTTAAGATTGTCAGATCTGCAGACGGCTCGGAAAAACCTTGTAGAGTCCAAGACAATAAAAAGAGATGACAGTTTGGGGGCTCTGAACGAGGCCCCTCTGCGACTACATCAAAACATTAGAGAAACTGGGTTTCACCAGCTGAGGATCAAATGTAATACATCATTACTGCGTGCACATGTATTCTTAGCAGTGTCCTGCCTGCTCCCAGCTAGTCTGTGACACCACGGACCAGTGACAACACAACACATCACAGCACAGTATACAGTGAAATAATACACAAAGTCACAGGTCTTATATGATCCAGAAGTTCTTCCTTCTTTATTTTCTCGTCACCACTCCCTTGTGTGTTTGTCAGTATAAGACAATGATGTCTACATTTACACAATAGAAATATACATAAATGATAAAGCTGACTAAAAGGGGTGTATCACAAGTAATAATCAAGACAGAGCATGTGAAATAAGGATTAAGGCTCATTCAAATATGGAGATCTATTTTTATACATGCTGATGAAATCAATTTACCTTTATTGAGGTGGAATAATATATTTAGCAGGGCCCTCTTACATCTTACCCCTTACTTCTTTGTCTGATTGTTAATACCCTTACTTCCAACCATCCCGATTTAGGCAGGACAGTCCTGATTTGAGGGCTCTGTCCCACCATCCTGATTGGGACATTTGGGAGGTATTGCATGTTCACTGTTGCTCTGCCCTGTCAACGGGTCCGCGCTCACTAGTGCGCACAGCATTTGAGGTATCTGGAGGGGAGAAGAGTAGGGTGTAGCCTAGTGCTTCAGAGAATAGGGTGCAGCCTAAGTACACCTCCAGGATATGGCAAATCCCCTTGGCCCGATGCCGGAATCCCAAATTTTGGGACGTGTGTACCAGCCATGTGTTGTTTCTGTAATTGTTGCCAATTATAAAAGTGCAGAATAGGCTAGCCCTATGTAAATAAATGTTAATTAAAATAAATATTTATAAATTAAATTCCATTTACAGAGTATTAGAGTCCATCAAACAGTGGCCGAACAAATGTATTCTGAGCCCATCTGCGCTTTTTTTATTAGCTCCCACTGCCATTCTTATCACATCTTTAATTTACACACTTCTCAGGTTACACAGAAGCTTGCAGAGTGCCTAACCTGCTACATAACCCTGCGCAGTCTAATATTAGTGTTAGGCCACTGCCATACAGTTCTTTATTACAGAGGAGATGATGGGGGCAGGCGTGAAGGTCTCTATGAGTGTATTTGTCTACATCAGGGTAGGTCTGGTCTTTCAGAGGTCATACACTGTGAATTCAACCTACTAATAACCAGATGACAGGGATCCTCATGTAGTGCAGTTGATGTTAGCCCATCAGCCAATCAGATTTACAAAAAAAGTTTGCTTTAATCCTGGTCCTCACACCCAGTCTCAGGCGAAAATGCAGGATTTTTAAAATAGAGAGAGAGAACAGCTCCATTTTGGCGATGCTGTACTGTACAGCAGCCGCGGCGCCGTCAACGAAGTGTCCATAAAGCACCGCCGGACGCTTCTTTGACAGCGCCGCGGCTGCTGTACAGTACAGTGCTGCTGGTAGGGGCAGTGCTTAGCGCCTGTTCGTTCACAGAGGGGAGGGGTTTCTGGAGAACTAGAAACCCCCCTGTGTGCGCCCCTGAGGCTAATACTGCCCATTATCGTTGTGGAGTCCATTACAACAGGCAAATCTAAAAAGTTGCTGGTATACTGAAAATGGAGACACAATAGTAGATTAGGAATAATTAGCACATTACAAACTCCTTTAATTACCATTTCCTAACTTTGGGTTCAAATTCTAAAGAAATCTGCTTCCACCAGCCGCCAAGGGACAAGAACGTTCGAGTTTGCTGGAAATGGAAATCATGTTGTGTTACAGGTTTTAATCACAGACATTTCTGACAAGCTATTTTCCATTCAGCCTTCCTGTCATTCACAATCGCTATTCAGATCCCAGCAAGACGAGAGGGGACTGTACTGAGAAGATTGTTTAGACAAGTCTCCTGAGGGGGCTCTTTTAAAGAAAGCGATCTGCAACTCCCCTGGTCCCCAACGTAACAGTCGCTGGCAATATTGTTTCTTAATTGATAAAAGAGTAAAAGAGAAACACACTACAGTTCTGAAATGTCAGTCTGCTGGACTTGGGATTTTTTTCCAGTATCAAAATTATAGTGAAGAAAATTACTAAATAAAAAAAAACAAAAAAAAAACATTCTTTGATAACAATCCCTCAGGCCCTCAATGAATACCAGAAACAAAAAAGACCACATCTAAGCTCGTGATGTCAAAACAGGCTGTAGTAATAAAATAAAGGATAAAGAAGAAAAAGAAAAAGGAATCTTGTACGGATTCCAATAAAAAGTCTATAAAAATAGTTTGTTGTTTTTTTTAAGAGACACAGATGTATCCCTTATTGCAGTATGCACATATATTGCAAACCTATATACATTGCACATTTGCTCTCCATATAAATTTAAAACAGTGCAGAAATACATAAGGGGCCTGATTCATTAAGGAAAGGAAAGCAAAAAAAAAAGGAGTAACTTTGCACCTTGGCAAAACCATGTTGCATTGAAGGGGGAGGTTAATTTAAAATGCGATGGCAGATTTATAGTTGGGATAGGGCATGTCCTAGATCAAATTTAAACTTCAGTGTAAGCATAAAGCTATCGCGTATTTGTGTGCTACATGAAAACATAGCCTGTATTTAACTTACGTGCAAAATAATAAACTCATTTGCACCCCTTGCAGTGTAACGTGGTTTTACCAGGAGAAAACGTACTCCTTTTTATGCCTTACTTTCCTTAATGAATCATGCCCATGGAGATAATGGGGCCCGCATGGTAGATGCAGAGGGTCGGGGGCCCCCGATGCCCTTCTCCCCACACCGGGGCCCACAGCTCGCTAGTTCCACCTCTGATACTGGATAATACATTAAAGACCTGCATGATCTTGCACTGTATAATATCGATCAAAGCAAACTTATTCCAGATAGTCCCTAAAATATGAAAATCCCCCCCCCCCCCCTCCCAAAAAAAAGAAATCACGTTTTGTCTCTAACACCCCTTCAGAGTGTGAATCTCAGAGAAACAAAAGACATGAGAGCGGGTGGTATTTTCTAAATGCTGGTCTCTACTGGTAATCAGCTGGCTTTGCTTCTTAGAATGCAGTGAAGGGGTTAAATAGGGAAGAATGCTCTGTTAACCATTCAGCTGCTGGACAGATATACGTTTAAAACACTCACTATTCTAAGTAGTCCAGTAAATTGAGATCATTCCCCTCCTTCTCACTATCATAAATGTACATCATCCACACCCTGCTGAGTAAATTAGCTGGATGTGTGAGGACCCCCCCCCCCCCCCTCACCTCAACACAAGAGAAAACTTCTAGCTGTTAGAATGCACCCTGTTTAAAATACAATGGTGTAATGTTACCTGTATACAATATGGGTTAAATGTCCACATACTTAAGGGAGCTCACTAGCTTGGCTCTGCCAGCATCTCTCTTGCATGGAGCTAGTAAGCTATCAAACCATCAATGCTATTATCAAGCTATTGGACGGAACGTGTTGTTTTCCTCTCTGTAGTCTTCCCTGGGGGGTCTTAGCCAGCCAGAACCCCACATGCCTATTTGCATAATCCTTTGTGATTGGAAGGCAGGAAAAAAGGGAGTGTCCTAGATGTAAGGTTTGTACCCCAGCGTCTTGATGAGTTTTATATTAGAAGAGGATCTGAATACAACACTGACACTTTTTTTTTTAAAGTGCATTCCCCAAAAGTGCTCAGAATTTATTCATTCAACCCCATGTAATGAGTATCCTGGACTCCAACCACTAATAAATGTCAGAGTTGATGAGGTACCCTCTGCTCCCCATGCCCTGGTGGCTTCCTTTGTCGGAGGCTGTGGATTGAAATCACTGCCTCACCCAGGGCTCCCAGGGGACACAGCAGTCAGTTCCTGTTGCTCAGTCTTTGCTCCACCTCCAGGCTGTGTTTTGTGGAATATGAAGCACCATGGTGTGGTGTGATCGTGGGGTACAGATGCTGCTGACCACAGTGGGGGCTTTTGCAGCCTTTAGCCTCATGACGATCGCCATTGGCACGGACTACTGGCTGTACTCCCGGGCTCACATCTGTAACGGAACAAACTTCACTATGGACGACTCGCAGACCCAACCCAAGAAGACCAAAGGGGATCTCACCCACTCCGGACTCTGGAGGATCTGTTGCATTGAGGGTGAGTGCTTGTGCAGACATTAGAGAGAGGGGATTACAGATGTACCCCACCCCCCCCCCCTCCCCCTGGTTCTGTGCTGAGTCTGTCCAGGTAGTACCTCGATTTTATTGTGTATTTGATGTGGTTGCTTAGCAACCATCATTTGGAGAATTGCCTTAAGTCCTGTGATTTGTAGCGAGAAAGGACTGGTCCAGTCTTATTAATGTGTCCCGCTGTGAAGTCCTCTTATTGGGACCCGACGCTGCCCCGGTACTATCAGGGATCGGGTTGCTTCAGGTAGTATAGTAAGTTTATTAACTCAATACTGTAAAATCTGCAACTCCCAGATCAGGGAGATTATGTTGGGCAGAATGAGAATCCGACAGAGATCCAAACAGTTTATACAAATGGAGCCGATGAAAAAGTTCAACAAATGATCTGGGGTCCACAGACAGCTCCTTGCTATATTGTGCAAGACGGGCTACACATAGTCTAGACAGGGATTACATTGTTAGAATAGACACCGCTTTCATGACATTTGTGTGGTGACTCAGTAGGGGCTGCTGTCCAGCAGCCGTGGTGCTGAACCTTCCTGTGCGCTAGGACGCAGAGCGCGGTGCTCTGTGCTAATGAGAAGACTGTAATATTCATACTTGTCACACAATGCACCTGTTGCACACAGCTACACCACACAACTGTGACACACATAGACCACACAATGCACCTGTTACACACAGCTACACCACACAACTGTGACACACATAGACCACACAATCCACCTGTTACACACAGCTACACCACACAACTGTGACACACATAGACCACACAATGCACCTGTTGCACACAGCTACACCACACAACTGTGACACACATAGACCACACAATGCACCTGTTACACACAGCTACGCCTACACCACACAACTGTGACACACATAGACCACACAATGCACCTGTTACACACAGCTACACCACACAACTGTGACACACATAGACCACACAATGCACCTGTTACACACAGCTACACCACACAACTGTGACACACATAGACCACACAATGCACCTGTTACACACAGCTACACCACACAACTGTGACACACATAGACCACACAATGCACCTGTTACACACAGCTACACCACACAACTGTGACACACATAGACCACACAATGCATCTGTTACACACAGCTACACCACACAACTGTGACACACATAGACCACACAATGCACCTGTTGCACACAGCTACACCACACAACTGTGACACACATAGACCACACAATGCACCTGTTACACACAGCTACACCACACAACTGTGACACACATAGACCACACAATGCACCTGTTACACACAGCTACACCACACAACTGTGACACACACAGACCACACAATGCACCTGTAACACACAGCTACACCACACAACTGTGACACACACAGACCACACAATCCACCTGTTACACACAGCTACACCACATAACTGTGACACACACAGACCACACAATCCACCTGTTACACACAGCTACACCACACAACTGTGACACACATAGACCACACAATCCACCTGTAACAATCACAGATCACATAAACCACCTATAAAACACACATAGACCGCACGTTGTACCTATAATACACATAGACCACAAAATCCAAATATCCCAGATATGTATCACACAATGTACCCGTATTACACACATGGACCACACAATACACTTGTATCCAATGCATAGACAGCCCATGGCACCTATGATGCACACACATGCACATTTTACCTATAAAACACAGAAACCCCACAATCCACCATCACAGACATGGATCACACACACCACGCAAATCAATAAAACACAGAAAAAAAAACAACTGTATCACATATATACATAGATTGCACAATGCACTGTTACACATATACACAACACAATTCAACTGTAACACACATAGACCACATAATTCAGCTGTAATAAACACAGAGCACACAAACTACCTTTAAGACACAGATCAAACAAACCACCTATAATACACATAGACCACACAATCCATATCACAGACATGTATCACACAATTCACATGTAACAAACACATATACAACACATTTTACTAGAATCACACACATATATACCACACCATGCACCTGTAATACACTTATAGACCACATCATTTACCTGTCTTGCACACATAATCCACACTATGCACCCACAACACACACATACATCCCATTCACATATATCACACACATAGGCCACACAATGCATAGATCACACAATACACCTGTAACACACACAGACCACACACATAGACTACACA
This sequence comes from Mixophyes fleayi, assembly GCF_038048845.1. Classification (NCBI taxonomy): domain Eukaryota; kingdom Metazoa; phylum Chordata; class Amphibia; order Anura; family Limnodynastidae; genus Mixophyes; species Mixophyes fleayi. The sequence continues at coordinate 200,483,076 of NC_134407.1, read as the reverse complement.
ATGCACTTGTAATAAACACATATATCACACTCTGCACACACATAGACCAGCCAAATAACCTGTAAGACACACAAAGACCGAACATTTCACATGTATCCCATATACAGACCATAAAATCACCTGTAACACATACAGTGACCACGCAGTTCACATGTATCACACACATAGGCCATGACATTTACCTGTAAGACATATATGCAACACATAATGGACCTGTAACACAAACATAGACCTAACAATTCACATTCATCACATAGACCTAACAATTTACCTGTAACACACAGAACCCCCCATCCCCCATGCACCTTATAGACACACATAGATGAAAACATTCACCTTATAACGTATACAGACCACACAGTTCCCATATATAACACACATAGATCACATGACCTGTTGCAGTGAATTTATTATAAAAAAACACAAAAGGTATTCATCATTGATAAACCCTCTAACGCACTGTCTAGTAATGCTGTTTCTTATATATTGAGTGAGTGTGTGGAAGCCGTTGAGAATGAATGGAGTGTAGATAAAGAGGATGCTAGCCTCTCCCCAGACCATTGATTATTACTTCTTATATATAGATTTTTGTTTACTTTACTGATTAGTATCAGTGCTGTGGCGTTAATAAATGGCTGTAGTGTGGGTGTTTGAACGTGTTGAAAAAGACTGAATGTAACTTGTTAATAGCAGCAAGTTCCATGTCTTTCTGGATGGTTAATGAGTCGTTTGTGGTCTCTCAGCAATAATAGCGTGGTGTACAATAATTATCATTATTACATTTCATATATTGGGCATTATTACACACTGCCTTTCCTTGCTGTAAGCTAATGCAATATTCTTATTTTCCTCTTGTGGTAAATGAGGAAACTGCTTATATTATGTAACACCCTCATAAGCCGGGTGTTGAAGCCTTGTTACCTGTACAAGCAGCTTCAACATCAGAGACCTATGTGTTGCATAGGTTTGAATTTGGTTAATTAAGTCTATAGTCAAACATAAGTCCAACAGTATAGACAGCTTGGATATATAATAGCAGTAATAACAATGATACAAATGGGTGGTCTACACTGTCCATGGTTTTAGGATAACCTGACCGTAATCTCCAGGATACCTTCCCACTGCATTATTGGATTTACAGAAAATGTTGGTTCGTAAAAATATAATTATCACTGAGTCTTGTCAATAACATACCCAACTCGAGAGGATGAATTGGATAATATAGAGACTTAAAATTCTAATATAATTACAATATATATATATATATATATATATATATATATATATATATATATATATATATATATATATCTCAACGGTTTTGCCCAGCAGTGAAAGTGTTACTGGACTGGGAAATGTCTGAGCACTATAAATATAAAAACAAAACAAAAAAAAATAAAAATCATGCTCATTTCTGACTGTGACATTGAATATATTGGTTTAGCATGGTCTTTATGAAGCTATAGAGGCTAACGACATCTAACAGTGGCACAACTCCCATTCAATTCCCACAACTTCTTGTGTAAGGAAGTCTCTAAATTCCATACCAATTATATATATGCAAAATCCACATTGAACCAAACCATAGACTATGAGTGTGTAGCTAGAAGTGAGAGTGATATTTAGAGATAATGTCTTCCTAGGCATTGGGACTTAAATCATCTTAATCTGTGTATCCTGTATCTCTTGCATTCAATAAACCACTTTTCCAACTTCATTATTTTTTTACTGGGAAAAGTGGTTGGTAAAAAACAAGTAGTGAATAAAGGACATTGACAGAAAAGACACTTGGACGCTGCCTCCTGTACGGAGCACCGGATGTGTGCTTAGTTTTTCCGATATGGTAAATTTAGCCTTGGCAATAATGTTCACATGCTGGAAAATAACAAAGTTTCCAAGAGGGTTTTATCATCAGGAACAATGTGTAGTTGGAGGTTGATGAGTCCATTGATGTTTGGTGCAACACCCTCCAACATCTCCAAGATCAGAGGTGGATTTATCTTCTAAGACCAGACCCATTTCTGTGGTTTTACTGGACATTACCTCTCAATTTCTTTATACTCACGCAAACTTGATGTTTTTTTCTGGGCATATAAGGTTTTCTTTTTTGGCAATATAAATGCACACTGGATTTATTAGTAACTACTGTACATGCTGCAGTCACTATGAGATTCATGTCAGTGTAGATCTATTAGTGTGTCCTTGCATGGGATAGCAGATGGGTGGACATGGACTGTGGTAGAGAGTAATTGGCTCATCTCTCCCCCTCTTGAGTGATGGATAATTCTTATATTTAGATTACCAATTGAGCCAGAGTTACAACAGAGAAAAACATAATTTTATTTTATGGATTGGGCAAAAACTACTGTGGGTCTCGCTACCGTGTGGCACCACCCACTCTTAGTAGCACCGCCCCCATCTTTGGAAGCGGCACCCCCAACCCTGCTGCTTAATATCTTGACAGGCCGGAGGTCAGAGCGGCATCTTCGGCTCCTCAGACTGGGAGGGAAGAGCTTGGATGTGACATTAAGTGCCACACTCCCAGTACATATCTTCCCAGTTCTGGCTTTGTCTATATCTGGGCAAGGCCCTCCGATACGTAGAGATTGCAGGTCAATCTCAGCTGAAAAGTTATTGTCAGGCAGCACAGAGCAGACCCTACACTACACTGTACAATCTAGTGACATGCTTGGAAATGACTGGGACCTAGCTATACTCAATTATACTAAACTAGTCCTTACTGAATCCATAATGGTTGACTAGACAAAGTAACTAGTTATATACCATCTCTAACGCCCCCAACATATTATGCAGCCCATCATACTCCATCATGCTCTACCAGACTACCACACAGCCTGCATTAAGCGTAATGCAGATCTGCAAGTCCCATCATGGGGACTAGCTGAGCACATGGTAAATTCTAGTGTTGTGTGAAAAAAACACGTAGTGATGGGGGCCGCTGTAGCGGAGAATAACTGAGGCAAATTGTGAGATCCTGAAGGTCAGTACCTAGAGTTAGGTTTAGAAATATGAAGAAACAGGGAGGGATATAACTATATGGTAGAAGTATATGGTAGTGTCTAGTGCTATATGTTGGCATATGAGCCATTGTGGGGACATGTAAGGGTTATAAAAGGTATTTGATGTATTATTATGGCATGTGGTACTGTAAGTTATTAAACAAGGACTTTTGCAGTATTATTAGGTTATATGATGCTATATGGTGGCATTGGCATGTAAAATAAATTGATGCATATGTGCTATAGATTATAGATATTATATATGTGCATATATAATGGAATATGAGGCTATTCTGAGGCATACACTATATGTCAGCATTGGGGCATACAAGTCATATTCAGCCCTTCCCGTCATGCCACATACATTACACATTTACATTTCCACTGTATTGAATAAATACATTTATTTTACCATTACATCAGCTAATGCTCACTTTTAGGCTGCAAGAAGTAGATATTTAGGGTTGGCAGCAACTTCAGCTAAAGTGTAAATATCTTCGCCTGGGTGTTGTAGTACAAGAGGTGCAAATACTAACTTTTTTTTGGCACGCAGGGAAAATACTGCCTGCTTTTCAATGTAGCATACAGATACAGCTATATTATTACATTGCAATTTAAAGATTATCTATCTCTCTACTGTATTAGCCTCTACCACATCTGATGGGAGGCTATTCCACTTATCCTCTACCCTTTCTGTGAAGTAGTTTTTCCTCAAACTTCCTCTGAACCTCCTTCCCCCCAGTCTCAGTACATGTCCTTGTGTTCTAATACTGCTCTTCCTTTGAAGAATGTTTCCCTCCTGTACCTTGTTCAAACCCTTGATATATTTGAAAGTTTCTATCATGTCCCCCTTTTCCCTTCTCTGCTCCAAACTATACATATTAAGATCTTTTAGTCTTTCCGGGTAAGTTTTGTGCTGTAGGCCATGCACCATTTTAGTTGCCCTTCTTTGTACAGTCTCTAATGTATTTATATCCTTCTGGAGATCTGGCCTCCAGAATTGAACACAGTATTCTAGATGAGGCCGTACCAATGACCTATACAGTGGCATTATTACTTCTTTCTGCTACTGATTCCTCTCCCTATGTAACCAAGCATCTGACTTGCCTTCCTCATTGCTTTGTTACATTGCTTACCTGCCTTTAAGTCACCTGAAAAAAGTGACTCCTAGTTCCTTTTCCTCCTCAGTAGTTTCCATTATAGTGCCATTAATACTATATTTAGCCTTTGGATTTATGAGACCCAAGTGCATGATTTTGCATTTTTTGGCATTAAACTGTAGTTACCACTCTCTTGACCATTCCTCTAGTCTACCTACGTCCTCAATCATTTGTTTTACCCCTCCGGGTGTGTCTACCCTGTTGCATAACTTTGTGTCATCTGCAAAAAGGCATACTGTCCCTTTAATACCATTTGCAACGTCTCCAATAAAGATATTAAAAAGCACTGGTCCAAGTACTGATCCCTGGGGCACTCCACTGGTAACCTTTCCCTCCTGTGAATGCACTCCATTTACAATAACTCTCTGTTTTCTCTTGCAAACAAGATCTTATCCATTCAACCATCTTTGAATCCAATCCTAAGCTTTCAAGTTATTTAACAGTTTGCGATATCAGACAGTGTCAAAAGCCTTACTAACATCTAGATAAGCTACATCTATGCCCCCCCCCCCCTTGATCTATTACTTTATTCACCCAGTCAAAAAAGTAAATAAGATTTCATGATCTCCCCCAGTAAATCCATGCTGTTTGGGATCCTGTAAGTTACTTGATTTGGGATATTCTACAACTCTTTCTTTTAAGAGCGTTTCCATCAATTTCCCTACTACTGATGTAAGGCTCTATCCTGGAAGTGGCTGCTGGGAACAGGTACAGAAGCGAGAGATGCATGCAGTCTGCATCCAAACTTGTTGACAGGCGACTAAAGCTGAACAGGTCTGGGGACTCATTAAATATTCCTTTTTTACTATATATGTATGTGTGATTTTTATCCAGGAATATTTCCACTAAATTTTTCTATAAATGTTGAATAAAACATGTTGACATAAGCCATAGTACACATAATGACAGGGCAACATTATAGATTCAGATTCTCCATTACCTGGAGAGAATAAAATGTAGGTACCGCGTGCATAGATATTAAACCATGCTGACTTGTGCAGATTGGAAGTATATCAGAGGCTGTCCAGTGTATCTTAATCATCATATTCAGAAAGAGAGACCTTAGTGTCCTGGGAACTGTCCCCACCACTCTCCAGGATAGCCATTAAACCCTCCAACTTTATATCCTATTCCAGTGTTGGCTAACCTGTGAAACCCCAGGTGTTGTGAAACTACAAGTCCCAGCATGCTTTGCGAATATATAGCAGCTTATTGCTGGAAGGGTATGCTGGGACTTGTAGTTTCACAACACCTGGAGTGTCACACGTTAGCCAACACTGTCCTATTCCTAAATTTCCTGATAGAAAATATCTCTCCAGCATCCTCCCAGCCATGTGATAATCCCAGCATTATTACCTGCATCAAGAAATGACATTGTTTATGCTTCTTAACCCATACAATTGAAATTCAGATTATGGCATACTATAGTAACCAACACTTTAAAGAGATACACATGGATAAATGTTGCTGTCTTACTAGTACTTGACCAGACCACCTCTCCTTACCCTGAAAAATAATTTATACAGTTGGTCACTGCATTAGTCAGAGAAGTGTCAGCACTTATACAGGTGAACACAACAATCACAACTGTGCCAAGAATATAAATGGAACAGTTCACTCCCTCTTTGGTTATTTAGTGGCAGCATTCTTCATTTGCTCCTTTTGTTTCATCAGAGCCCAGAATTATCTATAAATAACATTAGAAAGAGGCGCCCGATGATGAAGTGCAAAATTATATATATATATATATATATATTAGTGCACATATTCATAAGTGGTCCTGTACCAAATCAAAAAGATTCTTTGAAGCTTATTTGGATTTCCTTGATGGGATCTCCTCCAGATGTTTTTGGGTAGGTAGACTTCTATATTCACAAAAGTAGGGATTACATTATTCCACTTCATACCACCAAAAAGGATTATACATGAAATAGTGTAATATTGTTTCAAAATGTAATTAAAAAATCCGAACAAAATACCCTCTCATGGATTAAAACGAAATAGAGTGTCACAAGCAGTAGGGTCAGAGGAGTGCCTGTACAGTCTGCTCACGTTGGTACTACCTCTTAGAAGGCGCGGAGTCTAACGGAGAAGGAGGTTTGCGTCAGAGGCTCCCACAAGGGAGTTTCCACAGCTCCTAGACCGCAGGTCGTGGTTCTCCTAGGAGGTGATGAGCAAAACTGTAATGAGAACCAAGACTATAACGAAGGATGACACGGATGAGAGGTATCCAAATAGTTGAGAGACTAAGACAGTCTCCCAGGGAAACAGTAGGGCTGATATACTGGGAGATAGGATCAGGAGAGCAGTAGACTGGTTACACAGGAGGCTGGTAGCGATGGTCAGCAGAGCGATTACTACAAGGATAGTGGAGTAGACACAGAGGCTGTGATGATCTGCGGATTGATGCGCTGGAGACTCAGAGAACAGGCAGCAGTCAGGAGCGAGGGAACAGGATGTCTGAACAGGAGGAGAGACCTGAAGATCTGGCAACTAACACAGGTAAGAGGTGTGTTTAAATAGTGAAGTCTTGCATCCGATTGGCTGGAAAGAATGAATGGTTAGATTGCCGGTTCGCGCATGCCAAGATCAGCTGACAAGATGGCGCCCCGTCAGGAGAGCCGCGGCATCCGTCCCTGAGGAGTACAACTGCCAGAAAGAAAGTGAGTAATAGTGGGGCGTTCCGTCGATCAGTGGGTCTGATGTGAGACATACAGCTTATCTGATCCAGGGTCCTGGATATTGAATTGGTGTATTCCTGTTTATTTGCCAGCTAAGGGCAACAGGTGTGGCAAAAGTCCAGCAGATGGGTCTGATCCCAGAAAAATTCCAATAGAAACCCAACGCGTTTCCCCTCTACGGACTTTTTCAAGGGGTTTGCATGTATTCTGTGTGTCTCTTGCATCTCTTTCTATTATGACCAGTGGTGATCTTTAATTGGACACATGGGGGTAAATGTATCAATATGCGATTAAATTTCAAGCGGCGCTGCATTGTAAAGGGAAGTTAACCCTTTACAATGCAGCGCCGTTTGAAATTTAATCGCGGAAGAGGCTGAACACGCGGGTGTTGAAGAACCCGCATATTGATACATTTACCCCATGATCTCTCAACATTGATTTCAAATCCACACATTAATTAATACAACCCTATTTTTAAAGTTAAACTTACAGATAAAAACAATAATTTGATGTATACAAAAATAACAATACTTTTATGTAAAAAAACGTAAACATCAAAGTGCAATATCCCTGTAAATCGAGAACTGGACTGTGTGCTGCCATATCCAACAAACATGCACTATTGAATCAATAAGGGTGAGTTTGTCATATTGGAGCAGGGTAGTATTTACTGCAGAGAAGTGAAGACACCATTTGTGCCCTCAAGTGGGTGGGGCAATACATATTTTTTTACTGGGGTGAGCATGGCTTGATGACGTGAATTGTTTGGGATATATAATCACCCTTGAAGGAGAAGAGGAGTGTATTGTGGGATCTATTTAAGACCCTTCACAATTTTTGCCTGCTAACCATCATCTCTTATTGACAATATTTGCTAGAATAAGAGATGAAGTAACAGAGCTACCTAACATTTTAAATTATCTTCTTTTCATTGCACATACACGACAATAGGTCAGCGCATGCACTGACACTGAATGGTAAGGAGGGACCTGAATACATCCCACTATGCTCTACGATGGCTCTTTCCATAGAAAACAGCTAATGTTTAATACACAGGCCCCTTGACTGTCCTGTTCTTGTGGAAGGCAATGATGTGATGTTAATGAGGACAGCTCTGCATGTGACTAGAAATTGCATGCATTGAGGAGGGGCCATCGGAGTGCCAGAAACAGAGTTATAGAGTAGAAGGAGCAAGGTCCCCCAAAAGCACAGTGTAAGGGTGTAAGGCCTTTGTGTGGTCAAATGTATGTCTGCATGATTAGAAAGGGAGGAAAATGAGGCTAAGTTGATATAAGTCTACTCAGAGAAGCCTGTTGTCTTGTGAGGGATGAGGGCAGGGCAGGATTAACCCGAGGTCTAACTGGGCTACAGCCCAGGGGCCTTGGGCATCCAGGGGGCTCTTGACAGAGCTCAGCAGCATTATTGATCGCTCCTGAGCCTGTCATTGTTGTCCTTCCGCGGCGCTCAGTAATCTCCATACTGTGGAGATCTTGTGAGACTCACGAGATCTCCGCAGCAAGGAGCTTACAGGACAACAGTGACAGGAGAAGGTAAGCGCTTGGGGTGGGGGAGGGGGGCGGCTGCGGGTGGCCAACAGGGGGCGGACTCACGGGGGGAGGCGGCAAGCGGCTAATAGCGGGGGGGCCCCATGGGGTAATAAGGGCCCCCTTAGCTCAGGGACCTCCGTTCCCTTAATCCGGCCCTGAGGGTAAACATTTTTGGCCACTAGCTAATCGGGGTTCTTGTCTTTGTATGTATAAATCTGAAGGCTACTGATGCGTTTACTCCTTAATATCAGAACCATCACAGGGGCAAACGCAGGATTTCTAGAGGGGGGTTTCCACACTACGCCACCAGTGGGCGTGACCAGCATGCATGGGGTCATGACTATAATATTAGACAGTGCTTGGCTGCTCTCCAACTCTTCCTATGCCTATAATATACATGGGCAATGCTGCGTGCACTACTGTCAGGTGCATGCAGCTCTCCCTTTTCAAGCAGAGCCGTGTGAAGTGGGGGCAGGGTCCAGCCACCTGAATTATACAGTGCCCCAGGCTTGGAGGAGGGTTTTCAGGCACTAGGAAACCCCCCTTGGTTTGGCTATGCATCACAGGGGAGAGAGTGCGATATTTTCCAGAGAAAATAAAAGGAATTAGATATAGCTGGGGGGGGGAGGCTAAAGACTGGGAAATATACTGTGGATAAGGTGGATTTCAGAATATAATTTTCAGATTTTCAGACACACTTTAAATTACTGCTAGGTTACTACATAATCAAATGACCCACTGACACAATTAAAATACAATCTCACTGTAAATTAAATTCACTTTCTTACCGTTTTAACATAGAACAGCCGTTTCGGCACACAGAACAATGAAATTAGTACTGTCCGTACAGACAAAATAAGGGGAGATATCAATAATTAAATCCAGCATACAGAAGAAAAGAAGTGGAACTGTGTAGTTGTCCATAAATACATAATGAGTACAGATACTGAGAATTGCATCAAGTGCACAAACAAGAGAAGTAATACTATATAGCTGTTATTCAATACAAAATGGGAACATATTCTGAGAATTACATTAAGCTTATAAGGGAAGATACATTTTGTTATGTAATCGTCCGTGTATATAGTATAAGGACAATGAATAAGAATTACATACAGAATCCAAGACAACATAGAGCAGTGTGAAGTTGGTATTAGACAAAAGAGAAGAGCAGATACTACTACTAAGAATTTCTTCCAGCATACTTACCAAGAGAAATGATATATGGTAGATCCTGTTCAATTGGTGCCTTCAGCAGTGGAGAGGTGTCTCCTGGGGCGGAGAGTGGTGTTGGGGGTGACCTAGTATTTCAGACACATTAGACAGCCTCCAGCCCAACCTATGGCTCTCCCCAGGTGTTGTGAAACTACAAACCCCAGCATGCTTTGCCAGTAGATAACCAGCCGATTACTGTCAGGGAATGATGGGACTTGTAGTCTCACAACACTTGGAGAGCCACAAGTTGGCCAGGCCCGATATATAAACCACTGTACAGATATCTCAAACTTACCAACTTTGAAAGTTGGCTTCAGGGAGCCTGCCGGGGGAAGTGGGCGTGATGGGGGGCAGGGATCCAAAATTTGCGTCATTTTGGACCCGTCCCGTGACATAATGATGCAAACGTGTCATTTTACAGCAGGGGGTGGGGCCAAACGCTGCAATTCCCGGTGAATTGCGGCGTTTTGGACCTAATTGTGGGCAGAACCAGGAGATTGCCACACACTCCCGGGAGTCCGGGAGACTCTCGCGAAATGCGGGAGTTTCTCGGACATTCCGGGAGAGTTGGCAAGTATGAGATATCTTGAATATTGTTGTAAAAAAACAATTATAGCCAAACAAACTTTAACATTGCTTAATGTCCTAAAATATTATTTGTTCCCCTGCTGCCTTTTTATTTTAATATGCACAGTTGGAATACTTTATTTCTAATTATATAATTTTAGCTAGAAAACCAAAGTGGCGCCCCCTGCAGCTTTTCCTTGATTGAATTTGTCAACAAATAACAGAGTGGTAGCTTTTGCAAACCAAAATGAATAGGCATTTAAATAATGTTTAAAGGTTACTAAAATGCAATGATCTTTGGTGTCTTTCCCTTTAATCTTTTAAAATGATCCACCAGTTAATGTAATAAAAAAAAATTAATGTGTCAGAATGAATGAATGTATAAGCGGATGGCTGCAAACACCCCCCCAACACTGACTTTGAGTAGAGATGTGGCATTTGGGAAGGAATTGGGGACAAGCAGTAGCCAGCAGGACTGGCCCTTAGCTTCGCCTCCATCACGTCATTAGAAAGGCTTGTTATCGAGGCCGTCTCCTGGAGCTGTGCAGTGAAACATACTCACATCTGAGCCCTTCCGCTCGAGACAGATCTCTATCCTCGGTACCGACTCTCTCTGACATTACAGGGTTTCTTTCCTCCAGAAGTCTATTACTACAAAAAAAAAACTCTGCTCTGAATTCACATTATGTACAACGATTCCCTGAAGTTAACACTTTTTAGTTGCAGTCACGTCCTAGTTTTACACAAAATTATACCAGACAGCTCAAGGTGTGAAAATGTTATAAGCAGAAATCTACTTTAAAATGCATTCAGATCTCACTTCTGTAGCTGTGCCCCAAGATTCTGTCAAAGGCTACTGAAATGCAATGTCACTATATCTGTCATTAGCAATGAAAGGTAAGCAGACGTAGGCAACACTATAGGCCATTATGGAAATTAACACAGAGGTATGTAGATGTTGGTTTGACAGATGTCACCTCCTGTAGAATAGTAGCAGTTATCTCTATTTCACTTCTAGGGCTAGATTTACTAAACTGTGGGTTTAAAAAGTAGAGATGTTGCCTAATAACAACCAATCAGATTCCAGCTGTCATTTTGTAAAGTGCACTAAATAAATGACAGCTAGAATCTGATTGGTTGCTTTAGACAACATCTCCACTTTTTCAAACCCGCAGTTTAGTAAATCTAGCCCTTAGTCTTCAAGGGTATGACCAAGAAGTCTATTTACCATTGGTGGCTAGCGGTCTGTAAAGCGACTTCTAGCAGCAATACAAAATGTATTGTGGCACTGGACTCCATTAAAAAGCTTGTTGTTGCTTGTTCAATGGAGTTGGATCGTAGTTCCCATAGCTAAAAAGAAGTCAAAGTAATATAAATCTTTGATTTCTCCTGGTCATACTAGGGTGAAAACAGACATTTTTGGCTTATCACAGCTTCATAAATAGACCCCCATATTACTTATATGAGGCCTTGGAAAAATGTGGGTCTACAAAGGTCAATGACTCAGTTTGACTTCATATTGATGTACATACAATGTACAGTCATGGCCAAAAGTCTGGAGAATGACACAAATATTATGTAGCATTTTTATGATGGTAATTTGCATATACTCCAGAATATCATGAAGAGTGATCAGATGAATTGCAATTAATTTCAAAGTCCCTCTTTGCCATGACAATGGACTTTATCCCAAAAACAACATTTCCACTGTATTTCAGCCCTACCACAAAAGGACCAGCTGACATCAGGTCAGTGATTCTCTTGTTAACACAGGTGAGTGTTGACGAGGACAAGGCTGGAGATCACTCTGTCATGCTGATTGAGTTAGAATAACAGACTGGAAGCTTTAAAAGGAGCGTGATGCTTGAAATCATTGTTCTTCCTCTGTTAATCATGGTTATCTGCAAGGAAACATGTGCATTCATCATTGCTTTGCACAAAAAGGGCTTCACAGGCAAGGATATTGCTGCTAGTAAGATTGAACCTAACTCAAACATTTATCGGATCATCAAGAACTTCAAGGAGAGTTCAATAGCTGTGAAAAAGGCTTCAGGGCACCCAATAACGTCCAGCAAGCACCAGGACTATCTTCTAAACTTGATTCAGCTGTGGGATCGGGGCACCACCAGTGCAGAACTTGCTCAAGAATGGCAGCAGGCAGGTGGGAGTGCATCTGCACGCACAGTGAGGCGAAGACTTTTGGAGGATGGCCTAGTGTCAAGAAAGCCAGCAAAGAAGCCACTTCTCTCCAGAAAAAACATCAGGGACAGACTGATATTCTGCAAAAGGTACAGGGATTGGACTGCTGAGGACTGTGGTAAAGTTATTTTCTCTGATGAATCCCCTTTCAAATTGTTTGGGACACCTGGAAAAACACTTGTCCAGAGAAGGAAAAGTGAGCGCTACCATCAGACCTGTGTCATGCCAACAGTAAAGCATCCTGAGACCATTCATGTGTGGGGTTGCTTCTCAGCCAAGGGAGTGGGCTCACTCACAATTTTGCCTAAGAACACAGCCATGAATAAAGAATGGTACCAAAACATCCTCCAAGAGCAACTTCTCCAAACCATCCAAGAACAGTTTGGTGATGAACAATGCCTTTTCCAGCATGATAGAGCACCTCGCCATAAGGCAAATGTGATAAATAAGTGACTCGGGGATCAAAACATCAAACTTTTGGGTCTATGGCCAGGAAACTCCCCAAACCTTAATCCGATTGAGAACTTGTGGTCATTCTTCAAGAGGCGGGTGGACAAACAAAAACCCACAAATTCTGACAAACTCCAAGCATTGATTAGGCAAGAATGGGCGGCCATCAGTTATTATGCGGCCCAGAAGTTGATTGACAGCATGCCAGGGCGAATTGCAGAGGTCTTCAAAAAGAAGGGTCAGAACTGCAAATATTGACTCTTTGCATAAACTTAATGTAATTGTCAATAAAAGCCTTTGACACTTATGAAATGCTTGTAATGTTACTTCAGTATACCATAGCAACATCTGACAAAAAGGTCTAAAAACACTGAAGCAGCAAACTTTGTGAAAACCAATATTTGTGTCATTCTCAAAACTTTTGGCCATGACTGTACAGCGTTAGTAGTTAGTGCATTGATGGATTGTGGTGGGTTATATGATTTTTTTTTAGTGAGGGGAGGTAGGGAGTAGATTGGAGGGGTGAATGGTCTTTCACAACTTGCCATGGGGCCAGTCATCTCTACTTACCATACACTACTTATCCAAACTATAAGACATATTAGATAATATTGCATATATATGGGTATATATGCAAATATATGGGTATAATTATATATATATATATATATATATATATATATATATATATATATATGGGTTTTACAGATTTGTCTTAGGGTTCCTCTTAACGTCAGTAAGCTACTACCGACCACTCCGTCTGGTATTTCTTGGCCACCAGGCACTTGTTGCCTGTGCCAACTGTACATTATCGTGGTGCCCTCAGTCATAGGACAGTACTTGCTGCCACCACAGGCTCCTTCATCAGCACCTGGAACCACTTACATCTGGCTGGTGTGTGTAGCTGCTGCAGCACCTCTATACTGGGGGTTCATCTTGACACTTTACATTGGATCAGAACTGCAAGCTAGCATGCAGAAAGTTGACTCAGGGTTCAACACAGGGCGGGGATTGAATTAGACTGGTGATCACTGGATTCCACAGGTTCTCAGCATATAAGAAGCATCTTGCAGGATCTTTAGTGTTTATTGCTCAATATAAGCTCCTAAAAGAGTGGTTATTAATCACTGAAAAATAGTGATGACAGACAGGTGGGATATAAATGGAATACACCAAAAGATGCTCTTTATATAAAGCCAAAAGCCATTTCCACCCCTAACAAAATTCAAATGAGCACTTGGAATACTGAATTAATGCTAGTGATACAGGACCTGGATTTGCATTTAAGTGTGGCCAGTCTTTTGTTAGATGTGCTCAACTGTACGCATTAGCAGCATTAAATGCCACTGTATTTGACTGCATTTGTGCTTTTAAGAAAGGAGAGTGTTCAGTGCATAGAGGGCGACATCTGATTGGCTGTGAACAGCTGAGTCACATGTCATCTGTGTCAGTAGGGATTTAACGCCACTAAACAGATTGGAAATACTATTCACAGAGACCATCTTGAGTATTAAGGGCTGTTTTAAGGTTATAAGCACACCTTGGGTCAAACTTAAAAAAAGAAAGGTGGCAATCTGGGAAAACAGTTCAGAAATGAGAGGAGGGCATTTATTTATTTTTGTGTTATTTTATTTAGACCCTCTCTATACAAGATTGTGATACCCATCCAAAAATAATCCCCAAAAAAAAAAATCTGTACCACCAGGTGAGGTGGGATGTCTTTTCCAAATATTTAAAAAACATCTTCCATTAATCAGGATTCTAGGTCTGAAAGAGCTAGACCTCTCCATCTAGAGAGTTTAGAACTAGGAAGAACAATCAATAGAACAGACAGCTTAGGAGATAAAATATCATCAAACTTTTTACAAAAGACATCATATATCTCTCTATATGGTTCAGGTACTTTTGTCAAAATGAATAATAACATGAACAGGTAAGTGAAGACATGGCTGTTGACGATTAATACTCCATTGGACATTGTCCCCCGTATTCCATTCAATAACTGGGCATGAATATACAAGGAAGGGTACCCCAAAACCACCAGAATAGGGAGGGTTATATATGAGTTAAAAGTGAACTCCCTCACTAGGAGCATCCTATAAAGTATTATGAGATCAGGGAAGGGGCTATAATGTAAACCACAAATTCTTACACGAGTCTAGGGGGACAGACGGTATGTTTAAACTATGAGCAACAGAAAAATCCTTAAAATTTCCTGCAGGCCCCCTCTAATCAGCAGCCCAGCAACGTAATTCAGCACTGTACTCCTCTACTGATCTGCAGCCTTGTCGAAGAGAACAAATATTTGTCAGTCCTCATTACATATGTCCCAGATCCTCAAAAAGACATCCACTAATGGCTCTATCCCAAATGTCCATGACTGGCACCCCCCTTGTAGTAGGGAGATCACCATACTGGCTCCTTGTTCTATAGAACCCGACGATCTTAACTTAAAATTGAATTTTCAACATTCATGAACATTCCAGGACAATTCGCGGTCTCCAGAAAAGCAGTCATGTATATTAGCTTTGGGATTGGGCTGCTTGCTACTCGAGTGCATAATTCCTGCACCATCTGGGTGATCACCAGGACGGACCTGATTGGCAAGAACATGTACAGGATTTATCTCCATATTTTCTTTTATGCCAGTTATGTGATTCCGATCTTTATCTTTAGCAGCCCCTGTAGAGCGCTTAGGTTAATAGAATACAGGTGTTTATCCACAGGCTCCATGTAGTCACATGAAGGAGATGGAGAAAAGTCCAGGATCAGCAACAAATTAGAGTACTAAAACCCAGGAAGAAGGAAAGTATTTAAACTTACTCTAAGGACTATATATATGGAGAAGGACTGAGGCAGGTTCGGGGGATGTATCGAGGAAGGAGGACAAAGCCAGGAATAGCCAGAGGCAAAGCTAGAGACAATGGGATCGGCAAGGGGAGGTCAATACTAAGATGAGGGCAGGCGGCAAAGCTATCCTTGGTAAATCCAGACAAAAGCCTAGCAGCTAGAGAAGCTACGATGGTTGAATCCAGGCAAAGCAGTGTCAACAAACAAGCCAGGTCAGGAAACACAGAATTGCAAAAATCACATCAGAATCACTGCACTTACAACAGACAGTGAATACCTGAACTATCCTCAGGAAATAAAATTAGGCTTCCAATCAGACAGTTCCTAGGTGATCATGCAAGAACAAGCCCCTGAAACACATGCAGCATAAACTGCTCAGGAGCTTCCATGGTAGCTGAGCAGCCGGGAGCATAAAGAGAATGGGGAAAGGCGCAGCATGCTTGTTGCTGGGTCCTGAGTGGCTGCCACAGTAATAGTGTGGTATCCACGGTCAGCTGGGAGCTTATTAAGCTAGCTCCCTGTTATTTGACTATTCACGTTGGCATTCTAGAGCTTCAAAATGAAACTCTGCTCTGAGCATATCCAAAATGTTGGACAGTTTCTGGAAATTAGGCAGCACCGTGGCACAGTGGCTAGCATTGCTGCCTCACGTCACTGGAATCATAAGCTTGAGCTCCAGCATGGTCTTACATGTGTGGAGTTTGTATGTTCTCCCTGTGTTTGCGTGGGTTTACCTCTGGGTGCTCTGGCTCTCTCGCACACAGTCCAAAAAAATGTTAGGGAATTTAGATTGTAAGCTCCTGTGGGGCAGGGACTGATGCGAGTGATACTGTAAACTAGCAGCTGAGTACCCCCAAGTTGGCTGCCTCACTCTCTGCAACAATGTAAAGTGCTCTGAGTCCTATCGGGAGAAAGAATTATTATTGCAGTATGCAACAATATGAGATAATGCATGGTCAGGCCACAGAGTAATTGTGCTGTTCAATCCCCTCAGCCAGAAAGGATGGGGTTTTGAGCAAGGTAACAGCTGAGCAGATATTATTGAAAGACAAATAGGACTACAAGTGTGGATTTGGGGGAAGCTAGATCACGCCATCTCTTGCAGAAATAAGGTTCACTCAGGTGCATTCTTGCAACGCTGAGTTTAGAAGAGGTTGACATCCCAATGGACTTTAATATTTAACAGTGGGGGCAAATCAAAAGGTGAAAACAAAATAACAGACTGAAATAAAGACAGAGTTATTCAGTAGACAGAACATGCAAAAGGCATTTATTTATAGCAATGCTCTGGTTTTTACCATTGTTTCTTTCACAATATTTATTTGAATTGTTATTTATTACTTGTTACATTTTTAAAATGAATTATAAATTTGTTTTAAAAAAATCTGCACTGCGCCATTCTTCAAGATACTTTGACCAGCGGTTGTCAGTCAGGGTAATTTTAATAAGGGTTTTACCCTGCAATCACCTTTAGATGCCCTAATAATGGAACCTGGAAAGTAAAAGCCTCATAAGAATTTTTTTTTTAATTCTCGATGTAATAGGGAAAATATGGGACCTCTAGTGTCATGTAATAATACCTCACAATAGATGATAATGGAACAGATTGCCTAACAGGAGTTTCCCTTTAGGGTGATGGTGTTATATGATATATAGATTTTATAGTGACAAAGAGGGGTATTTGCCACACCACTCCTGTATAGGGAGAGGTCATACTTTACTGTTCCGGGAATTCTGGTAGAGTAGTCAAGTATGGGATAGGTCAGTCCCAAAGAGTTTGCAGGTACAGGCTGAAGTCGGGGTTTAGTTCTCACTCATACTTTCATACAGAACGCAGACACACAGGTGTACCATATGAGTGTAATTAGCTTTGTTATTTTCATATTTGTGATTTTTTGATTTGTTGTGGGCGATGCCAGATAGTTGCCCGGTGACTAGGCAGGTGGACTGTGTCTCGCTAGAGCAAGGGTCGCCTGGTGTCATCCTGAAAAAGTGTGCTGTTTTTGTGATGTGAACAATAAAAGCATCTTATAAAATATGTGAGCAATGTTAATCATTGCAAAATGTATGAAATTAATTGCCAATATATTTGTAATATTTATGTACAATATACTATAGTACCCGCTCACAGACATAAGATAACTGACTTGTCTGTTGTCAGCAACTTTTGAACACAAGCAGGGTGACATCACAAGAGCTGTTTATGATGTCATTAAGTCACATGATCAGACACAGCTCAGCATACCTGCCTGTTATGGGCCCGATCCATCACGGCACATATCTGTATTTAGAGTGCACTGTACGCAAAATCAATCTGCGCATACCCAGAACTGGGAGATACGTCCGTGATTGCAGCCCTGTCTGCCTTATTATATCTACTGCTATATTTTTATATATATAAACTTTTAAAATAAAAAACTTTTATGTATTAAATTACTTATTTTTAATGCCAGTGATATGTAACTAGAATTATCATCATAATGATTGGATACAGAGCTAGATTGTGGGACAGGGGAAAGGGGATGGCCACAAAAATCTCACAAGTTTAATAACGACTTAGGGCTCGAGTCCTGAATCCAAACCTACCCTATGATTTAACATTACACCTAACATTACCTCAAATCACTTCTAACTGTAAACCTAAGCAATAAATCTATCTCAAGACCTAAGAAAGCTCCAATCTACTTCCCCAAGCTCTAAACCAGGCCTGTCCAACCTGCGGCCCTCCAGATGTTGTGTCAACTACAAGTCCCAGCATGCCCTTCCAGCTATCAACAGGTTGTCTACTGGCAAAGCATGCTGGGGCTTGTAGTTTCACAACATCTGGAGGGCCGCAGATTGGACAGGCCTGTTCTAGACCATCTAATGTTTTAATCCCTAGGTTCCATTCTCATCTAAATACTAGAGATGCTCACTGACCTCAGTGAACTAGTTTTGGTTTTGGATCTGGATTAGCTTCGTGTTTTGGTTTTGGCAAAATCGCCCTCGTGTGTTTTGGTTTTGGTTTCAGATTTTTTTAGAAAAAATCCTAAAATATGCTAAAATCACATAATGTTGCTCTTTTTTTGTTCCTACATTAGTATTAACCTCAATAACACTAATTTCAAGTAATTTGCAGTCAATTTTGACCACCTCACAGGTCACAATATTATTTTCATACACTTTCGGACAAATACTGCAGCGACCTGGCTGGATGGTAAGCGACAGAGCAATGACACAAACACACTGCAGTTCCTAGCACATCTAGGACACATTGGCACACAGCAGTGGCAGAAAAGATAAATGGGGGTACGACCTCCCTCCCACCCACCGTTATGTTGGATCTTAAAAAGGAATTCAAAACTTGCGAGATCTGACAATGCCACAATGACGTTTTGCCTCGTTTTCAATTCCGAGGGCGCACGACAGTACCGAGCCGGCGCGGTACTCGGATCCCCTAAGTTCTTGTCTTCAGGAACCGAGTCTGAGCATCTCTAGTAAATACCTGTATGCCTTTATAGTTGTTGGAAATAACCTACACAGGCTTGTTGAAGTGTACCCCACATCTGCACGCAGAGGAGGCAGCCATTAGGAACTAATGACATTGCTGGGACATGGGGCACCAAGTGGGCCATATGCAATGTCGGCAGCAGAAATGGGCTCGAGTTCACTCCAAGGCAGAGCTGTAATGTGCAAAGAAGCCACCAGGGGGCGAGCATCTCTCCATCTCCACAGCCAACATTTGGTATTATCATATAGTGAGTTAGATCCTCTTTCCTATATGACAGAACATACAATACATACAGAACAAGGCACTACGTAAAGCATCCCTTATCTGAAACATGTCAGATGCTCTTTAATGCCATGTATAATGGATGCCAGCAGTATTTATTTACAAACCAGTAAAAAAGAAAATATTACTGCATGTCAGAATCTTACACATGCTATTTTTTTTTAAGAGTTCCCTGACCAACCGTCCAGATTTCAATTAAAGTCCCTGAAAGAAATTGCTGTAGGGGTTAGACTGGATTACTAGAGACTAGTTAAATCTCTGATGAGCATGAGTAACTAGCAAAGCACAAACACTAATACACGTCATCTATGCTATTCTGCCAGCGGTAATGGTAGGCAGCAGCAGCTGGTTTAAATAGTGTAATATGGTATTAATCTGCTTGTCTGTTCCTCATATATATATAACTGGAGAAGGCAGCAGGGAGCAGAGACAATAGAGGTGTCAGGAGGATACCCCTAGGCATTATGGGAAGGCAATTTATACAGACAATTGTGTTGTCATGGAGCAAATGTAGAGTGCTGGAAAGGACCTAAGGGATTAAGGGGCACATTGTATTGAAGCAACATCTCACTCGTCCTGTGATGTCTGTCAGTGGAGATTCACATAATCTCCTAGGAAAAGAAAAGTCTTATTTTGAGATACTTGTCAGTGCTATACCTCCTACTGTTTTAAATGATACAGAGGGACATAAGTGATTTGTAATTACAAGTCACACATAAAAATATATGAAACAAGTCTGCCATAACATATACTGCTGCTAAGAGAGCAATTTAAATGAGATTAATCTACTTCATACTTTTGGATTCAGACTAATAAAAAAAATGTATATAGGTGTATATATATATATCTATGTGAGGCTATACAGTATATGTGTCACAGGGCCTGATTAACCAATAGGCAGCCTAGGGGCAAGGATTTGGGGGGGCTTGCACAAAATTTTTGGGGGTGCAAAATTGTGACAGGGAGAGGTATAATTTGAAATTTGTTTTAAAATATAAGAGAATAGGAAGCATGGAAGAAAAAAATAATGAAAAAAGATTCTGCCCGAACAACAGACTGAATCTGGACACCAATTTGCACATTATACTTAAAAGGAGCCTTCAATCGGTGTCCTGTGTAGTATGCACTAAAAATTCAGGAAAGTCATGCTTAGGATCTGGTTGTCCAAACTTAGACATAGATAAAAACTACTGAATCCAAAACGGAGTCTTGGAATTGTTGCATCTACCTTATTGATCAATCCCAGTAAATGATTTGAAATGTGTTGAATAATTATACAAGTATGGCAGCTTGTAGTAAGTTTTTTTTTTTTATAAAACAGCTGTTCTGGCATCCAGGGATAGCAGCGGGGGGCAGTTAAGTATTGCTCAGACGACGGGCAAAATTTCTTTGTTAATTTGCAGTGATAACTGATTGCAATAAAGCATCAGCCTTATTGCAGCATCAAGGCTCTAATGATAAATATGGCCCATAGTTCTTAGAATTACATAACAGCGTAGACATGTGGTTATCATACCTCCCAACTCTCCCGATTTCAGCGGGACAGTCCCGATTTTAGAATGTTGGGGGCACGGAGGTATGTCATGGGCTGCCTTGCACCTTACAGCTTTAGGCAGCCCTCTGGGGGTGTGATCACACCCCCTGCCCCTCTGCCAGGGACAAACAGCTTGGGAGATACGGGTTATATACAGCCCACTTCTCAGCCTACTGATGTATGTTGATACATATACAACGCAACCATTTCTCGGGCTTAAGGCTGCACATTAAGGAATACTGTGCGGCAGTCCAGTAATATTCCCATCACTGAACTACAATACGGAGACGGCAGATTTAGCCGTCAGTCTGAAGCTGAGAGAAAACTAGCCCAGCGTAATCTACAGCGGCTTTATCTCACAATAGACGCCAACAACTCCCCGGGTCTAATGTACAGATGTCACCTGACACAATGCACAGATCAACAAGCCAAACATCTTTACAATCTTGGCCCACAAATAGATTTTTCCACAACACAAAGGTGCAATATACAGAACAGGTCGTGTTTTTGCCATTTTTTAAACTACGTTTAGTATGAAGACGTGTCTGGCAGATAGTAATGTCGCTGACGCTTTTATTATGTGCGATAATGATCTGCTTATTGCATGGTGACAGACATTCTGTAAATACTGCACAGAGCTTAGTCCATACTTGCCTACTTCATCTCTGGGAGATCTCGGAGCGGAGGACGGCTGATATTTACAGTGGGGGGGCATAAAGCAGTGAATCGCCTCATTTGGTCAAGCCCTTTACTAAACTGCGGGTTTCAAGAAGTGGAGATGTTGCCTATAGCAACCAATCAGGTTCTAGCTTTCATTTTGTAGAATGCACTAAATAAATGATAGCAACCAATCAGGTTCTAGCTTTCATCTTGTACACTGCACTGAATAAATGATAGCTGGCATATGATTGGTTGCTATAGGCAACAACTCCACTTTTGCAAACCCGCCATTTAGTAAATATACCCCTTAGTCTCTGCTTACTAGAATAACAGTTTGCAGTGAGTTCGGATGCTCTGCGTAGCTACAGGTAGGTGTAACACGGCCTACTTCAACTAATCTAACACACGGAAAAGAAGAAAAGTGTAAAACAATAGAGTCTCATCCAGATGAACATTTTTTCAAAAAAAGCACTCAAAAAACCATGCAGACTTCTATGTACTATTTAGTCGTGAGGTACTGAGATCCGTTGGTAAGCCCCAAACTTCATAAAACCATACACGTACACAAGATATTATGCTGTGGCCCATGGTATCTACTGCTGCTCGTCACGTTCCGTTTTGGAGCAATTATTTAGAACTAGCAATTGAAAAAAATGAATTGATAGCATCTAACTTGCTCAATTTAAAGATGCAATCCCATACTAACTTTTTTTTTTTTTTTATACAAGTTTACCTTTGTCACATGAAGTTGAATTATTTTTCCAGTTTTTCCCATAACCCTGTTGTCCATTTGCAAAATGGATCCGTGTGGCAAAAATTGGTTTCTGCTTGTTCCCAAGAGAGTCCTGATCTCTGAGTGAGAGACGATCAGTCATTCATCTTCTTGGTGGTCACGTGAGAGGAAGGGGGTGTGCCTGCTGAGAAGAGGGGTGTTCCAAAGCATCTATGCTCACTAAATCACAAGTCATTGGACAGTGGTTTCCATGGTAATTGCATAACAATGAGCAAACTGAATCACAGCTCAAAGGAAAATTCAACACAGTGATGAGTCCTTCACAATTAATCCAAGTGATTTAGATTAAAGGAACACACCTCATTTTTACATGGGATTGCAGCTTTAAAGCACCACACAAGGTAAAATACAAATTGCTTTTCTGAAAGAGCCACTAATATCCTTTAGTTTAGGCCTGTCCAACCTGCGGCCCTCCAAGTGTTGTGAAACTATAAGCCCCAGCATGCTTTGCCAGTAGACATCCTGTTGATAGCTGAAAGGGCATGCTGGGACTTGTAGTTTCACAACATCTGGAGGGCCGCAGATTGGACAGGCCTGCTTTAGATAATGCTGTGATTGTGGGGGAAATCCTTATTACTGTGCACTCCAGGCTTTGTGTTGTATATAATTTAACTGAAAGACAATGTTCTCCCCTTGGATACAGTAGCACTTCTCTTGTGCAGCAGTGATGCTGGTGATAGTACTCAGCAGATTGACAGGCCCTTTCCATTTATCAACATTTCAGTTCCCCATAATGTGAGAGGAGACGCTGAGCTCGGAGACGACAAGTATAACACATTTAGTACCCAATGAAATATTAAGTTCAACTAAAGCAGCCTCTTCTGGGAGCAGAGCGAAGACTCACAGATTACAGAGAACAAACACAATTCAGTCTGAGATGGAAGAATAGTGGGCGTTATAAAGTAACAAGCTGTGTTCTACCAGTGTATTGCTTTCAACTAACATATATATTATCATATTTTCAAATATAATTTTAAAGTAACTGGCTTATGTCACTTAAGAACACGTAAGAGCATAGCAGGTATAATGTCTGCTAATGGGAAAAAATAAAAGGTGATAGTGCTGGAACTGTCAATCACTATGTAGGATGCACAGATCAGTGGGCGCATCACTAGCTGTCTTGCCTTGGCAGAGAGCGAGGAGGGTGTGCGCAGTGCAGGGAGGTTGCGTGGCATACCTGGAGGAGGAGGGTGTGCACTGTGCAGGGAGGTCACGTGGTATACCTGGAGGAGGAGGGTGTGCGCAGTGCAGGGAGGTTGCGTGGCATACCTGGAGGAGGAGGGTGTGCACTGTGCAGGGAGGTCGCGTGGCATACCTGGAGGAGGAGAGTTTGCACTGTGTAGGGAGGTCGCGTGGCATACCCGGAGGAGGAAGGTGTGCACTGTGCAGGGAGGTCACTTAGCATACCTGGAGGAGGAAGGTGTGCACTGTACAAGGAGGTTGCATGGCATACCCGGAGGAGGAAGGTGTGCACAGTGCAGGGAGGTCGTGTGGCATACCCGGAGGAGGAGGGTGTGCACTGTGCAGTTAGGTCACGTGGCATACCCGGAGGAGGAGGGTGTGCACTGTGCAGTTAGGTCACGTGGCATACCCGAAGGAGGAAGGTGTGCACAGTGCAGGGAGGTCGCGTGGCATACCCGGAGGAGGAAGGTGTGCACTGTACAAGGAGGTTGAGTGGCATACCTGGAGGAGGAAGGTGTGCACTGTGCAGGGAGGTCGCGTGGCATACCTGGAGGAGGAAGGTGTGCACTGTGCAGGGAGGTCGCGTGGCATACCCGGAGGAGGAAGGTGTGCACTGTACAAGGAGGTTGAGTGGCATACCCGGAAGAGGAAGGTGTGCACTGTACAAGGAGGTTGCGTGGCATACCCGGAGGAGGAAGGTGTGCACAGTGCAGGGAGGTCGCGTGGCATACCCGGAGGAGGAAGGTGTTCACAGTGCAGGGAGGTCGTGTGGTATACCCGGAGGAGGAGGGTGTGCACTGTGCAGTTAGGTCACGTGGCATACCCGAAGGAGGAAGGTGTGCACAGTGCAGGGAGGTCGCGTGGCATACCCGGAGGAGGAAGGTGTGCACTGTACAAGGAGGTTGAGTGGCATACCCGGAAGAGGAAGGTGTGCACAGTGCAGGGAGGTCGCGTGGCATACCCGGAGGAAGGTGTGCACTGTGCAGGGAGGTCGCGTGGCATACCTGGAGGAGGAAGGTGTGCACTGTACAAGGAGGTTGCGTGGCATACCCGGAGGAGGAAGGTGTGCACTGTGCAGGGAGGTCGCGTGGCATACCCGGAGGAGGAAGGTGTTTACAGTGCAGGGAGGTCGTGTGGCATACTTGGAGGAGGAAGGTGTGCACAGTGCAGGAAGGTCACGTGGCATACCCGGAGGAGGAGGGTGTGCACTGTGCAGTTAGGTCACGTGGCATGCCTGGAGGAGGAGGGTGTGCACTGTGCAGGGAGGTTGCGTGGCATACCCGGAGGAGGAAGGTGTGCACAGTGCAGGAAGGTCACGTGGCATGCCTGGAGGAGGAGGGTGTGCACTGTGCAGGGAGGTTGCATGGCATACCCGGAGGAGGAAGGTGTGCACAGTGCAGGGAGGTCACGTGGCATGCCTGGAGGAGGAAGGTGTGCACAGTACAGGGAGGTCACGTGGCATACCCGGAGGAGGAAGGTGTGCACAGTGCAGTTAGGTCACGTGGCATA
The DNA here is from genome assembly GCF_038048845.1 of Mixophyes fleayi. Taxonomy (NCBI): domain Eukaryota; kingdom Metazoa; phylum Chordata; class Amphibia; order Anura; family Limnodynastidae; genus Mixophyes; species Mixophyes fleayi. Next base: position 200,457,937 of record NC_134407.1, on the reverse strand, counting down.
CCTGGAGGAGGAGGTTGTGCACTGTGCAGGGAGGTTGCGTGGCATACCCGGAGGAGGAAGGTGTGCACAGTGCAGGGAGGTCACATGGCATACCCGGAGGAGGAGGGTGTGCACAGTGCAGGGAGGTCACGTGGCATACCCGGAGGAGGAAGGTGTGCACAGTGCAGGAAGGTCACGTGGCATGCCTGGAGGAGGAGGGTGTGCACTGTGCAGGGAGGTTGCATGGCATACCCGGAGGAGGAAGGTGTGCACAGTGCAGGGAGGTCACGTGGCATGCCTGGAGGAGGAAGGTGTGCACAGTGCAGGGAGGTCACGTGGCATACCCGGAGGAGGAAGGTGTGCACAGTGCAGTTAGGTCACGTGGCATACCCGGAGGAGGAGGTTGTGCACTGTGCAGGGAGGTTGCGTGGCATACCCGGAGGAGGAAGGTGTGCACAGTGCAGGGAGGTCACATGGCATACCCGGAGGAGGAGGGTGTGCACAGTGCAGGGAGGTCACGTGGCATACCCGGAGGAGGAAGGTGTGCACAGTGCAGTTAGATCACGTGGCATACCCGGAGGAGGAGGGTGTGCACTGTGCTCTCCCTCCTTCCTCTATGCGGCCCCCTTGAAGGCTGGTCTTCCAATCCTGCCGCTCTGCAGGTACTTCATGTCGTCCATCACTGCATTAAGGGCTCACACTTTATTTTTATTTAAATGTAACATTAATATTATCTCTGAAACTCGAAGAGTAAGTGGAGGTGTCACATCATCTATGGATGCAGAGGGAAGGGTCCAAGTCTAGTCCTAATTACCAAGTTTATTGATCATAGCGTGAAAAATATATATATATATATATTGATGGCATATAAAAGGATTAGAGTTAAACGAAGAGGGAAACAGAGGCTTTATTTTTTATGACTTTTCGGTGATCACAAAAGAAAACCGTTCTTAACAGTATATAGGTATGTTGGTGATTATAATAAGAGGTTTGCTTTACTGTAGCCAGCCACAGAAATATGAATACCTCTCAGCTACCTAAACAGGTCACCTTCCCAAGGGTCTCCTGCCTCCTCACTCATCACACCATATATATATATATTCTAATTTTGGAGGGTATTAAAATATTTTCAGGATTGTTGAAAAATAATTTGGGTTATAATTGATATACGTTATGCACAACGGTTTTTCCTTCACTTTATATGAATGTAAGGGAACAGTTACCATATATGTTATGTCTGGTGCACTCTTAAACCCAGGAGCTCGCCAAGAATTCTTTTTGGAAAAGAATAATAGAAAGATACTTAATTGTTTTATTCTTTGCTTTCTATATGAAGCAGAGAATAAGATTGAAGGCGACCAGCCGCCTCCTGCATCACGTGACCTCCTCTGCCCACTGATGGGAGGGTATGCAGCGCATCCAATCAGGCAGTGTATCCTGCACCATGTGCTCTCCCTCCGTCCTCTGCGGGCTCTGGACCAAAGATATATTTTTACTACAGGATACTATGTTAGCTAGGGAGTGGGGACATGTAGGGAAGTTTGAGTTTCATGCAGGGGAGTTTTGTAGTACATGTGGGATCCGAGGGCATTTGGGAGGCATTTTATGGCAAGTGGGGGTCTGAGTGCTTGTGGGGGCAGTTTGTGACAAGTGGGGGTCTGAGTGCTTGTGGGGTCAGTTTGTGACAAGTGGGGGTCTGAGTGGCACGCAGTGGAATTTAGGGGCAAGTGAGGGGCATGTGGGGGGATGTTGAGGTAGTTTTGGGGCTGTGTTTTTATATTGAAAAAGTGGAGATGTTGCCTATAGCAACCAATCAGATTCTAGTTATCATTTATTTAGTACATTCTACAAAATGACAGCTAGAATTTGATTGGTTGCTATAGGCAACATGTCCACCTTTTCAAACCTGCAGTTTAGTAAATATACCCCTAAGAGTATTGTGTGGCCCTTTTGAAAACTGGAGGGCCACACATCTTGAGCACTTGCAGTATGTCGTCACTGATATAAGGCTTTTTGAACAACACATAAAGCAATGTATTTAGATAAATTTGCAGGAGGACATGTACAAAACAATTCAAGTTTTCTGCAGGTAAAATATCCCTCTAGCCCTGAAATATACAGACCCTAACCCTTAATTGCAGAGTATCAGCTGGAGAAAATGGGCATGAAGACAGACGATTACAGACATTTATCAAGCTGGGCACCAGGGAACAGTTTACAATTTAAACTAATTAGAAAGTGCTATTTAATACATTGTGAGATAGCAGCGTGTGCAGGACGAGGTGCTAGACACACTGGAAACATACATTGGAATAGCACTCTACACATAGCTCATATTTGTATATAGTAATGGCATATAAATACTGGTAATGACAAGTTTATACTGTATATAATATGGGGCACTACAGTCCCTATCACATATTGTTATTATAATTCACATTTACTGAATTGAATTATAATGTTCTTTGTTGCATATAACGACTCCTCTTCATTAACGGTTATAAAGCACAGGAATAAAAAAGAATGCTAAAAATCGTATTTAACATTCTCAAAAAGAATACGTTTTTGTGGGGTTGATATTGAAAAATAAGGACATTACCAAGGACATACTGTATTTTTAAACCCTTGGTATGATTCTGTAAAATTAGGGCCGGTTGGCAGCTATACACTTGCAGGAGACAACACAAATTCCTTTATTGTTTTAAGAGATGAACGAGTAAGTAGCACTAAACGAGATGACAACAATAAAGTCTCTACTGACGCTATTTGTGCCCTAGGTCTACGATTCGCACAGCAATGAGAGACAACGAAATGGGGGAGTCTCTGTGGATTCGGCGGGCATACAAATATGGCTGCCAGTCACATACACAAACTCTCAGCTGTCAGCAGGTTATGTACTGGCAGAATGTGGAGAAGGAGGGGGAGGGTTTTACAGTGCAGACAGAGCTAAGACGTGTATTCCAAAGTCTTTCTGCTCACTACATCATGTGTCATGTGACTGTGGTTTCCATGGTAGTTGGGTGGCACTGTGCAAAACTATAAATCATTAATAGCATCCCAAAGAAATAAACCAAGGAAAATTATAATTGCAAAGTTTCTGCTCATAGCCAGTCACAGAGATTTATGTTAAGAAAAACACACCTCATTATTTTAAGTGCAGAGGTGATGTATGACAGAAGTAAATCATATATATAAAACACTGTGTGTAGTTTTAACAAAAAGTGTTTTTAGTTTAGTAACTATATTACTTTAGATACATTCTGCAATTATTCCTGAGATTAGTCTTCTTATAAATCAGTGCCTTGAGTAACAGTGACCATCGGTCACCTTATCACTGTCCACACATATCAGCATTTCCATGCGTCCTCTTATTATCACAGACTGCGATGGATCCAGCCAGAATGACAACATCTCAGCCATGTTTTATTCTCTTTCTTTAGGTCTATACAAAGGAAACTGCTTCAGAATTAATCACTTTCCAGAAGACAACGACTACGACCACGACAGCTCGGAATACCTTTTACGTGAGTTGAATTCTCTTGTTTTATAGTTTTCTGTTTGAAGGGTTGACCTTGTTTTAGCGAACTCCGGAGATGGATATACATTGTCCTACTGCGCGGGATTGGTTTACAGCGAATGCCAAACACAGAAACCTCATCATCAAACCGACTACTACAGCTGGGTCTGTATGTGTTAAAAAAAAAAAAAAAAATGCTGTGTTCAGTCCTATGAACACACTCTTGTTTATACGTTACAGGTCTCATATGGATTTGTTTATCAGTAATATGCTGGGCATTGCATGGCAGTGTTGTGTGTCAAATATATACTAAACTCTGCCTATTTACCAGGCAGAGATATCTAACACTGAACAGAAGAGAATGCCACAATAACTTGATATGGTCACTGATTTAGTAAATAGGTCACTTTTAAGAAACCTTTGAAGAAAAGTGGACATCTCTCTTTACTAAATAGATCCCAGGTACCCGCTGGCATTGTATATGTGCAAATAGTAAAAATGTGAGTTTGACATTTGGATATGTTGATATGAGAAACAAGGAGCTCTACTGTCAGATTCATTTAAGTGCGCTGTGTTACTCATACTTACCAACTCTCCCGGAATGTCCGAGAGACTCCCGAATTCTGGGTGGGTCTTCCCACGTTACCTTAAACGTCCACGTCCTTTTTGCTACTCATAGGGGACTTACAAACCCCCTCTAAGTTGTATCTTGGGTGCATTTCTGTTCTAGTCAATGTCAGACATAAAACAGACAGAGGGGCAGTGCCGGGGGACTGTTCCGCTGCACAGGTACTAAACAGGAATTGCTATTTACACATAGCACAATGTTTATAAGGTTGGTAGGAGCAGTGACCAGTTCTTGTAACACCCCCTCACCTCCCCTCGATATATTATTTGAAAGATGATTGATCAACTTTCTACATCAACTTCTCTCCACAGTTTTTTCAGGAGAGTAACCTGAGCAGAAGCTCAACTAAAATGCGTGGGCACTATAGGAAAAGGACGTCTTCCACTGCAGAACAATCGGCAGTGCCACCACTGTGTGTCTAGCGCCAACTAGGCAGCATGTCTAGTGGACTGACATCATTTTCATGTTACTGAACCACCCATATCATGCCCTTCATCAGTCCTCCATATCGTTATACCCCCAGGATGATTATCCCAAAATATCATGTTCCCCCAGCAATCTCCTTTATCACCAGAGCTCCCATCAATCCACTATATCATCATGTCCCCCATCAACTTCCTTTTTCATCATAGCCCCCATCAATCCATTATATCACCATGTTCTCCATTAATCCCTGATATTGTCATGTCCCCATCAATCCACTATATCATCATGTCCCCCATCAACTTCCTTTGTCACCATATCCCCATTAATCCCCCATATCACCATGTTCCCCGTTAATCCCCAATATCACTATAGTCCCCCCATCAATCCATTATATCACCATGTTCCCCGTTAATCCCCGATATCATGTCCCCATCAAACCACTATATCATCTTGCTCACTGGTAATCTCCAATATCGTCATATAAACCATCCTTCCCTTCACTCCCGTAACCTCAGTTACCTTAATCATCATCATCAACATGTATTTATATAGCGCCGGCAGATTCCTTATCACTTTAATGCCCCCTCTGATTGCCGGAAGTGCAGTGCAGGTCTCTGACCCTTCCTCCACCCACAGCAGATTAAGAGTTTCTGGAGTGTCCAGTGGAGAGGAGACAATAAAAAGTCAGTCTGAATGGTTACAGGTTCCCTTTCAATTAATTTGTAACTGTTGACTGGATTGGTCAGACAAACTGGTCTATATATTATAGGGCGACAAGCCCTATCTCTGGCAAAAAGATTCATCGGGTCTTTTAAACAAGGATCTCAAGATGGTTATAACAGAAGAAAATCAATTAAAAATGCTTTATTCTTAGATGGATAATATTTTTTGTATATTTTTATATACATTATATATATTTTTATCTATTTTTAACTATTTTTTTGTGTTCACTAAGCGGAGAGGAAAGCCCAAGTCTGTCTAGTTGGGTCTTGCATGCGCATCTCTCTTGATAATTGTCCAGCGTAGCGGAAAGTTCACTTTTCTAGCCCTGGGCCAGTATCACCACGGCAGCTGCCTCGGCGAGATTTTATTGATAAAATATGGCAATATAAATATTATAATAAATAGATCCATAAGCATCAAAACAATACGGTTAAACAGCGTAACGTATTGTAATGCTTCAATACATTGGTGTGGACTAAACTACTGTTTGATCATACTCAAGTAACGGGCGCTGACGCTTGGAAAACAAAGACACGGATTCATGTTATGTCACCTAAATGGGATAATGACACTTTTTTAGTAAACATTCTCATCTTTAATTTGCAGCTCTGTGTCTGATCGTGGCCTTAATATAAGATGGATTGTTCAGGGAGACGATGTGCTTTGATGTACGAGGAGATTACAGTCATTACTGTGACTCTTTAAATTACGCCGCACTTACAGCTCCAGTCAGTTTCTATCACAACACTCAGCGCTAGGTGAATGTACCTTACTTTAATCACGTTTAAACAGGAACCGTCATTCAGTTAGTTCTACATTAAATAAATTATTTTATTTTACCTTTACATTTAGTTAGTAAATTTGAAAAAATATATATATTTTTGACCACTTTAATGCTATGAAGCACATCAGACAACAGCAAATTAAATTTTTGGAGTGTAGTTGCCCATATAGGGGTTGTCAATCTTGGAAAAAGTCCACCCCTCTATAATAACTGCACCCCTGTGAAGTGCCTCAGTGGAAATCCTTCCTCTATGATAACTGTGGGGATCATCCCACACTATCTGCTATCTCGCTATTTCAGGAAAAAGAAAGGATAGACAGGTTCCGATGCTGGACAACTGGAGCCGTCCAGGATATTCTGCCTTTTATAAAATGAGAGTGTAGGAGGAAATTTATCTTCCGATTGGATAGCTGTGACTCCTGTCCAATCAGGTGAAGCTTCCACGACACACCTACTCTGCAGTGCTGGAAATGGAGCACTCAGACAGCTGCTTTCATGTAACAGTGGGTGCTTTTAAGGGGAAGGACTGGGGGGTAATTAAAGAGACAGGGTGCCACGAGTGTGGCTTTTACAAAGTGGATAATCCTTTAAGTGGCCTCAGATTGCCAAGCAGAATCCTTTCAGCATATCACTAAATAAAATTGAACGACTGTAGAGAATATCGAAAAGTAACTAACAAATTGAGAGTCTGCTATATAATATACAATGTTTTTACTTCGTTTTACTTAGCTTTTGTTTTTTAAAATAGTGAAGACATCACATCTACCTACATGTTGTTATAGAATTTATGTATATGTCAAAAATCCCAGAACTCTTTCTGTCCTCTGTTATTGGACTGTGTGTTTGCACAACAGCAAAAAGCCATTATGAAAACAGACAGTACAAGTTATTACCTAAATACAAAGGCTCAAAATAGCACAAATCTGGGTCTCAGAAATCAATAGCTTCAGCAGGTCGACATCTTTTAATGTTTCTACTTCGTTTGGGGACTTTAAACTGAGCAGATAGAGCACACATTTCTTAAAAAATAGGTTTAGCCCTTGTTATTTTCACTGAAGAATATTTTTATGATTATTTAATATTATAGTTGCTGACTTTTCGGAGCTCCCTGCTACTGAGGGGAGTTTGGTGAAGTCAGGGGGTCCGGAATTGATGGACCGCCTTGCATCATAATACGCCTTCCTCCGCAGCACGATGGTGCAATTCACCCACCACTACTTTGTCTGGCCCGGCTTCAGATTGACAGACTCTCTTGGGTGTCTGGGAGGTCACCCATTATTTTCAGAGTCTCCCGGACATTCTGGGAGAGTTGGCAAGAATGATTAACATTTCTTTATATAGCCACAGCATAGTCAGCAACGCTTTACGTTTGGGAACAAACGCGGTAATGAAACAAACCTTGGTATTAAAACACAGACAAAGAGATACGAGGGCCCTGCTCACAAGATTACAAGCTACAGCATTCAGTACTACTTTCCTTACGTGGGTGGCAGAGTAGCAATTGTACATACACAAATGAAAGTTACAAAAAAATGGCTCAATCTAGTAATGGGCAAATCACCAAATGACATGTGGCTAAGAGGTTAGCACTTCTGCCTCACAGCGCAGGGGTCATGAGTTCAATTCCCGACCATGGCCTTATCTGTGTGGAGTCTGTATATTCTCCCTGTGTTTGCGTGGGTTTCCTCCGGGTGCTCCGGTTTCCTCCCACACTCCAAAAACATCCTAGTAGGTTAATTGGCTGCTATCAAAATTGACCCTAGTCTGTCTCTCTCTGTCTGTCTGTGTGTGTATGTTAGGGAATTTAGACTGTAAGCTCCAATGGGGCAGGGACTGATGTGAATGAGTTCTCTGTACAGCGCTGCAGAATCAGTGGCGCTATATAAATGATGATGATCACACCTTCGTACCATGGCAACAATTCTTGGCAGCAAAACAATTTAAATGTGGTTTGCTCATCCATACTACTAATATTATGGGACAAGAGGGAAGGCAGAAGAGGTAGGGAAACTTTATTTGTGCCAGAGTATATTAGGGGCAGTGTTTCTGCACTCAGGCATCAAACATGTTGGATGCTGCTTGGGGACCAGGAACCATAGACAATAACAGCAGGAGTCCAGCAGTGGGAATTGTACAGGGATGTTATTCCCAGTCTTCATTGTGACATTTATAAATATCTATCTGTGATCCGATGCTTGAAGTGTCGGTGTGGAATGGATGAAGAAATGTCACACGTGAAAATAAGCATCAACTCGGAAATCACATAAAATATTAATCCACCCAAACAGAAGCGGCAGCCCACCCGCCAAAGGTCTGTCCTTTCACAGAGGAAAAGACGGCAGCACCACCCTGCGCAGTTCATTAGATCCTCAATTAAAACGTCCTCCACATGTCATACTCTCAGTTCAAGTAACGTTTCCACGTCTCAGCTGAAAGCACCTCAACAGCTGATGGTTTTTTAATTCTCGCAGGCCCACTGGGCCGGATACCAAACCAAGCCTAGTTGGGCTCTTCTACCACTGGCTGTTCCTATTTCCCAGGTTTTAAAGTTTTCTAATTGGACAATACAATTCCTCCTATTTGGTATATATCGAATACAATACTAACTATATGTTTTTTTGTGTTGGGTAAGAAATAATGATAGTCATTTATTATGACAATACCGCGACATGTTCAGACAGAAGGGTTTCTTCCCCGTCCAGGCTCCAGACGACTGCTGTGTAAACCGAGTGGAAGTCATCGCGATCAGTGAAGAAGCCGTCGGCAGCTCATGACGTCACCGATAACCGCGACGCTGTCATTGGTGCTGTGAAGGGGGTACTGTAAGTATGCGGGCATGGACAATGTACAAGGCTTTGTAAAGTACATTGTCCATGCCCGCATAGTTACAGTACGTCGCGGTTATCGGTGGCGTCATGAGCTGCCGCTGGCTTCTTCACTGATTGCAATGACTTCCACTTGGTTTACACAGCAGTCGTCCTGGAGCCTGGTCGGGGAAGGAGCCCTTCGGTCTGAACATGTCACGGTAAGTATAGTCGGGGTAGTCAGCATCGATATGCTGACTACCAACGGTTTTTATTCTGTGGTCTTCTGTGTGTTTTTTATTGAAGAGAAGTATGTAAAATGCCACAAACTTATATATAACCAACTATGTTAAACAGACCAGGCTGGAAACTGCAATAAGCCAAAGTCCTCCTAGACAATATCACTCACATCATGATTACATTAACCTGCACAGCAACTCAGGGGTACACGATTCCACAAGCCCTCTTTGCTGGAGGGCTTGTGGGGGACTTTCTTTCACATATGGTGGCAATGCCCTCTGATAAACAACCTCTGGTTCCAAGTATCTGCGCTTCTCACCCACATCCTCAATTTTGAATTCACCCTTGACCCTATGGTCATGTTACTCTACTCCTCAATCAAAACCCTCTCTAAACAAAGCGTTATATTGGTACAACATGTCTTTCCTGCCACCCGCATGCAGATAGCCAGAGATTGGAAATCCTCCCACCCGCCTGACCTCCAGGCGGTCGTTTCTCAGGTCTGGTATATAACATCTATGAAGTATCTAACAAACCTCCTTCAAGACCAAGTAACTAAATTCCACAAGGTTTGGGACCCTTGGTATGCCTACCACCAGACCCCACTTCTGGCACCCAGTAAATTCCTTATGTCACACCTTTACTCGATGCCTAATTGGGGCGGTGCAGGTCTCGCCACTCTTCTGCCTGATTCTTACCTCTTCACCTCCCTTTACTCTTTTGTTACCCCCATTGCGTGGACCCAGCTTCCCCCTTTCTCTTTCTTTTTGTCCTCTGAGACCCTTCCTCCCCTCCCCCCTTCTTTTTCTCCCCTTCTTCTCTTCCCATGTAATGGAAAAAACGACTTGTATCTTTCTGAGGAATCCCTTAGGGAACCTATATGGCACCTTGGTTCAATTACGTCTACTAGCTGAACGTGCAAGTTACAAATTTTACAAATTTTGATTATTAATATATTTTTTTTGCTTCTGACTGTACTGTTATAGTTTTAGACTTGATCGGTTGATACTCTGTTACTGTATGTATGCAAACCCCAAGTGCAATGTATAATTAATCCCCTTTTCTTTTTTGTACCCTCATTTTTATTGTTGTGGAAAATAAAAAAGTAAAATTAAAGAAAAAAAAGAAAAATTATTGTTACATATAGAAGACCATATTTCCTATTCTCCTCGGAGTATTTCTTATACATCATATACGAGAATTAAAACTATGAAATTTCAAAAAAGCCCGGAGATTCTGTTCCAAAGAGCTTACAGTCTATTTAACCGTTCAGTGTTTAGTATTCGGCTCTGTAAGCCCCACTGTGTACTTTACACCTGAGTCGGTTTACAGATTGAGGTTGATGTTCTGTGATGGCCTTTACCCTCGACTCGCTGAATGCAAACTCCACTGGATGCACCTGTCAGTCACTCCGTTATCTTTGGCAGAACTAGTCTACCAATCATTAAGCATGGCTGTCTTAGAGTGGAAGAGTCTTATTATGCACCGGCTTTCGACATCAAACACTTTAAAACAAAACTTTGCATTTCACAAGTCTTAATGGCCTTGATCAGGTAGGAATAATTATTAGAGGCCTTTAAATACCACAGGGGAAAAAAACGACGAACTGCAGGGGACTAGAAGCATATTGAAAATATACACTACTTCTAATTAGTTTTAATCTTCACACGTTGTTTTTTTTTTAATCCTCAGCAAAATATGTTGGCTAAATTATTCTGCAGAGAGAGTCTGATCTCTCTGATTATTATTATTATTATTACTGGTGGGCCCTGCACACTACTTGGTCAGCTGTGATAAATTATAGACAACAGAAGAACAGTGCCTCCGGAGGCTGGATGGAAAATTGCTTCGGTAGAACACTCGCTGGGCTTTACAAGGGGATAATGATTGAACAAATCATCTTTCAGACATTCCCGACTAAATTCAGGATGCACGAATCCACACATGGCGGTGTAATTATCTGGTCTTCTATAAAAAGCTACATCCACTTTTAATGGATTTGTTTGCTGCCAATCTCTGGTGTAAATGCCTAGAGCTATTAGAGGGTTGTATTTAATGATGCTTAAGTCCTAACAACTGGACCGTTCATGCCCAAGAGCCTGTGGATATCAAAAGTGTGACTTTGCCCATTCTCACTCTCACCTCCTTTCTCCAAACTGGTTTAAAGACACTCTAACCTCAAACATTGAGTTTGCTAAATAGTGCTCAGTATAGAACGGTCATGGTTATAGTTTTACTCCATCTCTCTATAAAGGCTATGAAGAAATAGGGGCCTATGGGTCCTTTTCGACTGTTCTTTTTCATTTATTGAACCTAATAAATGGCTACAACCACAATGTCATCATAATACCCCATCCAAGATGTCGGACCTAACTCCTGTCACTAGACCCAGGGGTTCCTAACCTGGGTTCCCTGGATAGACTTGACATCTTTATTTTCACTAACCTCTAATTGAAACTTAGCATTTGCTTCAATTATGAATATAGGTAACAAATCACAGTAGTATTAGAGGTATCTGTCACTTTTTCACCAATAAAAGCCACAGATATTGTCATAACTATCTGTAACACGGAGAGGCACGCAAGCTACGAGAAGGGGTCCATAGGTTGGCGAGCTGCTAGAAGGGGTCCATATGCTTCAAAACGCTTAGAAACACCCTTGCAGAAGGTAGAGAAATTCCTGCCACATGAATATTTTGATAAATGTATATTTTATACATTAACCTCTTCATTTTCATTAGATAGCTATAAATGGGAAGATAAAATAAAGGACTTGTTCCCCTTTAACTTGCATTCTTTATTTAAGTTAACTCCCTCCTACTCAGCCTACCTCTACTGGCAAATTTTACTAAGCTCAGTGTCTGGCCCCGGCCATTATGGGAGGAGCCAGCAACATAAGTTTGAGTGATTTTCTTGAAACCATTAATTCAAGTCTTAGACATTAAGTGACCCCTCCCAAAACTGGCGACACCACAGACAACATGGTAAAAAGTAGTAGACTTTGTATGAGTGTGTGAGATTATTATCATTGTCTATATATAATGTATCAGCAAATTTTGCAGCCCCATACATTGGGGGATTAGAGCATAGTATATAAAACACCCAACAAGCAAAATATGGAAGAGCAAAGGCAAACTGCAAAGCATTCAAGAAGCATAAATGCAATAATACCAAGAAATTAAGCATAATACAACAAAATGTAATAGGCAACGTACAGGACAGACTTAAGTAGTATAGAACATGCAAGAGGCATAAACACTCAGGTGGTCCTGCTCCTGAGAGCTTACAATCTAATTGGATGGAAGGTAACCTTGCAAAAAATGGAAATATATATTTTGCCAGAGGGAATTCTGATATAATTATAAATGTGAAGATGCTCAACTCTGTAATAGAACTTATATAATTGTCCTCTACAGGATACAAGTTTGAATGCACAGGATGAGCGCAGGGCATGCCTTCTATCCGTGCGTCACTAACTGGCGGTTCTTGTTACCACATCTCTAGCGCGAGGCTTATCATACTCTGCATATCGCTAATGTGTGCGTTGTGTTGTCTCCAGGCATTGTCCGAGCCTCCAGTGTGTTTCCAATCCTCAGCACAATCTTGCTGTTACTCGGAGGGCTTTGCGTCGGGGCAGGACGGATTTATAGCAGAAGGAATAACATTATACTCAGTGCTGGAATTCTCTTTGTAGCAGCTGGTAAGTCCAACCATATTATATTGTCACTGATAACCCTATGTACATCTTTACAGGGTAATGTCATTCAACGATAAAATATATACAGATACTGGGAATTTTTTACACTATACAGGGGCTAATGCAGGATTTTTAGAGGGGTGGGGGGTTTCAATACCACACCACCAGAGTGGGCATGACCAGCATGCAAGGGCATGTCTATCACTTTAGACAGTGCCAGGCCCATTCCCATGTGCAAATACATGGGCAATGCTGCGCAGACTACTGATAGGTGCACACAGCTCCTCTTTCACAAGCATAGTAGTGCAAAGTGTAACATACCTCCCTGCATTAAATTAATAGCACCCACGTTTAATAATTAGGCCTCTGTGCAACCAGCCCTAATATTAAATTAATAGTATTCACATTTAATTATTAGCCCTTCTTCTCCCCAAATTCAGCCCCCAAACATTAATAGTGCCATCATACCACCTTAGCCTCTGATGCCCTACCATGACCCAATTATTAAATTAAAATAGTCCCCACAATCAAATGCATAGCCTCCACTATCACCCCACCAATATATTAATAGCCCCACTCACCATTAAATGATTATCCCACACCCCCACCTGCATTACATTAAGAGCCCCCCCTGACCCACACTTACCTTCTCCTATCAGGACCTGTCAGAGGCAGACTCTTCTGTCTGCCTCTCTTTATGCCTGCACTTGCGGGACGCCACTCACATGTCAGGTGGTTAGCACCCCACGTGTGACATGCTGTCAGCGGATGGGGCATAGAGTGGGTACTCACAGAGGGGAATGAAGGGAAGGAACATGGAGAAAATCCACGGACCGTACACACTAAGGTGGCTAATCCTGAGGGGAAAGGCCAGCCACCAGGAGTCCTATCAGGGCCATGGACCAGTCCGGGTCTCCAATTACCCCTTATGTGCCCACAGAGCAAAATAAATAGTATATTGCAATACGTTTTGTACATGTTGAGTATTGCACCCAGCATTCAAAACAAAAGAGTTTGTATTGTGCAGATGACCGCATAATACAGAACAGAGTACTACACTGTAACTATACACTGCTGAGCCACACAGAATGATTGTGCCATTGTGATGTCATCGGTGATCTCACCTATAGCGGTGTATTCACAGGGATATATTCCCCGAAACAGCTCATGATTCTGATTGGAAGTGTTAACCAGCTGAATATGTCTGCCAGACAGGGGCGTGACCGGGCACACCACTGGCAGCCGTATAAAGCACAAGCCAAAATCAATACTCACATAATAATTATTTAAATAGTGCCAGTCATATTCCTCAGCGCTGTACAGAGAATATATATAATCATTCACATCAGTCCCTGGCCCATTGCAGCTTATGTTCTAACTTCCATACAACGCGCATATTGTCACTCGCCTAGTAACCTACCAGTATGCTTTCTGGACTGGGGGAGGAAATCGGGTAACCCGGAGACAAAACATGTAAACACGGGGAGAACGTCCAAACTCCACACAGATAGGGCCTTGGTTGGAGCAGAACCCATGACCACGGCGCTGTGAGGCAGCGATGCTAGCCACTGTGGTACCCTGTAAACATATTCATATAAATGTTATTATTATACTAATATATACTTATAATTAAAATATCAATGAGGCCAATAATTATAAATTGCAATATTTTGCCTCAAAGTGGTATTTTCGTACCAACATAGTGAGGCTGACGCATTTCTCCACAGCTGCAGTTTTGTCGGTGACGTACCATCATCATCATCATCCTCAGCGTGTGTTTGCACCTTGCCTCTAGCCGGTGTAAAGAATATGAGCGACTGCACGCAAGATACACTATGCAAACTAAGCCTATGTCCCATTCTGCATTTGACCCAGCGCAGGTTAGGGGCCACCCAGCCACAGCCCCCTTAATTAAACATTACCCTGAACAGCTCTTCTGTGCCAAGGCAACAACCATCCCCACTTAACATCTAACTTCAAGAGCAATTTTACATTAAAATGGTTTTATGGCTGCAGATTTCAAATTGACCTATATGTAGCTGCCACAGCACAAACTCTTGTTTCTGGTAAGAATCCCCACCAACGTCTGAGGCTGCTCCTTTGGGACTGAAGCCCACTCTGAAAGCTGTACACAGATATGAGGAGATGTGAGCCTGACGCCACTCACTAAAATCCGCACGAGGCTCTGGTACAGCACATTAACCTCTCATGGGTCACAGCTCTGGGTCCCGCAGAACCATATTGCTAAGCCACTGCATTGTACTGCTGTTAGTGATGTCATCCATTGTTATGACATCAACATTTCAATGTCATCAGTGATTTTGCTCATTGTAATGTTGTGTTGTCATTTACTGTGAGTCAGTGACAACATTATCTATTGTGATGTCACAATGATCACTGCAGTGGTCACTCACCTTTACGTCATAATCTTTGTGATGTCATCAATTAACTCATACGCTCTAATGTTACTGATGTCCTCTATAATGGCGTCTTCATAACCATGGTTTTACTTTTGATGCCATCCATATTGATGTTTCGCCAGTGATGTAACCTGCTCTGAGGTCATTATTGTTGTCATAGTGACGTTACACCACATAGGACATCAAAATGTATTTGCTATCCACATTAAAGTCATCATTGATTTGATAGACTGTGATATAAAAACAGTTCTGTTAATCAATTTTGATGTCATCAAGAATGTTACAAGATTCCAATGTCCATGATATTAGATTGTAAACTTTGTTGTGAGCAGGGCCCTCCCTACCCCCTTTTTATGTCTGTAATTATTATGTTTACCTTGTATGTCCCTGTTTTCTGTATGCCCTGTTTTTCTCACTACCCTGTGCTGTGGAGCACTCAGTATTATTACCCATCTTAATTGTAATTTTTTAGTGATGTCCGACATCATCATCGATGACATCACAGATGACTGCACAATGATTTACATCACCATATTTATATCTATGGCATATCTATGAATGAGACAACTATGGGAGATTTCCCTGATAACATCACTATGGGTGACATTAGTATAATTGACATCACTGCTTACATTATTTTTGATGACATCACTAATGAGATCACAACATTACTACGGTGACGACATCACTAATGAGATCACAGAGCTTAGTGATATAACTGAAAACAGAATGGATGACTTCGGTGGCGACTTCACTAAATCACAATTCATAATAGATGGTATTATTATGGGTGATATTACTGATGACATCACGCTGGTGGTGTTACCATGAATGACAAACATTGGGTAATATGCCTGACTGACATAGTTTGTAAACAACAGTGATGACATCACAATGGATAATGACTTTACAATAGAGATCACTGAAGACATCCGGTTGGATGGGATAACAGACAGCATCACGGTGTAGACATAATCGATGACCTCACAAAAATTATGACAACATAACAATAGTTGAGGTCACAGATGACATTACAATAGATTGGATCTCCGACTCACAAGATATGATCATATTGGATGAGTTTACCAATGACAAAGCAATAAGACTAATTAATAACCCTTAGGAAACGTTGACTTGCAGTGCTTCTTTATCTGTACAAGTGCTCATCAACCTCCTGGTCCTTACAACTGCTTTCAGAAAACCAATTAAGTGCAGAGCTTTGCAGATCCACCTAAAAATCTGCAAGTTTTATTCATATTCCCACTATAGGACCAACTTCGTCATTACTTTAGACTTCCATTTTTCCACCTGAAAAATGCTTCATTTAGTTTCCTTTCATGTCTTAAATGAAAGTGGGGGGAAATCGGGACTGACATTATTACGGCTGGCAGCTGTGTGTGTGTTTGAATGTTTTTGGCCAAAGTGTTCCTAGAAATTAGATTTTCCACAGAATTGGAAGACATGAAATAATAGCAGAAGGGTGAGTGGTGATCATCCCCGGAGGTGGTGCAAAGAACAAGGGTTGTGCGGCCCAATACAAAGCAGCTAATGCCCCCCTGGACCAGCGCCCCTTTTACATCATTAAGATAATCTCATTCCGCAAAACAAAATTACATTTTTGCATGTGGGTGCAAAAGAAGCAACTCGCAAAGGACACCCACAATACGCCCAACTTCTCCCATCAAACTGCACAAATGCTTGCCATCTTCGCCCACATATCTATGCGCTTACCCATAATCCTTGTGCACATAACAGTTCAAAACAGCATTTGCACTGCACTTTTTGCATGTTTGCAAATGGCATCACAAATGGTGGCATAATTGAGTTATAGCAATTGATGACATCAGGGAGGACTTCTCTTTAGTGAAGTCATCAGCTAAATCAACAATTGTGATGTCATCCATAGTTACGTGATTTCGGTGATATCATTTTTCATCCATCATGGTATTAGTATGATATGGAATCATGTATATTGTTATCATAATTGTGATGACATTAGCGTCAAACCCAATGCAGTTACATCTAGTGTGATCTAAACAATGATTTTAATATGATCCATTTCAAGGCCTTAATTGTTGTATGTAACTGTGATGTCTTCAGTCATTCATTGTGATTTCATCTCTGATGTCACTCAGTCCAGTGTTGTCAAACCTTAAATTCATCCTATGTATATCATAAGTGATCGTTGAGGTCACACTCTTTGATGTCACCTCTCATAGGAATTCTGTTGAGCACACGGAACAAGAGAGGTTAATACTGTGTACACGATCAAACATACAGAAGCAAAAGAACAACAATTGTTGCTCACTAGCATGGAATTTTAGTAATTATGATGTCACCCATCTCTCTATTACATGTAGTTATCTACTCTGATGCCACCCATTGTGAGCTCATCATTGAAATCACTCATGTGATCTGTGGCCTATCATACTGATGTCACCTACTGTGATTACCATTAGGTGTTTTGTTTATTTGGCTTGAGCTCCACTTTATATAACACATGGGATATATAAATATTGTCCTATGTAAAAACACTGAACATAACAATATAGTTGGTGGTTCCATCTAGTCTGCCTATATTCATATGATTGTGCGTGTGATAGTTCTCACATCAGATCTTGTTTCCTTTCTTCCTAGGGCTGAGTAACATCATTGGAATCATTGTGTACATATCCAGCAATGCCGGAGATCCCAGTGATAAAAAAGATGAAGATAAGAAGAACCACTACAACTATGGCTGGTCCTTCTACTTTGGGGCATTGTCCTTCATTGTGGCAGAGACTATAGGAGTGCTGGCTGTAAATATTTATATTGAAAGGAACAAAGAGTTGAGGTTTAAGTCAAAGAGGGAATTCATTAAGACCTCTTCCTCACCATATGCCAGAATGCCTAGCTACAGGTACCGAAGAAGAAGGTCAAGGTCCAGCTCTCGGTCAACAGAGGCTTCTCCATCCCGTGAGATATGTCCAGCTGGCATGAAGTATGCCAGTGCCATGCCCATGGGCGAGATTTCTATGTACACTCTTTCCAGGGAACCTTTGAAAATCACAACAGCTGCCAGTTTTAATCCGGACCAAGATATTAGTTTCATGCAAGTCCACAACTGTTTTCAGAAAGAATTAAAGGAAGGTCTTAATATCAGTGTGGTTAATCGAAGGACGACCCCTGTTTGATAACGACTTATTTATCTGTTACAGATGTTATTCATGGAGGAGGAGGAGAAGCAATGAGTGGACATTAATGGAAGATTAACCATAATAGTGCCACCAAAATGTAAATTAATATTAAGATCATGTGAAAGGGCTATGATCAGCACAATGACGGAAAGGATAATGGCAAGAGGTGGAGACGGCATTCTACATTTTGCTGTATGTAGAAAAGAAATTAGAGGTACAACCATGGGGGAACTACGGCTCCCTATTTCCACTCTTTAATAGACTGTTCGTTGTTGAATTCTTCCCTACTTGGCATAAAGCAATGCACCTTTGAGTTCTCAATTATAGAAAGGACAGGAACATTCTACTTTTAGGAAGGACTGGTTGTGTAATGTAAGTGTGGTTTCAAGTAAGATTCTCCCTTAACTGTTTTGCCAAATAAGCCATGTTGAATTTCAGTGCCAATTTTCAATTTACTTTATTGAAGGCCCCAAGTGCAAGGATCACTGTGGCTACAGAAACCTAACGCTGCTCAAATTTGTAGGCAGCTAGAATGGAGAACCTAAGTATTATCTGTCTTTGTGAAGACATGTCTAAACTGAAAAGGTCCAAGCATTCCACAAATGAAGCACTAGGTATCTGGCACTATATAGTATGTAAGGATGTTGGTGTTGTTAACATATAGATAGGATCTAGAACCAGTGTCAAAACATAGACAACTCCATGCAGTATAGAAGTACAGAAAATCTGGACACATCAGTATTGTATGACCAGACTTGTATATCAATGTCTCAAATGTCAGAGGTACACAACGTGTACTCAACAGGTACCCCATATGCTTTGTTATTTGTCCCATAGATTCTGCAGCTCAGCCAATGGACAAGGGTCAGGATTATCCTGCTGGTTAGTAGATATATTTTGTAAGTGCTCTGGAATCTGACCTGACTGTTTTTCATTAATGTGACTGTTATGTATTCAACTACAAGAAAACCACACTGTGGGGTAAACTTAGAGCCTTAACTTAAAATGTTTGCACCTAAAATACACACACACACACACACACACACACACTGGACAAAAATAATATTCAATGCTAATGCAAAAAAAACTAGGAGTCTGGCAAACATATTGCAGACAAAACTGTGATAATTAAGATTTGCTAAAAAATTGTGAATGGTCAAATCTAAAATGTGACGTTACTCTTTTGATTATTTTATTTGCTTATATTGTCTTTGCATAATATTAAAGAATAGACAGAATGGCAGGTTTTTTGTCTTCCTTGAAATAATAGAATATAATATAGTTTAGCTTACTGCCACCTTTTCACTCGAAAATCCAAATTCATTAACATTAATATATTGGTCAATTTTTGTTCAGGTCATTTTTGGATAGCTATTTTTGGCCTATGTAACATTGTGTTGGATATTTGTCCATTATTGTCACAAGAGTGATATGTTCACAAGGCAAAACATTGTCATTATTGTTGTTTTTACACCAGTTTCTCAAAACAACTGGGAATGTTTTAAAGCCATTTCTGGAGGTAAAATAGCACTATTATATTGGCACTAACAGATATTATTAACATTATTGCCATTAACTTTTATTTATTTAGTGCCAGCATACTCCTTACCACTTTACAATTGGGGACATAAGTCTGGTTATTAGCAGACTAAGGGTATATTTACTAAACTGCGGGCTTGAAAAAGTGGAGATGTTGCCTATAGCAACCAATCAGATTCTAGTTATCATTTATTTAGTACATTCTACAAAATGACAACTGGAATCTGATTGGTTGCTATAGGCAACATCTCCACTTTTTCAAACCCGCAGTTTAGTAAATATACCCCTAAGTGTTTATAGTGCCTCCTCGCAAGCTTACAATTCCCATGGAAATTGGTGTTACATACATGAGATTAAGTGCCACTTGTTGCATATTGGTGCTTCCAAATAGCAATGGGAAAAAGTAGAGCTATGTATTCAGTATAAGGTCAGAGGTTTTTTGAATATAGAAGGAGAATAAATGAAACTTTGAACTGTGTAGTGTGGTGGCAACTGAGTAGAATAGCCTAGGGAGGTTCAGTAGATGGCTCAGTAATTTGGTAAACTTGCCTTAAGAGATGAATTTTCATGGAGAGCTTGAAGGTTTGGAGGCTGGAGGAAAGCCTTGTTGTGCAAGGAAGGGGATTCCACAGAGTGGGTGCAGCCCGAACAACATCCTGCAATCGGGAGACCTTGGAAGAGTCAAGATTCTTCCAAGGTTGACAGATCTTGGAAGAATCAAGTTGGTAAATATTTTGAGAGCAGAGAAGAGATGTAAGTTGGTGCAGTTTTGTTAATGGCTTTGTACATAAGCAGAATTATATTATGTTTGTTTTGGTACAGTACAGGCAACCAATGTAAGGACTGACTGAGCGGAGCAGCAGTAGATCAATGTGGGAAATGATGAGTGCATGAATTCATGTTTTTGTAGTATCTTATGGAGGGGACTTCACTGCGTTATTACGTGAATAGTGTGCATTACTACCGCTAGTACGGGAATTTCAATACTGATTTTTGCTTGCAGCTCTGAGAGCCGCGAGCGGAAATCCACGGTAAGAGTGCGCGGGCCGCGTTACTCTGACGAGTAACGCTGTCAATTGAATTCCCCCCTATGTGTTATATGAGCATATCCTGGAAATATTTCTTAGATGTATGCAACAGGATTTGATGAGAGGAACAAAGGACCTGCAGGTAGGCAGCTTCTGTTGACTGGTGGGAATGTTACTCGCTCAAATTTTGAAAGATTGGGTTTGAGGTGGCCAGAGGACATCAAAGATGAGATAACAGAGAGACAGTCAGAAACACGGACCAACACAGATGGTGAGAGATCAGGAGAGGATAGATAGATTTGAGTATCATCCACATAGAGATGACACTGAAATCCAAAGGAGTGTATTAGTTTTCCAAGAGAAGTGGTGTAGATAGAGAATAGTAAAGGGCCTAGCACTAAGCCTTGTGGTACTATAATTGATAAGAGGAAGCAGAGAGGAGGTGGATCCACAGAAATGAACACTATAAGAAAAGTTCGATAGGTGGGATGAGAACCAGGATAGATCAGTGTTTTGAAGGCCTAGAGAATGTATGAAAAGAGAGTGATCAACAGTGTCAAATGAGGTCCAGGAGAATTAGAAGCAAATTCTGGACTTTAGTTTTAGCAGTGACCAAACCATTGACCACCTTAGTGCAGTCTCTGTGGAGTGTTGGGAACAACACGCTGACTGGAGAGGGTCCAATAAGGAAATAAAGTGTGTGAACGGAGTTTTAAAAGCTTGGCACCCAAATCTGTATTACCATGATTTAAACCATTTATATTCTTTTTTTTTTTTAAATGAATCAAGTAGTAAATAGTTTATAAAGCTCTTATTATTTTATAAATGTTTTCAATGGCTGTTGTAGATCTGCTGCACTACTACCAGTTCTGTAGTCAGCGCCTTTCTTACCCTGGCAAAACCAGCGTTCAGTGACCGTGTGGTGAATGCTGGTTAGTGAGGTCTGCCGTATCATTAGAGTCACTGTGAATTTAACTTATAAGCACTAGGACAGAAAGACCGTCATTTCCAAAACCATATAGAATTTGTGAAGTACCGGTATGTCAATCACTAAAAATTACAGCTTCTAAGTATGTGGAGTTGTTTTTTGGTCTTTTTTTATATATCATGAATTAGATATAAAAAGACATCTGTGAACACGGAGGAAACTCTGACGCACCCACATTAAAGTCAGAATTTTTTTTGTGCATATATAGAAAAGGCAAATATATAATAATATAGTGTTAATCTGCTTTGTAAAATTAGTTTTCTTGTATTTGGAGCATTTTAAGCCATTTTTAGCTCTTGTGCTTTTTTGAAAGTCAAACCAAAATATAAAAGACATTGAGAATCTCAACTATGCCCTCCAGTGTATTAGAGGCTCTTCTTGCCGTTGAAGCCTACGATTTACTAGAGCGCCCTGGACAGGTGACAACACAGATAAGGAAAACACTGTTATAATGTTGGCACCACCCTAATATCCCTCTCGGTGAAGTTCTTGACAGACTGTACGTAACAATAGTGTATGATCACATTATTTGAGTAGACGCTTCTCTCCAATTAAAGATGTTTTTCCCACCTAACTTCCAAACTTGTCCCTACAGTCACCCATCTCATATAGTTACTGTGAGAATCTTCCTTTAGCCATAGTAGACAAACTATTGCCATTATTTTTTTATATACCACCATATGACAATGCAGAAATCAATGATGTTGGCTGTTTAATGAACTCAGGAATCCCAACGGTGTGGAAGCACCTAATGGTGTTAATATTCTTTTTATCTCTCATTGACTGATGTGCCTCTTTTAATTTGTTATTTACCTGTATTACACTGTGATCCTCAGAAACCTCGGCAGCATGTATATTTTTAAGTGGTTCTCCAACTTTTAGTTGTAAATCATGACGTCCCACACATACATAAACAGGGTTCTAACCTCCAGTCATGATTATTTCTTAAGTCTTAAAGTTATACATATAGGGGCTGAGTCATTAAGGAGAGCAAGGCAGAAAAAGGAGTAAATTTGATCCTGGACAAACCATGTTACAATGCAAGGGGTGCAAATTAGTTTATTATTTTGCACATAAGTTAAATACTGGCTTTTTTGTCATATTGCTACACTTGATAACTTTATATTCACACTGAAAGTTGATCTAGAACATGTCCTACCCCGACTATAAATCTGTCCCCACATTTTAAATTTACCTCCCCCTCCAATGCAACATGGTTTTGCCCAGGTGCTATGTTACACTTTGCTTAATGACTCAGGCCCATAGATAGATTAGAGGTTTACTTTTATTGAAGGCTACCAAAAATGGAGCAGGGGTCACCAAACCCAACACCATCCTTAATGGAAGGGACAATTGCGACGTTCCATTATATCGTGTTGCTCTGTTACTCAGAAATAGATATCGGACTTCAGCTAGTATGAATGTTTGTCCATGGACTGGGAGAAATGATAATGGGTTAAAAAAAACACCACTGCAAAAACAAATAATGTGAGATTATGTCCTATCCTCCTATCACTGTACATAGGTGTTATTCTGAAATGCAAAACTATGATTTATATTGTACACAAATCGCGTTTTATAGAAATCTTTGCATGTGATTTTGTTGGATTTGTATACAGTGATCCCTCTATAAGCTACAGTGGAGAGGATATAGATAGCAGAAGGTTAATGGACTGTGATGTTAGCAGTGTAGTCTGAAAGAAAATCAGAGTCATTTCACCCTGTCGTGTCGTCTAGTGCCCTTTGGAGATTTTTAAAGTTTCATTATCTGGTGCAAACAGGAAATTCGAGTTGTTGACATGAGTCGAGGGGCTGACTATTGTTTATTTTGTCACCGGTCAAGTAGTGCTTCCCAATTCGACACATCTGACTGTTGTCTTGAGATGTAAAGATTGCAATTAGGTCAATTCAGCAATATCCAGTATTTGATTATATACAGTATTGGTGTTTTGTTGTGTCATTCCTAAATAATTGTATTTTGTTTTAATCTGTCCACATCCCAACTCTCTGAATGATTATTTACCACATTTATTGGGGGAAGGTGCTCTACATTGGAAAGTCTCGCAGCAGCCACTCAGACATATTCGGATGTAGTGCCTCCACCACGCAGCTCCTTACCGTGGCAGATGGGTGATCCTTGGGATCTCAGGACGGAGTGTGACATCATTGCCAAGCCCCACACTTTCAGCTTCACATTGTTAGGTGTCCCGTGGTGAAGGAATAGGACCTGCTACCTCCTCCTACTCCGTAGGCAGCACCACACTAAGACACCACACCATCCACGCAGACAGTCCTGAACTCTCTACCACATCTTCACATGTAGTAAGCTGCTGGCTGTTTCTCCTTTATCTCAGCGACCGGCAGTCCATGTGGGGGCGCTGCTGGGGGATTGGAATCATTAATGGTGGTGCCAGCTGTGCTGGAATCTCTCTTTTTACATCCATATATACATCCATACATCCATATATACCAATCTTACAGGTTTGCATACTTTTTTACATATAATAATATTAATATACACCAAACATAAAAGGTTGTAGTTTCTATCCTATTACTCATCTACACTGAGCTTACAGTTTCTAGAATCTCTATTTTTACTCAAATATATACTGATATACACAATAAATCATCATATTAATTTATTTATATAGCGCCACTAATTCCGCAGCGCTGTACAGAGAACTCACTCACATTAGTCCCTGTCCCATTGGGGCTTACAGTCTAAATTCCCTAACATACACACAGACAGACTAGAGTAAAAAAAACAGGGAGAACATACAAACTCCATACAGATAAGGCCAAAGTCGGGAATCGAACTCATGACCCCAGTTCTGTGAGGCGGAAGTGCTAACCACTAAGCCACTGTGCTCCCCCATATCAGCTGAGCTTAAAGATACTCATGTACTCATGTAGGGGGTTATATTGGTCAGAGAGCGTAGGGCAGTGGGCAGGTGTCTGCTCCAATTCTATGAAGAATATATGCCATATAGGACACGTTTTTACCATATATTTTCCCTCCCCAATAAGAACAATTACTCAACGCCCCTCACTGCACCCATTTTGAGAACCACTGGCAATTTAATAAAACATATTGTAATTGCCGTATTGCAGAACATCGAGAACATAATGGGACCTATCCCCGGCCCCTCCCTGTTAAGTGATGAAATTTTACGGCCATTTACTAAAAACAAATCATTCCGAGACAGTGCTTCCGATAGGCTGCTGACCCGGTGATGATATTACACAACTCTGGGTTCTGACCCAGAGTCTTTACTGCGCATGCTCTCCCTATAGTGTACAATGGTAAAAGCCATCTTCAGATGTCATTAGCCATCGGGGTCAAGCTCCGAATAGCTTGGCTTTTTGTAGATTGTTAAATTGGCCCAGACCACAGTCCCCATTGAAAATTTTGGGGACTGTGGTTAAATGCAAAACTTAGCCCTTAGTCTTGTGTTAGATACAGGTGTCATTTTAAAATGCCAAACGCATATGGAGAAAGCTGTTTCTGCATGGTTAATATCTTAATAAATAGGTCCCAATAATATGCACTGTATGGACCGCTAATATTACTACTAATATCCTTGTAATGTAAACTAAAGCACACAGTATTATCTATAATACAAGGGATGGCAGTACAACTGGTCACTTATACAGATATAATTTACAGAGTTTTATTATTATATTAACATCAGTTGTTTGTTACAACGGAATTTTATCATTTGTATTGCAGCATATACTAAATTTATATAAAGAAAACGGTGTAGTTTTATACTGTATGGAGAACTGCAAATAATTATAGCATTATTCAGTTAATACTATATTATTCTACATGAACACAGAGATGATTTCCAATATAGTAAAGATTATGGGTATCAGGATATTGCCCTAAGATCGCTGTATTTATTATTGCTGCAATCCAAATTAGTTCTAATAATGCTAACATTGTGCTGTTTTGTTATTACATTATCCATACAGTACATAGTTTGAAGATATGAACTGTACATTGCATTAAAGTGGTATTAAACACATACATTTCTTATTTCAAAACTCTATTTGCACATTTGATTAGTATAAGTAGAAAGTGTTTTTTAAATTTTTTATTCTTTTTTGTAGTATGAAATGTAGCCGCCAAAATGTGTATTTTATTAAATGTTTTTTTCGGCAGGAAAACACTTCAAAAAAAAAAAACCGTTATTATTATAAAAAAAAAAAGCACATTTTTACACAACTTCTGTATGTGAGTCATCTGAACATTACTTTTATAGAATTTAACATCCATGGCAGAGATGCTATCTAACTACTAAAAATAAGAAAATCTAACATACAGAATTATCACTATTAACAACTTTTTATACAATAAGATGTCATTCTTAACCAACATAATCCTTTCATTTCCATTCTGTTTTTCCTATATAATTTTTTTTATAGAATAAGTACCTACTGTGTATCGTTTAATGGAGCTGTGACAACCACTTGTCTGTACAAACTACCCCAAGTGTATTACTTCAGTCCATCCATTGCTTGGACAGGCTTTTCTGGAGGCGTGTAATGAAAGCAATACCTGATTGGATGACAGGAGCTCCTGTGCCAAATTCAGGAAACGCCTCCCTTCTACTCTCACTCCCAACGCAGTCTGGATCCAGTAAGGTGGGACCTTTTCCAAAGTGATATACTGTTGGGGATCGAGAGAGAGAGAGAGAGTTGAACCAATTTTGAAAACCCCTACACAATTTCAGTGCAGAACCCCATGGCCAATGTTTGTTAGCAGTAGAGCAATATTACTCACTGACCAGTACGTTCACTTCTTTTATATTCACAACTGTATGATCTAGACTCATTATCATTCAGTATCATTTTCTACTTATGTTGCAAGGCAATTTAATTACTGGATTAATCTCACTACAACGCCTGTGCTAGTTTCCTCCACTTTGTTGAATACTGTGAACACCTAGAAACTCTGTCCTGGTTTAATAATCAACTTCTAACATGTGGAGGGTGGCTGGATATCCAGAACCTCAACACGTTGTCATCCCCTGTGCAATTACTTCACTAAATGTTTACAATGCAGTCACCAATGATATTGTCCTGACACCTAATTCTGTTGAAATAAAAATAAAAAATTTTGTAAAAAAAGGTAAATGTGTGAATGTCCTAATTTCTTGCTGTTTAATATAGTTAATATAGGGAATAGAGCGGTATAACATGCCAATGCCTCCATTGGAACACCATGAGAATCTCTGTGGAATCTCAGTGGAAGTGTTAGTTCATACCTGCAGAACTAAGCTGTTTCCATGACAATGGAACTCTTTGATTTGTTTAGTTACCTCATTATACATTTATAATGGAGGCTGTAAAATAATTTCATGCACTGAGTTGCTAATCAGACAGACTACAGTATGGTACTGTATAATACTAACTCCACATGGGTCTTAGACCCCTCACCAAATCTTCTTACATCCATGGCAGCATCCGCTTGCAAAAAAGGTAGTCGGAGACAACCAAGTTATCTCATGAGCGCTCAGAGCTATTCTGACAACCCTAACAGATAGAAAGGGTCATTTACAAAGGAATTGTTTTATGATGTAATTCACCTCTTTTGCGTAGTGCATTTATAATGATTCACATATGTTGTAATATGACAAGATGCACGGGTCCAAACTTTTTACTATTGTAACGGAAACCACCTCAATCTGCAACAATCCTGCATTATTAGATTGATTATATTATATATATATATATATATATATATATATATATATATATATCACTCTGTATTACTGAGATGAATAATATACATTATATATAACTGGAGTGTTTATGCCTAACTATGTCCAGCCTGCTCTCTTTCTCTCCTCTGAAATAGGTTGCATGCTGGAAGGGAAGTGTTTCTCTAAAATAGGAGACATAGAGTGACTAACAACTTGGCAGGCTTGCATTACAAAAATGTAATGTGTGGTTTGGAGGGTTCATAAAATGGGAAGTGTGGGTGTAGTGATGTCACAGTAGCTAAAATGACTGCATTCTTATTTTTTCGTATGTGGTTCTGCCAAAAAAAAATAGAGAAATCAAGCCTTGCCCTCGATTTGTTCAATCCACACTCCTGATCTGCCCCAACTTTACTCAGATCCACCTGAACACTCCTGTGGAGCCACACCCACGTTCTCATAGACCGCACCCCTTTCAGTCCAAAAATTGGGATCATTGGAACTTAGGCGAGGTAGTAAATTATATTTTTACAGCTCCAGCCCAGTATCTCCAAGAGCAGCTTTTTGGCAATAAAAAGAATTGCCACGATCTGGGCTCTCTTGATCAATAAGATCCCAAGACCGATGCTGGAGAAGTGAGGAGATGGATTTTGTTCCTTAAACTAACTGCAAATTAAGATTTACACTGTTTATTTGATTAATTGGAACTAAGGACTGTGCTGGAGAGAATCTGTAAATAATGATCGATGCTCTTGTTTCATCATGAAAAGTTGACCTGATGCTCATTCATTTTGTTATCTAGGAAGTGGTATCCTGGCATCGGGAGGGTGGTGCTGGGTTATGACATCATAGCCGGGCGCCTCACTCCCAGCTTGGATTGGTTGACAAGTATAACAATCCTCAGAGATAGATGTCTGTGTGCATACATCTACTACACACCACAGACGTATGGGGAGCTACATACTTTAAATATAATACGGGTGGGTGGGGGGTATTTTGACCCAGACCTTTCTCATTCATTCTCAGTGCTGCAAGTATAACCTAATCAAGCATGACAATGGGGTTAGGGCAGTGTTGGCTAACCTGTGACACTCCAGGTGTTGTGAAACTACAAGTCCCAGGATACTCTGTCAGCTATCAGCTAGTTATCTACTGGCAAAGCATGCTGGGACTTGTAGTTTCACAACACCTGGAGTGTCACAGGTTAGCCATCACTGGGTTAGGGGCTACTGCAACCAGTTTGGGGAGATTATCCTGCTGTTAATTGCAAACTCTTTTGAATTAATAAAAATGTAAGAAAAATCCTAGTAATGACTTTGTTTTGCTTTTCCTGATCGTATGAATACAAAACAAATGAAAAAAACAAAACAAAAACAAAGAACGTGACTGGAGTGTAAATCCAAGTTACCAGACACTAAACTGAAAAAAACATCATTCTGCATCTCACATAGAAACACACATCCTTAAAACCTCATTGTTAAATTAACCTGGCCTGACCCCCATCTTGCAACGTGCCCAGTAGGGGCAGGTCTCCAATCATATTGTATGGGACTATTAAGCAATGAACCAAAGTGTAGATAAAGAAAGTGAGGCCGCTGCAATCTGTATTTATAGATGTGGAATGAATCCATTTTCTGCGTAAAAAGCTGCGCTGCTCCGGCAGAGGAGAAGTAATTACTTCAGCTATACAGCAATTCATTCTTGGTGCATAACCCCATAAGAAGTCCGTGTGCTTAGTGTGATGCCAGACGCTTGTAGACGGGCCGCTCACCGGTTCCTGAAGCGTTAGATTACAGGATTACCTCACGCTGTCCCCATGTGCCACATCTATAATGATCACGTCTCACGTTTCACAAATTGTCTAGATGAATCTCTCACATAAGAGCTTCTACTTATATTTATATCTAGATTTTCACAAAATAAGGTGGCAGTGACTGGAAAAAGCCTAGTAAGGAGGGATAAGGAAAATGTAGCAATACAATGACTGTTATTCCATATATGTACTAAAAACATCTATTTTTTATCTTGATATATATATACAATACCAACACAAACACAATTATTCGTGAACCATTACATAACATTGGACATCCATAGCTTGTGTTTAGGATTATTAAAATTTAAAGTTTACAGTACCTGGAAAAAGTATTCAACCCCCCCCCCCCCTTCAGAAATTTGATCCTGAATTGTAATTATATTGAAGTACGATTTTGAATAATTATATCAAATCAATATAAATATCCCAAATCCTTTCCATAAAATAATTAAAAATAAAATAAAATAGCATATCATTTGGAAGTATTCATACCCCCCTGTAACTACAACCTCCAATTTACTCAGATGCAAAATGTAACCTCAAAAGTCAAACAATTTGGCCATTAAGCCCAACAACATGGTAGAGACTTTAAAAAAAATTAAAAGAGATGATATAGAAGCAATACATATCTGTTTCCACTCTTCTTTATTTTGCATGCTATTTACAAATATACATGCTGGGCACCTTCTTAGTTGTAGTGCCTTGAAATAAAAATACTATTACTAAAAAATTCAGAATGTATAAAAGCTTTCCATAGATATGATTAGAGAGAGGCACAAATCGGGGGAAGGCTACAAGGCCATTATAAAGTCAATGAACCTCTCTCTGAGTTGAGTGCAGGCCGTTGTACAGAAGTGGAAGCAGGGCCAGTGCTAGGGTCCGTGGCGCCCTAGGCACATTTTCAAAATCGGCGCCCCGCACCCCCGGCACATTTTCAAAATCGGTGCCCCCACCCTGCACACTTACAAAATAGTGTGTAAGTGTACAGGGTGGGGGCGCCGATTTTGAAAATGTGCATCTTTTCTTACCTGCTTCTAACTTGCCTCCTCTCTGCTCCGTCTGCTCCCCTCCACTCACTGACACTGTCGGGCTGTCATGATGATGTCACGCCCAACAGTCAGTGACTGGAGGGGAGCAGACGGAGCAGAGAGGCGGCGGTGGTGGTGAGCAATAGACCCTCCTCCCTGTGGATGTATCTGAAGCTGTGCGGCGGCCGTCAAAGGTATGGTCAGCGGTCGCCGGACAGTTTTAAAGAAATTTTTAATCTGTGGCGCTCTCCTGAGTGGAAGACTTACGAAACTTGCTAGATCAGGCCGACCCACCTTTCTAGCCTCAGCTGCCATATAATAGAGTCAATTACCAGTGAAGCTGCTCTAAGGCCAACATTGAACAAGCTACAGAGGTCATGGATGGAAGATAAAGTACAGTATATGGGTCAACAATCTCCAATGAAACATATCTCCGAATGAGGCTACACACCAGAGGCTGGAACAAAGATTTATTTACTGCAAAAGAACCAAGTAACTCTGAGACGCTCAGAGCCGGATTTGGACGTGGTTTTGTGCGCTGGAGTTTGACACGCCCCATCCACGCCCAGTTCACTCCCCAAAATCTCCCGTATCTCTCTGTTCATGGCCTGCGCAGTGTGATTTTGCATACGATACGCTCAAAATCGGCAGATACATCAACACACTCCCTCAGAAATAATATATATTACTATAGTTTTATAATAATACAAGTTTAGCCTGACTCCACAATCTCCTCCTTTTAAACTTTTCATTCACCTGTTTCAATCCATGTGTACCCACATAGCCCACACTTTGTGTCTCACTGGTTCCTCTCAGAAGCAGGGTTTTCTTAACCCTTTTGCATCAGTTTTTGTAATTATCCTTTAAAAATTTAGCAGCATAACGGAAGATATACCAGTTGATAATAATAATAATAATAAAATCATAACCTGCCCCCAATAACACTGTTTTTCACTATTACATCCCAAATCAATCTTCCTTTCACTTCTAAACCCCAATTTGACCTGACAGTATGCCTTGTACCCTGGGGCGGTACATGGCCTTACCAGGCCCCATAGCAAAATTTGAGAGCAAAAAAGAAGTTCTGCCACTGCTTGTCCCTGCTAATCACCAAGTGATCAGCTAAATTGTGGCAAAATGTGGCGCAAATAGAGTTTTGGAGCGGAATAGACCATTTGGCAAAGTTCCAGCAACGATTCCTTGATGTCCACTTTTGCTTTCTGCATGTACAAAGCTGTTAATAATTAGAAAACAACACACACACACACCTTGGGCATTGTGCCCCCACCTCTGATGTGTCTTATATTAGCAGGTAGGAGGTGGGGACGGCATCCTCCGCTGCTCAAAGTGGGAGTGTGGTCCTTGGTAGTGACATCATATGTCACTCATTCAGTGTTTTAGGTGCCCCCTAACCATTGGTGCACTAGTTTTGCCTAATGGTATCCCCGGCACTGAATACACCCTGATATAAACCCAAAAGCGTTCACTTTACAATCTGCATCAGAACACACAGCCCAATTGATGTGTCATTCCAATCCTACTCACTGAGAGATTTTCTTTCTCCGTATTTGCTCAATGCTATTTCCAGTGTTCGTGATGAGTCAAACAGCCGTCATACACACCAAACAAATGTTACCTAGAGGGACCTACTGTCTAGTGAGCCCTCTCATCGTTTCTCCCAATACCTGAAGATTAAGTGGTTCTAGGATAGAGGAGCTCATATATCCAGAACCCTTAGCTCACATGAAACTGCTTTGAATATAATTGTTTTTTATAGGAATAAAAGCTAAGGCCTGGATAAGCCCCTCACAACCACACCCCCCCCCCTCCACCCTCCGGCAAAGCCTCAGTCTTCTCCTGCAGACAAAGCTTCACATTTCCAGAAATCTCCCTGTTTTCTGAGAGATATCGCTCTGCATTATCATACTAGGTGCTCAGTGGTGCAGAAACTTTTCAGCTGTGGCCTAGATTACGTAACACATCCAGCCATGGATTAACCCTTACATTGGCAAAAGCCCCCAAATCAGGTTGTAGCACAGAAATAGGGGGTCATTAATCTATAATATCAGCGTCTTGGACGAACAATCAGGTGGTAAAAAGGAGAATTAAATGTCTCCAAAAATTAAATTCATTTTAGGATGGAAGCAATGACTTTACATCTTTACCTGTGATACATTTTCTTACAGAATGATTGGTTTGCTCCATTGCAGGGGTGGCTTAAAAATGTGCCAACTAGTGAAACCTGTAGGGTGGACTCATCCAGTGGTTCTGTAAGTCCCGGGGCACTGTAAATGTCACTTATAGTCTACACAAAACTGACTGCACCTAGACAGAAAGTGCTGCAGCAAGTAACAATGCAAATTCCATATAGAGCTACAGCAGTATGACTTGTACTCATAGATTGTGATAGCCAAGCATAGGGAGCACTACAAAGCTCAACCATTTGCATGCAGCTGGCTATCAAGGGTACAAATGTGGCTATTTAAAAAAAAACATACATTTTAAATTTTAAAATGAAAATATGGCCCATCCTCTAAATGCCCAACCACTTACACATTCCGACCACACCAAGGGCTAGATTTACTAAACTGCGGGTTTGAAAAAAATGGAGATGTTGCCCATAGCAACCAATCAGATTCTAACATTCATTTATTTAGTACAGTCTACAAAATGACAACTAGAATCTGATTGGTTGCTTTGGGCAACATCTCCACTTTTTCAAACCTGCAGCTTAGTAAATATACCCCCATGTCCCGCTTTCCTGTGAGATCCCCCATTTTAGGGATCTGATAATAGAGGCACTTCCGCCAAAACGGGGATTATTGTGAGGTAAACTGATCACCTATGAACAGTGGAGGCAGACATTTTGTGGGCTGAATCAATATTCATGAAAATTTAGCTTTCCACATAATGTCAGTGGTTCCTACTGAATAGTCTCCACAATGGCTGCCTCCGTTGTGGGTGCAGCTTAATATCTTTGTACTGTTTATCATACACTGTATAAATTGCCAGGACTTTCTGACACTTGTAGTTTCACAGCAGATTCAGTGCCATCATCAGACAAGGCTGGATGTAAGTTCTAGAACCAAAATGTCAGTTACTTTACATATTAGTGGGGTTCAAGCGGCCTCCAGCTGTTTAGAAAGCGCTGCATTCAATCAGAACTCCTCAGTGGCGGATATATTAGTGAATTTATTACAGCGTGTCGTTAGTATTACATCTCCAGGGGCAAACGCAGAATTTGTAGAGGGGGGTTTCCACACCACGCCACCAGTGGGCGTGGCCAGTAAGCATGCGGGCGTGGCTATAATTCTAGACAGTGCTTGGCTGCTTTTCAACTCTTTCTATCCCCATAATATACATGTGCAATGCTGTGTGCGCTACTGTTAACTCCCTTTTCAAGCAGAGCCGTGTGAAGCGGGAGCAGGGTCCAGTCACCTCAATTATACAGTGCCCCAGGCTTGGAGGGGGTTTCCAGGCATTAGAGAATCCCCCCTCGGTTTGCCTATGATCTGGTGCCTATCCAGGGTTGCCAACCTGTGTAAATATTTCTTTATTTACAGTATTATCAATTATTAAAATGTACTGACAGACAACATAGCTTTCTGACAGTGTTTCAAAATCATTGGCTCTGTATACAGTATAGCAGTTTTCAGAAAGTGTTAGCATACTTGCCAACTTCATCTAGTCGGTGTCCGTGAGCTGCTGGGGGGAGGTGGGCGTGCAGGGGGGGCCATGGACCCAAAAATCGCGTCATTTTGGACCCATCCCGTGACGTAATGATGCAAACATGTCATTTTAAAGCGGGGGGCTGGACCAAATGCAGCAATTCCCGGAGAATCATGGCATTTTGGACCGAATTCTGCCCACTTCACTAGGAAGTGGGCAGATGCGGGAGACTGCCATACACTCCCGGGAGACCAACCTGGAATCACTCACCCCCCTCCCATCCCCCCCCCCCCCCCACCCCCCTCAAAAAAAAAATAGGGTAGGGACACAGCAATGTCATTCTTCCTCCCTAGACACCTGGCTCTCAATAGAGCCAACCCCTCACCCCCACTCACCATATTGTTACGCCCATGTGTATGAGCATTTACTGACTGTCTTCAAATTTACTGACATTGGTAACCCTGCTCCTAGCCACTGACTCAAAATGTAATATATATAAAGCAAATATATTTCCAAATATTTCTAAAGTTTAGAAACACACACATTTGTATCAGTCTTGTGAGCACTTCGTTGTTGTACTGCTATAATACAATAATATTTTACATTTTGGTTTACACACATTTGCTTTAGCAGGTGGACTGCCTAACAGTGTACCCATACACGGGCCCTGTGGAATCGTCCTGGGCACCCTAAGAGCCGCACCCTTTTGGCGTGCCTCCTCACAGGAGCTTCTCCCCAAACCTGAGAAGACATGGC
Source organism: Mixophyes fleayi (assembly GCF_038048845.1). Lineage (NCBI taxonomy): Eukaryota > Metazoa > Chordata > Amphibia > Anura > Limnodynastidae > Mixophyes > Mixophyes fleayi. Next base: position 200,423,015 of record NC_134407.1, on the reverse strand, counting down.
ATTTTCGATTGGGGTGTCCAACTGGCAGTGTGCTGAACTAAAGATTTCGCTTGATGTATTTGAGGTCCACAAACAAACGAACAAAAAAAAATTCTTAAAGTAAAAACAAAGATTTGCGTGTTTCTTTGCATGTTGTAAAATATGTTTATTTGTTTGTCAGAGCTAGGTCCATTCTTGTCGTCGTTGCTGCTCAGCAAGCTGCCGGGAGCTGCCCGGGTGACACGAGGGTACAACCATTCGTAGCAATAAAAACATTAAAACCTCACAGCTGTTTTCTCCATCTACCCAGGGTGAGTCACAATTAGACCAGGGGAATGGTGGAAATGACTCAGACGCTGCGCCCACTGAGAGAGATTATCAGATTACGGGTCTCTAAAATGCGAAAGATGTCTGAGCTGTACTGATAACTCCTATGGATCCTGTACATTTCTGTGCACACACCAGGGGCCTGATTTATTAAGGCACGTAAATGCCAAGGTGCTGTATTTTGCATAAAATCGCTCTGCGCATGCCCAGAAACAAACCATAAACCAATGATCGCAGCAATGTCCAATTTATCTTTGAATGCACAGGACCCCTTAAAACAGCCTAATTTCTGGGAAGGAATGGGGAGGGGAATTGGCGTATGCATGAAGTCAGTGTACCGTAAGGGTGTGCTGAGATCGAGCGCACACAGCAGCGTCTGAATAAAGCTTTGGGCATCTCAAAGAAGCGTATTTTTCAGTTGCATCACTTGCACCAGCTACAGGTCTAGTCTAAGTGCCGATTACTAGTGCTGATGGCAGAGTGTGCATGCTAGGACATGTGTTTCCAATCAGGAGCAACTGTAAAAATGTGTTTTATGTGCCTACAGTAAACATTAATTGCATCCTAATAAACGTATGACTATATTATTAAGAGCTGACATTACTTGAATAGTTTTTAATTAATTTTTCTGTGCATTCTTTTGTGACTTTATATTCCACATATGTATTGGACGTACCCTGCTGTGTCTTGTCTGTTAGAGCAGAGCGGACCTAGACCTGTGTTCACCAACAGATGTAGCTTAAAATCTGCTCCTTTTTGAAGCCAGACGTGAGTATGCCCAATATATGTGCGTTTTAAACATAAACGCACAATACGTACGTTTTGTCTTTCTTGATGAATCAGGCCCCAGGTCAGCAGAAACCAACATCCATGAAAGACAGCTCAGATAAGCAAATGAACTGAAATTACTGACCAATAAGTCTCCACCAGGGATAAACCCATCTAACATTCTTCTGACCAAGATGATGACTAAAAAGAAGACATACGCCTTTTACATACATTATAAAAAATGTAAATGAATTACCAGCAATCATTCCACAGTCATAGTCACTTAGATCACATTTCTCCCCGATTCTGGTGTTTGGTCTGAAGAACAACTGAACCTCTTCACCATGTCTGCATGCTTTTATGTATTGCGTTACTGACACATAATTTCCTGATTTGCATCAACAAGCAGATGTACAGGTGTACCAAATAAAGTGCCCACTGGGGCACATAGGAGGGACTCATGAGGTCTCTCTTTCAGAGGAAACTAAAGGTAGATTTGCCCTGCAAGTACAAACCATAAATTAGAGACCAGGGGGTAAATGTATCAATCTGCGGGTTCTTCAACACCCGCGTGTTCAGCCTCTTCCGCGATTAAATTTCAAGCGGCGCTGCATTGTAAAGGGTTAACTTCCCTTTACAATGCAGCGCCGCTTGAAATTTAATCGCGGAAGAGGCTGAACACGCGGGTGTTGAAGAACCCGCAGATTGATACATTTACCCCCAGAGCTATTTTAGTTTGCACCTGGCCAAGTTAGTTTGTGGTATGTAGATAAGTAACCAGGGACTAATGTACTGAGCCAAACCTGGTGCCAAGACTAATGTGCACAGACATAAATAGTGATAAATCTAATATTTAGCCACAAATCTGGTGCCAGGACTAATGTACAGAGACCTGTCTGGTAAAAAGGTAAAAGTGCACAGTAATATCTGGTGCCAACACTAATATGCATAACAATATCTGTGCCAAAATTAATGTGCATAGACATACCTGGTGCCAAAACTAATCTTCAGAGACATATCTGGTGGTAAGACTAATGTACAGAGCCAAATCTGTGCCAAGACTAATATACAGACAGAGCAAAACCTGGTACCACAAGTAATGTGCACAGTTATACCCAGTGTCGGACTGGGGAATGAAGGGCCCACCGGGGGACAGCAGCCACAGGTGGTGAAAGTGACAAGAACAGGTAGGAGAGAGCAGGATAGTCTGTCAAATTTTCTGATTTTAGTGGGACAATCCCGATTTTTGGTGACTGTTCTGTCAAATCTAAGGGGCAGGTGAAGACTGTGTACTCTTCATATACACTGCATTCTTTATATACTACACTATGGTGCTAGCTGTCCTTCGCGGGCTTACCACACCTACTCTAGTAGATTGGTTACACCTCTCTAGTGGCTGGCCACACCTCCTCTGGTGGGCCTCTACCATTGTATTCCCCCTGTGGGCCCATCATGCCCCAGTCCGACACTGCCCATAGTGTCAGGGTTAATGTGCAGAGCCATATCTAGTGCCATGACTAATGTGCAGAACCATATCTAGTGTCAAGATTAATGTGCATAGCCAAACATGGGTGCCAAGATTAAAGTGCACTTTCATACCTGGAGCCAATAAAACAAAAATCGCTTTTCACCAGAAGTTACATAACATATTTTGTTACTGAGGGAGCTGAGCTGAGTTAATTTACAGCTTCATGGGGCACGTGTCTGCGGTTGTGTGCACCTGTGATACAATTTGAAAGCTTGCACATGTGCTGTAGAACTGGAAGTCTAGATTTAGGCTTTCAGTTCCAATAATTTAAATAACAGTAAACAATTAAAAAACATATGGGGGTAATATACCCTCAGATTCTAGTTAGTATTTATTTAGTACATTCTATAAAATGACAACTAGAATCTGCTTGGTTGCTATAGGCAACATCTCCATTTTTCAAACCCACAGTTTAGTAAATATACCCCATGGGGGCTGATTCATTAAGGAATGTAAATGCAGATACCTTATTTTGTGTAAAATCACTCTGCTCAGGCCCAGAACCGGACCACACGCCAATGAACACAGAAACATCCAATTCCTCTTTGAGGACAAAGTTCCCGCACTATAGCCTTTGATTTCATGGGCAGAACAGGGAGGGGAATGGACATACGTACATAGTCAATACACAGTAATGGTGTGCTAAGCTCAGGCACACGTCCAATTCAAGCTTTGGTCATCTGTAAAGTATGTGATTTCAGTTGTATCACTTGCACCAGCTACAGGTCAGGTTTAAGTGCAGAGTGTATATCTTGTTAGTTGGTTCTGGTTCAGATTACTGTCTGAATGGACACTTATTTATTTACATTTTCTTAGAGGTATCCAAGATCTCTGCTCTGTATTCCCTCATTAGAGGTTTGCCTTGGTTGAATGCAGGGGCTATCTGGGCTGGGGGCAGAGGGCATCTGCCGTTCAGCGCCAGTACCATAATGGGCTTCCCTGGGCTGGGTCATTGGGCTACCTGCATTTTTTTTCCTTTAAAATGTTCCTAATAGGTTGCAGAACTGGTGTCTCTTCCCCATGGGCTGAAATATGCCAGCCAGCCTCTGGTTGGGTGGTCACTAAGTGACAGGACATTTGCTGAGTAGAATCCTGGGACTCTGTTTCCCATCGGGTATAGACATAACAGTGTTCCAGCTAAATCAATATGTGGCAATTTGTACTTTTGGAATACAAGTAGCAAATGTATTCAAATGTCACACTGCAATTAGCGGCTTGATATTTGCTGCACCGTGGTTAACCATAAAAGATTCAGTTTTACAGGTGGGATTAGTTACAGCACTGTACAAAAATATTAAATATACAGACACGCACACGTTTCAAAGGGAAATTCTATGTTATGCATGAGAGAACTAAGCTGGCTCTCTGGCCAGGGTCGGCGGGACGCGGTAAGCGGGGTAAGCAAGGCGAGGGGGGGCGCCAAGACTGAGGGGCGCTCCCCACTATCTGCCGTCCCCGCTTATCTGCCGGTACATTAAAAAAAGGAAAAAAAATATTAGAACATAAACCTGGCGGCACCTGAAGCCGTCCCCCCCTCCCCTCTGTTCCCTGCTCACTGACAGTGTCGGGCGTCATCACGTCCTGACACTGTCAGTGAGGAGCGGCGCAGAGAGAACCCGCACACAGAGACAGCTCGAAGAGAAGGAGAAAAGACTGAAGAAGAGAAGAGAAGGATAAAAGGTCATAGAAAGGTAATTAAAATACTGGAGGGGACAGTAATGTTCAAGAAGGAGGGGACAGTAATGTTCAAGAAGGAGGAGGATAGTACTGTTCAAGAAGAAAAGAGACAGTAATGTTCAAGAAGGAGAGACAGTAATGTTCAAGAAGGAGAGACAGTAATCTTCAAGAAGGAGAGGGATAGTAATGTGGGGAGAAAGGAGGGGGAACAGTAATGTTCAAGAAGGTGGAGGACAGTAATGTGGAAAAAGGAGGGGGACAGTAATGTGGAAAAAGGAGGGGGACAGTAATGTTTAAGAATGAGGGGGATAGTAATGTAGGGGAAAAGGAACCGGACAGTAATGTTCAACAAGGATGGGGGACAGCAATGTGGAAAAAGGAAGGGGACAGCAATGTTCCAAAATGAGTAGGATAGTAATGTGGGGAAAAAGGAGGGGACAGTAATGTTCAAGAAGGAGGGGGACAGTAATGTTCAAGAAGGAGGGGGACAGCAATGTGGAAGAAGGAGGGGACAGCAATGTGGAAGAAGGAGGGGGACAGTAATGTTCAAGAAGGAGGGGGACAGCAAAGTGGAAGAAGGAGGGGGACAGCAATGTGGAAGAAGGAGGGGGGCAGTAATGTCCAAGAAGGAGGGGGATAGTAATGTGGGGAGAAAGGACGGGGACAGTAATGTCCAAAAAGTAGGGGAATAGTAATGTGGAGAGAAAGGACGGGGACAGTAATGTTCAAGAAGGAGGGGGATAGTATGTGGATAAAGGAGGAGGACAATAATGTTGGTGAAGGAGAGGGTCAGCGATGTGGATGAGGAGGAGGCAGTAGTGGGATCAAAAGGGGGCACAGTGTAATGAAGAGGGTGCACAGTGTGATAAAGGATTTGCCAAAAATGTAAAATCTTATTACAAAGAATACATATTCCTTATTTATAGTATTCATATAGTAATTCATGTTTGCTGTTTAATGTATTTATCTGTATTACTCTCTTTAGTAAAGTGTATTATATGATTTGTATTAAAAGAAAAAGCCTTATTGAATGAACAAATAATTTTTAAAAGAGGAAGGTGCAAAATTATTTTTTGCAGGGGTATGCCCAACATGCTAGCACCGGCCCTGTCTCTGGCATGGGAAAAATTGCCCAGAGGGTACCCGCACATGCAGGTTTTCAGCTTTGTCTCTTTAAAGTGCTGGGGCACAGGAGTGGTCACTTAGGGTGCAGTGCAAACAGATGTCTCAATGATTTGGGTGCCAGATCATCTCTACAAAAATAAACTCCTTATTTATATTCCCCTTCACTCCAGCACGATATTTGAGTTGCAAATAACTAATGCTAACAGAAATATGTACAACTCCTTTTCCAGCACAGTTACTCACCCCTCCTCTGCAGCCTCTTCACTCACCCCTTGACTATAACACCCTCTCTGGTGTCCTCTCTGCCCTCTTGGTCATATTAGTAACAGCTACACTGCGTCTTGCAGCAACCCTTTCCATAGGGTCTATTTACATGCTCTCCCCTCTTTAGACATGGGGACTCTCACTCACCGCAGCAACGCTGCCGCGGCAGTGATCCCCTTCTTTATTGGAGTTCCTCCTTTTTTCTCTCAGGGGCTTTTCTTCATTATTTTGGGGACCCCTTCTTGTGGCTCTCTGAACATGGGGTCTCCGTCCCCTCTTTATATGCAGCCGCACTCTGAGGTAATTTCTCCTTTAAATCTGTCCCAGTTCACTTATATTCTCCCAGCACCCAAATTTGCCAGAGGATCCTGGGACCCTCTCAGCTCCATCCTGGGTCCCTGGCTGTCACTCTTTCACCACACAGGTTGTCTTCCGCTACTACCAGCTAAGCAACCATTCCTGATGTGTCTCCTCTGGGTCCTAGTACCTGGTGACACATTCAGTCACTGACAGAAGCAATGGGTAAGTGGTGAATGACAGTGGTATATGGGCTGTCTGTCTTATGTGTTTTTAAACCCCAGGGAGATTGCCTGTGTGTGGGGAAAAAAACTTCCTAAAGAGTGTGTTTGGTTATAGGAAGAACCAGTATAAGGGTCCCTGGGGTATGAATGGGGAAAGAAGGACGGGCTCCATTCATGAGGCCAATTTCTGGTTTTCCAACAAGCTTGCCATTTGCTAGTAATCAGGAGTTGCACCTGCGAGGTGGTGACAAAAAATCTGCTAGGCAGTTTCCTCTCTCTCTCTCTCAGACCTGGGGAGAAGGTTGGATGCCTCCTGACAGATACTACAAATGGTGACCAGTAATTTGTATATTTTGTATGTGTGTGGGACACAATGTCCTTCACAGGAGATAGGGTGTTCCTGTTTGTTTAGTTAGTTCTGGACAGGTTTATTTTTAAAGTATCTTTATATTTTTATTTAATATAAATTACTAGTTGTGCCAAAACCTTTGACTTGTATGACTTTTCTGCTGCTGTACACAACCATCTTCCCCTAGCCCGGTTACAATACTGGATAAATCATAGAAAGCCTGCCTGACTTCAGCCAGATAGGAGTACATTTGTTACATTCACTATAATACGCCCACAGCAGCCACATCACCCCAGAGCCTGTCAGACCTTGTCTGTGGTCGCTGAGTCACCGATACATGATTATGTTGGCAGTTAAATCAGTGTCTGATCCCGGCACAGTATACTTGTGACAATGCTGCACTAAGACACCCTGTGACAGGACAGTAACATGGAGCAGAGGCGTCATTTTCTACTCAATGACCTGACACATCCGCCCACTGGGACCTGAAGACGCAGCTGCTCCAAGGAAGACTCAGGGTAAAGTTACTAAGTTACTTGACATTTATCTATGAGCTCCTGGATATAACTTTCAAATATTCACAAAACGGAGACATGAAGACATAATAATATTACAAATATACAGGGCTGTGCCAGCTCTCACATACTCTGTCTCCACTAATACCTCTTACCACATGAATACTAATCAATGTTATATGAACTTATTTCATAGTTTAAGGTGAGGAATTAATCTTTTCTCAAGCAGGGCACCACACATTGTTGGTGACAATGTTACGACACCAGAGTTACCGACTAACACCACAGGAACGTTGACTCTCGCCTTGAAATTGCTGCACAAGATCTTCAGGAGCTTAGGAAACACATGTTAGATGATACACATATGAGAAGGGGATGGGATCATCCGTGGTACAAGTGTCAAATTGTTATCAGCCATCTGGAAAGACCAAGTGGCTGAAGTCAGGCACCACCCAGGTGCCCTTCCCTCTCTATCCAGTGTAGACCACCTGAGGGTACATGTCCCTATACAACAATACTCACCATGCTGGTTCTCTGGCCAAGGAAATGATTCCACGCCCCTGCTGTCTTTACCTGTGTTCCCTTGAAACATATCCATACTATCCACCGAATAGCTACAACCTACACTATTCCTGAAGTATCTAAACCCTAAAACTGCACCGGCCAAAGGGAGTGACACAACACTGGCAGAAGGCCCATGGGAAGAGGATGGCAAAGGCCTGGTGCCAGAAAAGAACTGGAGGCTCATGGTAGACCTAGGTGTAGGAAGGATAGAACGTAATCGGCTGCAGCATACAAAGATCCTACCTGTTCTGCGCGCTTGACAGGCAGCAGCCAGGGCCTCTGCCACTCCTGGATCCTCCAACGGGTGTCACCAACATGGATCAGGCCTCTTATGGCCAACTTTCCTCCTCCGCTGCACACTGAGATTCATTGTCCACCACCTACAGACGAGCCGTTGACCACTGCTGGACAGGTAAGTACTCACCGCTCCCTGTTCCTGGATGTTTCTCTGCAAAGAATATTGGAATGAAAACAAATACACAAATCTGCAAAACAATCATATGGGCTCCAAGCTGCAAAAAAAGTATATGTACAAATGAAAATAAAAGTGTTTGTGTACATATAGAAGAAAATAATAGAAAACCACTAATTTTCCTGCTCCATGTACAAGTAAAGAAATAAACGTTTTAAGGTTACTGTCCCTTTAAGTGCTTAAACTTTAAAGATATATTTTTTAAAAAAGATTTTAGATCAGAGGATATTGGACAAAGTTAAGTTCCTGTGTCGAACAATTCTTCACTGTGCAGAAGGCATTGGTTTTAATACATCCTCAGAATATATGTCATCAGACACTTTCAGGGGAGAACTGTTGGCTCTGCCTAGTAGAACGAGCCTTCCATAAGGTACAAATATGCTATTGTCTCTGACAATTGAAACAATAAGACATATAGAGGCATATTCAATTAGCTTTCCGGTTCGCGGGATCGCGCCAGAACGGCCCAGAAAATCAATCCACGGTACCGCAATAACGTGGATTTTCATTCGCAGCCCATAGGGTTGCGTACGAAAATCTGCGTTAATGCGGTACCGTATTAACGGCAATACTGCGCAGGATTCGCGGTAACGCGCGTTACCGCGAACCAGAAAGCTAATTGAATATGCCCCATAGAATTTGAAATAAAGACAGTTCTCATGCTCCTTTGCTGACATACAGTAGCTACAAATCCATGTTGCTATTTACAATATATTGCAATAGACCATTCCTTCTAATGAATCATACTTCCATGTGTAAGTGTATTAACCCTTTCTTAAAAGAAAAACGCAGTGAAAGAGCCCTTTATCTGCGTTTATGTAGGCATTTTGGCTTTTCACCGCTTAATAAATAGACCCCAATGTAGGAAACTAAAAAAAGCTCAATGTGGTCTTTATGCAGATAATATTTATGAAACAAGCAACAACATCAGCCTCCCAAAACATCATTAGTGCAGACTGTCTACCCTGTACTAGGATTGAGGTCACTTTTATTGGATTTCAAGGGTTTAAAAAAGTAGAGGAGGTTAGTTCCTGCAACCAAAGAAAATTTGAAGAACTACATGATCTGCATCTGATCCTAGTAATTTTTGAGGACTGTATCTCCCCAAGAGAGGTGGAAGTGGACAAAACTGTCTATAAATTGATACCTACTTTTAGATATATGGATGTTCTCAATCTTAAATCAATAATAAAATTTACACAAGGTGAGAGTTTAATAAGGTAAAAAAATTCTATGTTCACTATACACAAAACATAGGGGAGGTGTGACCAGCTGCACTCCCCAGACAGCAATGGAACCAAAATACTGGAACCTATATCCATATTTCTTAGTGTGGTAGAGGGAAAAATGTTTTCTAATTGTTTTTTTAAAATTTATCCTGGCACTTGATTTACTCGTCCACAAATACAGGAAAATATCATTTTGGCTACAGGTTTTCTTTAAAACAGATGTTCACAATAATAAGTTTTTAATGGTAAAATATCTTTTCTTCCAAAAAAAATCACCTTTTTTTAATAAAAAATAAAAATAAAAATAAAATATCGTGTTCATAGTTCAAAATGTATCATTGGCAGGTCATGTTCAAATAGATTATTTTTTTTGCAATGTCATAAATAAAGCCACATTTGTAAAGGTTTATGTTAAAAAATACAAATGAGCAAGTTTATTTCATGAAAACGGCAGACAATGATGGTTGCCATTTCAAACACATAGGGGTTTATTTACTAAACTGTGGGTTTGATAAAGTGGAGATGTTGCCTATAGCAACCAATCAGATTCTAGCTGTCATTTTGTAGAATGCACTAAATAAATGAAAGCTAGAATCTGATTGGTTGCTATAGGCAACATCTCCACTTTTTCCAACCCGGAGTAAATATACCCCATAAAGTCGTAAGGGCCTGAGTCATTAAGGCATGTATCTGGCTGTTTTGAACGATATCATACACAAACTCCATCTGCGCATGCGCATAACTGGGACATACATCCGCCAATGAAGCCAAATCTGCTGTGTATGCGGACGTAAAGTACACTTACTACAGCCTACAATTTTGGGTAGCGAACGTTGCGGGGAAGGGGCATTTGACTGTAGTCAATTTAAGGTGAGGGCGTGCCAAGCTCGAGAGCACGCAGCCGCGTCCAAATCAGGCGCTGGCCATCTCAAAGTCACTTGTTTCTCTGCCGCCTCACTTGCACCAGCTATAGGGCTAGTCTAAGTCCTGACTCCTAGTGATATCAGTATCGATTGCATGTGTCTGCACTCAGGAGCAAGTGTAAAAATGTCTGTTATGTACAGTGTACAGTGGCTGATGCCAAGTTGGACACAAAACAGAGTAACATACTCTTTAAAAAAATGAGTGGACAACAAGCGCATTTCCAACCATAACCACCTGAAGATGCGTCCACCTTTGCACCAGCAGGATATAGGCAGTATACGCGCCTGGTTTCAGACAAGTCATCATTATCAGCGAGTATTTGCAGCTGCTACATTTATATAAAGCAATTTCATAGTGACAGTCATCATTCTGATCACCTGTTAAAACTATTTCAAATTGGAAATTATAATTATCGTTATAACTTCTAATGAAAAGCTAGGTATTATAAAGAAAAATAATGTCCACTCTTTTTACTTTGTGCTAATTTTATGGTTGAATAAAAATGTTATGTTACATTATAATATAATTCTTCACAGCACTGGGGTCATGAGTTTGATTCCTGACAATGTCCTTATCTGTGAGGAGTTTGTATGTTCTCCCCGTGTTTGAGTGGGTTTCCTCCGGGTGCTCCGGTTTTCTCCCACACTCCAAAAATGCACTAGTAGGTTAAATGGCTGCTATTAAATTGACCTTCGTCTTTCTTGGTCTGTGTGTGTGTGTGTGTGTGTGTGTGTGTGTGTGTCAGGGAATTTAGACTGCTCTAATGAGGCAGGGACTGATGTCAGTGAGTTCTCTGTACAGCGCTGCAGAAGTAGTGGCGCTATATAAATAGCTGATGATGATTGATGATGTAGTGTTATCTAACAAGATGGAACCCTCCCAGGCTTTTATGAACCCATTCGTGCCAGGCACCCCATATGCTTCTGTTCCATGTACAATTAAAGCTACACATGCAACCAATTCAGTAAGCTATTTATGTGTATCTAATGATGTTATATGGCCAGAGGCTTTGCACACAAACCATGTGAAACTTCATTAATTGTACAGAGGGAACGCCGAAACATTTTGCATTTGAACAGAAGAACCATTTGCTGAGGTACAAATAAAATCTGCTCCCATTAGTTAACGGGGGGAAAAAAATACAACAATAACATCAAAAAGATAACAAATAAAAGGGTTTATAACAGACATAACACAAAATAGAACATTACATAAAAGAATAAAATTATGTTATTATCAGAGAACAGGCGATATTGGATGTTGTATTTTGTATATTCTGATTCTGTTTCTGGACTGAATGGTCCTTATTTTATTGGTGGTCGGATGTAGTGACATGTTAAACCACAGAGACCAGGTGGAATAAAGTTAAATGAAGAGAGAACACAAGTGCCTGGTAGTGTGAGTGCAGAGGTGCTTCCAAATTTACTGGAAGTGACTGGTTATGTAAGATAATATGCTGGGCAGGAAAATTTGTGGGGTATGGAGAATGCTATCATCCATTAATGTGTACAGAGAGTAAGACTTGCTGGATATGATGATGGTGGTGTCGCTCGCTAAGTATGATGATAACGATCATTTGCTGGATATGATGATGGTGGTGGGGCTCGCTATGAAGGCTGATGGTGGTGTGGCTCACTATGTATGATAACGACCATTTGCTGGATATGATGATGGTGGTGGGGCTCGCTATGTATGATGATAACGACCATTTGCTGGATATGATGATGGTGGTGTGGCTCACTATGAAGGCTGATGGTGGTGTGGCTCGCTATGTATGATGATAATGACCATTTGCTGGATATGATGATGGTGGTGTGGCTCACTATGAATGATGATGGTTGTGTGGCTTGCTATATATGATGATAACGACCATTTGCTGGATATGATGATGGTGGTGGGGCTCGCTATGAATGATGATGGTGGTGTGGCTCACTATGTATGATGATAACGACCATTTGCTGGATATGATGATGGTGGTGTGGCTCGCTATGTATGATGATAACGATCATTTGCTGGATATGATGATGGTGGTGTGGCTCACTATGAATGATGATGGTTGTGTGGCTTGCTATATATGATGATAACGACCATTTGCTGGATATGATGATGGTGGTGGGGCTCGCTATGAATGATGATGGTGGTGTGGCTCACTATGTATGATGATAACGACCATTTGCTGGATATGATGATGGTGGTGTGGCTCGCTATGAAGGCTGATGGTGGTGTGGCTCGCTCTGTATGATAATGATGACCATTTGCTGGATATGATGATGGTCTGGTTATTGTTAGGTATTGTCAGAGATTATTTATTTGTTAGTATATTAACCTGATATACCTTGACATTACTAGAAGACTGACCACTTTTCTGTTCTGTCTGGGGTCAGACAAGGCTGCCCTCCTTCACCTCTTGTTATATAGAGCTCTTTACTGTGTGCATGAAACAGAATCCAGAGACTAGAGGGATGAGGGACTGCTCTTCGGGCAGTGGCATCTGTCAACATCCGCTGCATTGCTCTTCATTATCCAGACATCATCATTTTGGGAGTCTGGATCGGTGGAAAGAGAGCAGCCCTGACATGTTGGGAGGAGAGACTGGTAACAGCGAGACAAAAATTTGACTTTAGAGCCTCAGAAAACTTACCATTGAAAGGAAAACATTGGTGCTGCCCAACGAGATCCTTCCCCGTTCTGCAGTACATGGCCCAGGCATGGCCACCTTTGGTCGCAGATTCTAAGGCCATAACAAGGAAAATGCTTCACTTCATCTGGGGCTCCAAAATGGACAGGCAGGCAGTTATGTACAAGGAGTCCCTCAAAGGTGGGAAAGGGATACCTGATATCCCCACCATGCTGTGAGCCTTTTAAGTTTGTAACTGTATCCGCAGGATTATTTGTGAAAAGAACAAAGACTCTGCGGGCAACTCCATGTCTCACTTTTTTCTGCTGGCTGGGACAAGTGGGACAGGTCCTTGCCTTACAACTGGAACACTCCCTGTAATATACCTGGATGTGTCCAATTTGTGAGGGAGCACCATCTGGAGGAAGTTAAGCCAGACATGTGGAAACCAAAAGGCAATCCACAAGCTCATTAGAGTGAAGGACGCGATGGAGTCTGTTCCAGGACTCCCTGCTGCTACAGCAAAGTTTGTCTGGGAGAATGTGGCCTCCATGGGGCTCACTAACAGATGCAAAGACTTGGTATGGATGTCCATCCAGGGGAGTCTGCTCTTCAGGACCTTCATGTACTCCCGAAACCTGTGCAGACATTGTGCTTGGAGCCTCAGCAATGAGGAAACAAGCACCTGTTTTGGGATTGTGCTTCTGTTCAGGCACATTTGAATGCCCTAGAACATAAACTATTTCCTGGCACTTACACTTATGGAGCAATCCTGGAGACATCTGATGCCTTATGAACTGTTCCAAGGATGCTTTATGGCTTGCTGGGAATTGCCTCATATTGTAAAGGGAGAAGATATCTATTTAGGACGGTCGTAGGCAGATCCACCGCCTGCTTAAAGACTATTCATTGACAGACCTGAGAAAAAGTGGACAAACCCCCTCTCCTCCCTTCTATCTGTTTTTAATAAAGCCCTGGGCCTGTGATTCCCCCTCTCTTATCCTCTTTTCCATCCCCCATCACACCATTCGAACTTTGTAGAATGTCTTGTCCTATGTATGCACCTTTCCCTTGTGTGTCAGTCTATCAGTAAAGCTTTGGACCTGTGATTACTTTCCCTAATCCTCTTCACCCCTGACCCTCCCACCTATTTCTCTTTGCTGAAACAGTTGTCTTGTTTAAGTAATGAATGAATAGTGCATTACTTGATGTATAATGTAGGATGTCATATAATATGTCATATTGTCTTGTATTGTGTTAGGGCTACTCTGCGATGCAGTACACTTGAATGTAATGTTTTCATATATTTTTTGCAAATAAAGTAGAAATTTTTCAATCAAAATTTCCTAAATGAATGACCAATTGCACCATGATTGGTAAACGTTACTTCCCACAAATATTCTCACTCAAATTGCTAAATGTAAATAGAGAGTATATCATCATCAGCTACTTATATAGCACCACTAATTCCGCTGTACAGAGAACTCACTCACATCAGTCCCTGCCCCATTGGAGCTTACAGTCTAAATTCCCTAACATACACACACACAGACCGAGAAAGACTAAGGTCAATTTAACAGCAGTCAATTAACCTACAAGTAAGTTTTTGGAGTGTGGGAGGAAACCCACGCAAACACGGGGAGAACATACAAACTCCACACAGATAAAGCTATGGTCGGGAATTGAACTCATGACCCCAGTGCTGTGACTTAGAAGTGCTAACCACTGAGCCACCATGCTGCCAACATATGTCTCTACACAATCAATGCCCCATCCATAAACCAGAATATTTTTAATGACATCAGTTTACAAAAGTTTTCTTGGTAATGACTAAATAAATAATTTATTATAATTTGCCCGCAGGAGGTGTTGTTCTATGAGAGTCCATTGGGGTATATAGTATGTACATTATTTGTAGGTATGGGAACTACTATTGAGAATGCTAATGATTTATGGTAGTGTCACATTCACTCAGGGCCGGACTGGCCATCTGGCACTTCTGGCAAATGCCAGAAGGGGCGATGGCTATATGGGCCGGCCCGACTCCTCCTGTCTTCCTGGTGGCTGGTTCCTCCCCGGGAACCAGCCACCTCTGTTGCGCGCTCTTCAGCTCCCTCCCCCGTTATGCTGTGCACTGTCTCTCACCCCCTCTCCCAGCAGCCCCTACTCCACTGGCTCTCTCACACTCATGATCCCCGCAACTCGCGGCAACCCTGCGAAAATTGCGGCACCCCCGCGAACGCCCCCCCCCTGATTGTCGCGTGGGTGCCGCGAGTTGCGGGGATCATGAGTGTGAGAGAGCCAGTAAGGTAGGGGCTGCTGGGAGAGGGGGTGAGAGACCCAGGGGGGAAGGGGGTGCTGGGAGAGTGGGTGAGAGAGACAAAGGGGAAGGAAGGGGATGCTGGGAGAGGGGTTGAGAGCCAAATGGGAAGGGGGTGCTGGGAGAGGGGTGAGAGAGCCAGGGGTTAGGGGCTGCTGGGAGAGGGGGTGAGAGAGCCAGGGGGGAAGTGTGTGCTGGAAGAGGGGGTGAGAGAGTCAAAGGGGAAGGGGGTGCTGGGAGAGGGGGTGAGAGAGAGCCAAAGGGGAATAGGGTGCTGGGAGAGGGGGTGAGAGTGCCAGGGGGTAGAGAGTGCTGGGAGAGGGAGTGAGAGAGCCAGGTGGTGCTGGGAGAGGGGTGAGAGAGCCAGGGGGTAGGGGGTGCTGGGAGAGTGGGTGAGAGAGCCAAAGGGGAAGGGGGTGCTGGGAGAGGGGGTGAGAGAGCCAAAGGGTAAGGGGGTGCTGGGAGAGGGGGTGAGAGAGCCAGGGGGTAGGGGCTGCTGGGAGAGGGGGTGAGAGACCATGGGGGAAGGGGGTGCTGGGAGAGTGGGTGAGTGAGCCAAAGGGGAAGGGGGTGCTAGGAGAGGGGTGAGAGAGCAAGGGGGAAGGGGGTACTGGGAGAGGGTGAGAGAGCCAGGGGGTAGGGAGTGCTGGGAGAGGGGGTAAGAGAGCCAGGGGGTAGAGGGTGCTGGGAGAGGGGGTGAGAGAGCCAGGGATGCTGGGAGAGGGGTGAGAGAGCCAGGGGGTAGGGGCTGCTGGGAGAGGGGGTGAGAGACCATGGGGGAAGGGGGTGCTGGGAGAGTGGGTGAGTGAGCCAAAGGGGAAGGGGGTGCTAGGAGAGGGGTGAGAGAGCAAGGGGAAGGGGGTACTGGGAGAGGGTGAGAGAGCCAGGGGGTAGGGAGTGCTGGGAGAGGGGGTAAGAGAGCCAGGGGGTAGAGGGTGCTGGGAGAGGGGGTGAGAGAGCCAGGGGGTGCTGGGAGAGGGGTGAGAGAGCCAGTGGGTAGGGGGCACTGGAAGAGGGGGTGGGGGTGGAGGTCAATCGGCCCGTTGTATTACTCACACACCAAGCACTCACGATAAAACATATATTTTCTCTCTGGGGGCTCCGGGGCACATAAAAAAGAAGGGACCTCTATGATGTAATATGGTTATCATTTTGGGCAAATTTTGGACAAATACACAGGCAATACTGGGTGCACGCAGTTCTGCCTTCTTGAGCAGCACCCTGTGAAGCGGGACATACCTCCCAACTTTCCTTGCAGTCAGACAAAATCCTGACTAAGTGAGATATTCCCCCAAATTCGGGACTGCCCCACCAGATTTAGGACAGTTGACAGACTGTCTTGCTCTCTCCTACCTGTTGTTGTCACTTTCACCACCTGCGGCTGCTGGTGTCTTTAGCTCAGCTCTATGTGGGAAAAAAAACGAGTACATGAAAATTAGAAAACTCCAACCAGCCCCGGTGTTATATCAATAGCACCCACGTTTAATATTTAGGTCTCCCTTCAGTCCCCAACATTAAAATAATAGTATTCACAACTGACCAACCAGCCCTGACATTAACTTAATATTATTCCCATTTAATAAATAAACCTATTTCCCTCTCTCCAAACAGTCACAGCAATAAATGAATAGCATTTACGTTTAATAAATATTACCATTTCCCACAACCATCCCCAGTATTAAATGATTTGCATTCACATTTAATAAATAGACCTCCCAAACTGAGCCCCACGTTCAATTAATCACCCCAAATCAACCCAGCATTAAATTAAAGGTCCCTACACTCCACTTTAAACTAATAGGCCCCACTATTAAATGTAATAGTCCCACCATCACCCCACAAATAAATTAATGACACCCATCATTAAATAATTAACTCCAACCCACAGTCCACCATTAAACTATTAGCCTACCTCCCACCCAAATTACAGTAGAGACCCCCCCCCACCCCACCCTGGCAATAAATTAATATTTGTTGGAGTTTAATAAATATACCTATTTCCCACAACCATCATTGCCATTAAATAATTCATATTCACATTTAATAAATAGACCACATTTTCCCCAAACAGCCCTACATTCAAATAATAGCACACAAGCCACCCTAGCATTAAATTAAAGGTCCCATCACACTATCTTAAATTAATAGGCCCCACTATTAAATTAAATAGCTCCAACAATAAATTAAATTGCCCCACCATCACCCTACAAATAAAATTGTGTCCATTAAAAAATTAGCCTCCACCTACACTCCACCATTAAATTAATAGCCTACTTCCAACCCACATTATATT
This sequence comes from Mixophyes fleayi, assembly GCF_038048845.1. Lineage (NCBI taxonomy): Eukaryota > Metazoa > Chordata > Amphibia > Anura > Limnodynastidae > Mixophyes > Mixophyes fleayi. Next base: position 200,405,543 of record NC_134407.1, on the reverse strand, counting down.
GAGACCCCCCATTTACTTTCATCACACATTATATTAAGACCCCCCCTCTCTTCCCTCACACATTAGATTAACGTATCCCCTCCCTTCCCTCACACATTATATTAATATACCCCCCTTCCCTCACATATTATATTAATATACCCCCCGTCCTTTCCCTCACACATTATATTAATATACCCCCCTCCCTTCTCTCACACATTATATTAATATACCCCCCTCCCATCCCTCACACATTATATTAATATACCACCCTTCCTTCCCTCACACATTATATTACTATACACCCCGTCCCTTCCCTCACACATTATATTAATATACCCCCCTTCCCTCACACATTATATTAATATACCCCCCTCCCTTCCCACACATTATATTACTAAACCCCCCGTCCCTTCCCTCACACATTATATTACTATACACCCCGTCCCTTCCCTCACACATTATATTAATATACCCCCCCTCCCCTCACACATTATATTAATATACCCCCCTCCCTTCCCACACATTATATTACTAAACCCATTGTCCCTTTCCTCACACATTATATTACTATACCCCCGTCCCTTCCCTCACACATTATATTACTATACCCCCATCCCTTCCCTCTCACATTATATTACTATACCCCCTCCCTTCCCTCACACATTATATTACTATACCCCCATCCCTTCTCTTACACATTATATTACTAAACCCCCCGTCCCTTCCCTCACACATTATATTACTATACACCCCGTCCCTTCCCTCACACATTATATTAATATACCCCCCCTCCCCTCACACATTATATTAATATACCCCCCTCCCTTCCCACACATTATATTACTAAACCCATTGTCCCTTTCCTCACACATTATATTACTATACCCCCGTCCCTTCCCTCACACATTATATTACTATACCCCCATCCCTTCCCTCTCACATTATATTACTATACCCCCTCCCTTCCCTCACACATTATATTACTATACCCCCATCCCTTCTCTTACACATTATATTACTATACACCCCGCCCCTTCCCTCACACATTATATTAATATACCCCCTGTCCCTTCCCTCACACATTATATTAATATACCCCCATCCCTTCCCTCACACATTATATTAATATATCCCCCTCCCTTCCCTCACACATTATATTACTATACCCCCCGTCCCTTCCCTCACACAATAGATTAACATACCCCCACTTCCCTTACACATTATATTAATATACCCCCCTTCCCTCACACATTATATTAATATACCCCCCTTCCCTCACACATTATATTAATATACCCCTCATCCTTTCCCTAACACATTATATTATTATACCCCCTCCCTTCCCTCACACATTATATTAATATACCCCCCTCCCTTACACATTATATTAATATACCCCCCGTCCTTTCCCTTTACACATTATATTATTATACCCCCTCCCTTCCCTCACACATTATATTAATATACCCCCCTTCCCTTACACATTATATTAATATACCCCCCGTCCTTTCCCTTTACACATTATATTATTATACCTCCTCCCTTCCCTCACACATTATATTAATATACCCCCCGTCCTTTCCCTCACATATTATATTATTATACCCCCTCCCTTCCCTCGCACATTATATTAATATACCGCCCGTCCCTTCCTTTACACATTATCTTACTATACCCCCATCCCTTCCCTCACACATTATATTAATATAACCCCCTCCCTTCCCTCACACATTATATTACTATACATAGCAGAGACTTTAGTTAGAAAATCATTACAATAACACTTCAGTCTAGCTAAGAACTGGTGGCATGTATTTACATGTACATTCATTGCAATAAAGTCACACAGCGTATGTAATTCATATGTGCCCAGATTTTCACAAAAGCAAAGCATACCCAAGCCAGATCTTTCCACAGGGACAACTTTCTGCCACCTATCCCGAGTCACATCTTGCACTGAATACTTTTCAAATTTACCACTACAAATTTTTCTACATACTTCACATTACTTTTTAAGGGCCTCTATTGTAATTATTATTATTATTATTATTATCTTTTATTTATATGGCGCCACAAAGGGTCCGCACAGTGCCCTACATAGAACATGGATAAAACAAAGATGACATATAGAACAGTACAAAGCAAAGTGCAATAAAACCAACTGAGCTGAGAACGGTGCATGGGGCAGAGAGGTATATGAGAGTTCTAGAACACTACTAGGATAGGGACAGAGGAGAGGTGGGGAGTGAGCTAAAGCTGAGCCTGTGCCCAGCAGTGTGGGCTGACTGAGGGGGGAAGAGGAGAACAAAGGACAGGGGCCTGGTGTAGAGGTGCAAAAGTGAGGCTGGGGCTGAGGTAACAGGAGGAGGACGACACGAGGATTAGAGGCCCCTGCTCGTGGGAGCTTACAATCTAAAGGGAAGGGGCCGACTGAGGGAGAAAGCTTCAGAGAAGATAGAGAGCACGGGAGGAATCTTGAATGCGATAATGAGACGTGGTATCCAGATTAGGGGGAGATTCAAATGCTAGCGATGTGGCACACGGATATGGCGACTCGCACATTGCTGGCAAGTACTATAGAAATCTCTGCTCATTTCCCCTCGCACCACTATGCAAGGAAAAATGAGCGAAGATTTCTGTCAAATCTCTGCCCAGAAGTGTCTCTGGACATTCCGGAGACAATTTGCGGCTATTTGAATCTCCCCCTAAGACACCAATACCAGCAAATACATTACTTTTTCAAATACGTGACAAATTATGCAATTTAATAAACCCATGTTAATGTAATTTTTACATATTATATATATATATATGTGTGTGTGTGTGTGTTCACTTTAACTAAATAATATGTCAATAAAAAGTTGTGGGTATAAGTAAATTTTCTTAAAATTATTAGTTAAAGTTTTTTAAGGGCTGGCAAAGCTGATTGTAAAGTTTATCTTTCTGTAGTATCCTGTAAGTAATGCCTGTTACTTCAAACAAATAATTGGCTTTAATCTATTTTTATTTTTTTTAAACAGGAAAACTTTTTTTTCTTTCTAGAATAAATTTTCCCCAATTACTTGTACTTACAAACAAACATGAACAGGATGCAACAATGTAATTATTTACGCAAAAGAGCCAAACAGTTAATACCAGTAAATTAGAAAGCAAGAACGAGGCGAAGGAGACAGAACAGCGTCTTATGTCTCCTTACTTCCCCCAATGGCAACGGGTCTATTTTGTAATATACACTGACAGATCCCAACAGCTGTGGGACACTGGCCCATCCCTGCTACTTCTCCAATCTCAGTCCAGGCTCCCTCTCTCTCTCTCACACACACACTTGCCAGAGCTCAGGAGGCCACAGAGCAAACTTCCAAGTAATTAGCCAAAACCCCACCGTTCTAACCGTCACCATGATGGAACTGAAAGCTCTTAAGATTCGGGTCACCTTCTGCATCATCTTGATAGGGGTGTCTCTGATGCTGGCTGCCGTTATGAGTGACCACTGGGCTGTCATGAGCCCTAAAGTGGACGATTTCACCCAACCCTGTGAAGTGGCACATTTTGGGCTGTGGAGATTGTGCACCAAGAAAATAGTTGTGGAGGGGAACGATGTGATCAGCACGTTGTGTGGTCCGCTCAGTCTTCCTGGAGGTAGGTGATCTTGTTCCTTTATGTATAGATCTATAGATCAGTGATTTATAACCAGGGGCTGGCAAATGTAATGGGGGGACTCGGCTCAGCAGCCTATTAGGAGCATTTAAAATGCAGGTAGCTCAGTGAACCAGCCCAAGGTAGCCCACTATGGGACTGGCCCGGTCAGCCCCTGTTTCTAACTGTAAGTGACAACAGTGACAACAGGTAAGAGGCGTACACTGGGGCTGAACTTTAACTGTATTTTGGTATTAAGGTTCTGTAATTATAATTCTTAGAATGTTCAAGTGACACTTCAAATTGTCAGAGATTCTCTTATAAACAGTGCGAATGATGGGTATTTCTGTAGACACTTAGCACTTTGCAATCCTTACAATGACTGTATTTCGTTGCGCTTTACTACACTGCCATTATCATCATCATCATCATTTACTTATATAGCGCCACTAATTCCGCTGCGCTGTGCAGAGAACACACTCACATCAGGCCCTGCCCCATTGGAGCTTACAGTCTAAATTTTGTAGCACACACACCCACACAGACTAGGATCGATTTGGTAGCTGCCAATTCACCTACTAGTACATTTTTGGAGTGTGGGAGGAAACCGGAGCACCCGGAGGAAACCCACGCAGACATGGGGAGAACATACAAACTCCACACAGATAAGGCCATGGTCGGGAATCGAACTCATGACCCCAGTGCTGTGAGGCAGAAGTGCTAACCACTAAGCCACCATGCTGCCCATTATCATTTTCCTGGGGGATTTCTTGGATACAGATAATGCTCACAGGATAGACCATAGTGAAAAAAAAATGTGCCACACCATAAAGCCTCTCAACAAAGCTGCAGACAAGCCTGTGAGGGCCACAGCTAACCAGGGGCCACCAATTCCACAGCCAAGGGCGACTGCATTATAATTCTGTATCATTTCTACAGCACACTCACCAGCACCTGTCCTTTAAGGTTAGTGCTAGCCCCACAAACAAGTTTAGCTTAAGGCATTTTGTGCCCTGGCTGGTGGCATATTCATTAAGGGATATTCCCCAAATCTGGCAGGTCTGTGACAAACGACAGCCAAAGCTGAGGACCCGACGAGAGCATATGTTTGATACTTAACAGATGTGATTGCCACCAATAGCACAGTCTGTTTTTAGGCCATGTATCCATGTTTGCTCAAGCATGTCCCACAAAAACTAAGCTCTTTGGTGCTCAAACGCAACTCAAATATCAACTGCTAAAATATCAGTGTGAATTTTACCCATGTGCCACAAGAATGTCGGCAACACTCATGACATTCCAAGTCGACTGGCATCTGTGCTCTCTCAGAGGGTGGGGGGGGGGCTGTTAGTGCGTTCACCCTATCCACAGACAGATAACCTCTGTACTGACACGTGGAGTTACCACATTGCTAAGCACTGAAAGAAAAATGGCAATTGTGGAAATACCCAGCAATACTCCCTGTCATTTCTAAATACTTTTCTTCTCTCCTTAATTATTTATATTATATATATTATAATAATCACAAACCACGACACATAGTATGAGGAAAGCCGTCATCTGTGAGTTTCTGAAGCGAACTATAAATATATGATATCACACATAAGATACAAAAGCCTGGAGAGACCGGGGCAACACAAGCACTCCGCTAGTTCAGAAAGATAGGTGGGTCTGCATTAATATTCTAGTTACAGAGTGTGTTGAAAACATTTTTGCATTTGTTCTCTCAGCGGGACTGACAAAGTGCCAACAAAGCTCTCCCAAGTGTCATAAAATCTCCCTGTGTATTTTGTTTTTTGGAGGGCGGCTTTCAACCAGTCCGTTTTCATGGCAAAGAACAATTTTTTTTTAAAGAGGTCCAGTGTGGGGGATGTGCTCTGGATCCACATGTGGAGGATGCATTTTCTTGCCACTGCCGAAATAATCAGCAGCAGACGACTACCACCCCTGGATGTACGGGTATTTGGTGGGAGAATTCCCAATATAACCCAGTCTGGTGTGAAAGGGAGATAATTTACCAGATCAGTAGCAGCGAACCTCCATACGCGCATCCAGAACTCTCTAATAACTGGACATCCCCAGAAACAATGAAACAAGTCCGCCCCTCCCATCCCACATTTAGGACATGTGGAGATATATATCCCCTGTGAAATATATTAAGGAACATCTCTACATATGTAGAGGCTGGGATGAGTTGTGATTTTTAGAACTTGTTGCACATAAAGATAATCTTGTCAATTTAACAACCGACTGATACAACTTTTATGACAGGTTTGGGAGAGACCAGTCATTCTACTGTCCGTTACGTCTCCTCCTTGCCCCGCACACAAACCACTATAAACAAGACACTGTCGTTTTAATCATTATCAGATGTACAAACAAGGAAGAAGCCAGTCATTTAGACTTTTTAAAGAGGACAATTTGCATTTTAGTCATTAATTCCCTACGTTCTAATCACTCCACAACCCGGTTCCTGACACAGCATCTTCTGAAGTCTGGTACATTATAGGCACATTGTTCTGTACACCTGTTATCAACTCCTTTGCAGGGCCATCTTTTCCATTGGGCACGATGGGCAGGTGCCCGGGGGCCCCACGGGCAAGGGGGCCCCATATGCAGGGCTCTTAATTAGAATAAATAATCCTGCAAAAGAAAAAACCTGCAAAAAAACCTCCAAGGGTCACTGAGCAAGTACATCTATCTATCTCTATCTCTATATATCTATATCTATATCTGTATCTCTATACATCTATCTCTATATATATCTATATACGTAGGGGCATCGGTGCACTGCTTTGCCCGGGGGCCCATAATGTTGTTACGATGGCCCTGCTCCTTTCTTATGCCAGAACATAGCATGAGACAGGGAGTGACAGCACACATTCTGAGTAGGGTGTTTATAGAAAAGTGGAGGAATCTGGAAATGTTTGATGGAACGACTATTCAATTTTACACCATATTCTATTAAAAAAGACTTTACTTAGAATGTCCACATTTTTAACTCCATTAAAAAAAACATTTATACACACTTAAAAAAAAAAAAAATTCTTCTGAAAATGTCCTATTATACATACCGTATATAATATAAAAGTGACATCTTATTGTGGCATTATCTAAGCCACACCCAGTTTATTCTCATTAGCATAAGTAAAGTTTGAAGCTGGAAAATTATGATATAACATTATAAACTATGAAGAACAAAGAACACCAGTTCTAAAGACAAGATAAATTACTCATTGATCCTCATTGGTTCATAGACTAAAACCAAAACAAAAAACTTAACCAAATGACATGAATTACAGTTATTGGCTGAAATTAATTCTCAGTATACGTTGTTACTCTATATGTAAGGACAACTGCACAGTAATATGTATTTTATATGTTGGACGTAGCACTATATATTATGTATACAAACGTATCTCCCCAAATTGTATTTGAATGTTGAGAATTATTAATTATACCTTATTCAAAACCCTCTTCACACTACAATTCTCACATATTCTCACTCTGCTCAGTGCATCCAACACGTTAATTTATAATGACTGCGAGGTAGAGCATTAAACGTCTCTAGAACACACAAATAATCTTTTGTATCTTTAACCCCATTGTGTGCGCAGTCCTCAGGAAGCAGCAGATTGCCCAAAGGTGCAAGTCTGAACGTTCGCTTTCATTATCTAATTTGCACGACACCGATAAAAGCTAATTGCCGATAGATCACTGTGGTTTTAGATTTACACATACTCCAAGGAGCTTGCAATCTACTGGTGCAATGAACAAAAATGGTCTCAAGAAGCTTACAATCTAATGCTAAAATGAAGACGCTGTGAAAAGGAACTACATATCCATCGGTATAATAACCAGACCTTGTGTTGAGGCCAATGTAGTGATGTAACAATCAGACCCTGTGCAAAGTCGATTACAAATCAGTGAAATAAACAGTCAGGTACCGTCCAAAGAACCTTACAATATAAATGTATCATGATCAATTCCGCAAGGATGTTACAGTCTGGTGGAACAATGATCAGACTTGGCAGAAGAGCTATCATCAAATGTTATAGCCTCTGTGACACACAGCTGTTGGGGCCGAGGTACAATTCCTGGAGACCTGTGGGGAAGTATATCAAGGTGAGAATTTCTGGCGGGTTTGAAAAGTGAAGATGTTGCCTATAGCAACCAATGTATTAAATAATTTATAACTAGAATCTGATTGGTTGCTGTAGGCAACATCTTCACTTTGCAAAGCCGCCAGAAACTCTGAGCTTGACACATTTACCCCCTGGAATCAGCAGATTGGGTTTTCTGAAATCGAAAGTTGTGTCTTTTTGGATATTGAACAGGAAGGAATTAGTTGGCTCTCATGTTTGGTACAGAGATGTCCTCTTCCTTACTAGTTATGGAAAGATAAGTGATACCTTAGGGGCTAGAGCTTTTCTTAAAGGGATATGTAGAAGCCAAGTGGTAAATCCCACTAAGCACTTAGGCCAGTGAGGTTAGCTGAAATATAAGTTGAGATATACTTTGTACCATGCCATGAAAATACCTCTCACTGTGTTTCAGCTCCATATGTGCCTTGGTATTCTGTCCTCATTAACCCTGTAATATAAGATGCTCCCAAGCTCTGTGCAATGCTACAGAATGACTGGTAGATAAATGTTCATCATCGTACATTGGTCACACTTTGAATATAGACCTGTCAGTCTCTCGCTTTTTTAATAATAGTGATTAAGTGGCTTTACTGGAACACATGTATCTAATCTTTTATAGACTGTTCTAAACCCACGCGTTTCGCTTCCCCCCTGAAGCAATCAGAGCAACCGTCCACTTTTAAATAAAAATTACTTTAAATAATTGTACAGCCAGCACAGCATGTATTGTGTATTTGATAAGGTACATATTAAATCATGGACGACCCCATATAAATAATAATTTTAATATGGAAATGTTTTATTATCGGTGGTACTGACAACACCAAAACCAGACTCAGTAAGTGATGAGTACGAAGAAATTAACGGTTTAAAGTTGCGTCAGGAAAACCTATTTTTTGGCTGATTATTTCATGCTAAAGAGAATATATCTCAAAAGGTTCTAAGAGTTATTACCTGTACAAAATGCGTAGACTCCCCTTCCACCTGTACCGACCTAAAGTCAGATTCAGTAGACCAGGGGCAAAATGCGACATAGTCAGAAGTACATCGAATTTGGTATACTAGTCCGTGGTGGTAGTGGAAATTTAGAAGAGCCGGTATAAGCAAGGTGGGGTGGTAATAACGTCTTACGATCATGGTTATGTCATGTTTACCGGCCAGGTGGCACCGTAGATGCAAGAATATTATTGCTTTCCATTCTGTGCACGTCACGTATATATTTCTTCCGCAAGTCTCTTGTTTGTGCTGTTCTATCACATTAGATGTGTGACTTGTTGCTTGGTTAGTCACAGGGATTACACTGTAATAATATGCTTTACTTTTCCTGGCAAGAAATTACAAAATATAACAGTTCTCAAAGCAAGTGAAGAAAACAGATAATTAATTCCAGCATAGAGAGCTAATAAAACCGTACATATGTCCCAGACACCATGGGTTACATAGTCAGGTGAGAACATGCGGGCATATTATTGGCCGCATAAGAGTTGGACGCATTTTACGCAAGCACAGCAGATGTAAAACGCGTCTGTAAAAATGACGCAAGTGTGTATGATGAGCTGCATGCATCTCAAGGTACACTAAGCATCGTATGATAAATGTGTCTGCTGCATGAAGATACATTTACGTACATCATCATAAGGTAGAGACACCAGTCATCATCAATTGGATGATGATGATGATGATGACTGGCTTAAAAATAGAGAACACAAAAAAAAGATGTAAATATTTTTTATTTTTTTTTGTAATACGGCCACGCCTCCTCCTTCCACCCAAAGTCACCAAAGCACCAGCGCTCATAGCCTGGGCTGCTTGCAGCAATTTCAGGGGGGGCAAAAGCTGAATTAGGGTATGGCTGTGATAATCATACTATAACAGGGAAACCAGCAGTGTGTGGTCCCACTGCTATAATGCTGGGTCCAGTAATACTGCATAAATAAAATGTGTGACCAGCCCGGCCTGTTGCCCTAGCCTAGCGTTGGTTGTGTCCTATTTTGCTGCAACCAGCTATGAGCCTGGTGCTGGGAGAGCTTTAGAGGGGGGAAGGGGTTATGCTGATTAGCAGCAGCAGCACAGATTTTGCACCAGGGGTTGAGAACCCACAACAGGTGCACATCCTGACAGATGTATCCGCGGCTGCTTCCACCTCTGACAGCAGTCGTGAACACGTCTTTTCTGTACCTGGCGAGCTCGCCACTTCCCTCCTCCGTTCCTCGTCTCTAAGCGTATGGAGAGATAAGTGTAAGATGCGGTTGGTTCTACATACTCTGTACGCTGGAATAATGTTTTCCTTTTCTTTTCTTTTAAGAACTGTTATATTTTTTATTGAAATTTAGATATATATATGTGTGCCACAGAACTGCTATTACCTCAGAACACGTGTATGTCTCTTATATTAAAAATGTAAAAACAAAAATATACTTATCACAGCATGAAAAAGGATATATAATTTTTCAGTATGACAACAATGGAAAAGTAGAGGTGTTGCCCATAGGAACCAATCAAATTCTAGCTATCATTTATTTAGTACATTCTAGAAAATAGCTAGAATCTGATTGGTTGCGATGGGCAACACCTCCACATTTAATTTATAGAAGCTTTAAACATGGATGGATCGGGGGCATTCTATAGAGATTGATTGTACTCACTGTATGATATATTGTATTGATCTTCAAGGGGTAGAAAGCACACAATCCAGGGGCTTTCCCTTTTAGTGGGGGAAAAAACTGAATTTTACACCACTTCTAATGTGGAAGTAATTGGAACTTAGTAATTGCTTTGAATGGGATTTTATGCTTTTATGCTCCATCTATGCACAATTTAAATGGGGATTAAGTATATGTAAATCAATATTAAAATGTAATATAAAATTGAAGAGCCTCAGATGAGTAGGATTTTACGGTGTCACAGTGTCATTAAATGGGGGGTTCTACAGTGATGGTAAGTAGTAGGAGATTGACATTTATACAGCTGCAGACATTTACATGGCAATAATGGGCCAAAATCCTACAAAATAGCACGCTTAGTATCTGCATGGACCAACGTTTAAATTTCTGTTGCTGCGGTTGACAGAAACAGTTAAACACCCATTCCAATGGCCTATTCATTTCAATGGGGTTTCTACATGTACTGCACAAACCGACTATTGAAATATGGGAAGCACCAATATTTAGAGAGTAAATACCTATATTTATCAGCAAAAATTTAAACATCGCCAGAATTCGCTTGATTTAGAAATTCTAGTAACTAGATTAGAGTACTTGGAAAATGAATACACAATTATATTACGGCAGGTTGTTAGTCCTGTACTAGAGTTCCACCATAGTATCTAGTTTCATATACTTATATATTATAACTATGCAGTTGTGTGCCTTAACCAGTTCAGCTATCATAAACGGGAAATTCCCTCTTTTATTTGTATCACTTCTAACTTTATACCATGTATGTGTGTAGCAGTAGAAGCAGCTCCAAATATGATGAATTTGGTGGGGGGAGCAGGGCCAGGACACATGTGAGAACATAATATCTCCACCTGTGGATGATAACAGATAAATTAATATTCTCATTTTATAGTCAGTGGTTTAGAACAGACATTACTGGTTTCAAATCAATTTCCAGCTCCACATTGTAAAACATGTAAGCAGAGCTGTTGTGACTGACATGCAAGGATGATACAACACAACAACACAACTAAGATCATTCCTTTAGGTTTTGTTTTATTCAATGTGACAACGGGCATAGCTTGAACGGCACCCGCATACCCAGAGAGGATGCAAACTCTACATCAGTGTTTCCCAAATCCAGTCCTCAGAGAGCCCTAACAGTGCATGTTTTCCACATCTCCTTGTTGAAGCAACCGGTATATTAGTTACTCACTGACACAGGTGGTAATAATTCATTCATTTGTGATACTGTGATACCTGGAAAACCTGCACTATTAGGGCTCCCTGAGGGCTGGATTTGGCACACACTGATCTATGCAAAAATTGAAGAACCCTTTCACATGTGTATAAAAACATGTATTTTCCATGTTTGGAAAAAAATGCAGAAATCTCAGTTACACACATTCGCAAATATATGGTAAGCCCCCTGCCAAGTCATGGCGCTTCTGCTAACAGGGTAACTCTAAACAATGAGAGTCCCTATTTTTGGGTCATACATATATGTGCTTTTAAATTGAGAGCTAACTTACCAAGAGGTACCCCAAACTCCTCCAAATGGCAATATGGTGCCAGCACTCCACAACAGCTACTGACACCATAGCATGCCTCTCAGACAAACAATACAGAAGTGGAAGTTGCTCAATCAATGTATAGGTTCATGGCAGGGATTTGCAAATATGTGCAAATAAGAATCCTGCATTTTTATGTACAAGTAGAAATAGCAGAGCCACACTTGTTCCTCTTGTTTCAGCTGTGCCCTCTTCCACTTAGAATGTAAGCTCTCTAATGAGCAGGGTCCTTCATACCATGTCTGCATTTATACTGTCTACCTTGTATGTCCCTGTTTTGTGAATGTTCTGATTTCTCAACTGTACCGCGATGCGGAGCACTGTGACGCCTTACAGATCTACGATAATAATAATCATAACAGCAGCTCTATTACTGGTTCAAGCAGTGTGCTGGGGAATGTTTCTCTGCATCTGTTCTCAATGGATGACCCCACCCTTTCAAGCACCTTCTATGAACCTATAAGTTGATTGAGCAACTTCCACTTCTGCACTGATAAAAAAAAAAGGACCTGTCTATTTATATCTACACAGGTATTGGAATCATTTAAAGTTTTAACCATTTTGATGCCTAGAGATGCCAAATTTGGATACAATATTTTAAGTATTTGTATCAAATAAATCATTTTTAACATTATCAAAAACTACAAATTTTAATTTTGGGAGGAGCTTGAGGAGATAAAATTTAGAGCAAATCTTTCATGCTCAGTGGAATGGAAAGGTTTCCCTCTGTGTCTATCAGTCTCAAGCTGCACTCCCGCCTCCTCTTCCTGCTTGGCCTGTTTAAAATAAACCAACATGGTGTTGATGCACCTCCTCCATGTACTTCCTATTTAGGTGAATGGCAGGATCCAGGCAGGGGCACCGATAACAGCTCGGCTTCAGTATTGCGGGCCAAGTGTAACTAACAGAGCCTGGATGATAAGTAACACTGTCGGTTTTTTATTTTATCATCGTTGTATTTTTCATTTTTGGTGGCACTATCCTTTAAAATTAAAATACATCCCATTGTTTTATTTTATTTTTTGTATTGTTTTTTTATATATCAATTTGAATAGAAACAAGAACACACATATGTGTATAGCCTACACAAGTGTCAGTACGAAATACGGTTTAGATGCAAGGTTACGCTTACAGCATAACTGCCTTCTCTCCTAAATTAGAGGGAGACCTCGAAGGCTCCCAAGAGAGCAGGCAATGCTCCCGCAATGACTCATGCCTGCCTGAAAGGTGGGCAGGGCATTCAGTGATGACGCAAACCATATGCCTTCAGGTCACACCCACTTCAGTGAACACATGTTGACGCAGGTAGTGACATCATACATGTTGCTCCTCCCAGTTGATGATGCAAGTCATGCCCACATCTCCTTTCATATCTTGCTACCACATCTCCAGGGCAACCGGTATGAAAAGTAGTCCCATATTCTTTATAGGAAATTTAGCAGAGGGGCTCAGCACCTGCCTGTGCTGATCATAATGTCTTGAACGATCCTCTTTGTAGCACTGTAAGAGTTATGACTTGGAATGAATGTAAAACATGTTAGATGTCTCCTGTAAAAGTGTATTTATAAACACAACGCTGCAGGACCGAGTCTATATCTGTCGTATACCATATAAACATGGTGTTTAATGCCTGCGTGGGATATCAGAGGCCCCCTCCGGCTTTGGGATGGGGACACCTCATTATCTGTAGGACACTCATGAGATGCAGGCTGTAACACGGAGCTGTCACTCAGATCCTTGCACGCTGAGTCCTGCACGCCTGCCGCTGTCACTCACGTACGACTTGCTAGTGAATTGGAGTGACCTCGGCCCTAGCAATGCAGGGACAGCTGAATGTTTACGAGCGGCCCATACCCAAACGTGCTGCAAACGTATACGGTTTTATTTGGACTGTTTGATTTGGCCATTTGTCTGCTGACCGTTATAAATAGATTATCCTCAATGGGGCTGTGGGATGGGGGACCTTGCAGGATGTTTGAGGGGTTTTAAAAGCTCATCTTCATGGGAAGGCAGATCTGGGAAGAAACTAAAATCAGTGAACGAGGAACGGAGCAGTCCTGTTATGTTAGAAGTAGGAAGATTTTGGCATTTTCTTCTCTGCCATGTGAGCCACCTGCCCCTCTCCTATGCCCATATACTAGGGCGATATTAGAAGTGCCCCATGTCATTTCTTTTCATATAATTATTTTTTTAATTGATTTTTATCAACTTATTTCATATACTTTTGACCATTGGAGGACCACTACGATAGGATTTATGGTGATGGCCGTCTTATAATTCTCATGGCAGCAGGCATCCAATCACACAGTGTTCTTAGCTGGGGCCTTGGTACCCATGTTGACTATGAGCGACGGAGACATAGGGACAGCGATCACATAGAGATCTCTGTGCCCCGTGCAGAATTACTGCCACCTGGGAGGACAGCAGACCCTGTTGACGTGACCACCAGCGTTTATTGCAAGAGAGAGAGGCTTTGAGTCTAGTTACGACCCAGATCATCTCTCCCACAGCGCACGTGTTTACCTGCTCCAGCACGAGCTTGGATGTCAATAAAATACAAGCCTATAGTGTAGCAATTAACTCGTGGTGTACAAAGTCAAAAGTGGAAAAAAAAAACAAGACATATAAATAAAAGTTAATAATAACAGTTATGGTCTGTTTGCAGATAAAACTGGTAAATTTTGTTGGTTCCTTTAATTTCTAAGAAAAACAAAAGAAATAACTACAAAAGTACTTGTTTAAAAACATGTTTCATGTTTTCCCTCATCTAGGGCCTAATGTGTAAAAGCTAGGTGCTTGGTATGAAATTCAAAGAAAGTTCTATATCAGAGGTGGACCTAGAGACTGTGAGCCCTGGGGCAGGGACCGGGGCCCTCGGCTTCTGCCATGCAGCGGGGCCTCATTATGTCCATGGGCCCTGCTGCACGGCACCTGCAGCACCAATGGTATCTTCGCCACTGTTCTATATATCCTAAAAGAAACCAATATAAAATTCACCTGGGTAGAGAAGAAAAACACAATTTTCCTATCAAAAATGCAAAAAATGGTAGCGCGTCCTACAAATTCAACATCTCTGGGCATTGAAATGGTTAACCTCTGAATGATTCCAATACCAGTATAGATATAATAGACAGGTCCTCTTTTATCGGCATAACTTTATAACACTCACATGTAAATGGTAGATTGTGTGGGGGGGGAAGGGGGGATCCACAGTGCCAGCAGAAATGGATTAACCATTAAAATTCCTCCAGCTCCACCCCCACGATATTTCCTTTTTGCAGGTGCATCAAGCTTTAGCTTAAACTCAGACTTTATAAATATGTGCAAAATATGTGTGAATGGTTTGATGTACAGTCTAAACTCATATTTTGAACCCAGAATGGTAAGAGCCCAAACCCTACTTTTTACATGGTCACGTCTTAAGCCTGCGATTTACATTATTCACAGTTTCTACCTTGGCTGGTAAAATAAAATATCAGATTAATTTATTCAGTAAAGAATCTGCTTCATTCAAAAGGAACTTTTTATCATTATTTGACCACTGGGTGGCGCTGTCCCATTGCCGACTAAGCCATAGAGTAACACCCACAGAGAGAAGAGGGGGGAGGGGGAATAAAATTATTACATTTATACAAAGAGAATGCAGAATAGTAGGATACATTTTTTGCTTTATGGAAGTCTATATTAGTCCCTATAATTAAGTTGTTAGGCCACTGGCCACTCAGGTTTCACAAGGGTTAATCTGAAGAAGGTAGCAAATTGGCCCAACCAACAGCTGGTGTCCCAATATGGAATGCCAGGGATAGCAGGCGAGTGTAATCTAATATTCTGCTAATGGACATTGGCTATTTGTTGATAACTTAATGGTATTTGTGTAAAACATGGACATTTCTCTGTATAACCTCTCAGCAGAAGTGAGCAGCTGGAGGTCCCCGATTTAGAGCTTTCTATTCATGTAATGGACAATCTGATAGATTATAGTTATATTGACAATGTTTTATAAACACGAGAACCCGATTCTGAATGCAGTTTTGCAGCGTGACCTCAGGACAAGTAGGAAACATTGTATACTGTGCACCACAGGTACTCTGCTCTTATAAAAGTCATTTCTGCTTTAGTGAAATAGAAATAACTGAATATTACGCTGTGTTTTTAGCCCACAGACATCCACAAGTTGCATTGATGAACAGCTGTGTATGTTATCACCTTATTGTTATGCCCTTTTGATGTGATGACAAATAGCTACAATCTGCATTTTATCAACAGCGTTTACTGACAGGGGAGACATTAAAGTCACAAGCAGTTAATTATGGGGATTTAGTAGTAAAGTAAGACAGGAATTATCCAATTTCAGTGTTGGATAGTTATAAATCTGTGCTGTGTGTTTATATAAAGATCTCTCAGCTTTTACTGTGCAACTAATGTATACAGCAGTTTCTCTCTACTGGAAGAAACTAACACACTTTGCGTGTTCTATGGTGATACACTAATTATTACCATAAACGAGTCTCATCTCATTGTTGCACAAACAAGAATGAAATAAATATATTATATCTTATAGCCACAGCTCTGGTAATATAAAAGATGTATAACATCTCACAGCCAAACCCCAAAATATATCACATCAACATATAACATTGCATATAATCACATAGATGTGTCATATTTCATATTCACACCCCCAATATAATCACATAGATGTGTCATATCTCATATCCACACCCCCAATATAATCATATAGATGTGTTATATCTCATATCCACAGCCCAATATAATCACATAGATGTGTCATATCTCATATCCACACCCCAATATAATCACATAGATGTGTCATATCTCATATCCACACCCCAATATAATCACATAGATGTGTCATAGCTCATATCCACACCACAATATAATCACATAGATGTGTCATAGCTCATATCCACAGCCCAATATAATCACATAGATGTGTTATATCTCGATATACACACCCCAATATAATCACATAGATGTGTCATATCATATCTCATATCCACAGCCCAATATAATCACATAGATGTTTCATATCTCATGTCCACACCCCCAATATAATCACATAGATGTGTCACATCTCATATCCACACCCCAATATAATCACATAGATGTGTCATATCTCATATCTACACCCCCAATATAATCACATAGATGTGTCATATCTTAAAGTCACACCCCTATCAATGGTCAAAGTGCGGGTATATATATGGTGATATGCCACACCGTCATTTCTACTACTGCTTTGATTGTAAAACTATCACATTCCATTCACTTACACATTCCATACAGACTCTTCTAAATTTCAACCTCCACCACTGCCCCCAATGATATCACATGTATTGCTATAGATCACATCTGATAGCCAAAGACATATCAGTTTCCCTGGATATGTACATTTCTGTGTAGTGTAATGTTATACAGTATAATGTTATATATGTATAATGTAAGAACATTATTATCAAGTCTTAAAAACAAACCTGTCACCACGGAACAGATTCAATGCGGCGCAAGATGCTGTGATATGTCTCAGGAACAGTCCACGAAGACACATCTCAGCGGAGATTTTACTAAAATCTCTGGTCATTTTCCCTCACAGCCCTACAGAGCCCTCTTTGGTGGCACCTCAAACTAATTGAATCTGCCCCTTTGTCTACAAAACCAAAAATATCTAGAAAGAGAGGTTTTTTCCCACCTATCTCTCAATTTTTTTATTTCATGGAATTGTGCAGAAACCCACAGCAACCAGTGAGACATTTGCTTTTATTCCCAGACTTGCATGAGAATAATCAAAGCTAATTTATGATTGAATGAGTTACTTTTAAATCAGCACTTTTGTATAAGAAACTAATAGAAGACAATGTTTGATTGGCTGCTACAAATTTGCACTTTCAGTTTGTTAGTAAATAACCCCCCAAAATGGGATTATAATAGAAATATGTTTTGCTTGTTTAAGTCTGTAACAATAATATCTATATGACACATTGGAAGTAAAACATTTTGTGCATCAAGATTACTGCAAACTACATTAATAAAAAAGTAATATTTAAAAAGAAAGGCAAAATATCCAGTTGTTGTTCAGACCATACACCAGAATGGGGGATATATGTAATCTAAGTGACTATGACCGAGGAATGATTGCTGGTGTCAGACATGGGGTTTGAGTATCTGAGGAACCGGATGGGCTACAGCAACAGAAGACCACAACGGGTTCCGCACCTGTTGGCAAAGAACAGGAAACAGAGACTACAGTGGGCACAGGCTCACTAAAATTGTACAGCCGAATATTGGAGAAACATCACCTGGTCTGACGAATCTCGATTTCTGCTGCGACTTACAGATCATAGGGTCAGAATTTGACCTAAACAACCTGAACCATAGATTCCTCATGCCTTATGTCAATGGGGCAGGCTGGTGGTGTAATGGTGTGTGGAATGTTTTTTTGGCACACATTAGACCCCATAATACCAAAGGAGCATCATTTAAATGCCACATCCTACCTTAGTGTTGTCGCTGACCATGTGCATCCCTGTATGGCCACAGTCTACCCATTTTCTAATGGCTACTTCCAGCAGGATAACGTACCACGTCACAAAGCACACGTTGTCAACATGGGCCACAATCTCTAAGGAATGCTTCCAGCACCTTGTTGAATTTGTGCCGCAAAGAATTCAGGCATTTATTGGGGGCAAGGCATGGGGAACTACCCAGTGCTAGAAAGGTGTACCTAATAAGGTGCACACTGAGTGTTGGTTTTTACACGGCAGGGGCGCACGCAGGATTTTTAAGCGGAGTTCCCCCCCCAAAAAAACATATAGAGAGAGCTGCTGCGCATGCGGCCGCGCAGCAGCTCCATTTCGGCGGCACTGCACTGAACAGCAGCCGCAGCGCTGTCCAAGAAGTGTCCACGGCGGTGCTGTACTGTACTACAATACAGCACCGCCGCAGACGCTTCTTTGACAGCACCGCGGCTGCTGAATAGTACAGTGCCGCTATGTAGGGACACTGTTCTTCGCGGAGGAGAACCAGAAACCCCCCCTGTGCGCACCCCTGCACGGAAGACCTAGGAGACAATTCCTCTGTCTCACGGACTTGTGAACTTTCCCTTAGCTGACAGACACACAAGCGCGCGCACACACACATACATACACACACACACACACACACTCACTCCTTCTTGGTGCCCTTAACCTACAAACATTTCAAAGTGAAGTCACAGTATGTCTCACTTGGCCAGTGTGCTTTTTTTTGAAAAGCTAAAAATATTGTGAAGAAAAAAAATAATAAGTCAGTGGAAGAAAGCAGGAAACAGTGACATGATGTGAAAGGACAGGTCGGTTTTTTCTGTTGCTTATAGTCTGGGAATCGCAGTAATGAAGCATGAAACCTGCAGGAAAACTGTTCGGATCAGACAGCTGCTGAAAGCTATGGGAGCTGCGAGTGTCACAATCCGTGGCTCGCCCCTGTTTAAACCTTAAAAGTGTAATAATATAAAAGACTATTTTTTATCATGTTAGTTGCATAGGAGAATAGAAATATATATTTTATATAAAAGCAGAGAATGCTTGCAAACTGCAAATAGCTCAGAATATTGTAAAGAAAAACAGCATGAAACATGTTGCAGTGTATTCAAATGACATCTCCCCAATGCAGATCAAATGCTTCATCTGCCAAAGAGTTTTTCTTATAATTTACTGCAAAATATTTTGGATTATATATATATATATATATATATATATATATATATATTTGTTTCATAGACATCACTATGGAAACGTAGATAAATTGCAACAACCTAAATGACTTGTCCTCTAACAACTTCACTTCTTTCTAAAGGAAAAAACAAAAACATTTGTTTGATAAATAGACACCTACAATTGGAGACAAAAAGATGGGACTTAAAAACTGTAATAGCAAAGTATTAAAATAATCACCAACATTTAACTTGGCTGAAGTTCTGCACTTGCCAGCAGAATACCTCCTAAGTCCCGCTATAACCTTTCTAATTGGCTCTGATGTATAGACCAATAGCAGGGGAGAGGTGGCTTTGTGGGCGAGCAACTTCTCAGCCACTCAGCTCAGGACTGATCCTGAGACGTTGACAAGGCTGCTTTCAGTGCGTTACGTAGTGCACAAACAAAATCTTACTCTTTGCTTTAGCAGAGGGTTTAAACCATGTTCTCAAAGCCTCCCTGCAGCATAATGTCCTATGAACAATGTACTTAATGCTCAGTATATTATGATGGAACACTAGGGAAAGGCTCATTGTCGGTTGTATAAGTAAAGGAGTTAACCACACCAAGTTATTTGATTAATATTCAATCATAAAACATCATCCCTTAATTTACTGGTTATACAGTTTAATCCAGAATTCTGTCATTAATATATCTCTGAAGTGTGCACCCAAATACTTAAATATGCTACAAAGGAAAAAAACAAAGAAGTATATATTGAGGAACTTCGGGATGTTATTTCATATTAAAAACATCTATTTTATTGGTATATATTAAAAATATTATTTGTTATGGTTTTATAAAAAGTTGCGAAATAAAAACAAAAGGGAAACATATAGTGATTAGCTGTGTGTAGTGATTAAATGCAGAATCAGCTGCAATGGCTTTGTTATCCCACGAATCTCCTTTCACATGGACACCTTCATTTGTGCTATAGGGATTTTTTCTGTCAATATTAATGATCTAGAATATTATTTAGACTAAATTTATAAATTACTAGTCTAAAAATAAAAGATAAATAAAAGATAATCCTATTTAGTCCTCCTATATCTTAATATAGCATTATCATTAAAGCTATATATATATCAAATAGCAATAATATATATGGCCAATTGGCAGTATATAATTTCTCTGGCCACTTGATATGTTAGTTGTAGTAATCTATAGATTTGGCTGAAACACTTTCTATGTCAAACAAATGGTGTTAATCTATCCAGGCAGTGCAGAGGCAAAACGTGTATTTCTAACTGCCTATTAAACTAACTGTGGCCATACAACAATCATTAGTGTGCCGTTACGCAAGGTCACTAAGATAGTATATGTTTTAAATAAATATCTTAATGTCTACCCATAAATGAAAAGGTATATATATATATATATATATATATATATATATATATATATTGTTATGTTCGTCTAATCGCTATCAATTAAAATTGTCCACTGCGATTTGTGTGGTACCAATGCACAAAGAGATTTGATAGCAAGATACAACAAATAACAATTCAATAAATAAAGTACAGCCGACACATATTCAGGCTGGATCCAGCATACAGTCATTCATTCCTGAAGTCTGTGGTCAAATAGACCATATAGTGGTCCCAGAGCCTGGTTTATATACAGTTAGTGATACATAAAAAAACAGTAGTGATGTCACGGCATGTTTCCATAGATTCAGGATAGTCCTGTGTAATGCAGGTCATAGGTCGGTTCAAACAATGCCCTCCATAGGTGGGGGTCAACTCTCCAACAGCTGCATACATGTCTTCCCTTTGAAAAACTGGTTTAACTGGTCTATTTGCATTATACACGTAATATCATTCTGATCATTATTCCTCTATCCTCCATAACTTGCACACGTAAGATGCGACCGTTTAGCCGATAGTAGCGGATGTCTGATGGTGAAGTGGGTTAGAATGACACTAAACATGATATGTTTCCTATATCCTGAACCTTAGATATTAACAAAGTAGTTTTAACATTATTGTATTATTATGTGTGTGTTATATATCCGTGCAATTGCGTCATAACACGTGGCGTAGTGATCGCAATCGCACAGTAAAACAATATCAATCAATTTGATTTACTTCATACAATTATTTGACTTTCACAATATATGTGTGTGTGTGTGTGTGTGTGTGTGTGTGTGTGTGTGTGTGTGTGTGTGTGTGTCTTTTAAAGCAATAATATTGTATGGACAAAATCAACTATGCACAGTACCTGCCTGACACTGATTCAACAAGTAAGAATGTTATCTACTAAACGCAGTTTCTAGTATGTAGGACCTCCTTACATCATGTGGGCATCACTTTTACTCTAGATCCCAATGTAGCGATCAGGTTGATGACTAAACGCTCTGTAATGCATCTTTAATAAGGCTCACAGACCCTAATCCCATGACAGAACTGCTGGCCGCTCGCTGCATGCCAGGTCACTTATCGCCCCCTCTCTCTTTCAGATGTTAGTTGCTCGTATTTCAAACACTTTACTTCTGGAGAAAACGCAGAGATCCTACAAGTCACCACTCAAAAAGGTACAGTGTATATGTTGGGGGGTTTTATTTGTTTTTGTTTTTGTTTTTTTGTAAGGGTTTATGTTTGAATGTGACACATTTTCACAGATCCATAGCGATATTACTTCGCAGTCCATAAACAAATTTATTTCACACCCTTATCCAATACATGCAAAACACCACTATGGGGTATATTTACTAAACTGCGGGTTTGAAAAAGTGGAGATGTTGCCTATAGCAACCAATCAGATTACGGCTTTCATTTACTAAGTGCATTGTACAAAATGACAGCTAGAATCTGATTGGTTGCTATAGGCAACATCTCCACTTTTTCAAACCCGCAGTTTAGTAAATATACCCCTGTGTTTCTTACATACCATAAAACAGGCTTTTCAATTTGAGTTATGTCGTTATTTAAAAGACTTTCAGTATTGTTAATAGGCAAAATCCTAACTAAATGTGATTCCTTTAGATTTCAGCTGTTGACGTGTGTTACCATGTTATTAAATAAACCCTAGATTTTATTTTGCCACTTTTTGTTTTTTAAACTTCCCTCAGTCCACCCAACATTCTGCAGCTGTGGACTCTCCAAGATTTCCCCCATTGTAATCAGACAAGGATGTAACATCCCTGAAGAAAGCAGAATATCTCTCATACCTCTCATCTACTGCAGCTGCTCTGCTTTTTAGACTTCTCCAGGCTGCCAGGAATGTTTAAATTACTGCCCCCTTGTGGTCAGGCAGTGAGGATGTCCTGCTCACAGTTATGTTTTGTCTGGACAGAGTACAGCATTTCTGCAGCTGCTATTGCCATAATTGGGGTTGGCTTCATGACGATGGGCACAGTATGTACTTTGCTGTCCTTCAAGCAAAAACTGGACTATCTCCTGAAACCGGCTGGACTCTTCTATGTGTTTGCAGGTCAGTACAACTTTATCTACAACTTATTCTGAGCAAAAAGTATTACCAAGCTCCAACCTGCAGCGGGTAAATGTAGCATCACTGGTATGGTTAGACACGCAGGGCCTGATTCACCAAGGCACGTATCTGCCTATTTTGGACACTTACTACAACTTACAATTTCGTGGAATGAACATGGCAGGGAAGGGGCGCTTGGTCATAGTCAAGTTACAGTAGTGGCGTGTCAAACAAGCGCACACAGCCACGTCCTATCCAGCTCTGGGCATGGCAAAGTTACTTGTCTTTCTGCCGTATCTCTTGCTCCAGCTACAGGGCTAGTCTAAGTACTGATCAGTAGTGACGACACTCTCGTATGCATGCTATAACATGTGTTTGCATGCTATAATGTGTTTGCAATCAGGAGTGACTGTAAAACTGTATTTTATGTTAGTGTGTATTCCAGTGTTTGTTATACTGCAACTTATATAAAGAGTACAGCATTCATGATTGAGCCCCCTAAGAACTTTTTTTTTAGTAACAGCAACCATCAATAGACATCTGCCCAAGCTGTAAGACTTCCCCCTTACCTGTGTCATCCTCCCTGCAATCTATTGAGCATGAGCGAGGTTCTTCAGCCCACAGACTGGCCTCCACCATCAGTTAAAATGTCCGAGGGCACCAGACACAGAAGGAGGGGCAACATTTCTGCTGTGTATTTTCTTTGGCCTCTGGTAATACCTGCACATTGCAACTAGCTTAACTATTAAATATCGGTCAGATCTGCCTGGTATGTGTAGGTCATTTTTGGCCAGTGAGCAGGGGCAAACGCAGGATTTGTAGAGGGGTGTTTCCCCACCACGCCACCAGTGGGCGTGACCAGCATGCATGGGGGCGTGGCTATAATATTAGACAGTGCTTGGCTGCTCTCCAACTCTTCCTATCCCTGTAATATACATGGGCAATGCTGCGTGCACTACTGTTAGGTGCACGCAGCTCTCCCTTTTCAAGCATAGCCGTGTGAAGCGGGAGCAGGGTCCAGCCACCTCAATTATACTGTGCCCGAGGCTTGGAGGGGGGTTTCCAGGCACTAGGAAACTACCCCTCGGTTTGCCTATGATGTGTACCTCAGAGATTGTTGTCTTTTTCATTGTGCAGTGATTTACCCCAACCTCATAGGCACCTGCCTACAAATGTAGTACAGCAGTGTGACTTTTTCTGTTATATATACTAAAAATGTGCAGATTAATCTCATTTGGACCCAGGTGCTCTCACATACAAGCTAGACAAGGGTAATATGATGCATGTTTCAGATGAAACTTCTGCTCGCAGATCATTACAGCATTACCAACATGATCTGCATGGCAACATAAATAAATGTATTATTCTGTATCTTGGCAATATAATATATAACATGACAAATTGAGGCCCATCTACTATTTCGCCAACCTAAGAAAAAAATAGAAATTTTTCAGAATGTTTTATACTATTAATTTGGAGATTTGTTTCCTGACCTCTGTCGAGCACATATTGCTCTATTCCATCTACCCGCTGACAGATTGTTGTCTACGACAGATTATTAGTCACAGATGTCTGCAGAACATTGCTCTGCTCCATCTTCCCCTGACACATGTATAGTGAAGATTATTAATTACTGACCTCTACGGATCTGCTCTGTACCTTCTACTTCCTGACAGTCCTTTAAATGGGCCCTTTGGAATGCACGCTCTGTTTGTAACAAACTTACCTCCATACATGTATAAATAGCTGATGATGACGTTTCGTGACCTCTTCCTCTCAAGCAACCTCAACCTTATGGCAATAACAGAAACATGGCTCGTGCAATCAGACACTGCCTCACCTGCAGCCCTCTCACATGGTGGTCTCCATCTCACCCACACCCCCAGACCGGGAGGCAGACAAGGAGGTGGGGTTGGACTACTTCTCTCCCCACAGTGCACGTTCACAGTTCTACCAAGTGTCCCATCACTCACGTTCACATCTTTTGAAGTGCATACTGTTAGGATTTTTAACCCATTCTCTATGCGTGTTGCTGTCATCTATCGCCCCCCTGGAGCACACCAACAATTTCTTGAACACTTCTCTGCATGGCTCCCTCACTTCTGATCCTCAGACATCCCCACCATCATCGTGGGTGATTTCAACATCCCTATTTCTAATCCACGTTCCAATGCTGCTTCAACACTGCTCTCTCTAACCTCCTCACTTGACCTCTCCCAGTGGATTGAATCTGCTACTCATCAGGATGGTCAAACAGACAAATATGAAAAAATAATGTTTGAAAGAAAGACAAAAATTGAAAACACACACAAAACACACATACAAGCAGAGGGGCACCTTGTCTCAGAATAGTTACAATTAACCTGTGTATCCGCATATTATTACTACCCTTAGTGAGAATATACAGTGCCACCCCCAACCATGGCTCCATGGGAATTACCTTTGCTGCAGATCAGGGGTTGGCTAAAATCTAGTCAAGTCCAGGTGTGACAATTGTGCATTTAGATAGAGAGATATTATATATATATATATATATATATATATATATATATATATATATATATATATATTAATAATGGAACCAACAAAAAACGTTCATATTATGCCACACAGTAGTGCCCCAATTTATGCCACATTGTTCAATTTATGCCACAAATCATATTATGCCACACAGTAATGCCCCCAAATCATATTATGCCACAGAGTAATGCCCCCAAATCATATTATGCCACACAGTAATGCCCCCAAATCATATTATGCCACACAGTACTGCCCCCAAATCATATTATGCCACACAGTAGTGCCCCAGTTCAATGTATGCCACAAATCATATTATGCCAAACAATAATGTTTCCAAACCATATTATGCCACAGAGTAGTGCCCTGAACAATATTATGCCACAGAGTACTGCCCCCAATTCATATTATGCCAAGAACAGGCTACCCTCCCAGGTAAAAAGGTAACATTGTCAAGATTGAAAAAAAAAAAGCAAAAAAAAAAAAATTTACAATAAAATCTCCTCTCTGTGGTTGGCTGGGCAGGGTCAACGTCATGACATGTGCGACTCTTAAAAGTGCAGGTGACTTGCACTTTGCAAATTTTGGAATTGGGTGGGCCCCACCTATATAGGAAAGGGCAGGAGCAGATTGGGAACTTAAAGTGGCACTGGAAAAAAAGCCTGAAAGTGGCATCATGTAGACAGAGCCAAATAAATGTTAGGTTGGGCCCAGTATGTGTGTGTGCCTACTGTATGTACCTGAGTTTGTGTGTCCTTTTTTTGTCGCTTTCCTGACCTGTGGCTGCTGGTGTCTTTAGCTTAGTTGCTGCTTGTCTGGATCCTGCAATGTTGGGAGTCCTATCTGGAAAAAAAAATGGGTACATGACATTTAGAAAACTCCAACCAGCCCCAGCGTTAAATCACGTTTAATGATTAGGCCTCCCTCCAGCCCAACATTAAAATAATAGTATTCACTATTGATAAATAGATCTATTTCCCTCCAACCAGCCCTGACATTAAATTAATAGTATCCAGATTTAATAAATTAACCTATTTCCCTACCTCCAAACAGGCCTAGCAATAAATAGCATTAAAGTTTAATAAATATAATCATTTCCCACAACCATCCCTGACATTACATAATTCACATTTAATAAATAGCCCTCCTGCCCAAACTTAACCCAATATTCAATTAATAGCCCCAACCCACCCAAGCATTAAAGGTCCCGCCACCTTATCTTAAATTAATAGGCCCCACTATTAAATTAAATAGTCCCACCATCACCCCACAAATAAAATTGCACACATTAGCCACCACCTACTTCCCACCCACATTATATTACCACAAGCCCCCCCTGCCCTCACCCCCATTTCACTTCTAACAGCCCCCCCTGTTCTCACCCCCCATTATATTGCCACAATTGCCCATTGCCCACACACACATTACCATAGCACACATACACACATTCTCTCTCATACACACAGGCAGACATTCTCTCTCATACATACAGACACACAATTTCTCTCATACACACAGACACACATTCTCTTTCATACACACAGACACACATTCTCTCTTATACACACAGACACACACACACTAATAAATTTATCATACACACTGACACACATTCTCTCTCATACACACATTCTCTCTCATACATACAGACACACACTAATATATTTATCATACACACTGACACACATTCTCTCTCATACACACACTAATACATTTATCACACACACATTTCTCATACACACATTCTCTCTCATACATACAGACACACACTAATAAATTTATCATACACACTGACACACATTCTCTCTCATACACACATTCTCTCTCATTCATACAGACACACACTAATATATTTATCATACACACTGACACACATTCTCTCTCATACACACACTAATACATTTATCACACACACATTTCTCATACACACATTCTCTCTCATATATACACACATACACACACACAAATACATTTATCATACACACAGACACACATCTCACCTTTCCTGCGTTGCTTCCTCCATGACAGTGTGGGCAGGGGGCGTGTCTGCTCTGATTGGCTGAGTGACTGTGTCAGCCAATCAGATCATAGCAGAGGGGGTGATGGGAGACAGTGAGGAGCTCCTGCCTGAGCAGGAAGCTCCTCTGCATAGTTGCCAATTCCGCTTATAACAAGCGGATTTGGGCTTCTTTTTTTGTGAAGTTGCAGGTTTTTTTCACTGCCGCGGGTAGCTTCTTTTTGGGCTTGGACACGTTTTCCAAGTCCTCAGGCTGCATAATCGTTTTTTGTTTTTTTTTTCCCTCTGTCACCATTTTGTGATTGGTGTATTGGTTTTTTTTCTTGTGGGCGGGTTGTGCAGCAAATCCCTCCAATGAAGTGGTCTTGGTTGGTCTGCTCCATAAGAGGTAAGCCAGGGGTTCCAGATGTTTCGTAATTTGTTGGGGCAGTCATTAATGATGCTTGTGATATGTTCACAGCGGTAATTCTACCATATTCTATTAATCACTTCAGGTAGCGCTGGGGGTTCAGGCTGCTATTGCACATTTGGCGCCATTAAGTATATGGCCCACAAGCGCTATCGTTTACTTGTGAATATCAGGTACCGGTCTGTGTAGGAAAGAATAGAAAGGACGGGGGGAAGGGGGGGAGTTGTAATGAGGTGACTCTATAGATTAGATTATGTATTATGTACCATCTGCTAGAATCTCACGATCTTGGGGCAGGACCACCAAGTTTGATGGAACGAGCCCTCTTGTCCACAGGACCTGCATAGAGTGGAGGAATCAGGATATATGGCTTTTAGACGGGTGGGGACCAAATACCATCTATATAGTAGTTTATATGAGTTCTCCTTAGTTCTTGCACAGATAGAGCTCTTGGCTCTGCTGGCGCTATATAAATAAATGTTGATGATGACAGATACTTATTGATATATTCTACAGATTATTATGTTACTGATATCTCAGGAGATCTACAGAACATTGCTCAGATCTTTCTAACCCCCTGACATATATATAGTGATATATTCTGTAGATTATTAATTAATGACCTCTACAGATCTGCTCTGTACCTTCTAAACCCTGACAGATACAAATGTATATATTCTGCAGATTATTAGACTACTGACCTCTGTACAGAACATATATGTGTTCCATTCACTTCCTCTCAGAGACACATTGATCATTTCTGCAGATAATTCATTTACTGGCCTGTCTAGAGAACAGTGGATCCTGATCTAAACCATGACATGTGACTTGTGTGTTTCAGGTCTGTGTATGATCATCTCTGCTGAGGTCATTAGACAGTCTGTGCACCGGATGATTGACAGCAAGGAGACAGTCTGGATCGAGTACTATTACTCCTGGTCTTTCGCCTGTGCGTGCTCAGCTTTCGTCCTGCTCTTTATCTGTGGGATTGCACTGGTGCTCATCTCGTTACCCCGGATGCCCAGGAACCCGTGGGAGTCTTGTATGGACGCAGAAGAACCCGAAAACTAGAGAGACCCTAGATTGGATTACAGCTGAAGCAATGAAGAGAGATGGTGGGGGAAGGGTTAAGATGGGTTTGGATGCAAAGATAATGGTTACAAGACCACCAAAGACTGCAGCTTGTCATATTTCTCACATATGCTTTTGTTAAAGATGTTATCTCCATATCCTGCTCATTTGGAGGAAGAAGCAATTTTTTTTTGTACTGTATATAGCTGACGGAGGCTTATATAGACAGTGACACCACTAGCATTCACTGTGTAACCTGTGCAGATGTAACTGCACAATTCACCCTCACACGTAAACCTCTCAACGACCCTAGAATCCCCTCACACTACAGAGTTTCAGTATATACACAGACTGACAGTTACAGAGTCGTCGTATTTAAATGATTATTTCATTACCTTTAAATAGATTAGACAACCTGATCCTCAGGCCTCTCCTGACAAATTCCCCCCAGGGGTATCTCCTTGTAAGTGATGAAATAATCCCCCCTTCCCCCTTTACAGTCTGAACAAGCACAAGATTCTTAAAATGGAACCCTCACCTACACACTGGGAAACATATTTGCATGGACAGTCTATAAATAAATATGGTTTACATTTACTGTTTATAATAAAACTGTACAGATCCCTCTATATTCATGTTTTACATGCTTGCATACAGGCTCAATGACAGGAGCCATCTTTTTTCCAGGTTTCAAATGTCACTATGTGTGCCCCTCCTATGTACAGACAGACATGCTCACTGTGCTACTGACAAGGCTTTTATGACAGCATGGAACTGCATGAAGTCTCAAGCATACGCTGCCATTTTTCCTACACAGTCCTGATTGGCTCTGGGTGATCACATGATATAATGACTACTATTTCAACATCTTCATTAGCAGACGGCTTCCTGTTCATGATCCAACACAAATATATCATCAGCATCAACGTTTATTTATATAGTGCCAATCATACATATTAATAAAAGAAGCGATGGACAATTCTATTGCCTATTTCGTGTCATTCTGCCATATTTGTGCCAAATACTTTCAAATAAGTGACACTAAAACTGACCTGGTTCTTATCGTAACCTCTGTCTGGCTGTTCTGTCATACCTGCTCCATTAAAAAGTCAATAGTTTCTATGCTGTGTCTCACTCATGGAAGTAACTCCCTGAAAACCTAAGGCACAATATAAACATTTTTCCAAAGATCATGATTCTGTAAATGACAAGAGTAATGCAGAATGCAGACACATCATTGATGCATAAAGTGATGTAAAAAAATAAAAAAAAAGTTTTGTTTTTTTTGTTTGTTTTTTAATGGAGAAACGCGTTGTTCAGTTACAAGAATTTAGAAGTGATTTGTGATAGTATATATTGGGTGGCATT
This sequence comes from Mixophyes fleayi, assembly GCF_038048845.1. Lineage (NCBI taxonomy): Eukaryota > Metazoa > Chordata > Amphibia > Anura > Limnodynastidae > Mixophyes > Mixophyes fleayi. The sequence goes on along the minus strand of NC_134407.1, from coordinate 200,374,993 downwards.
TAAATTATTGTGGCTTTGTATAAGCACAAATGTCTGTAACCTTAAATATAAGAATGAAGAAACAGAGTTGATTGTTGTTATTTGAGTGTGAGAATAGTGTGGTAATGTCACCTGCTGTATGAAGCGGATTTGACATACGCACCTGACACTTGGTTTATTAATTTATTATCACACCTATGTCACCCGATCCCCGGTGGGCATTTTATAACATGCAGTTTATAAAACATGCCACATTATTTATGTAATTCGAAACGTATCAAAAGTAAAAATAGTAGCTGCTAAAGAAGGGGGGAGGGAAAGGGTCCAGGGACTAAAAATAGAGACTTATAACCCTATTCATGGCCACAGGCGCTGGTTTATTGAACGCTACGTGCAGATCAGTACTGTCAGAGCTGGTCATTATTGTTACTGACCGGAACATGTGATTTTCTACTGACGGCCGTTAGTTTACGGGTGGTTGGCAATATTGTACAGATCCCGTCATCTGATCTTCATGGTTTATTGCTCTCAGTTATACTCAAGACAGCTGATTACTGATGGACAATTTACCTCATACACCCCTCATGTGGCAACCCTGTGTCACTGGATCTAAGAGGGGTACTAACCACATATAAACTCCAGTCACCTGCTCTGTTATAGGTATTTACCTCACAAACATACTCCAGGCTGTTGATAGGAAATTTGGGCCTTGTGCTTTGGCTCCCCACACTATAGTCTGGCTCTGGACACCGCTGCAGGGCCATGGGCCCCTCAGTACCGTCGTCCTATCTGCCACCTTATAATCCACCACTGCTGGGTTCCCAAGGCACCACAAAGCCCAGGAATTTGTGCCATCAGCCCACCACCTCACTTGCCTGCTGATTTGTGTATGTACCTCACGTACACCCCCACCCTTCCTTGGATCTGAGAGGGGCATTTACTTATATAAACACCAATCACCTGATCTTTTTGGGGTATTTATCTTGCATCCACACCTGGGGGTAAATGTATCAAGCTGAGAGTTTTCCGGCGGGTTTGAAAAACCAATCAGATTCTAGCTGTCATTTATTTAGAACATTCTACAAAACGATAGCTAGATTCTGATTGGTTGTTATAGGCAACATCTCCACTTTTCAAAGCCGCCGGAAAACTCTCAGCTTGATACATTTACCCACTGATCTATGAAGGGTATTTACATCATGCAAATTTCTGAACTTGTTGTAGGTATTTACCAGTCATTGGAACATGTCTCGGGTCCTTCTGTTACAGAAGACAACATTCTGTATAAGTTACTGATTGAAACTATCAGGCTTTAAAAATAAATGGCTGAATTCAGGAACAACAGTTTGCAGCTTTGCTTGGACTTGGTCTAATCCTAATTCTGTAAACCATTCCATCCTTGAAGCTCATATGAGTTTTGTTATGTTCGTCTATTCGCTATTCAATGAAAATTGTCCACTTCGAATAGTGTGGTTCCAACGCACAATGCGATTTAATAGCAAAATGTAACAGAGTAACAATTCAATAAAATAAGTACAGTCGATTACATGCGCAGGCGCCCTGGATCCAGCATACAGTCATTCAGTCCTGAAGTCTGCGGTCAAGAAGACTGTATGATGGTCCCAGAACTCAGCTTATATACAGTCGGTGTTACATTTAAAACAGTAGAGATGATTTGGCATGTTTCCATTGGTTCAGGCTTCAGGACAGTCTGGTATAATGCAGGTCATTGGTCAGTTCAAACGATGCTCTCCAAGGGTGGGGGTCAACTCTCTGACAGCTGCATCGTATCTTCCTGCCGAAAAGTTGGTTCAAGCTGGTCTATTTACATTACACACACAATACCATTCTGATCATTAATTCCCTATCATCCATAACTCGCATACGCAAGGTGCGATCTCTTAGCCGATAGGAACGGATCTCTGAGGATAAATAGGGGATTAGAATGATACCAAACATGTTATGTTTCCTGTATCCTGAACCTTAGATCTCACTAAAGTGTATTTAACATTATATTTAACTATAAACTCTATTAAATTTGACTGTGTGTTGGAACTATTTTTAAGGTGAACTATTTACAAGTGGGTAAATGTAAATGTGTGTAGAAGTGTTCATACATGTTGTTGTGGTTAAATAGACCCTTCCACGCCGTAGCGTGCTGTTCGCATATTTGAAAACAAAATCAGACTGATGGGTATTCATTTGAAACGACTACATCCAATTATTTGACTTTGACAGTTTCCTTTATTGGCTTAAAAAATGTTGTAGTATTACGATGAATACATTGGGAATGGCTTCCAACTCGGCATTGCTGAAAACATCTAAATACAATTAACTGTGATATCACTGATGGCCAAGTACATATTTGCACAGCTATATATTATATGTAAAATCAACAGAAGCATAAATCTTGTGATTGGCTGCTAATCTATCCGTGATCTGACTGACGCACAAATAACCAAATCCATGCACCCTGCAGTTGCAATAACAAGAATTTAATAAGATTAATGGGGGAATTCAATTAGCCACAAAGTGCCGTAATGTGTCTCCAGAAGCGTCGGCGGAGTTCATAGGTCAGTTCAAATGACGCCTTACAAGGGTGGGGGTCAGCTCTCCATCAGCTGCATACTAATCTTCCCGCCAAAAGCAAGTTCAAACTGGTCTATTTACATTATACAGACAATATCATTCTGATCATTAATTCCCTAAATTCCATAACTAGCATATGCGAGGTGCGATCTCATAGCCGATGGAACAGGGATCACTAAGGATAAATAGGGGATTAGAATGACACCAAACATGTGTTTCCTGTAACCTGAACCTTAGATCTCAATAAGGTGCTTCTAACATTATCATATTTAACTATAAATTCAAGAACATTTGTTCAGAAACAACTGTGGGTTGGACTAGAGGTGCTGGAGAGGGGGCATGTGTGACTATAGCTACTGGGCAGAGGAGACATGTGAGCAAAGCTGCTGGGCAGAGGGGGCATGTGTGAGTAATGCGTTTTTCTGTAAGAGGGTGACCTAGTGCATTTCACCTGCTAGACACACCCACAATGATGCAGTGCCACGCCCCCAATTGTACGATCACTCGCACTTTTTTACCATGCTCAACTATAAGGGGCCCTGAATTTCTCTAGGCAGCCATGTATAATAATAATATTATATTATATATATATATTATATGTACACATACATATATACACATACACACACACTATATATATATATATATATATATATATATATATATATATATATATATATATATATATATATATATATATATACACACACCCAACTGGCACAGCTGGGCTTGACTAGATTTTAGCCGGCACTCTGATAGAAAAAGGTTGCCAACCTCTGAGCTAGAGTGTGGCAGCAACCTGCCAAAGAACACGCTGACATGAAAAATTTATGTGAAACATAAAAATAAATGTTATGTGTCACAGAGTTCTAAGTTCTAAGGGTCATGTGATCAGCAGAACCAACTGCCAAGATGTAAGATTCCAGTCAGATTTTCTGTCATCGGGGAAGATGGAGGACGCTATGTCATAGCTGCTACTGGTAATAGTACTTTATCTCCTCTTCTATCCGGCTTCTATGAAGAAATTAAAAGCTGTAAAACGCACATTACACAAATTTCTTCAGAAGAGGGTTAGTGCCCACAGATTCTTTTTTTTTTTTTTTTTAATAAGTCACTTAAGAACATACTGTTCCAGATCGATGTGGCCATTGGCTTTTTCCGAATGCTTGACAAGGTGCAACAAGGAGGGTCAGGCTAGTGTCTCTAAGGAAAGCCTAATGGCTTCTAAGATGGCACCGCTCAAGTCCATAAGATAGCTAATAGTCAGAGATCTCACTGGCTGTTTAAGGCAGGGTTGAGCAATCTCACCCCCAGGTCCAACGAGTTTCCCAGTTTACAAAATTTCACAGTTTACAAAATTCTGATGTATTTGGTCCAGATTTTACAAGTGAAATCAAATTATGACATAAGGCTAGAAAATAATTTTTGGATCTAAAGATATGCACTTCTCACCCAAAGGTGAGAAGAAGGAGGGTCGTTCCATCTGAAACAGTGGTTTAACCCGAGACTCCAGAGGGTCTTTCCAATCCAAGTGTGGAGATGCACCTACACAACTTCCACCTCCAGTAGAAAATGTGGTAACAACATTATAAGCTCACAGAAGACAGGTCAATATCATGGTATCACATCTCTCCTCACTCAGTCATCTTCAAAAGGAGACTTGTCTAGCAGTCTGGGAAATAATAACTTCAACAAGTGGGTACTACCGATAGTTCAGCCTGGGCTACACCTGTCTTTATGGAGCTGCAGTCCCTTACTAAACGAGGCATTGGAATCAGCATTCCTCCAAGGGAGAATAGAGTTGTCAGATTCCTCAGGAAAGGGTTGAATCAGTTACCACTTTCACATAAAAAGCCAGACTCCCCTATACGAACAATTCTCAATGTAAAAGGGCTAAATCATTATTTATTTCACTTAGAGAGTCTGTCAAAAGTACCCTAATTACTCTTACATAAAATTAAACCTGAAAGATGCCTTCCACACCATTTCCATTTACCCAAACCACATACGGTTCCTAAAATTCAGGCGGCAAGACCAAACATACCAATGGACATGAACGTTTTTTTTGCTTGTCAATCAATCCTTGACCCTCACAAGAGTAATGCATGTTATGATCTCTTACCTCCATCAGAGAGTTGTACTCTATATAATATACATAGATGAAATCCCGTTACTCCACCCAGACCATCAGTGCTGATCTCGACAGCACTCTGGTTATACTTCGAGGTCTGGCTCAGACAACAGGGAAGTACCTAGCCTAGTACCCAGCTTCCTTAATGCTCCATATTACTACAAGGAGATGCAATTTCTCCTAGGGAGCTTTCTCAGACTGAAATGTCCATGGTCAGCACCCATAACATTAACAGACCAGCTGAAGGAGAAACTCAGCAATTTGCTGACCTTTGCCCTTCCCTTTCCACTACAAAGGGGCTCCTTTTCCCTCACATATCAATTTATTAGAACCGAGAGCTGCAGGTTGGCCATGCTTTAGTCCCTACTCAGCTTCGGCCAGTCTTAATCCTTTTTCAATTGGACAATACAGCCTCGTCTTACATAAACCTAATGGGAGACACACAGTCCAGAATCCTTTGCAGTCTAAGATCTGAAAGTGGGTGTTACAATAACATCCAATTAAAATAACCAGATACTTACCAGGAAAACCGAACAACTTAAGAGTATTTCTTGTCTCATCAGAGACTATTTCTGACTTTTGCCTCTCTTAACAGCCAGGACATTCCAGAAAACTGTGTAGGCCTATGGAAATTTTTGCAATCCCATCCAATTCTCAGACCCCAAGTTTCGTATCCAGATTATGGTCCCCAGGAGCATGGAGGATGAACGCATTGTCATTCCCATAGATGGACTTATCACTTCCTTATACATTTCATCCTCTGTACCTCCTCTTTCCTCCTCAAAATCAGGTCAGACCAAGTAAAAAAATAAACAAAATATTTACATATACTGTATATAATATTGGTATATGCTCTCAAGGTCCAAAGATTCCATTGGGTTTCACATCAGAATGTTTCCAGTGGCTTCTACACCAGTGCATGTGGATGGTGGTACTGAGGGAAGGCTAACAAAGGAGCAATTATCTTCCCCAAGCCCATGTACTAGATCCAAATACCTTCGCAGTATTCAAGAATTCAGTGTTTGAGAGTAGGACCACAACAGACACCATTGCTTTTCTAGTGAGGTCAGTTCAGCCCTCGATTTCTTGGGTAAAATAATTTATGAGGGATAGGCAATGTCCTCAGATAATACGGCATACTATTTCCTAACTTAATGATTATACATGAGGCTAATAAAAGGGAATTCACTTTCCAGGCCAATAGTACCCAAGTACTCAAATACATGGGATATTGACATATTACGGTCATCGCTAGAGTCCCTCGACAACCTCTCCTTGTCTATAAACCTACTGTCTATGAAAATGGCTTCTTTATTAGCCTTGGCACTGTCCCTTATATACATTAGATACCCATGGATAATTACATTTTATTTATTAGGCGCCACAAAAAGTATACAGTACCATACATCACATTTCCAGTAGTATACAATGGATTGTCTAGATCCCTTGTTACAGATTCTGTTGAATCGAGCTTGTGCATAGTCCCATGTTTAACGGCCTATTTACTGTGCACAGCCACATACAGGTATAAGCTTTTTCAATTACATGTCAAAGCCCTATAGAGCCGCTCATGGATTTTATCTGCCATGTCGAATTCCGGGATTGATCCTTCACAATTTAAAAGCACACTCCATTTGAGGGCCCTATGGGGTTCCTACTCTAGAAACTACCAAGGCTGTAGGGAAAGGAGTCTCCTTACCAATTATAATGAATGCAGCCCATTGGTCTACCTCCTCTACGTATGTTAGACACTACTGGAGACCAAGTGACACCAACTGCAGATCCTCAGACCAACCACCATGCACTGGCTATTCTACCTACTGGTTGTTGCTAGCTGGAAAGTCCTTTCCGAAGAACAAAATAAGAGTTTGCAGGAATCTATGATCTGCAAACTCTGCAAACAAGGGACTGCTACCTAGCAACAGGGGCCCTGGAATTAGCCTGTTGACTGCTTTTGAGATGAGGCTTTCCAAGAAATAAGTAATGAGAAATGGGGGCCTCGCAGAAGAATAACAAAAATGTGTTATACCATCTGCAATAATCAGCTGGACACTCCTGATATAATACCTCGGCGCTATCCAGTTGTCACAATTTAATTACTACCTTTGCCAGATGATTCTTTGACCTTGTGCGCAGCAACCAATTTGCTTCCTAGTTCCATAAGTTAACACACCATTACAGTGGAATCCTTTCCATGGCTAGCACTCATTGCACAAAGTCCTCTTAACGTTGCTAGTAGGTCACCTTTCCATGTGAAAGCAATTCATGTAATTTAATGCTCACAGAAATTAAATTTCCATGTCCACTTGACTGCATTTTATTTATGCACTAGGCCAATTAAGTCTTCCAGAAAATCTGACAGGCTAAAGCATGAGGGATCTTGGCAGTTGGTTCTGCCCATCACATGACCCTGTGCTTGCTTAGAACTCTGTGACACTTAACATTTATTTTCTATAGATCACATACATTTTTGATGTCACCGAGTTCCTTGGGAAGCTGTCACCCACTTGCTGTTGCTAGGTGGCAATCCTTTGTTCCCTACAACAAATAAAATTTGCGAAACATAGATTCCCGCCAACTCCCGTTTCATCGTCCGTGATCCAAACACTGGATATTGCTTGAGTAGTTTAGCCCTTAACCAAAACACCTTTTATTTAGAGACAGAGAAGAACTGTTCCTCATTCCCTTTAATGCTATATGGTCTTGAGTATTTCCTCGTTTTAAAATGCTGTAGTTTTCTGCTCACAAGATTGCAACATTATAAAATCCCCATTCAACAGTGCACTAAACGTACAGCATCACAGGCCCTCGCAGTCAGTAAAAGCTGATATTATAAATCTGAAAATAGAAATGATATATTACCCATTTATCACTTTCATGAGCAAGAACAGAAACCTTTAACTTGCTTCGTGCTGTGACCCTCATCAGTTATTCATGGTACGATCTTCATTTAATTCACTGGACTTTGCGAGAGAACGTGTATCCATTAAAAAATGACATAGGGACAAATCCATGACGAGTTGTCTAGACAGTGACATATTTGTGGATTGTGAAGATGTCATTCCGAACTCATCCAAAGAACAATTTTGCAGATTACACAATGTCTAATAAAATATTTTATTAATGTGCCATTACTTAGCTCTGCCATACTTAAAGTGCTAGCCTTTGGGGACAAGGACAATTTCAAGGCTTTTGAATGTAAAAGAAAAAATTGATGCTGTGCAGATCTCTGCACAATGCAATAATAATTCTATTACAATAATACAGTGGCTGTGCGTGAAATGCACTTTAAGGCTTATTTATTAATGCTCTCATTTTTATAGTGCAGTTTAGAGAACAACAGCAGTCGATACTATGGCCATGGCTGCAATCAGGGGGGTATTATTACAAGAGGCCCACTGGCGTTGATGTCTAGGAGTCAGAGGCAATTTGCTTCCATGAACATCAGCATCGACGGGCCCTGTTGAGATAGATGGAAGAGACCGACACCTGTTGGTGGACGTGAAGAAGGCAGGTGCCACCCTCCCCCGACACTCTATGGTTCTTGGTGGCTAGCCCTTCCTTTGGGACTAGTCACCATATTTCATGTGGGCGCGAATCATATGATCCATTCTTTTCTCCCCCTGGCCTCATCCTTCTATCTCACACAGAACACGTTACACGTGACAGACTTCTCATCCCACAGATGCAGGCTGCAAGAGAGGCAGACAGAAGCATGAATGGAAAAAGTGAGAGGAAAGGGAAGGTGGAGCGAGGGTGGGATTTAATTATTTAATGGTGAGTGCTATTAATTTATCTGCGGGGTGATAGCGGAGCTATTTAATAGTGGGGCCTATTAATTTAAGGTGGGGTGATGGGTCTTTTAATTTAACTCTTTGGTGGTTTGACATCCCATCAACTGTAGATGGGGCTGAGTTTGCATCGAAGAAAGGCTATTTATTAAATGTGACTGCAAATTATTTAATGTTGGGGATAGTTGTGGGAAATATGTATAATTATTAAAAGTAAAATGCTATTAATTTATTGCCAGGGCTGTTCGCGGGGAGGGAAATATCTAGTAAATGGGAATACTATCAATTTAATGCATGGGCAGGTTGCAAAGAAATATTTCTATTCATTAAATGTGAATACTATTCAATTAATAGTTGGGATAAGTTGCAAAGAGAGAGGCCTAATTATTAAATGTGAATGCTATTGACATAATGCTGGGGGGTGGTTGCGGCTTTCTATATTTCATGTACCTTTTTTTTTTCCCCCCCAAAGAGGACCTTAATATTCTAGGATTCAGACAAGCAGCAACTGATCTCAAGACACCTGCAGCCACTTGTAGGGTAGAAGGACAGTCTGACAAATGTCTTGATCACGATGGGGCATTCCCGAACTTAGATGACTTTGGTCTGACTGCAAGGACAGTTGGTCCGATGGTCTGATTTCTAATGGCCTGACTATGACTATGGGTCACAATATTGTGTACAGATGAAAGTAAAGATTAACAGGGCATTTTGACACCTGTTCTAAGGCAGTGACATATAAAGTGAGCATGGAAAATACAGATGAATGTACAAGCCAAGGCCTTATTTCAGCCACCTCCAAGAGAAAAATGTTTTGTAGCCTCTGTAACCAGGGAATGTCTTACTGAAACTCCCCAGTCCTAGAAGCACATTTAAATCTCTTCTAAAACTCAATATCATTTTTGGTTGTAGACACAATACGAGGACCATTTATAACCCTTGCTCAGTAAAGAACGCCCAGACCACCAAACACTTCCCCTGTGAAAATTTTGGCATCTTTATACTTGCTCTCTTGACTTGTTTAAAAACTTACAGATAGGAGGAGTATGCTTATTTTAACCATGCTGGAAATCTATTTAAAAGTACAAGGAGCAACGTTTCCATATAATGTGCAGGGAGTGGGTTCATTTAGAGTTGAATGCATTGACACACCAAACGTACACATAAAAAACACTTACGTGTGTAAATGCTGAGATTGATGCATCCAGAACAAAAACTGTAGTGTTTGCACGAGACGTAAACGGATGCATTTCTGGTGTGCATATGCAGTAAGGAAATACGTATCTTACGCCCAAAAATTTACATAAGTACAACTCTAAATGCCCCGTAACAAACTGGTGCTAGAACCAGCTCAACTGGCAAGAGATAATTAATTCTCCGGAGGTCACCACTTCTATTTACCAAGCTACATCACTCCACTTCCTATAAATGTGGTATAGGCAATTATACAGTGGATATAAAATGTCTACATAGGCTTATTGAATTTGCAGGTGTTTGTGATGTAAAGCCTAAAACCAAGATAAATCATGTCAGACCTTTTCCCATCTTTAATGTGACCTTGTAATGAACAAAACTCAAGTGAAAACAATATGTAGTTAAAAAGTGAAAATAAAAATCCTGCAATACTGTGTGTTTTGCATAAAAGTGTGCACATCCTTTCATAATGGGACTGTAGCTGTTTCCAGTTAACCAATCACATTCAAAAACATGTTCAAAGGTAATTAGCATTACTCATGTCTGCAGGGAAAGTGATCATGAAAAACGTCAAATAAAGATCAACTGTTCCTGAAGGATTTCCTAGCAGTTTTAATGGTGACGTACGACTCTGGTCCACAAAACATCAACAGGATCTCATTTTTGAAAGGTACCAATCAGGAGCGGGATATAAAAGAAGTTGAAAGGCATTACATGTACCACAGAACACTGAAGACGATCAAAGAGAGGAGGAATGTGGCACAAGAGGGACATTGTCAAGAACAAGATGTCCTTCTAAAGATGATGACAGGAGAAAGCTCATCAGGGAGGCTACCAAGAGGCCTACAGCAACATTAAAGAAGATGCAAGAATTTCTGGCAGAAACTGCTCACTCCCTGTATGTGACAACAATCTCCTTTTGGCCTCTTGTCTGAAAGCTGGAAAGAGGAATTTCACCTTCAACATCATAGTTTATTTATAAGGCGCCACAAAATCAGCAATGCTGTACAACCAACAAAATATAAACAAAGGAAAATACCTATAAGTAAGGGACAAGAGAAACAATAGCATCTGTAAAAATAAACACAGGATGAGACAATAGAAAAAGCAACTACATTAGAAGACACAACTAGAACAAAGGAAAACCTTTCTTCCAGTTGTGAGACAGGAGGCCATGGTCATGAGAGCAAACATTCAAGAGGGGTGAAGAAGCAAACAGACTATAGGGGTGGAGTTAAAGGAGTGGAAAGGGCAGGTGGAGCGTAAGAAGGGCGATGTCTTAGGATGGAGCAGGGTAGGCAAGTGTGAAAAGGTGAGTTTTGAGAGAGTGCCTCAAAGATTGGAAGTTGTAGGCAAGTCTGGTCAGACAGATGGAAAGCAGCATGCGCGAAGTCCATATTATGGAAGTGTGAGGTGGTGATAAGATAGGAGGAGAGACGAAGGACGAAGGTCATCGACTGAGACGATTGGCCAAGTAGAAGAGCATTTCTTAAGTGTTAAAGAGGGCTTTATAAGAGAGGGTAAATTGGAGGCCTGTGAGAGGCACAGCAGAAGAGGAATGTTGCTAGAGGAAGATTAGTCGCAACACTGCATTCAGGAAAGGTTGCCACGGGATAGAGGTGTGACAGGAAGGGAAGGAGATTTCAATAATCAAGGCGGGATAGGACAACAGCATGGACAATTAACTTGGTACATGCAAGGAGAGGAAAGGCAATTTTGTCAAAGTTGTGATAATAAATCATCAACGATCCAAATCACACAAGTCAACCAATGACTACAGAAATGTGAGAGCCCAGACCACAATCCCATTGAAAACCTGAGGAATTACCTAAAGAGGGCTGCGCACAGGAGACCCCACACAATGCGATGGACTTTTTATTTTCAAGGGAGGAGTGGGATAGAATTGCAAAGTTGATAGAGACTTATTCAACAGATATACTGCAATAATAAAAGCAAAATATGTTTCCAAAAATAATTAGTTTGGGGTATGACCACTTATGCAACAATGATTTGTACATTTTTGTATTTTCATTTATTTTTCCTAAAACTGTCTATTTGTTTTTCACTTCAAGTTTGTTGATTGCCAGGTCCCATTAAAGATGGGAAAAAGTCTGACATGATTTATCTTGATTTAAGGCTGTACATCCCAAACACCTGCAATTTCAATAAGGGTGTGAATACTTTTTATGTTCACTGTAAATTATAACAAATCATTTGACATTACCACTCATACTGCAATGATCGAGCTGAACATCCAAGTTTAGATTCCAAGTGACAACAACCCCCATTAACTCCATTAGGCCATATATGTGTGCAGCCGTGACATACAGTACATACATGATCAGGCTGCTTTTGTGCAGAGTGTAGGAAAGAACCATGGACTAGTGAGATTATTAGTGTATTTACATGGTATCGGTGGTCTCTGTAGAAGAGCTCATCCTAAACTATAATTTAGTTTTTATCTCTTCGCCTGGGTAGAGGTTTCATTATTATAAAATATTCAGTTTTCTTCCTCGTTTCATGGTACATCTTTATAGGTAAAAATAAACAGATGTATACATAACTCACAATGGATACTTTCCCTGTATAGGATTAGGACCATCCCATTAGCAGAAGGAATGTAAAGGGGCAGATGGTTTGTTCTATACAAATGGTTGTAACGAAGACTTATGCCTTTTGTTTATTAGTGGGAGAGTATCTTAATTTGTCCTTTTTATTGGTTGACTGTGCTGGAGATTTTAAATGTTTCATCTTCTGAGGTGACCAACTAAATATATTCCTGTTTAAAAAGGTTCAGATGAATCATTGGCTTATAAATGGTGCCCGAATAACTCTTATTCGTACCTGGATTCAAAATGTCCTAGACTGCAAACGTGTGCAATTATTACGGATCTGCCTGTCTTTACATCTTGTATCATATGGAAAAAGGAGAAGGGGATGTCTGTCGCACCAGTGGATAAGAGTAACAAACCCACTAATTCACTATTGCACAAATTAAAACCATCTATAGTGTTATATGGGGTGCGACCTTAAACTGATATAGAACATAACATAGGACAGACAAGAAGTTGATCAATAAGGTGCACATGAGCTCACTCATTAAACTATATGTTGAGATGTCATGGAACATAAATAAATTAAACTTAACTTTATTGATGCTATTTAAAATAACCAGCAAAATATCTAAACTAAGTAAACATATAGAGACAAACAATGCGTGAATTTGAAATTAGCTGGATGCACCAATTGCCAATTTTCTCAAATTGGTATGAAGGATATCATATATTAAGCTAGGTACAAACTACACGATTTTCGTCCAATAATCGGCTCAATCAGCCGACATACGACCGCTCGTTCAATAGTCAGGTCAGTGTGTGCAGTGACACGATGGTCGAAAGTCTGCCCAAATGGACTATTGTCGCCTCATTTGGTTGGTCGTACCGTTTAATATTTTCGTTTTTGTTGTGTAGTGTGTATAAACTTCCGACCGATCCACAACAGTGAGTACGAAATTACAATCATTGCTCACGACAACATGGCTGTAAAAAGTCGCTAAAGGGACGTCCGCTCTTCCCTTTATCGTCCTAAACAAGGCTAGTGTGTATGCAGTCCATGGACCGAGCGATCAGAACATCGATCGCATGTAAAATCGCTCGGCATAAAAAGTTGGTGGAAATTTCTGTAGTGTGTACTTAGCTTAAGATAGGCACAAATGATGTACTATTTTAGTGGGTAGGTATGATTGATAGGGATGTATATTCTCCTATTATGATTTCCTTGCTTGCAATCCATATACCACGTCTGGTATTAGAAAGTCTCTATATAGATGTGGAGGATGGGCAGATCCTAGTATAAATAACTATCTAGCCTGCTGGTTCTTGATAATCATAATAAAAAGAAAGCTGCTTTCTCTATTGAATTAAATAATACGGGGAGTACCTCTTAAACGCTCCAAACTAACTTTGGATTTAATGGAGCAATGTGCCTTAATCTGTAGTCCCTATTAATCAGCAAGAGCATCCAGCAAGACGCCGACGAGCATTTCGCTTGCGTGTGCTTATTGAAGGCAAAGGTCTGTCCTAGGTTATGTCTTTACATCTCTACAGATCAAACAGTCCTTAACATAATTCCACACTAAACAGCAGCTCTCAGTAGTGTTAAAGTGAAAAAAAAAAAAAGAAAAAAAGAAAAAAAGAAAAAAAGAAATTGAAATTGTACTTCACCCCCTTTCACATCTAGTGATTTCCCATTCCAAGTTACAGGTATGTTTGAAATAATTTCTAGTGACTCAGAGAGCAAATTCTTGGACGAATTTGTGGAACCTCTGCGGGTGTAACAGATGAGGATCTACGATCTACTAATACAGTGATGGGCATCATGTGGCCCTTTGCTCCATTACCAGTAGCCCCCAGCTGCTTCCTGCTTTATTGACAGATTTGCTATAACGCTTGCTTAAAAGTCATTACAGATTGGTGTCTCTTTCTTTGATTAAATGTAATTTTTTAACATATAACTGAGTTTAAGGGTAATGTGTGGCCCTTTTGAAGGTTAAAGGGTCGCCCAGACGGCCCGTGAAGTGTACCAGGTTCCCTATCGCTGTACTAAGGGATGTACAATAAAATCTTTCCGTTCAGCTTGCCCAGTAGGTAAAGTTGAAGCACTAGCCGTTCAGCAACGTTATACAGTAAACAAGGCCTGTTAACTGGTGACGTTCCGACTAAATATGGTCTTTCAACAGATTTTGCAGGCCCAGGTTCGATGGACTCTAGCTCATCATTTAGGTGCGTCTGGGCAAAGAGAACAAATTAATAGACAAAATCCTTTCCGGTAGAAACTTTGGCCAGTTGTAGATCATCATCACTGACCAACACACCTGCACCAGCAAGACAATAAAGACAGTGTATAGTGCGGCTGTTCAAATAAAACAGCAAAATGATTGTGTTTTCTTGAATAATGTCACATTTTAATGTAAACATCAAATAATGTACCAAAAATGTGTACTGGGGAAAAAAAATTGGAAGCAGCACAATAGTTTCTTGATTATTATTTTTTTTTTTTTTTGTGGTTTTTTTTTTTTGTGTCTTTTGTTTCCAATATCACTGAATGGGAGAAGTTAAAGCCAGATTACAAACATTTATGCATGCATAGTGAAAAGAAACAAGATTTTCTTTACCAAATTCACACAGTTGTTTCTTTGTAAAATAGTTATTAAATATACTGAGCACCAACATACCTAAAAATGTAATTCTCAGCTTTCATCATCTGGTTACAAAAATCTATCAAATAAACGTTACAAACAAGCGGTTTAACATTGCTTGTCAGAAAATAAAATGCAGAACGGATTTTGTTTC
This sequence comes from Mixophyes fleayi, assembly GCF_038048845.1. NCBI lineage: Eukaryota > Metazoa > Chordata > Amphibia > Anura > Limnodynastidae > Mixophyes > Mixophyes fleayi. The sequence goes on along the minus strand of NC_134407.1, from coordinate 200,359,958 downwards.
TTTATTTTAAAGTATATCATTTTTATTTTTTATTTTATTTTTTTTAATATATATATTTTTCACTTTTTTTCCTGTTTTCGCACATTTAAAATGTGGACACATTATTCTGTATTTAAAGCAGTGTTGTACGCTTATGTATTGCCTCGCAGAGGTATCCGTAGAGTGTAACAAACCAAGCTAAACTAAATAGGAAGAAAAAAAAAACCAAACACAAATCTAGAAGGAAAAAAAACCAAAGAAAACAAAAGAAAAACAAAACCTTCTTTAAATTTTTGTATATATATATACTTTGCACATCCAATTGTCTACAAGCAAAGTAAATGCCACTACCAAAAAAAAAAAAAAAAATACTTTCTGTAACTCATTGGTCTCCTCGCCTATTAAATTTTATGATTAACAGAGATCAAATGATTACCAATACAAAATTTCATTGCAACTTTCCTTAAAAGGTTGGTACCATTATGTGATTAATTTGAAAAAATAAAATGCTTTAAAAATGTACAAATACAATTATAAGCACACAAGGCTGCTTTTATTTGAATCTCTTCCTGATTTAGGGACTGAATACAGCGATTATATTATTATACGTAGTCATTTTGCACGAGTGCGTCACAAGCTGGATTTCATGCAGCCTCAAGAAGTGCTGATATTTCATCAGCAAAGATTAGGTAAATGAGGACTGCAGATTATCCACTTATTGCAACAACCTGTTATGTATGATCCATTTTCCATTTATAATAATAATAAGGTACACTTGAATCCTTGTAACATCAGCTGCTTCTTAGGCCCCTAACAAAAGAAAGAGATTGAACCAAAAAAGAAAGATAAATGTTCTCTAGAAAAATTTAAAGACAGCATCTCCCTTTAGAAGAAAAACAATGCTGATAAAACTGAAAAATTAGAAGTTGCTGCAATTATTTTAAAAAAACAAAACAAAAAGAAAAAAAAAAAGTTTAAAAAGAAAAAAGGAAAAAATTAAAGCAGTTATAACATACATTTTTTTTTTTTTTTTTACATTTACTGGTTATTTCTGGTACAGAAACCCAGTATTTGATGCCAATGTGAATTGAATAAATGTAAAGACTACTTACAATTTTTTTTTCTTTTTTTTTTTTTAAATACAACTTTGACAAAATTTTAATATTTTTCTCTTACTTTTTTGCTATTTTTTTACTTTATGTTTTTTGCTTTTTTTTGTTTTGTTTTTTTTATATATATATAGCCGAAGCTGCTAATTGTAATGCAACATTTATGACACATAAAAAAGGTTATACATAAAACGGTCATAAGCCTGCCCCACATTAAAATTTGCAAAAAATGATAAAATATTTTTTTTTCCTTTGTTTTTTTTCTCCGCTCTTATTAACAAGTGGCGGATTTAGCATTAAAGCTATAAACTTATGTGTGGATGTATATTTACACATTTTAAATATACACACACACTTTTTTTTTTTTCTTTTCTTTTTTTTTTTTAAATGTGCAGATGCATCAATGTGTATGTGTCCACTATTGGGCAAGGAGCACCAGAAAAAAACATTACAGCCAATAGCATTAGCCTGTAGTCTGTGGCTATGTGTAAATACCAGCAGCAGTATTTTCACTGCCACCGAACGGCAGCGAGAGGCTCCAATGACTGTTCAAAGGTGACCGCAAGGGCCAAGATTTAAATTCATTTTAATTACTTTGCTTTAAAAAATATTAATAGCAATAAAAAAATAAATAAAGAGAAATTGATCATAGAGAGCATTGAAAACCTCAATCTTTTTTGTTTGGAGAGAAAAATTCTGGCTTCTTTCTACAGGCTGTATTTGACTATGGGCTGTAAAATGTGTGCATTAGACTTGTAGACACATACACAAAGGCACATACACACACTATGCACACATACAAGAAAAACAAAAATAGCTTAAAAGTACAGGTGAGGCTATTGTTTACTCATTAACCAAAGCTAAAACAAGATCTTTCTACAAAAATGACAGAAAAGAAAAACAAATTGTATAAAAACAAAAACACAAAAAGGCAGAGAGAAGGGGATCTACTTAAAATAGGAATAGAAGCCGTTGTTACCTGATGAACTCCCTAAGCTAAGTTCCTGAAATAAAGACAAAGGGTCGCTATTTTTTTTTGCCTGTTCCGGTGGGGGTTTGGGTTTGGGAGGGGCCCGCAGGGCACTTGCGTAAGACATGGTGGGCTTGTTGGCGCCTGCATTCTGCTGGACAGCCGCGGCTCCATTGGGCTCTACAATCTGTTTGTTGGACATGAGAGGGGGGAACTGTCCGAGGTGCTGCAGAACATTGTAGTTGAAGGAGTTTGACATCTGCATGTTCTCTGATTTCAGATGGTCGTCTGGAGCTTTTGACATTTTCTGTGGAGCAACTGCACAATATCACAAAGAAATGTTAATACATTGGCCTTGAACACAGCGGTAAATGACAGCGTTTGAGGGAAAAGTAGAACTCTGATGTGGTGGAAGGGGAACAATATGGGACAGCAGATGAATTGCCTCAAACTGTCCAGTAACAGAATTTGTGACAAGCTCTATAAAACAAAATAATGCCCAGAACAAACCATGACCGTTTTGGGTAATTACCGGTAAAGTCAATTAGATTAAATTACTTGTACAAGATGAGCCTCTACCCCCCAAAATCAAATTTATATGTCCTAAAAAACTAACGTTTCTGCATTTGAATGTGGGGGACGCTCGAAACACCCAGTCTGCCACGTTTAATTTTGTTTCTTGTTTGCCAACAAGGAAACATGCAGGTGTTCTCTAGCCTGGATTTAATAGTAACTGGCATATTAGGTTACAATTATGGTTATAGTAGGCAAAAGGGAAGACTCACTTTTCTCCCAACACCTCAGTCTTCTATTGTTCATTACAAAAAGTAATACAAATGTGAAAAATAAAATGGATATCTTATTTCCAGACACTATACCTTTATGTGGGAGAACCAGTATCTTAAAGGCTCTCAGCTCCACTCAAAAAATGATTTTGCTTATTGAAAATGATTACGCTAGGTAACTCCTGCTACTTGGATTAGGACCTCTACCTGAAATCAACTGCTGAAACCAAAGAAACAGACTGATGCTGCAATTCCACATATCTATAGGGAATAACTGACTATCAGTATATGTAAGCATGGAAACCGTGTACCGCACTGACTGATTCCATGGTTACAGATGTTCTGAACCAGACCCACGCGGATATTTGACCACAAATTGACTCCGCAATGTCAATGGTGATTAGGTAGGCTGCCCTCTCACATGAATATTGGGATCAGATCACTAAACGTCTGCCTTCACCGAGTACAGCAGGAAGGCGCAAATTTCTATCAATCTAATGCCAAATCCATGCTCACCTAACATGGGCGTTCCCGATGGGTTGGCTCCGTTGCACGGAATGTTCTGATACGGGACTGATGATGCAGCATTGACCCAGAGCTCTGGAGATGAATAGTTGTATGACGCTGGCTTAGTGGGGTCTTGAATTTCTTTACACTGAGCAAGGTTTTCTTGACAAGCAGCTAATTCTTCAGAACCTGCATGTGCTGAGCTGGCCGAGATTCGTCTTTGGTACAGCGGCCTGCCAGGTCCTCTAGGTTCATACTAGAAAAGTAGAGGCACAAAACACTTCAGAGATATACATAATTTAACCATTCCCATTCAGTCTCACCTAGCTCCTATTTAGCAGCGATGTACGTCTATTGCCTACACCGGCGGTTCCCAAACTGTGCGCTGCGGCACGGGTGACAGCGGGCCAGCCCTAAAAATATAAAGAAAACAGAAACTTACCAATCAGCGTGGCGCCGGGACCCAGCAGCCTCCTCTCTCCCGCAGGTGTCACTGAATGACGTCAGTGACAGCTGCAGGAGAGAGGAGGCTGCTGGGTCCCGGAGCCACGGGGATTGGTAAGTTTCTGTTTGCTCTCTTTTTCTATGCCTGGCGCGGGGCAGAGTGAGAGGGACAGAGGGCAGAGTGAGAGGGACAGAGGGCAGAGTGAGAGGGACAGAGGGCAGAGTGAGAGGGACAGAGGGCAGAGTGAGAGGGACAGAGGGCAGAGGAGGAGGGCAGAGGAGGGGGACAGCAGCGCAGAGGATGGTGGCAGAGGAGGGGGACAGAGGGCAGAGGAGGGGGACAGCGTGAGAGGGGGCAGTGTGCCTGGATGCAGAGGGGCATTTTTGCATACAACTAAATAAGTATTTCTGTCGTGAGCTAAATACTTATTACAATTTTTTGACCCAACTACTTCTAAAACAGGACTGCTCAGTAATTATTTTGGAGGGGTGCCTTGAAAAAATTTGGAGACTCTGAGGGTGCCGCGAACTGCAAAAGTTTGGGAACCACTGGCCTACACCATTACATGTTCATTCCAGAAAACCATGCAGACGGTGTATTAACAAACACCCACATTGTCCTTCATTTACCAAACCTCTCTCAAAAATATATATAATATATATATATATTTACCCCGTATCACAAACACTAAACAATCACATTTCTTTTGAGCCAAAAACCTCACACACAGGGGTAATTCAATTCCCACCGAATTAGCGCGGCGTTAAAGTGGTTCCCGTTATTACAGTAATTTTAACCCAGCTTTCTGCTCGCAGCTCAGAAAGCTGCAAGCAAAAAGTTGGCGTTGAAACTACCATAATAATGGTAATAATTCGCAGTCCGCGTTACTTTTACCAGTAACACAGCCAATTCTTTTCCCCCCCAAAGTCTCTTCTGATAAATACAAAGGCAGCTACATGACAGTGTCCCCTCTTCAGGAGATGCCATTTGTGACTGCGCTGTAAAAACTCTTATTTCTAATTAGTAAATGTATCTGAATGGCATGAGATCATTTGTTTTGTTATTTCGTTTTGTTTAGTGTGGAACTTACACATCTTCCCTGACCCCTACAGAATGACCTGATGTTCACAGAACAATCATTAATTTCTTAAGGCAAAGGTTTTATTTTGGAATATTGAAATGCATGAGAATACTTCACATAATACCTCTATTTTTCCCAAAGAGGAAACAGCCACTTTATATCAAGCTCATTCTGATACTATTCTCTCCATCTAGGTAAGTGTGATCTACATGTTCTCCTCCTTTTCCTAGAGAGATCTTACACATTATTCTCAATGCCCAGAGGACTGGCAGCAACTCAGGCTATCTCCAGCACAGTATCGCAGAGAACAAGATATAATGGTTTCCATTCAGTATGCTCCCTTTGAAGTTACCATTAAAAAAACAGCATTTACTCAGGTGGCATCAAGTGATAATTAAATGCCAATTAGCCTCTGTGAACATGTAGACGAGCTAGATTAGAATGATTTATCAAACAATAAATTAATCATCCTTCATGCAAAAGGCTGGTTGCCGAGGAGCTTCCTTGTTCTACAGATATAACAAACTTTCTTGAAGTGATAATTTCTTCATGTTCACCCCCCTGGCAGTGACAGTAGCTCTACGTACTTTCACACATGAGAGATGCTTGACGGCAGCCGCCAAGCCGATTATGTAAGCAGCGAGGGCATGTTTGCACCTGGGTTTTCAGGGGAGACGGGGTGACATTATCAGACTGAGAGGCAGAGACATTTAAGTTAAATATATAATAAGGACACGTTGGCTATTGTTCAGCAGTTCGGTTAAAAGACTGGACTGTGCCGTACGGTCAGCGTAAGGCCACATGCCCACTGGCGGTTTTCTTTAAAATGTGTTTTACTTTCGTGTTTACGGGCCTGACACTAGAAATCATTGTTGCTGGTGTTACCATGCCCACGGGTGCTTTTATTTTCAGTTTATTAGTGGTTTTTGGTATATGACTTTCTGTATGTGTATTTCTGCATTTCAACTCATTGGAAAAGAAATACAAAGCAAAAGGCACATGTAACATGCATTGCATTTCAAACAATAAAAATCACCAGTGGGTAATTGGCCTTACAAACCAACACATGGATAGTCTTGAATCAAACACTACAAATGGAACATGATTAAAATAAACCACAAAATAAAAAACACACCAGGAGATTCCAGGACGTAGATGAGAATATGCCATAACACTGAGCTGTGTAGTGGATCTGCAGGCTGGTGGGTTGCACGGTTCGAGTCAACACAAATTCTATCTGTACTCCTTACAAGTGTGACTGACACCAGCAGCTCTTACAAATAAACTTTACTTTAGCTTTAAATGCATCTTTCATTATGCCAGATTGAAAATGGTTATACAACCTTTAAAAGGAAAGAACCACCTTTATTTAGCGGGGAGTTAACTATACAGGATACAGACAGATATTAGCTCCCGATTTAAGCCCAGGGGAAACCCTACATTTACGATACATGGGGGAAACATTTGCTAAGCAACATTTCTAGTTGTCCTTTAAATACCATTTATTCTTTGAAGGATGCTGACGGTATTCACATACTCACGACAGTCATTATTATCCCACAAAAGCGTGAAGGGTTAAACTTCGCCCTAGGAATTCTAGCTACAGGTATTCAAATTGTTCCTTACATGTGCACAGTGATTAACTGCACATCCAGAGCTGCTGGCTTCCCAGCACCGACGTAGCCGGAGATACAAAGCTAGCAATCCAACCTGCAGCTCTCTTTCATATTTGGAAATCTCATCTCCTGAAGTGCAGACATAAGGATTATTTATAGATAGGTTTAAAAAAAAAAAAAAAAAAAAAAGCCATAGGGGTCTATTTATGACCCTCTGGAGAGGTTTAAATCCCCCAATTAACACATTTTAAAGTGACAATGCCATTTACTATTAGCGGATCTGCTGCGGTCCCAGTCTCTTCAATCGCAAATGCCCTATTTATCTCAAAATAGCGTTAGCGGCCCTATCCTATGGGGAGAGCATAGCAGGAGAGGCATCTTCGGACCCCTCCCCAGCAGGCATCGTGCTCCCCCCATCACAAATTGTCCAAGGCCATACGAATCAGATAATCAGTTTTAAGAAATTTCCACGTTAATTAGCATTTCTTTTTGCAATGAATTAACGTGCATAATAAAGAAGTCAGAGCCTTCTCAGAACATTTAACACATTTAATTAATGGGAAGATATATCCTATTTCTAAGTAAGGGTTCTAGTATCTTACATGGCAGTTAAAACACGGCCGCTTTCTGTGTAGATCAGACATCAAATAAAACAAATATATAGCAAGGAAACAGTGGCCAAATAACCTCCAATCTACAGGTTACAAACATTCCCCAGAATATATTATACTACAATCATGTTGGGTTTGTATCAGAGATAATACCCTGTAACCGGGAAAGGTTGTTCCTTTTTTGGGCATATAGATTAAAGCGACACAACAGGACGCACTGAGAAGGGAACGACTTTCTGTGACGCTCAGGCTTTATAGAGTACAAGGAGTACCCCCAGCGAGCAGACCCAAATCTTCAACTTCCATTACCGTCTGCATGACACTAAGTCGCACTTTGATCTCCACTTTCAAAGGGAGAGATTAGTTAGGAGTCTGCCCACACAATTTCCCCAGTCAAGGCGAATGTATCGGCCAATATCCAATCATTTAATGAATCTGCATAATCCAGGAGAGGACAGGCTTCATTAGCGACGCTCTGTATTACAGGCATGGCCTTTAAGGAAAGGGTTAGAGGCAGCGCAGTGTGACAGGCACATCAGCAAGGCGCTGTCTCTTTCATTTAATATTAAAACTGGGATGACGCATGAGAGGAAGGGAAGCTTGTATTTATATATTATCTGCAGAGCTGCAAAATACTGCCTCACATTTATTATGTAAGTAGCTTATACCTATAAGTCCACAAAGTCATTAGAACCACTAGATCTGCAAACAGAAAATACTTCTAATGACCGACATGTGTAATGGGCTCAGTCCTTACTAGGACCACTGTGTACTGATAACATGTCAATGACTCAGTCCTTACTGGGAATACCGTATACAATAACAGTAACATACTAACGGGCTCAGTCCTTACTAGGACCACTGTGTACTGATAACATGTCAATGACTCAGTCCTTACTGGGAATACCGTATACAATAACAGTAACATACTAATGGGCTCAGTCCTTACTAGGACCACTGTGTACTGATTACATGTCAATGACTCAGTCCTTACTGGGAATACCGTATACAATAACAGTAACATACTAACGGGCTCAGTCCTTACTAGGACCATTGTGTACTAATAACATGTCAATGACTCAGTCCTTACTGGGAATACCGTATACAATAACAGTAACATACTAATGGGCTCAGTCCTTACTAGCACCACTGTGTACTGATAACATGTCAATGACTCAGTCCTTACTGGGAATACCGTATACAATAACAGTAACATACTAATGGGCTCAGTCCTTACTAGGACCACTGTGTACTGATAACCTGTTTACTACGGGCGTTCTCACTAGAACTTTTGCCTCTAAAATTGAAATGTCCTCATCTCTAGGTCTCAATGATTAGCACACCCCTTTGTATTCAGGTCCTGTTATCTCACACCGAGCTGGGAACTTATTACTATATACTGAACTAAATCTGCCCAACATGTCCTATCCAGTAAAAGTGGATGCGTATAATTATGCAGAGCAGAATTTCTCCATATTACGTCACTGTGGGATGAGGAAAAGGCCAGAAGCATAATGACGTACAACATGACACAGACCTATATTTCTTTTTCTGCCGTTAGTATGAATGGCCCAGAGCTAAATGAATCAGACGTGTGGTGAACTTAAGCTTCCACCTATCAGTCCTGTCACTGTTCCAGCACTTTTACAGAACGAAAGCAAATGTTTCATTGGCTACTATGAGTACCACCTCCTTTACTGCACAGTTACCTGTGGATCAGTCTTGTTGAACGCAGACATTTCCCATACAACACGTGATTTTACACACCGCTCCCATCAGGACCCCTTACCTCTTCTAGATTGTGGAGTGATGATGCGGATACTGCTCGGGGGGCAGGTGGATGAAATGCTTCCTGACCAGCTGATTGTTGATGGTTCTGTACATGGATGTATGGGTTTTGTGGTGGTCTGTGCTGTATAGGGGGCATGCCGTAATGAAAGCCCAAACCCATTAAAGGATTTTGTTGTATGTTGGCGTAGGCCCAGGATCCATCGTGCTGCAGATATTTCATTGGTGGAGGGGGTGTCATGTGTTCTGACGGCATGGTGTAGGGGCTGCTGTACACATTTGCCATGTGCTGTGGGAAAGCAGGGCTGTTGGCGATGTCCATGTCTCGGCTGTTTTCGCTGAAGTTGGGATAGTGACCACTGTGGTTGGAGGAAGGGGAGGCAAGTGCTGGTGGGCTTCTGGGTTGTACTTGTCGGTACTGTAACAGCCTAGACTGCGGAGGAGGCATCTCCGCCAGCTCTCGGCTATCACCGCCGTGGTCGTGCTGAGACAGTTCCCGGAGAAAATCCTGGAACCTGAAGAGACAAAACAGTAATGATAAAAGATGACGACTTTGGCTTTAACAACATACTCAAAAAAGCAAATCTGTACTAAAGCACAACAACAAAACAGCAATTAACTGGTATTTGTCTTGTGTAAATATCTGACTATGGTTTTAGTGTAAACTGTATAGATGGGAATATCCACCTTTGTCTGATAAACAGAACGCAGGTTGCAATCATAAAAAGCAACAACAACAAAAAATACACACAGGACAAGAATTGCAAAGGCAATGTCCTAAAAGATAATAAGTAACAAAGCATATGGAGGGGACATCTGTGGCTAGACTGCACACAAAAAATACAATAAAAAACAAACATCTGAAACACCCATGCCAACACCGGGAATTAAACACACAAAGGTCAATCACAATGAACCCCATTAAAAAGGCAACAAGGCATCTGTCTAATGTGCTGTAACATACCTATAGCACACGTAATGCTTTGAAATACACTGGAAACTGTTGCAAACAACCCATCCGCTAATCAGAATGTAAAGATATCTAGTAACAGTATAATGAACAACAATAGATTGAGCATTACACGTTAATCCAGACATAACCTTCTATAAAATGCTCTACAGGAAACAGCCTCAGTGACATAATTCCTGGACTCATCAACTATTCAAGCTTTTCCTATAGATCCCTTTGTTTAACCCCTTCATGTCTACACAAGTTGCTTATTATCCAGAACAATTCTCTCTGCAGTAAGTAGTAGTCTCTCTGCATTTTCTACCCACACCTGGGGTCAGCGTTCCAAACAAAACATTTTAATGGTCTTTTGTAAAGGTGCAATGACAATTATGAAGTGAGATTTTAGCACAAAACATGTTTGATCCAAAAAATGTGTCAGATTTACAAACTAGCAAGGCAAAATTTGCAGAAAGGACTGCAACATCTCTGTGATATCGACACTATACAAAAGGACAAGAGTTCTTTAAGGAAAACTCCACCCAAAATAACAAGTTTTTTTCTCTGTGGAGATAATGGAGTTTAAAAAAATAAAATAAAATCCTTCCAATGTTATAGGCACCGTCTGCAGGATATGAACGGATCGCCTATGGCCTTCATTTTACCAACCGAACAGTTCCCCCTTTTTATTCATGGGAGGAGGGACTCGTACTCACTTTAGGGGTATTATAAACAGGCAGAACTGATGTACAGAGGTGTGCAGTGTGAGGCTGTTAGTGTCTATGGGGACCCCTGTGGATCTGGCTAACTGCTCCTGCAGGGTAAGTGTGCAACTTTATTTGTTTCTGTGGAATTATCCTCTCACAATTTCTTTTTAAACCCACATTTAAGTTTTGAATGGACACTAAAAGTTTCTGTTTGTGTAAGTGTAATGGAAATATTAAGACATTAGACTTAACTAACTTCTGCTTTCTGTATGGCGTTCCTAGCTCTGTCTACATAGGTTATCAATTCATTCATGAGCTGCTATTCTCGTCTGTTTCATAATTCTCTAGCTCCATTCACAACTTTACTGCCGGTCTTAATCATCATCAATTTATATAGCGCCACTAATTCCGCAGCGCTGTACAGAGAACTCATTCACATCAGTCCCTGCCCCATTGGAGCTTACAGTCTAAATTCCCTACTATAGACACACACTCACAGACAGACAGAGAGGGAGAAACTAGGGTCAATTTGATTGCAGCCAATTAACCTACCAGTATGTTTTTGGAGTTTTGAATCAGGTTATCAACATCTCACACAGATTAGGGGTGGAACCCTGAGGCAACGGAGGTAGTTTAACATCACTGGGTTTGCAACCACAAAACAGCCAGGAATCATGCCACCAATGGGATTGGCCACCAATCTGTGCATACAGTCATACAAGTCGGTTTATACTCTGCACAGGCCACATAAAACTATATCTAGCATATACATTCCCCAGTGTTATACATTTCCGATCAATTAAACATAGATCGTTTTGGAAGTTAGTGTCATAGTAATGTATTGCTTTTAATTATGCTATTACTATAGAAATGAAACAATTATGACTTAACATATAAACAAATTAAGAAATGGGGCAAATGAACAATACGCGATTCATAAGGGGTCTACTGTATTTAGAATTGCACAACAGTACGGCAATGGAGGATCATGGGAAAACTGTATAATTCGGCTCGCTACCCACAGACCAGATCTTGCATCCGGTTTGGACCAAACCGATATAACAGAACCAGACAACTCTGCCCTAATTGGGCAATTACCGTGTATACGTTGTCTCAGACTCCTCTTCTCCACTATTAGGGATCTTCCAGTTAGGTCGGACTAGCTGCTGTTGAGCCAGACCCATGGCTTGCATGTGTGGGTGGTGTGGGTATGGTATGTTGGCTTGGCTCAGAAAGGCATTATGTTCGTTCCATTGCTGTATCCTAGTCTGCTGCTGTTGTCTCAATGTCTCCAAGGCTACATTGCTGTGCATGCGATCTGGAAACAGAAAAAGGAGGTCAGATCTGCACATTTTCTATACAGGGAAGTACCTGAAAGACGGCTTCATCAGCAATATGTTCATTGGTTACTAATCACAAAGTATTCTACATTCTATACATTAAATAAATATTTTACCTGTGTTACATGGAGTGCTAGTATGAGAATGTCCACATGAAAAGTTATACTAATCTATTCCCCGACCTCTAGAACAAACTTTGGTACATTAGGAGAAAACTGGTAGGAGGGGGTAAGAGGAGAGTGAATATTAAAGAAGATGAAAATCCATTAGTGGTGGTGTATGATCCTAATCTGGACAACAACAGATTATGATCATACACCACCATTAATGGGCCATAGAGGCTCTTTAATCCAATGGCTAAATCCTTCACATTCCATTCGGAGGTCCACAGTCTAGTAAAGACCATTTAATAGTATCTGACAACCTAATAACTTAAGTTGACGACACTAAAATAGAAGACCTGGTAATATCGGATGAAGCCACAGTTTGTCACATTTCAGGTGCCTCAACTGGGCGAACCATGTGGGTTACTAGTGGGATTGTCCACCAATCTGGCGATTCTACGGCTGGGTCTGGAGGATTGCTGCTAACCATCTGGTTAATTATCTACCTCTAACCCAAGAGTATGCGATGCTAGGCATACAGCTCAAAGGCACAAATACCTCGAAAGCTAGTAAAAAAACTTATACTGGCCGTATCTGCAGCCGCAAGGAAGAGAATTTCTCCAGATGTGAGCTCAGACCGCACATGCTTTTTTTAAAATACTTCCTGAAAAACTCTTCTACAAATAGAATGAGCGCATCATTGAGATCCTCTCTTCTTCCACAAAAGAACAGATTTGAAGGTGCTTTACACACACTATATTGTACAAAATGTGCGAGTGTGCACGGGATCTGCCCATTCTCTTCACTCGCAGAGGGGTGTCTCAAAACATGCCCCGAAACATGCAAACCACACACTGGCAAATAAGCATCAGATTTACAATATATGAAACAAAGTCACCACATATTAATGATGAATACAGCGCTATTGGTTTGGAGGATTATCATCCAATGCACCTGGTAGTCGGCTGTTTAATCCTTTATTTTTTTCACTTGTCTCTATTAAATCCTCCTGCTATTTGCCTTCTCCTTTAATACATCGGTATGAAACAGACAATGTGTTATACTGTCATCTAAAGCTGTTGACTACTGGTGCTGTACTGTTTCAATACTACATATACCATGATGTTAGAATAATGTTTACATGCTTCAATAAATAAAAAAAGGTTAAAATAAAACCATTAGTGAAACAACGCTATGAGCCGTATAAAATGCAGTAGGAATCTTACAAAATCCAAGATTACGTCATTTCTCCCTAGAATATAAACACACAGCTTCCAGAGGCAGCTCCTGGGATATTATTGTTGTGTGAACCATACTCCCATCATGAACAAAACCTTTTAAAAGGTTGCCATAACATTTAATAACCAGAGCCTCTCAAATAGCATGTGCGGAGCGGGGGAAAGCACTATTTTTTTTTGTTTGTTTTTTTAAACACCACACTTTCTAATAAAGTGACTGCAATAAGTCGAATCAAGAAACAGTAACAGTAACAAAATTGTAGTTAAAAAAAATGAACTGCTATCTACTTCCACATGCCAAGCATGTAATTACACCAACATGTCTTACCAAGTCCAACGCTACTCACCTAAAGCCTCTCCTGCGCCCATTGCCTGAGGCCCATCTTCAATGTAGTTGTTGATGTGTGACGACATAAGGGGATTATGGTGGGCGGCAGAGCGGAGTGGGTTACCGACGTCCTGCAGCATGGGTGGTGGTGGCTGCTGCTGTTCTTGGATCATACCATCTACACCGGGAGATGGGGGCCGGTGTGGAATAGGGTTATTGAAGAAGGACTGGTTGGGATTGGGCTGGAAAGCGGGAGAGAGCTGTGAGGACTGGGGTGGAGGCTGCTGCATTAAATGGTTATGCTGTGGGGGAGGGGGTATCTGATTCTGCAGTTCAGACAGATGGTTCTGCTGCTGAGAGAGAAGATTTTGCTGTTGCTGCAGGGTATACGGAGGTCGCTGTAACGGAGATACGTGTTGGAAGCTGCGGTTAGGCATGGGGTACTGCGGGTGTGGCGGGGTCAGGTGGATGTTCATCGGCCTCTGATTTGGATTATCTTTACGATGAAATTTAGGATTGGGGAAACCAAGGTTGGCTCGAGACTCGGGACTTCTTGTTTGTGCATTTGGGTCCAAGTCAACCTAAAAATGAAGAAGAGCAGAAATTAAGAGAAAATCTGTAATATATATATTTTTTAATATAAATATCTTTATATATCATTGGCAATAAAGCAGTGAGCTCCAAAGGACATTACCGGTTTACAGTCCAGGGATTTCTTCTCTGGAGTTCGCAGCTTATTCATGTCGGCTGATGGACTGTTCTCACTTTTACCTGGTACATTGAACAGAGAGGAGGTGAATCTCATGAACATGGAATACCATGTTGCAGACAGTATACACGTTCTATAGTACACAGCAACCATACATTACATCACCATATCTAATGCTTATTCACATGACTGTCAATGGACCCACAAAACGTTTAGACAGTTTGCCATAAATATATTGCATCAAATGATAGTAAAGTCCTACATGTTTTAAACCTTACTGGAATATTAGTCATCTCTTATAAAGACACTTTGTAGGACTCCCTCCTCAATACATTACATCTCCCTTTAGCCCTGATGATGCTGGAACTACGACAAACTGGGAGCGACTGGGCTGAAACATCTCAGGGCAAATGCACAATGTTATCTGTTCATTAGTAATTACTGTGATACCGCGTTATGCTGCCAGCTTAAAACACAGTCCAACACTGGAATCATACAGAGGGTGGTGTTATAAAGGGGCCAACCTATAAAGAAATGATGTTGGTGTTGTTAGCACAAGGGGCTAACTTATAATGAAATATCCTTGGTGGTAAGTTATAAAGAGAAAGCCCACGTGAATAGCACACCCTACATGGGAATAAATAATCTCAATGCCTGACATCTCTTTCCTCAAGGTGTTTCACTTTTACAGAACATTATTAATAACTGATATTTAAACAATAGAACTATATCAATATACAGCTTGCCAGCTGTTGTGGAACTACAAGTCCCAGCATGCCCTAAGCCTCTTGGTGGGTAAACTAAGTGGGTAACATGGACACACTCCATAGCTTCACGCCAGAGTCTGTTTTTCCTGCAGACAGCTGAGGGAGAAACCGTTTAACCTGTAAGATAACACTTATAAACCCATCCAGCACTGCTGACACCAACCATTGCGGTTCACTTCATGCTGATCCTTGTCAGTGTGCGGAATTTGTTGGCCGACGTTGACCGGAGAGTGATGGCCGAGCCCGAAGGGGATGGGAGATCCTCTGCCGTGTCCTTGTAGGATGTTCATATTATAGGCCATTGGGTGGGTCATGAGTCGAGGGTCAACGGAAAACCTGCCCTGGTAATTGGGTGGCCACGGCACCTAGAACCAGAAGAGTGGGTTACAGGGGCATGCATGGTAAGGCGCCAGTTGCATTAAACGCGCACAAAAACACATTAGACAATCTTTTTGCAGGTTAAAGCGTACGTGTATGCCAACACGCCTTTTACACTGTAATGTTTATCAATTGCTTTGTAGTTGAGGGTATAATAAAGATGAAGTACACAAGGTGCTGACACTAGGAATCATACAGGGTTGTCTAACAAAACATAAAACGGCACTTCTACACAGCTAGCACACCAAATACGGAACAGCACACAGTCTCCGATCTCTGTAAGATTTGACCTTATAAGTACATATAAGGGTTTGTCCAAATCTGACATCTGACCATTTGGTGCTCGAAGTAAATGGCCGGATCATAGACGGCTGTTCGTAATAACCAGATACGATCTAAGATGCAGTCACTGCCCAAATGGATGTAGCACAATCTCCACAAATAAAGGTATAGAGCCACTGTAGTGATGTAACCCAAAAGGAAACAGAACGTGATGGTAGGAAAGAACTGCTTAGTGTGCACATTTTTGTGTGATTGGCTTTTTGCCTTGTTTTTTTCTAGGGTGTTTATTTTGCACCTGTACAAGTTCCTTGAAAAACAAAGGCAGCTAAGGAACTGGATAATATGGATCTTTAGAAGCAGCTTTACACTGTTATGATGATTCAGTCTATACTACATGCTATACAATAGAAATCCAAAGATCTCACTACAGCATTTGTTATCACAAAGCACGCCCTGAAATCTAGCAACAGCCCAGTCATTTTTCCTTAAAGGATCCAGACAATCAGAACAAAAATACCAAACAGAATTGCTCAATGTAACACAAACTGCGCCTCTCTGTACACGACTGGTTCTTGTGTGCACAGACTGCTTCACATTATTCCCAACTGTAATGTGCTACTTGCAGCTCTGTCAGGATGTAACTAATGCCATAGTCTTCCCTTTCCCAATTTTACATTATTTATTACATTAGAGCGAGAGGACATTTCAGGTAAACCAGTAAATGAATAATGAAAGCATTAGTTTGTTAGATACTAGCAGATGACTCAATGAAGTCTGGGATTGACTAAGCTCGCTGTGCCTGGTGACACCACATTGGAGGAGAGACAGACAACACATACTATATATACACCAGGTTGGGACATAGTTCTGTAAACATTGTAATACGAGGCAGCTAAGAAACAGATACATTGCTGCATAAACATAGGCGCACACAGTCTTTTGCAATCAAAAGATACCCGCACAATCCACATTTGTGCATAAGACTTTACTTCGATTGTAGCCTGTGTCTTTAATAAAGATAAATATTCAGGGTAGAATACATAAATAAGTTTAATTTATTATACACTGAAATTTTGGTAAGATGTCATATTTTATGTTTGTAAATGTCTTAGAATTGCGTTATCAGCTACTGTCCTCTCAGACGTCGAGGAGTGTATCAGAAAGATATTTTGGTAGTATAGGAGTTGTCCAAAAAAAAGTGGTAACTGTTTCAAAATGACTACAGACAATGAGGAACGATGCAGGTCAGGCTTCCTAGCTGGGGGTAAAATAAGATTGCCGGTCTCTGCGTGTGCACTTATTGACCAATCGTACTATTGGACCACCATGGAATCCGGCCCTACTGAACAACCACACTGCGCTGGTGGACCACTCCGTGCCTTTATCCCTAATGCCCTGAACAATTATTCTTATGTTTTTTTAAAAAAAAGAAAATAAAAAAAAAAAAAGAAGAAGAAGCATTTTTGTAGTTAATTAGCTCAGATCAGGAATTGTCAAACGTGGAATTTCAAATGCAATGAAACAAAAGCTGAACACAATTAAGACGCCATGTATGTGACATGTATCTATACAGCTTTAATAATTGAGGACGTTAATGACTGAGCAGAGTGTGTAACAGTGAATGTCACATCATAGCAGAAAGTGCTCAATGATTCTATTAAGAGATATGCACAAGTTCAATCACCAATTCTCCTCTTAGCTCATCCGCATTCCCTCTCATTTGTATGTACTGAGAACACAGATGTCCGCTGCTCAGATTGTCTATATATTGTAATTGTATGTGTGATCTGAAATCAGGAACAGGTCTCCTGCATCATACATGGACCCTGGCAGGAAGGTTTATTTACGGACTCAATTTAGTGACTTGGGACAGACATTCACAGATATTGCAGCGTTCAGCGAGCAACTTCTAAAAGGTTTTATAAATAAACAAAGCAGAGCTGGTGTTCTGTAAAACAAAAGGGCAAATAATGATTTACATCATATTAAAGAATATATAGTACTTCCACTTCAATACATTATTCTGATATGTGCTACAAAAATGTTTTCACAACAGATTTCCTTCAAGGTCCAAGTAATCTATAACGTACCAAACCTGAAGCTCTTTCCTATGACACTTTTTAGTCCATGTATCTGCCAGTCTCTATACAGACAATAACAAATACACTGGTTCTCCTTTCTTGGGATTTCTCATAAGATAGAGCTGTCTATATAAATGGATTGGTTACAATAGTACGCTTCAAAAGTCACTGTTCTCAGCTATGGAGCCCAACAGGTAGATGCGCCGTGACCCTCTTCTTCCCGCCTAAGAAACTATCCGTAATTCTGTAGCGATGACAAACTGCACTATTGTAACTCCAGCAATGACTTAAGCCCAACT
Organism: Mixophyes fleayi; assembly: GCF_038048845.1. Classification (NCBI taxonomy): domain Eukaryota; kingdom Metazoa; phylum Chordata; class Amphibia; order Anura; family Limnodynastidae; genus Mixophyes; species Mixophyes fleayi. The sequence continues at coordinate 200,341,885 of NC_134407.1, read as the reverse complement.
TCTGCTCAATGAGGAGCTGGGCAACTTCTGTTACCTTACTCAGCTACACACCCCAACTAAGCAATCTACCGGCCACGCTGCAAACACAAGCCTGGGACCAGCAACTCGGTGTTGTCAAGGAGAGGTTTACACTTCAGTCTCGCCGTCATTTTATTGAAGGAACAAAACTTAGCTTTTATTACAGCACAATAATAATAAAAACAGAGATTTTACTTTAATACTCTAACAAAGGCAGGGACATTCGGCAAACATTTGCCACGGTATTGTGCTCTGTGTTTGCTTTAGGCTGTGCAGTCATTTCGAGTCAGTGGCAGTTCAAATAATATCTAATCAGTCCTGTAACGCAATGTGCATGAAATTACTGAGAGCACATTAGACGGTAGTGTGTGTCTCACAGTTACCAGACGTGAGAAGAAATTCAACACATGTCGCCGTAGAGAAATAATCTACATGGGCTTTATAGAATAGATTGTTACCCTGTACAGCCAGACACCACCTACTGCAGAACATCCCATTATATACAGACACATACAGAGAAACAGCAATATCTGATTATTATATCTTTTACTCAGCTGTTGACAAAAAAAAGACCAGAACATAATAACCCACCAGAAGGAGCATTGCAGGATTTCTGCAATGTTTTATATGATAATGAGTGGAGAAACGTCTTTTGTATTGTCCATCAGTGTTGGTTGAACCTTCTGCCTGCACACGAACTTTATGACAATGAGAAGAGGCTGCTTTCTAAGTAGGCAGCAGTAAGACAGAATATGACATAACTCCATCTAATGTGGAGGCTTCTAGTTCAGAAATATATACACAAGGTCAATGACATTCTGACAAGGGACATTGGGATAGAGGGAGATACTCTGGCTGGTCAATGAAGTGGCTGACCAGATCTGCATATCACAATCATCTGGGTCAGTCAAGAGAGATAAAGCCCAAAACCGATTCAAAACAGATTTTCTGTAGATTTTGGGGGAGAAGAGGAGTCTTGGAGGTGGGATGGGGGGTAGAAGGTATAAAGGGTGAAGTGTAATGGCCACAGAACAGCCAGCATATCTATGAGATAAGCCTTGAGAGTTAAGGTAAACCACTGTGGTCTGGCCCTCGAGAAGTGATGTCCAGGAGCTCAGAACCAGATAAAAGGGCCCAGACTTCCAAGAGAGGAGAAGACATTCTGGGATGTGTCACTGTTGTGACCACCTGCCAAATAGGCACTAAGAAAAGTCTCCTCACTGGCATAGGGGAGGATACCGCAATGAGAGACAGACGGATGGGCCTCAAGTGAATTGTTGCAGAAACATGCACTGATCAGGGAAAATGTACAAGAAGGTTTCCCAGTACGCCTATCAAACACCACTAAACGAACACCAATGTGTCAGACACAGAGTGAGACTAGGAATTACGGATCTGAATTCAGCCCCCACCGGTAAAATTATGGCTTAAAAACATTAGATGAAAACACTTGTCTGGGTCAGATGATTCCACAAACACCAGCTGACTACAAAGCTGGTCGGGAAACAAACCCGGCCGTCATTGGAAAGTACTTGGGAGGAGCAGAGTTATAAGGGTAGAGCAGTGAGGATCTTGTCCAGTGTCCTGCCTCTTAGAGGATAAAGTATAACCTACCATCTGTGTGTCTGTAATGCAAATAGAGACATTGTTTTCTTCCAATCACTGGAAAAGCAATAAAAAGGTGGAAATGCAAAATAATCATCCAATAATAAACTGCCTCGAGTTAAAGCTCAGGGACGGAGAGCAGCAACAGCATTAGTAATTTATTATAGGCATAAGACAGCAGACAAGTTAATCATGATTTACATCTTATTCATTTAAGAATAGCATTTAAAAAAAACAAGCTAGTCGGAGTTATTTAATGAGGAGATGGCAAGACATTTTAATATATATTACTACACTTTCAAACAAAGACCGCATGTAAATATACATGTTGGTATTCCTTTAGCCTCCTCCAACGTAAGCCTACAAAGTAATAGCATTGTGGGCCACACAAAATTGGTTAATGTTAGAAACTCTACATAGCTCTATGATATCCTCACAGACGTTTCCAACAAGCAGAACAAAACGTGTGCCAAGTACTCGGAGGTGAAACTGATAATTTTCCAAAACACTAGAAAAGACAGCTGCTATACAATGCAGAGCTTGCTTTATATAACTATAGCCATAGGCTGGTTTCATTCTGTCCCATGTAGTACACTTGTTACTTAAAGCACAGAGAATTCTATTATAAAAAGAGCATTATGCTACTGCTTCAACATCAAACTATGATACCAGCATCTCAAATAAGGCCATGAATATAAGGTTCTTCGCATGATTCCAGGCAAATATTTACCAGCCACAATATTGTTTCTATATAACAAAATTTAGTGCTACAATTGTCACATCCTGCATTTACATCTGCCTTGGGAACTGGTTTTACAGAGGTCCAGCACAGACTGTACTCATGAATTTAGGTTTTTTTTAGTTCAAGAAAGAAAGAAAAAAAGATAAAAGCATAAAAAAGAAAAAGAAGGCATCCTCACGATGTCAAAATGGTATATAAATGAGAGGCAGGATACAGGTTCAGCAGAATACGGCAGGTGAAATCATAGAAGGACTCCGCAGTATACCTGCAGAGGGGCAGGCCCTCTTGTATATGTCCAGAGATAATAAACAGTGATATAGAAACACAACAAGGACAGTAAGAGTGATACTCACAGGTAAAGGCACGGACATGACCATGTTGCCTCCATAGACGGCTGGTACATACAGGATACTGGTACCGGTGTGAGGATCTATTCTCTGTACAGGACTTGGAGATTTGCCCATATTTGCGTGTGGACCCATGGGAGGGGTATATGCTCTGATAGGATTGCCAATCAATACAGACGGGTTGGGCTGAACTAAAGTAAGATACAAGAGAGAAATGAGCAGTAAAACATACAGCAACATATCGTGGAGTGTCACATGAAAGGGCAGTTCCACATACTATAGTGTTTCTCTGTCCAAAAATCCCCCCTTAAGGAGTGAATTCACCACTTTACACAGCCCTTGACCCCTCTTTCTTCTGTTTATTAGGACTATACTACCCTTAGTGTACAACATAGGCTTATTTAATAACTGGGTAAAGACACACTGTAACCCATAACAGCCAATCAGATATTAGCTTCATTTGTCTACAATAAGGGAGGCTAGCATCTGATTGGTTGATATGATTGCTGCCATCAGTGGTATAAGTAAACATGCCAGGAGGTCAGGGGACATCAGAATGACAGAGATAGGACAACATAGCTAATGGTCTGTATGAAGACACTGTAAGGAGGCATGGAGTTGCATACATTCACAGACTGACATATTTCCACAACACATGGAGGGAAATCCCCGCTTCATTCACGCCCACAAGCCTGGAAGCCACAAGCTGCCGCTGGACTCCTTTATCCTCATACCTGCAGGATTCTACAACATTCCAATTCTATGCAACAACTTCTCTCCCTGAATTGTACATATATCGGTGTTCAGTGTATACAGAACAATATAGATTTCACTGAAACTACAAGCAATGTCTCCCTAAAGTACATAGAACATCCAGCTGAATAGTCTGTGCCTAAAGCTAGATAACCAGGCTGTTATAATGCAACAACGGCAATAGCAGATAATACTTCGATCAAAAAACTGATCTGGCTCATTTTTGGGCATGTTGGTAAATGTGGTTGGAAGACAGCCACCGGGTTTCAAGCAGCACATTCATTTCTCCATTGGTCAGCGTATCTAACACCTACTTTAATATGATCAATATGTGCACCCCAGGCCTCTCTCCCTCCCCTTCACACCTCTCTCTAGTCCATTCTCTCCCAACCTTAACTAACCAAGTCAGTAAAATGAACAATCAAACCACCTCTCAGTTAGAACACAATAGTGGGACATATTGGACCACTCGGGAAGCAATGATGCAACAATGTAAGGCTTACCCATTCCATCGCCTTGAAAGTGCTCATTCTGATTGTGATGACCTTTGCCCTGGAAATACAAGCATCAACCGGTGAATTGACAGGCCATTTTGAGTCCATGTTAGGTGTTACTATAGCAGATTTTTACAAACACCTTACTACAAGATCGTACTGAGGTTTGCATTACCTTTGGAGGGGACTGCTGCTGTTTGGAGGCATTTGCCGAGTGCTGATGTCTGAGCGCCCGTGGAATGAATTCTGGTGCTAGGGGGTTCAGCACGTAGGTTTTCTTTAACTCTAAGGCCTCTAACTGGGATTTGATCTGCTCAAATGTGATGCCGTGAAGACTTCTATTTTCGTGGCAAATTGTGATGAACTGCTCCCAAAACTTCCTGCAAAGACACACCAGGGATTCAGGAGAGAGCCCGAAACAGAGGGACATGTACACAGATAGGTGCCAAAATCTCTGCATTAATATAACTTGAAAGCAAAATGACAGCCCAACACAAAGGAGTACTTAGTGCACTTAACTTATAGGGCTCAAGAAAAGGGAATGTCTCATGAGGGCAGATACTAGGACATCTACATGGAGGAAAGGCTATTAGGACCAGGTGGTTTATTGAGCAGGAAATTAAAATGTGCGAGGTACTGGAAGGAGGTATTAGGGCAGGGAATTAGGAATGGTATAATTCTGGGGACTGTGCAACAATAATTGCTAAGTGCTGGGTACAGGTTAGCTGTGAAGAGCTCTGAGCAGCAAATATTGTGTACGTTTCAGAGGCTGGTGGCCAAGACGCATGTTGGTCTGCGGGCTGGTTACAAAGACATGTTGGGCTTCTATCCTGGGAAGATCAGTGTGTTGGTTTATGGAAATGTGATATTACGAGGGGCAGAACACTTAGAAGTGCGAGGTTTTCAGGTAGTTCTAATGTGTGGGATACTAGAATGTGTGACATGTACTTCAGTTATCCCAGGATCAGGTAGGTCAGAAGCCAGAGTAGTGCAAGCAACGTGGAGGTGTCCTCCAGGGACAGAGAAGGAAACAGCCAGGAGTTATAGCCAGAGTAAAGTATACTGAATGAGGACAGCTGGTGGTTAGTTCCCTAAGGAAACAAGCTATATCACCGTTATTTGAGTAGTGTCACCCCCTATGTCCGACCATTACATCAGACACACAGAGAAAGGATTGGGTGTACGCCATACGTACAGGGGTTTAACATCAAGCCGCTGGACAGTCTAAAACATTCACACCCAACGCTCATGTTAAACAGCACTAAGAGCATTACTTCCACTTCTCCTACTGGAGGAGCTCATGTAAATTTTATCTGATCCTCAGAACTACACAATATCCCTGGCTGAGCAGCACTGGGTCATACAAGGTGACCTGATTTATGAAAGCGTTTCTCACAACCTACTCTGCCCGCTTCCACTGATCTGCCATTTGTCATGTCTTTACTATGGAAAGTGTCTCCAAAATAATCCACCAACTTCTTGCTGAACGGATCGCTAACCTAAGGACCACGACACAAATAGCAGGCTTACAGGACTGTGGTCACAAGTACTTAATGTAGTATCACGATGAAAGTCCAATAACAAGAAAACAACGTCCGTTTTTAAGAATACGGGACAATTGCAGCACTAAACGAACAACTTCTAGTAATACATGTACTATGTCTCAGTGCTTAACAACAACGTTACCACTTGTAAACTGCTTTCAAGCATAATGACAGAAAATAGCTATGTATGTGTGCGAAACATAACACAGTGGGAATATACAAATAACGTAACCTGGATACAATCATGTAGAATATAGGAGACAGCCAGTGTAATCCACAGAAGAACCACTGACCTCAATAAAAATGACCAGGTACCAGAAGTGATTTTTTTTTTAGGTGTATTGGCTCAACTATTCGCTTTGACCAGTCTATTGCAAATCGGTTTAATGACAGCTGATGAACTGCTATGGATTACAACACATTCCTGCAATTTGCACTGATGTACGAGATTCAGCGTCTGTTTTCATAAACAGACAACAATGTGGCAAAACAACATAATTATATTTTATTGTTATATTTTTCCATTTGCTCAGGTCCTAAAGCTCCCGTACATTTGGAAAAAGCACAAGACGACAAAGTGACAGATGTCGGCCTATTCTGCACCTGACAGACCTGCTGCGTGTAACACAAACTTTACATTCATCTCTTGAAACATAATGAGTGTGCTGTGACACCGGGCAAGTGTCATGAAACACTGACGATTATATGTGCAAACACAACAGCTAACGAGCTGGTGCGGAGCAGACCCTGCAGGCTCTCCGTCTAATCATGAAGCAGCCCTATGCTTTTACAGGCCTTTGAAGCCTATAGCCTTTATCAGCAAATGATTTGTTTACATACCATCTGCAGCCGCATATTTCCTATTAAATTAGACCATTCGCGGGGCCCAATTAGCCTCTGCGGGAAAATAAAGAAGGCTCGGAAGACAAATCTAAGAATAAGTTGCCGTTTTCTCTAACGAAAACGAGATGGGCTGTCAAACTTTAATTTATCTGGACGCCACATGCATGAAAATGTTTTGGCTTTATTTACTTTGGAAAACCAGCATTAATTCCGGCCCAGTAACTGCTCTGTGGTCCGATTTTCCAATAAAGCCACCAGTTCCAATGCAGACCATGTATCTAGTGTTGTACACCAAGGGAAGGACACACAAGTGCTATAAAGCTGCTTTACCTGCATCTTCCGATGGAGCACAAAGCGATGGGGTCTCCAACCACAGCCACCAAGGACTGGGCCCGGGTAATGGCAGTGTTCAGGAGTTTATAATTTGACAGGAAGCCGTAGTCCAAATCTTCAGTCGAGTCTTCCAAGAGCTGCTCCTTGCGTTTGATTGGGGTCTGCTTGTGTTTGCAGGTATGCCGGGTCCGGACTGTGCTGAGGAACAGGACTCTGAACTGTTTCCCTGGAGAAAGGAAATATGGGACCTTTAAACAGTTCCTACAGCAATGGTTCTGGCCATTTCCATGTCTTACTCCTAAAGATTTACTCTACCCTGTCCATGGCCATTTGTACAACATTTCTTCTATTCTGTAACCAGTAAGCTGTAGAATGCTTTAAATCAACAAACATACGCTCTATCCTGGTTGCAGCTATTTCTACACTAAACCCACAAACATGTCAATCCCGGCACAAGCATTCACTCTACCCTGTCTCGCCATTTTCCTACAGAAAGATGGATTTCACTTCCTGAAAATACTGTCAAGAAAAATATTGGATTCATTTGTCAGACATCTTTCCGTTAAATAGTAATGATTAATATCTTAAACAGTTAAAAGAAGATAAAAAATATCCAAAAAACCTTACAGAAAACTAAAAGAAAAAAACAAAACCGGCCTCATGTACTTATAGCATCATATGTAGGTAGTAAATATTTGTAATACCTAAAAACTCATCCTTGAAACTTAGTACACTCTCCAAACTAACTCATCACAAATATATAAGCAAAACTTACCCTGGACATTCAGTACTCTCTCCACACTAACTTCGGACAGGCGCTTCTTGCGTAGCTCAGCTCGGATCCGAAACACTTGATCTGCATAGGGGGTGACTACACCAATGCTGCCATCGTCCAGTTTGCCCCACGCCACTGGCCATTTCCGCCTCAGCTCCTCAACGCGTTCTACCACCTCAAACACCTTCGGGGGACAAGGGGGAGGATGGACAGTGAATAAAGTTCTAATGATGCTGATAGTTTCACACAGTTTCTTGCAGTGATTGGTATTACGCACAAAAAGACTAGAAAGGACATCATCCTGGAAAATGTTAACATGCCTAGCTGTATTTGATAGATAGGGATAACCCCATGTCGGAGATGCTTCAATCAAAAGTGGCTACTTAATACAAACATGCAAGAATTCAGCAATGTTTCACTTAGCCCCTAGGGAGTGTTTTATCCATTGGAAGGATATGGATAATAATTATAAAGAGGATTTAAAAACCACCAGCAACTACCAATAGAAGATTCTTTATGTAAAACATTTATAACAATGCATCATCATCATCAGCTATTTATATAGCGCTACTTATTCCGAAGCGCTGTACAGAGAACTCACTCACATCAGTCCCTGCCTCATTGGGGGTTACAGTCTAAATTCCCCAACATACACACTCACAGAGACAGAGAGACTATGTAATAGCAGCCAATAAACCTACTAGTTTTTGGAAAGTAGACCAGGAGGAAATCCACGCAAATACGGGGAGAACATACAAACTCCAAACAGATAAGGCCATGGTCAGACCCCAGTGCTGTGAGGCAGAAGTGCTAACCACTAAGTCACCGTGCTGCCCCATGCAGTCTTCCAATAGTAACCAGTGCAATGACTGAAAAACACTGGTGGAGGCAGCAATCTTGTAGGCAATAAGAACGCAGCTTATACAGCGGCTAGAGACCAGTGACATCAATGTGGGTGCACTAGGCATAAAGGGCCGGATTCATATTTGGACGTATGTCTCTTTTTGTTCAGTATCTATCTATCTCTATATCTAAGCAGCTAAATATATATTGCAATATGTGGAACGAACATTCCCTGTTTAGAATATACAAAAGTAGTTTGAAAAGCATCAATTGTGTTTAGAGAGAGCAGAGTTTTGTGTGTGTGTGTGTGTGTGTGTGTGTGTGTGTGTGTGTACACGCTGAACTCAACGCCAATGCATGCAATTCATTTCTGAACGCAAATGCCATTTAGGACTCGAAGGGGAGGAGCGGTCGTAGGCGCTGTACAGTAAGGGTGTGGCCAACGCAGCTGCGGCCGAATCAAGTCCTGGATTACACTTATTTCAGCCGTATCAGTTGCATCAGCTATAGGTCAGGTGTAAATGCCAACCGATAGCGATACCGTCAGGGCACAGTCGGGTTTTAAAAGTACATGTATGCCACTAGCTTGCACACAACATGTCTAATGGAACCTTGAGAGACTATAAAGATGCATGGAATACACAGTATGCATTGAAAGCATATTTATGTCATTAATAATTATAACAATTATTCAAAATTATAAATATTTGAAATGTAATATTTCTATGAATGATTATGTCGATAATTTATTTTCTTTTGTGAACAAAATTTTATGAGTTTTGATGCAACCTTTTATTGTACATACGCTTGTGTATATACTACAGTCTGTTCTGCGTGCCTATGTACTGTGAGCGTACTTACACCCACATTCAAATGAAAACACATCCCGAGATCCACTTGGATATGAATACGGTTGGAACTACGCACAATTTCTGTGCTTCCCCCCCCCAAAAGCAACTGTATTTGGATTTGAATGAGGCCTAAAATGTCTATTTTCAGACACGGTTCAATAGAGAACTAAACAAAAAATACAAGGACTGCGTGTGATGCAGCACAGGAGGAGAATGTAAACGGATGTAGACGAATCAATGTGCCATCTTTCATTAACATTAACTTATTACAGATATCATTAGTGCTACTGGTTCTAGAAAATGACATTTAAATCATTTTACTACATGGCAATCACAGAGATCATAGCGGATTGATTGCAGCTCAGAGACAAAGGCGAGTGCACTATATCGTGCAACAGGGAAGGTTAATCTGCACTACACAGATATCTGGCAGTAATAGAAAAGGGACACTACCACTAACTACACTTAGTTCTTGGTTAATACCTGTCCCTTTCAGCTGTTTCTAGAGCCAGCAAAATGACAGGAATGTAATTTAAACCATGATTTATCTTGTACTTTAATACAGAGCAGCAGCTCATCCTCTGAAAAAACACAGTTACAATTATTAATTTGTTTTTAATTGCCTGCTGTTTATCAATGCCATTACCAGAAAAAGCACAATTATTCTTCAGGTAAAACTTCAGCTTCTTCTGTTTGGACGTGCACATTAAACAAACGGGATAATTAAAACTGCAAATGAGCCTGATGGCTGGCTTCCCTCTGCCAGGCAGGAAATCAGTCAGTGGCTACTCTGAGGCCTCGAGACGCTGCTATTGGCTAGATGGAGATTCTTACAAATCTCATAGTAAAACACGAGGGAGCCAAAGCAGCACTATCTATTGTATTTAAATACTGCATATAGTAAGGGTGGTCATTTCAGAAGGTAACACGCAACTACATACACCAGTGTTGGCTAACCTGTGACACTCCAGGTGTTGTGAAACTACAAGCCCCAGCATGCTTTGCCAATATATAGCAGCTTATTGCTGGAAGGGTATGCTGGGACTTGTAGTTTTACAACACCTGGAGTGTCACAGGTTAGCCAACACTGACATACACAATCTTAGACATAAACAGATAATATGTATCAATTACCATAAAAATTATACAAGAAATTTCATTCAAATTTCAAGACGTTTATAAGTTTTTATTTTCTTCGTCACCTGAGCAGGGAGGTAAGGGTGGAGCTATACCCAGAGGACAGAGTGCTGATCAGAAAATGTACAGCATCAGGTTTTAAAGAACAACCCCCAAAACCTCCACCACAAAAAAACCCCCCTAAAAACCTGAACTGCTGTTACAAATGACAGAAATAGGCACCACTGAGTAGAGAGAGAGATAAAGTGTGTATGTATATATACACACACCTCACCAGACACACACACCAAATTTATTGCAAATGGCATAAATGTCTCAAGTGGATTTATGCTTTTCTTATGGTTTTCCTACTATTAGATAATGTATCTATCACATGCACTTTGTAAAGATGTCGTCAGAAACATGGAGCAAAAACGATATCCACTGTTTGTAATATAGCCCATTTCGCTGCTATGTTGTGGGGTGGGGAAGAAGAAAGAAAGTGGTACCTCAGCATTGTTGTAGAACGCCGTGCTGTTCTTCTCCTGGACGTCCTCTCCTCGGGCAGTGAAGAATGTCAGAGGGTAAAAGTCCTTGTGTGCCGGCTGTTTGCCGCTGGCCATTAGCTTCCCCTCGTAGAACAACTCAGAAGTGTAACTGCCGGTAACAAGAAAAAGAATAAAGTCAGTTTCATTCAGATACATATTTGTATCTACTGTAAAATTTTCTACAATACTGGTAGGGAGATACAAGCTGTGGATACCGTAGGAGGAAGGACACTGGGACAGAGCCAGACTCCTCCACTGCCTATAACCTGCTCATTTCTGCTTCTGGACAGCTTACCAGTAGCCAAGTAAGCGGTGTGATAGTTGCCAAGTAGGTAAAGAGGAGGAGAACACTCTACCCAAAATCACTGGTACTGGAGATCATTATCCGGTTACCCTCTACTTCATACACCTGCTTTGTGCACTGTCTGGGCACTAACTATGGAACTGTTGCAATTCATCTTGTACTCCCCCGTTCCTCTGCTTGCTCCCTTGCCCACCTCCATCACATTAACACTGACTGTTCTGCTTCTGCCCATGTGATCACTATCACTTACTTTCATTGTATGTACTGCTTGGTCTACTACTGTGTATTGTGCTTATTGTCAACGATAGTACAATTATCAGCCTAGCCATCCCTCTGTTACCTACAGCAACTGTATAGCCTTCTCTTTCATTGTATCATCATTAGTGTCTAGGTCCCATGCATCACCTCACACTTCGCTGTCTCTCTTCACCTCTTCTCTTGATCTTCCTCATTCTACCTTCTCTCTTCCTCTCACCTGTCCCTGCCTCTTCGCTTGCCGTCTGGCCCCCAGGCTTAATTACTAGCAACCCTTCCTCCCTCTCCTCCTCTCACCATACCTATCCCTCCCTTCTGATCCACTTCTCCTTCCTACCCCTCCACAACCCTGCCCCCACTTCAACCAGCCACTCACACTCGATTCTCCCGCTCATCTCCATCTCCTTACCCATCCCCTCCTTCTGTCTGCGGGTGACATCTCCCCTACCCTTTGCCCCAGTCTTCTTCACCTATCTCGCCAAACTCATCCATGTTGCTCAGCTGCCTCCCTCCTTTTCTCCTGCGATCTCTGGAAAGCCAGGTCCATGTGCAACAAACTGGCCTCCATGACTAAAGACAAAAAGAGAGAAAGTTCTGTTTTGGAGCCACTCTCAGTCCACACTGGTCTAGTGAGAATAATGCATTAACTTAAATGAATTTCTTTTTTGCCGCCATACCAGTGTGGCCTGAAGGTGGCTCCAAAACAGAAATCTTTTTCGTTTTTTTTTTGTTTTTTTTTTCTTTTTTCTTTATTAATAGTGGAAATTGTTCTGGGACAGCACCGAGAGATAATTATGAAATATGCAATAAGAAATAAAGTTTATAGGGATATATCACTGGTAGAGATATTGTACAACAAATTTTCCTTATGTGGTGTGGATAATAAAAAATGTAAGTTAAAAAAAAACCCCCACAAAGATCTGCACTTTACAAAAGTTCACAGTTATAGCCCCTTGTCTAGAACCCCATGTGTAATAAGAGCAGCCTAGGAAACCATAAAAGACCTCAGGGTGAAAATCTGGATACTAACTCCAGGTAATATTCCAATTTAATTTGGTTACATGTGTATTTCAAAATATTATTTTTTTTTTTACAGCATCCATATAGTTGCACACCATCCTATCTACACTGCCAGCAGCACAGGGGTTAACTCTGCCAGCAAAAAATAAAATGCTCTAACTCCCAGCCTGCAGTTGTGCTGCTGTCATTCACACTTTATACCTCTTTGGTTTATGAGAAGCATGGAGATAACTCAAGTGACAAAATTTATGAAGAAAAGATCCACAAGGCAAGACAAGGGGTTTTGTTGGGGGTGCCTACTCTGGACCCCAAACCATTTCTCTTTTTGAGCAGTGTTCTAACATTTACATCTAACCAGGGCCGTGCACTGCTCACCTGCTCCCTGTAGTGGGAGCTGTATGGGAATAGTAGCTGCTGATTGGAGGAGTGTTTATAGCGGCCGCTTCGCAATGTTCCTACTACAATCTGGTAAAATCAACGACGCACAAGACACAGTCATTTGTGCTTGTCTGTAAGTCATGCTTCCCCATGCTCATCATCGCCTCCAATAAACGTTACATGGCCAAAAGTATGTGGACAACTGAACACTACATCCATGTGTTTGCTGAACAGATCATTCCAAAACCATATGCATTAATATGGAGTTGGTCCCCCATTTGCTGCTACACCCAGCCTCCACTGGTCTGTGAAGCCGCCTGTCCACTGGATTCTGGAACATCACTGCAGGGATTGCCCCCTCAATCAGCCACAAGAGCATTACCGAGGTCGGGCACTGATGTTGAGTGATAAGGCCTGGCTTGCGGTCAGTATTCCAGTTCATCCCAAGGTGTTTGATGGGGTTGAGGTCAGGGCTCTGTGCTGGCCAGGCAAGGTTCTTCCACACCAAACTGGGCAAACCATTTTTTTGATAGACCTCACTGAGCAGGGCAGCATTGTTATGCCAGTACAGGAAAGGGCCGTCCCCAAACTATTGCCAGAAGTTGGAAGCACACAACTCTTTAAAATGTCATTGTATGCTGCAGCTGACTGGAACTAAGGCCGCAGGTCATTATTCCTCCTCCACCAAACTTTACAATTTGCAGTATGCATTCAGGTAGGAAGCGTTATCGTGGCATCTGCCAACCCTAGACTCGTCCATCAGTCAGACAGATGGTGACGTGATTTGTCACTCCAGAGAGCATGTTTCCACTGCTCCAGAGTCCAATATCTGTGTGGTTTACATGGAAACCCAATCATTCTCGACTAACTGTTCCTGTACAAATGTTGCTTCCAGGGGCAGTTTGGAGCTCACCAACTGAGCACAGACTACCTTTATGCGTTACACACTTCAGTACTCGTTCTGTGAGCTTGTGTGGCCTACTGCATTATGTCTGAACTGTTATTGCTAATAGACGTTTCTACTTCACAATACCAGCACTTACAGGTGACCGGGGAAGCTCAGAGGAGAAATTTGACAAACTGACTTGTTGGTAAGGTGGCATTCTATGACAGTGCCATGTGGAAAGTTACTGAGCTTTTCAGTACAACCCAATCTACTACTAATGTTTGACTATGAAGATTGTATGCTTTTATTATTATTATTAGTTTTTATTTATAGGGCACCACTAGGTGTCCGTAGCGCCGTACAGGGACAAACGAAATTACAATACGAGGTGATACAGCACAGTACAGTAAACAATAAGCACAGTAACTCAGTGAGCTCAAAGCACAGCTAGAGGGGCGGGAGAGGGGAAGGTCCGCCTACAATGGAGTCCAAGAGGGAGAGCACGGATGACAGGGAGACCCCCAGAGGGGAGAGAAGGTAGCGAGAGGGGACGGGGGACGGGGGGGGGGGAAGAGGGTCCTCGAGGAGGACGACAGGTAGCTGGAGAGCAGAGTTAAAAGTGGTGAAGACAGGAGGAGAGATGACCCTGCTCAAAGGAGTGTACAATCTAAGGGGTGGGGTAGACAGACAGAGAGACACAGGGGAGAGAGGGAGAGAAGGAGGAACGGAGGATAAGGATAAGGGAAGGGGAAAGAGGGGAAGAGGCAGAAGAAAAGGTAGGAAGTTAAGTGGGAGACTGGAAGGCTTTAAGAAAAAGGTGGGTTTTTAAAGCCCGTTTGAAACTGGATAGATTAGGGGAAGTTCTGATGGAGGGAGGGAGCTTGTTCCTGTGGAGGGGGGCAGCGCGGACGAAGTCTTGAATATGCGCGTGGGAGGAGGTGATCAGGGGGGATTTTTTTGATTTTATTTATGCAATGGGTGTGGCTGAAATGGTCAAACACACTACCCAGAAGGGGTGTCCACATACTTTTGGCCAAGTGGTGTGTTTTGAGAATGTTCGGAAATACAGAGAGGATAATGGCTAAATCAAAACATCCACCAAATACTTGGGACATTCCTGAACAGTAAAAAGGTCCATTAAACCAAGCACCAATTTGTTTTCTTTTTCTAAACACTAGTCTACAAATGATAGAATCTGATTGGTTGCTAGGCATTACTTCCTGCGCTCCAGTCCATAAACACCCCTTTGTGTATTCAGCACGCAAACACAGAACAGTAACAGACAGAAGGTTCATCCAAGTATTAAACCAGCTTTGACATTAATAGGAGCAGTAAAAAGTAGAGGAGTTTTTATCAGTCACATTTCAGATCTCTAAACCTTTCCACAATAGGGGATTAGAAAGTAGAATTCACTTTAGAAGACTAAAATGGCAAGTTGTCACTTTCTCTGGCTGCTGATTTGTGACCTAGATTTGTCGGACTCTTGTGGAGAACAGCAGGCTTTCTTAGCTGTGACAGAAAGCGACCAATAGCAAATCTCCCAGTCTCCACAAAGCTGTGTTACAGATAATACACAAGGAATGCTGACACACGATGCATAGCTGTGAATTTCATCATCTACAATTCCTCTTCTCTGCAGATAATTCACAAACGAAATGACACCTTGTACATTAGCACATCACCGTTACCCAACTCGACGACACCATTATCTTCAAGAACAGTCTACGCTGCAGTCAAAGAAAGACAACAGAGTGATTGCTTTGTAGACAGATTTACTGGGCTAACACAACATGTGATGTCAAATCGCCCTGAGGTATCTCAATGGCATTGCCAGACAGCCACTGAAGTCAAGGTGTGAAAGGAACATGAGATAAGGACGAGATAAGGGCAAGAGAAAGCGATAATGAACTTCTTGAGGGTCTGCAATCATGAGTGGTTATACATTTGCACATGTCGCAATGTTTCACAATAAAGGTGAGCGGACTTTAAGCAAACCTCCAAATAGCGTTCTATTGATCCCTGTGGGGAACCCTTTTGTCTATAGTCTCTAGACAGAACCCGAATGTAGCTTGTGTTTTTGTTCTGTATAGCATGTATAGACAAAAGCAATTTCCGTAGTGATCAATGGATCACGATTTTCATGTCCAGTTAAACTTTCATGCGTCTCATATTGAGCGAAGTTCCAGGCAACACACCATGGTGGATGTATAACCATTGAGTACATATACTAAGGGACTCTAACACTATTTTTTTAATTTCCCTTTGCATTTGTCTAATATAAACATTAAGATAGATATATTAAAACTCTTGTTATAGGGTTTTATCTAGTTTCTAGGTTGGTGTTGGGCTGCTGTCTGATCTCACCGGCCTTCTCTCCTGCAAAAAGCCTTTATCCCCTCTCAGTCTTATTGAGATGTAATAATTCACTCACAATACAATACTTTGTGTGTGTAGTGTAGTGACTAGGAATAGGGGTGTGACCATATCAGGAAATGACCAATAATATGAGAACAGGCCCCCCTAAATAACGCCTAGCATATACAATTCTCTCTGCTATACACAAGCACAGATGTCAGAGATTTAAAAACTATACCAAAACGGATTCCTGTCGGATAGATTCACGATCACAAACGGAACTCGACAGGGTTGTCCCTTATCCCCGTTGATATTTGTCTTGGCAATGGAACCTCTTGCCATATCCATTAGATCCTCACATCTGTTTCCTGGTGCCACTGTTAAAAATACCTTGCATAAAATATGTCTATTTGCCGATGATGTTTTGCTTTTTGTAACTGACCCGGGGACTTCGCTGCCGACCCTTCATAATATTTTAGACACATATAGCCGAGCTTCATATTATAAGCTAAACTCCACTAAATCAGAAGCCCTTCCAATAAATATTCCCCATGAGAAGGTGCAACTCCTTAAAACATCTTTTCATTACTCATGGAAGATGTCGGCACTGAAATATTTGGGTATTCAAATCACTTCCTCACTGGAAAATACGATTAATCTTAATTTTTCATCTCTAACCCTCCAACTTTCAACTTTAAGTAAATCCTGGGTCTGCAGCGAGGTCTCCTGGTTGGGAAGGATCGCAGCCTTCAAGATGATGTTGCTCCCAAAAATGATGTATTTATTCCGTACTATTCCTGTTTGTATCCCCAAATCTTTATTGGATAAACTGCATTCAGTTATGATATTATATGTCTGGAAACACAAACCCCCACGAATAGCCAGTTCTCGGATGTATTTGCCTAAACAACAGGGAGGTTTGGCGTTGCCAGACTTGTACAGATACCATGCGGCTTGCTTACTTTCTCAGCTTCGTGACTGGTCCGTCCCGATGCACCAAAAACCATGGGTAGACCTGGAGAAAGCTCTTAACCCGCATTTCCCATTGGCAGATTTGATCTGGGTTCCAAAAAATTGGCGCCCTGTAAATGCCCAATTACCAAAGACAACTAGGGACTCCCTGCTGGTGTGGGACAAAATGTTAAAGGCCAATTCTATGACTCTGGTCCCGACCAAAAATATCTCCTTAGCTGCAGTGGCTAAATTAATTCCTAATTTAAATCTCAGCCTATGGGTATCAAACGGAATAACCTCATTCTCTCAATTACTAGACGATCAGAGTTTACTATCTTTTACACAAATAAAGGAAAAATTTCACCTCCCTTCTCAGGAATTTTATAAATACCTGCAGCTCAGACACTGGTTTAATTCCCTTCCCAGACTAGGTCTACCTATTACATCACCACCGCCCTTGTTGTTCACTAAATTAACAAAAGGAGATAATAGAGCCAGTATTACCTTCTGGTACCGCTATACCCTCCCCTCTACATCAGAAAATAAAACCAAAATACAACTGCAGTGGGAATCTGACCTTCAACTAGATTTGGAAAGTGAAGATTGGGAAGCCATTTTCACAAACGCGTTCCGAATGTCCAAATGTATAAATCACACAGAAATGATGATAAAATTAATTAATAGATTGTATCTTACCCCAACTAGACTTCATAAAATGTGGCCTTCCCAGTCTAAACTTTGCTGGCGGCAATGCAATATACCGGGGGATTTGATGCATATATTCTGGAATTGTCCCCATATACAGTCGTTCTGGGTACAAATCTTCCAGCTAGCCAATAAGGTTACTAGACAAAATCTCTCTCCTACCCCGGAGGTTGCGTTACTGCAGCATTACCCCCCCCAGTTTCCATCATATGCTAAATATGTCTTTAGTCATATTCTGATTGCCGCAAGAGCGTCCTTAGCTCAAGGTTGGAAGTCACCACAGATACCCTTGATATCGAAAGTAGTGGCCAAGGTGCAATTCAGCTTTGAAATGGAGACAGAGGGGATGCCCTACTCCACTGCCACCTCGTCCCCGATAATGAAGTGGTTCAGTTGGCATGTGTATGTTACGGACGGAGAGGGAGCGCGTCCAGACCGAATAGACTCTGATTTACTACCTGCATCTCCTACACTTAGCGAAGTTCCCCAATGTCCCTATTAGTAGTTCCATGGTGACCATTCGACCAGTGTAACTTTCACGAATTGGAAGGGATCCTATTAGGTTCCCTCCCTCATGTGTTCAATATGGCTTAACAGCAGAATTGTTTAATGTGTTCCCCCCACTATGTACCCCTTCAATCCTTCCCCCTTTTTATTTTGTGTCCTTTCCTTACCCCCCATCCCTTTCTTCTTTCTGTACCCCATAATTTTTGAAAAATTAATAATAAAAATACTATTGAAGTTAAAAAAAAAAAAAAACTATACCAAGACCTCCTTTCTCTGCAACAAGAAGTCGAGAGAGAGAGATCGAGAGAACACCTTGCTTGAAAATCACACAGGTCTCACCTTACCTTAGCTTGTCTAATTAGCCATTGACCACGGCCTGAAAGTATTGGGTAAGCAGAGGGCATCTGCAGTACTACTAGATTGTGGGAGGCATTAGCAGAAAGAGATTTTAGAAACACTGGAATTCTCCTTGAATGACAGCAGTTTTAAACTGCTTGCAGGGTTCCCTTTGACAAACCATCGCCAGAAGGCCCTCTTATTCATTGCCTGCAGACTCTACTGGCAGAACCCATCAAGGCCTGTCTCTCAGGTCCTATTGTCTGTGGGTACTGCTGACAAATCCCATTGCTTTTGGGCTGTTCTAATACAATCATTTGAGGAGCTACTTCCTTACAACCCGTCATATATAGACTCCTCCTGACAAAACCTATGCAATCAGCTTAGTAGGCATGGTTAGTGACACTTACTTGATGATGGCTTCATGTGAGCGGTAGTTCTCACACAGCAGGATCCTACACGGGAAATCCACAGGGTAATGTTCGTACAGGCGGTCCAATAAAGATACATGGAGGTTTCGCTCTCTGGCAAACTCACTGTAGACAAATGGACTGAGCTGTAACAGAGACGGTATGTTTTTCAGCTGTTGAACCACGTACTAACAAAATCCATACAATGCTGCATTAACAAAGCCTATTTACAAACATGATTCTGGAACGCAAAAGTGCTGTTCATTCAGCGTTTCTGTGGTATATATCGCTGCAGTGCATGACTCTGTTATATATAAGCCACTATTATAGAAAGCATGCCCAGTTCACAAAAACTATTTACCAATTCTTCCAAATGGGAGTGTAAAGGTCTAAGGGCCTAGTTTAGAGTTTAGAATTTAGAGCCAGGAACCTGAACCATGCACATACTCTAGAATAAGTTCATGTAATAGTCTAATGGCCCATGCTACGTAAATATGTAAAGCGCTAGATTCCTCGCAGGACTACATTTCAAACTTCCAGACTTTTTGTTTTACTCGTTGGGTCCTGTATTTGAGCTCTAATTATCTGCAGGTCTGCAGATTGTGTTACCCCTGATATAAAGCGCTAGAGGAAGAAAAGAGCCAGTGGTTGGCTAACGTATATGGATATTGAATCTGGACGTTACATCTGGAAGGTGCCAGACACTCCTTACCTGCATGTGGTCTCCAGCCAGGACGATCCGAGTGTGTTTATTGGCCAAGGCGAGTGGCATGATGGTTTCACACTCCATGGCTTGTGCAGCTTCATCCAACAGGATGTGTGTAAAAAAACCTGGAACACAAAACACACAACGTACAGGAGTTGTCTTTGTGACATGTGTAACTTATAGAGTGCAGCCAAAAACAACAGACTCCAGCTAAATGAAGACCAGATATACCGATCACCCCGTTCCACTCCACGCACAGCAGCAATCCGCTTTCCTTCTGTACCCCCTGAGCTCTCAGACACGAGGGACGGGGAACAGTGGAACATTGCTGCCTTCTTTATTTTACCTCCCTCCCACAGAATAACTGCCTGCCAAATGAGGGCAGCATATGGAAACTTGAGGCAATATAACTTCCCAAGTGGCGCTCAGTGTTTAAGTCAATTTGCATGATGTAAGTTCTACATTGATGGCTTCTAATTGGCAACTAGCAGGCACCAATCTACCCTATGATGTAAAATAATGATGTTGAAAGGAGGTGGCAGAGTCGGAGTCAACTGTGTTTGTGAATAGAGAAATGTAAATCGTCCTTTAGTACTATAATGAGCCATTAAACATTGCAGGCACATGACAACACCCCTACGTCCTTCCACAATCATACAGGGTACACAATCATCAACTGGGGAGAAATCAATACCATAGAAGAATTCCAGGCTACAAACACAAGGACACAATCCAATTGGATCTCTGCATTTCAGCGCTGCTCTTTACGATAACAGACTTGACCATTCTGTGAGCTGAACATAGCGCTTGGCTGCTCATTTACGCTCATTCTGCTCAGATCAGGCCTCACCGCCCCATCCATCCACACGCATGGTGTGATTCTGCAGGTACTGCTGTACTCACCAGGGTCCAGATCCAGCTGACACAGATACTGTGAGGTGCTGAGAGTCACCACTACCACCCTGTGTCGTAGTATGTCGTCCTTCTGGGGCATTTGAAAGGTGGAATGTGTGCTAGAGATCAGACAGTACTGATGTACGAGCGGGTGCACGGTCTTCACCCAGCGATTTCTAAAATATACCCTGGAAAACGGCAAAATAATGCAATTAGGTCATCCGTTCATTTCTCATCTGTTCACCAATGGCACTCCCTTTGTGTTTCTTAAACACGGTTACAGATAATAGTAAGGTGGGGACACTGTGCCATTCATAAAGGGGTAAAGGTCATTGAGTGCCCTGGCATGAACTCCCCACATGACAGACATACCATGCTATGTATACAAGTACCAGAGTCGATCTGCAGACTGCCCCAAAAATAATATGCAGGCACTATGGTAAAGCAATTACATTCACTGGCGTACCTGAGTGGCCTGGCTTGAGGATTCCCTGTTTCAACATACGGATGTAAATAATCCTTGATATATAGGTCAGCAGCACTGTTAGAATGGGTGCAAATTAGAACCCTACTGGGAAAAATGAAGAAAAAAGTAAAGATTAGCATACTTGTGAACCTGTTGTCTGTTTACAGAGCACACACTGCTTTACAAAACACGTAGTTACACCGCACAATGAAAGAATAGGACAGGTATTATCTATTAATAGCGGTCAGACCACAAATGCCACCAACCTGCAGCATTGTTGGCTTCTGAGAGACCACCCTTCCCGCTAGCTCACATCTCCATACATCCCGAGCAGACCACCCACTTCACCAGCTGTCATCTCTGCCCATTCCCATAAGAAAGGCAGGGTCTAACTTTAACTTTAGAACTCCACCCATTCCCTGAATAGCACCATTCCAGTCCCTTTAAAACTCGATTTTAGCAGACCACCTTTCCAGCCGCCTGCACCAACACATGATCACTGCCTGCAACACTGCTACTGTATGCCAAAGCTTCTAGTGCAGCGTCATCTTCTGGGACACTCACCTGGTGTCTTGCTGTTTAAGGATATGCTTCACCGCCTGAGCCAGGGTAAATGTCTTTCCGGTTCCATAAGGGCCGATGATTAAAACGGGGGGCAGCTGAATGGAGAGGGGTGTAGTGATGGCCAAGATGGCTTCCTTCTGCTTTGCATTTAGCCGTGGATCTAACAGTTCATCCCACTGTCTGCAAGAGAATCAGCCAACAGGGAAATATTAGGATATCAACAACAGAAAAGCACCGATAGCATTAAGATCATCATCATCATTTATTTATATAGCGGCACTAATTCCGCAGCGCTGTACAGAGAACTCACTCACATCAGTCCCTGCCCCATTGGGGCTTACAGTCTAAATTCCCTAACATACACACAGACAGAGACAGACAGACACACAGACTAGGGTCAATTTGTTAGCAGCCAATTAACCTACCAGTATGTTTTTGGAGTATGGGAGGAAACCTGAGCACCCGGAGGAAACCCACGCAAACACGGGGAGAACATACAAACTCCTCACAGATAAAGCCATGGTCGGGAAATGAACTCATGACCCCAGTGCTGTGACGTAGAAGTGTTAACCACTGAGCCACCGTGCTGCCAACATATGTCTCTACACAATCAATGCTCCATCCATAAACCAGCATATTTTTAATGACATCAGTTTACAAAAGTTTTCTTGGTAATGACTAAATAAATAATTTATTATAATTTGCCCGCAGGAGGTGTTGTTCTATGAGAGTCCATTGGGGTATATAGTATGTACATTATTTGTAGTTATGGGAACTACTATTGAGAATGCCAAGGATTTATGGTAGTGTCACATTCACTCAGGGCCGGACTGGCCATCTGGCACTTCTGGCAAATGCCAGAAAGGGCGATGGCTATATGGGCCGGCCCGACTCCTCCTGTCTTCCTGGTGGCTGGTTCCTCCCCGGGTGCCGCGAGTTGCGGTGATCACGAGTGTGAGGGAGCCAGTGGGGTATGGGCTGCTGGGAGAGGGGGTGAGAGAGCCACGGGGGAAGTGTGTGCTGGAAGGGTGAGAGCCAAAAGGGAACGGGGTGCTGGGAGAGGGGGTGAGAGAGAGCCAAAGGGGAATAGGGTGCTGGGAGAGGGGGTGACAGTGCCAGGGGGTAGAGAGTGCTGGGAGAGGGGGTGAGAGGGCCAGGTGGTGCTGGGAGAGGGGTGAGAGAGCCATGGGGTAGGGGGTGCTGGGAGAGTGGGTGAGAGAGCCAAAGGGGAAGGGGGTGCTTGGAGAGGGGGTGAGAGAGCCAAATAATAAGAAGGTGCTGGGACATTGTGATGGTCGGGAATTGAACTCATGACCCAAGTGCTGTAATGCAGATGTGCTAACCACTACGCCACCGTGCTGCCCAGATGGTGTAAAGCCCGGGGATACATCATTTCAAAGTTAATTATTGGTTATGAAAATTTGCTACAATAACGGGGCCAGTAAGTGGCACTATGCCACCAAAAAAAACTTACCTATATATATATACATACACACACACACACACACACACACACACACACACACACAAGTTAACCCGTGCATGATACCCATGCATTCTAGTCAAATCAAGCTACTTAAGGTGTTAAAAAGGTTCTAATCATGCATTTGGGGCTAGGCCAGGCCTCCTCAGGGGAAGAGCGTTACTTCCCGACGTAAGCGCCCTTTTTTAACGTGGTTTTGTCCACATGTCACCACCTCATCATTCTTCTCCATCACCTCATCCTTCATCGCCACATCCTTAATCTCCATCGTCTTACTGTTCTAAAATCTCTCGATACACAACGTTTCTGCTAAACACCTTATCGCTGTGCTCAATCAGTCTTCCTTGAAGGGCAGTATTCATAACCTGCACTTTCACATCACTGCTTCTCCGTACTCGTGAAAATGCGACATACAATTGTCCATGACCAAAGACAGGCTCTGGTAAATAAATACCCACACGGTCAAGTGTTGACCCTGTGACTTGTTAATGGTCATAGCAACTGCCACCGTCTTAGCTTAAACGGCAGTCCTGTTTCGGATGGACATAAGTCAATCCGAGGTATCATCACCTTCTCTCCTTCAGCAAAACCAGTCAAAACTTCTGCTTGTACCACATTTGTTTTCAGTGCTGTCACTACTAATCGAGTGCCATTGCACAGTCCTCTCTTAACATTCAGATTTCTCAATAGCATAATAATGCTTCCAACTTTCAATCTTAATCTGTGCCTTGGCATTCCGGAAGGAGTCAAGGTATTCAAAAACTCAACTGGGAAATTTTCTCTGTGTCATCGGCTGCTTGTACTGCGTCATCACTCAAATAAATCATAAATTCATCTTCCATTATTTCCATCACCTTTTCGTTAAGAGTTTGAGCCCTCAACTCGTAAATTCAGCCTCTACTACCCCTCCCATGGGGGGAAGGGGGGATGATGGAAGTTAACTGACTTCACTATTATAATATTTTTGTCAAATAATGTCAGTATACCAAATTTCAGGTCAATTGGATGAGCCCTTTCTGAGAAAATAGTTTTTCCCACACACACACACACTAACACACGGCGCTTATATATAATTTTATATATATATATATATATATATATATATATATATATATATATATATATATATATATATATAAATAGGGAAGTGAAGTTTTCTTCTGATTTAAAAATGATTTAACATATTCCTGCCCCTTTCAGAGAGTTGGACAAACAACTTCTATTCAGATCTACTGAACAAGACTTTGTTGTGTTCAGTCCTATTGCGTTATGGGCTGCAGCGGGATACGGCTCTGGGTAACGAGGACAGTCCTAAGAGAAAGGACCCCCCAATTTACAACATCGGTGGCACGTTAAAGAGAGGGGCGAATGTCCAAAACTGGAAAGCCTCTTAAGATAAAAAAAAATAGTTTCAATAAAATCTAATCTAAACTCAGCTGGAGAGGTATTTATTTCAAGATGACAATGACAAATGGCTTTTATACCTAATGATGTCATTTGTACAGCCTCACCCTTCAAATCAACTCTCCAAGTGAACGGGCTGCGCCATATTTAATGAGGGCAGCATTATATATTACAGTAATGGAAAGGATTTTCATCAACTTTTTTCTACAGGATTTAAACCCAAAAGGTGTTTCTAGCACACAGTGAAGCTTCTATGTGGGCCGAAACGTTTTTGAAAGATAAATGAATACAATTATTAACATCTTACTGTGCTTGTTTGGCCGAAACTTTTCTTTAACAAGAGACCAAATTCTATTCTAGTTCAAAACCATGCTAATAATTAGACTATTTATATCTTCAAACTCAGTGGAACAATTTAACCGATGCCACTTTAGAAGACATGGCAATTTGGAGCAAAATACTCAGAGCATTATTATTTTTATCACCATTGCACCGTCTCCTGTTTACTCCCCTCCGATGTAATTGCACGATTTGTTGTGAAATTAGTGTCAAAATAGCACTTTCACACAGCAATTGTCCTGACTGCAGAGAGAGTGGCTGATGGGAAGCTTGGGGTCCTTTGTCTGCGCTGGAACATGACTCCAAGCAGAAGAGAGTGATCAGCAGTCATTGTTATGTTACAGGATTTATCTTGCCAAAAGATGTTTCAGACAAAAATAAAAATTCAATCAAAGATCTTTAAACCAAACTGCGGTTCTCTCGCTTTCCTGTCCAGGACTATTTCTGGATCCATCTATTTGAGTGTCAAACTGAGCTATATTGTCCATTTGGAGTCTGGCGATTATACATGACAGGAACACAGGAGAGAAAGGCAAAATCTAGCAGGAAAGAAATAACTTGGATGGATCCGTACACGTTACTACCCTCACTTTATCCTACAAACATCACCCCATTATTGCAACGCACTAGAATGTTTGCTGTGTCCTCGTTTTTAACCACTTCTGTATCAGAGAGTGACCTCCCGCTTCCTCACCAAGCCCTTCTATAGATTTTGGGAGGCAGCTGTTTTGTCAGGAAAAATAGATATTTTTTTATTTATTTTATTTTGAGAGAGAAGACATTCTTTTGGTAGTTTATTGAATGTATTTTTTTAAATTCATTATTTAGGCAAAGTTAGGTTAAACAAAAAGGTATAAAAAGGGATTAAGAGCCCATGTAAAGTTTGTATCATCACTACCGTTTAGTGGTGTGTGCAGGCACTTAAAGGAGCAGCTATTATAAAGGTTATATGAGCCAACAAACATCACTGACGCCAAGACCCTGCTTATCCCTGTCAGACGCCTGACTCTGCTGTAGTCCTGTGACCACACTTTAATCCACCCCTCGGATGTCTTGCATCAGCGGCCACCTGTCCGGGTTAACGGCTATTGGAAAGCCGACATACTTTTAAACGAAGCGACAATGAAGATTGGTATAAGCCCGATAATAAAAAGACAACTTACTATATAACAGATAACTTTTTCCGAAGGTTTAAACGACCAGGCAATGCAATATTCGAAAGGGCTAAACAACTACACTAGGAAATTACGTCGATTTCCATAGCCAGAGTGAAAATGCTGGTTTTAAAGGGGCAATACTCGGACCCCACATCTGTATGCCCCTATACATGGCGTGGGGTCTGGCTGTTGCTGCTTTAAAACCAGCATTTTCAATCTGTCTATGGTAAATGACGTGATTTCCTAGTGTAGTTGTTTAGCCCATTCGGATATTACACTGCCCGGTCTTTAAACCTTCAGAAAAAGTTATTATCTGTTATATGGTAAAATAGTATTTTTATTAATATCGGGCTTATACCAATCGGTATTGTCGCTTTGTTTAAAAGCATGTCGACTTTCCCATAGCCGTAATATTGACTGCCACAGACCTGTCCTGATCCACAGAAAGCGGCCAGGAAGGATTCAGCCCGAGTGACCAGCAATCAGGTACAACAGTGAAGCAGCGATACTCTCCCAGAGTGAGTGGTAACGACAGGAGACAAAGGAGGTGATGACTAGTTGCTGGTGGCAGAGTAAGCCCTCATGTCACATGATATAGATTATAATTTGTTTTTGTTTTCCTTCTTACACAATCTACCAGCACAAACTGATTCAGTGTAAACTGGATCTTCTATAGCGGATTCTATTACCCCCATTTAGTTTATCTGGGTCCAATATGTCTGACTAGCAGGCAGGAGAGACCTGACACATGACTGGTGCAATATACAGGGGGAAATCCCTGTGCTGCAGTAAAGTGACAATTCAGTCTTGATGCATACGATGTCCTGCAATATGGGATCATGAACACAATAAAATGGTCACAGCTTCTCTATTAGAGCCAGCAGAGGGGTGTTTATGTTTTATGAAGCACAACAGTGCTCTTTACTGTGCAATAGCCGGCAATATCTGTGCTCTTCTTACAGGTTGTACAGCACTATATAGAATGTTGTCACTATGAAAAGATTTATGATAATAATTGTTTATAATAATTCCAAATAGTGATCTGCTGATATTAGCCTTACAGCAGTGTTACAAAGTCTCATCTGTTCACCTATATCTGCTGCTGTCTGCAAATATTAGCAGATCTGGCTTATCTAGAGAATACAATCGTTCAGTAGTGTTTGCTTGAACCCTGCTTAAGCTGAAGTAGTACAAACACGACTTGTGCTGGAATTTTGGAAGAAACAGGCATACCTATTTGGGCTCCATGGTATAGGGGGCGTCAGGCTCAGATCTGGAAAAAGAACACCATTATCTCTTATCCTGTCCAAGGCATAGTGCATTTCACACAGAGGCAGTCTGTTCAGCTGGAACTGGAGCTCAACCTGAGGGAGCAAAAACATAATCAGAGACAGAGAGCGGCCCACGCCCGACCCAAGGGAAGAGACAGAGAGCGGCCCACGCCCGACCCAAGGGAAGAGACAGAGAGCGGCCCACGCCCGACCCAAGGGAAGAGACAGAGAGCGGCCCACGCCCGACCCAAGGGAAGAGACAGAGAGCGGCCCACGCCCGACCCAAGGGAAGAGACAGAGAGCGGCCCACGCCCGACCCAAGGGAAGAGACAGAGAGCGGCCCACGCCCGACCCAAGGGAAGAGACAGAGAGCGGCCCACGCCCGACCCAAGGGAAGAGACAGAGAGCGGCCCACGCCCGACCCAAGGGAAGAGACAGAGAGCGGCCCACGCCCGACCCAAGGGAAGAGACAGAGAGCGGCCCACGCCCGACCCAAGGGAAGAGACAGAGAGCGGCCCACGCCCGACCCAAGGGAAGAGACAGAGAGCGGCCCACGCCCGACCCAAGGGAAGAGACAGAGAGCGGCCCACGCCCGACCCAAGGGAAGAGACAGAGAGCGGCACACGCCCGACCCAAGGGAAGAGACCAGAGCGGCCCACGCCCGACCCAAGGGAAGAGACCAGAGCGGCCCACGCCCGACCCAAGGGAAGAGACCAGAGCGGCCCACGCCCGACCCAAGGGAAGAGACCAGAGCGGCCCACGCCCGACCCAAGGGAAGAGACAGAGCGGCCCACGCCCGACCCAAGGGAAGAGACAGAGCGGCCCACGCCCGACCCAAGGGAAGAGACAGAGCGGCCCACATCACACTGGTGTTGACAATACACACTGGGGACGATGGGACAGAGCATAGAGGCTGCAATGTATCACTTTATTTTATCGATGCACCCTTAGACATTCCCCGTAAAATATTTGTGCACAGCTACATGTTCAAGGACAATAATATGGATTCCAAGCTTCCATGTCTGTTTCCTAGATGAAAAATTATTTTCACAGGTTGACTCAAACAGAAGTATAAGAAGCTAAGGCACTGCAAGCTTGTAGGAGGAGAATGGATTATGCACTATTTTGCCATTTGAGCTTTTTGTCTCCTATCAGAAGTTACCCACCTATCAGAAGTTACCCAGGCACTGAAGCAGCATTTAGCTGTGCTCACCTGCATCTCCCTGTCGGGTCGAAGCCGCAGCTCTTCACAGCAATCCCTGCATATTCTAAGGAAGATGTAGTCCTTTGTTTTCTCCTCGATAACAGCCTCAAACACTTTCTCTTTGCTCCCCTGGCTCTGTGCAGATTTATCCTTCGAGACCGGTAACACATAGACCGCATTGACTTTGGTCATCACTAGTCTTCCGGCCAAAGTGTCTTCAGAAAGTGTCTCTGTGAGTTTAAAACGACCGAAAAGCTGGCCGTTCTGGGCATACTTGGCCCCTCCGGAAACTCCCGTCAGCATGAAACTCGCCACCAGCTGCAACTGAACCTTGATGTTGAATCTGAGAGACAAAATTAAGGTGTTAATAGCACAAATGATCAACAGCTCGAACAATCATTAAGAGGGATACCCATCTCCTGTCTTCTATAGACAAGCACCTGAGACAGGTGATCACTGCAGTAATCCCTAGGAAAATATCTAATTCTGTAGCAACCCAGGAAACACACTACAACTAAACCTTGCAGTCCATACAAATCAACCACACTCGCATAGACCACAAAAGTGGACAGAGCCACCATCAATTAGTACAAATGCTGCAGTAGAAATGGCTATATATCTACTGATTAGCTTCACACACATAAGATGGTCACACTATGCAATTTAGTTATTGCCTCTAAGGGGTTTCCTGGATGTTGTAAAAGGATTATTTGGTGAGAATACACGTTAGATGTTGTACAAACATGTGGCTCCGTATGATGGAACCTCCTGCTGGTCCAGTGTGGTTTTGTTTTTGTGGAAGAAGTGATTAAGAGAAGTCTTGACCCCATGTGACTAGAGGTAGCGGGTACCATAATAACTGGAACATTTAAAGCATTTTCATTCTGTCTTGGTTTTGAAAAGAATAACTTCTTTTTTTTTTATGTAAATAACCAAACTTCATATAGATATTTTTGCATGAGATGTTGCTTCCATTTGGTAGCATATTGCAATAAAAATCTTTATTAAAGAGAAAAATAGAGAAAAAAAACCCAATAAATCATTTAATAAATGTGCTTTTCCTGAATTCTTCCCATAGTTACATAATTACTCCACCCAAGTACTACCTAATGGGAATACAAGAAGTTCATTAACACATTATTATTTTATTAATTTACACTGTAGCAATTAGCACATCTCTCTCTATCTCTCCTGCAGTTTATGTAACCAAACTTTGATTATTTCAGTGATCACTGGGGAACTTGCCAATTGGTTCCAAGTCATTGCAGTGTCTGGCGGCCGCGGGGGCAGGGGCTCCAAGTGAAGGATTTAAGCCCAAGTGCATACGTACAGAGGGTGGACACAAATGGATAAGTAAAAATACTTTCCTGAATCTATACATAAATAGCTTTAAAGATGAAAATATTTGGCAAATTAAGTCCCTGTCATCCTATCAAGCAGACCTACACGAGTGCCTTTATCAGTTTGACAATCAATGCGTACTCAATACTGCCACACCAACAAGTTTATACTCAGTGAGTTGCCATCACTTCTAACACATCCACTGGATGCAGTCAGAGTTAAATATCTTCCCAACACATTGCCCTGACTCCGGAGAGTTCTATTGAGAACCTTGAGAATGTTGTCAGTAAACTTCTGTACATTAATGAAACCATTATTTCTGCAATCTCCGATTCTGTGACAAACCCCAGGAAAAACACCGGCAATTGAACCTCACAGTCCATGCAAATCAAGATAAACGGTCTTCAGGTTACTCACTTAATAAAACAATTGTGTTTTAATACAGTCTACTGTTTAATATGTGCAATAAAACACAGCCTACTTACAGTGGCCAGAAGAACCTATTGGTATGCTCCCTAGGGAAATACATTATTACCAAAGCATAAGATCAGATAAAAGATGTTTTGTGCACACTCTCAAGAGATCAAACCTCAATGTTGCCCTCTAGTGGCAGAATCTTGTTTTGTGTCAATAAAGATGATTTAGGCACACAACTGTATCATCATCAACATCATCATCACCACCACCATTTATTTATATAGCGCCAATAATTCCGCAGCGCTGTACAGAGAACTCACTCACATCAGCCCCTGCCCCATTGGAGCTTACAGTCTAAATTCCCTAACACACACACAGACAGAGAGACACAGACTAAGGTCAATTTTGATAGCAGTCAATTAACCTACCAGTATGTTTTTGGATTGTGGGAGGAAACCGGAGCAACCGAAGGAAACCCACACAAACACGGGGAGAACATTCAAACTCTACATAGATAAGGCCGTGGTCGGGAATTTAACTCATGACCCCAGTGCTGTGAGGCAGAAGTGCTAACCAATGAGCCACCATGCTGCATAACTTTTTTTAGTTGTAGTTTAATATACTTACATATATATATTATCGTAGATTTGTAAGGCGCAACGGTGCTCTGCAGCACCATACCGTGGGGAAGACAAGGACATACGTAAAACAAGAACAGACAAAATAAATAAATGCAGACATGAAAACAAAGGGTATGGAGGACCCTGCTCATTAGAGAGCTTACATTCTAAAGGGAAGAGGGCACAGCTGAAACAAAAGGAGCAAGTATGGCTCAAAGTGGAGACTGGGAACGTTTTGATGGTGCATTAGTGTGAATAGTATTATAGAGGATAAGGTCACCTCTAAAAAAAAAAAAAAAAAAAAAAAAAAAAGATGGGTAGAAGTTATATATATTAAAGTCTGTCTTTAGGACTGAACTGAAAAATATTAAAGGGGAAAAAAAAGTGTCTACAACTCACAATGCACCTTTTTAATCTATGGTATAATCTATGACGGTCTGGCATTTAATAATTAACAGGAGCTGCTCATAGCTGAGAAGATTACTATCACAATACAATAATAATACAGCGGTTTCTCTGTGGGTTTCTGCAGCTATCAACGTGTGTTCTGTGCTTTAAAATAATGGGAACAATTGGGAAATACCGTAAAGAATAGATAAGCTGGTGAAGTAGAAACACCTGGGCAGAATACACTGAGTGATGTAACTGCTCATTCTCTCCCATCATGTCCCAAGTTACACAAAGTTTCAAAGCAGATTGTCCTCTGCTACAGACCTGGCCAACCTGTGGCTCCCAGATGATGTGATCCTACAAGTCCTGCCAGCTATCGGCTCACTATCTGCTAGCAAAGCATGCTGGGGCTTGCAGTTTAACAACACCTGGAGAGCCACAGGTTGGGAGCCTTAACTACCATCATACCCTGGGACACGCTGAGTGTTGTAGCAGCACAACCTTCGCCATCGTGTCCATCACCATGCCCAGGGCACGGTAAATGACATATCTGTATAAACCCTACACCATCATGACCGCCAGGCACGCTACACCATCATGACCGCCAGGCACGCTACACCATCATGACCGCCAGGCACGCTACACCATCATGACCGCCAGGCACGCTACACCATCATGACCGCCAGGCACGCTACACCATCATGACCGCCAGGCACGCTACACCATCATGACCGCCAGGCACGCTACACCATCATGACCGCCAGGCACGCTATACTATACCATCATGACCACCTGGCATGCCAAGTGTCTTAAAAGTTTAATCTCTACCATCATGACCCGGGGCATGCCGAGTGTTGTAGTGGCTCAATCTTTGCTATTACGTCCCGGGGGGATGACTGCTTTCATAAGAGCCAAAAGACTATCATCATCATGTCTATGAGCTGCGGGGTGTAAGTGCTGTAGTCTGTGGGTAAAGAGAAGATGACACTTACTTGCTGACTTCCTTATACTGTGCAATCTCTTCAATATAGAGCAGATCATGTAATCTTGACTGGTAGTTAGCCTTGGTCAGTGATTTGTCCAGGACAGACTGTGTAAACAGCTGGTCAGCAGAGAGGGGGATTTGGTATCGGCCGAGTAGACTCCTCTCTAATTCAGTAGTTTCGTTAGGCTCAAATTCTACGATCGTTTTTGACATGGAGTCCCAGCGTTTTGCCGTCGTTAGCAGCTGCTGACGGGCGTGCATCAAGTATTCAAGGTCTGTGCAGGAAGGAAACTCAGTATGAGATCATCATATACCTCTTCATCACTTTCACAGTGTGTTAGAACCTTTCAAATCAGGCTCAGGCAACCTGTGGATCTCTAACTATTATGGAGACTTGTAGCTCCAAAACATCTGGAGAGACACAGGTTCCTTATTTATGTTTATATAATTTCAAACCAAGACCTAGTCGTCACACTCACACCGTGTCAGCACCCAGAACAGTGCTGCACTACAATGACAGGATCATAAATATTGGCCCAATGTTTTTAATACTTGTTACATCAGTTTTGGAGCTCACTTGGAGAATCTGCAAACTGTGGGCCACCTAGTGGCTGCAGAGGGTAGTTTTATCTGGTCTGGCTCATCTAAACTGGACTATATCTAATTCTCTGTATCAGTTTTTTTCTTCTTAATACCAAATATATTGGAACCACTAGCGCGTAAATAAGGTACGTGACGTTCATGCTTTAATAAAAACAAAACTTTGACATTTCATATCTACTCTATCTGGAGCTGGTTGTAATAAGGTTTCAATAAATTCCTGAAAATAAGAACAGGACAGATTTTCGTCATCCAAATAATAGTACGGAGAGCAGCCTGTCAAGTGTCCCTGGAAAACTGCAGGAGAACGTACTAATCTACAATCCCAAGTCATTTACAGCACGTTGCCACTAAATAGCAATTAGATGGTTCTGTGCTAGAAACTCTTTTGCGTAGACTGCAGCCTAAGGGAATTTCCATGCCCAGAAGCAATCTAATCTTATACTGTTACTTGGGAAAATAAAATATCAATTCTTCAACATGGAATGTAAAGACTAAAGTTGCACAGAGCCACCGTGGGCGCCCAAACAGGTTGGTTCACATGTACAGTCGAGCAGTAACCAAACAATAGTCATCAGACATTCCAATTTTCAGGCAACCCAGATCAATATTTTATTAGTCATAACTGCCAGCGATTGGGGATCACAAAAGACGCATCCCATTTAGTGAAAATTCATGCTACAGATTTCCGACCTGGGTGGCTAATTTCAGGTTCACCATTCATAAGATTAGCGCGGATGTATAAAGAGGTGCAATATTGCTGAACATCTAGGCCAGGCTCTAAAATAAAAACTCCGCAGCATAGGTTGAACAGATAGCGATGGAAAGGTGAAGTGCCGACATCTCATCTCCTTGTTTAGTTCTGTCTGATTAACTTGGCAGCCGGGAATGGGAAAGCGAATAATAAAACTCACTGAACTTCATCTTATCACCCCGAGGCGTCCGAAATAACATGACTGAAATTATGCACGGCTATGAACCTACTGTAACAGCTTAATGTGTTCAGCTGGCAGAGTGCTGGGGAAAGGAGGCTGGAGGTACATGCTTAACACTCGGATCAATTCCTGTCACCGGAGGAACGTCCAGGGGATGGAACGCAGCAAAAATCTCCTTATACCAGTGTGTAAAGTTCTTATGTATTACTAAGGAAGAACGTCACAGAACAAGTCTTCCTACTAACTACATGCAGATAAGCCTCTCTATTGCAGGAGATACTTCTGAGATAACCATTTACAAATATCGATTTTAGTTTTGAGTGGAGTTCTCCTTTCAGTCAATGTTTTGCCCATTATGTGTTCAGTGTATGGCATGTCTCTATGGTGCTTCAAATGCTGGGAAGAAAACCCTACCTAACACTGATGAGCCCCAAACATGATAAAAGTTGAAATTCTGCCAGAGCACTCGCATAGATCATGAAAACGGACACTGTGTAGTAAAACAAAAACAATCACCTGTCCACATATTTAGGCTGATTAGATTATGTTTAAAAGTAGGCCCAGTAAATATTCCTCTAAATGCCACAATCAAGGGACTCAGCAGGTGTTGGAAGCTACAGTGACCTTGACATTACATTTTACCTTCAGTTGAAGCAGCGTCCACCATGATTCTCTGCATAAGCACCGGTTCCACTCCAAAGTCAAACACTACAGTCTGTCGGAACGTGCCAAATATTTCAGTGGTAAACGTGATAACTACTTTGTACAAGCAATGGTCGATCCCGTTCTGAGTCATGTTCTCACCGACCCACTCCTGGCAACTCTCCGGCACCTCCTGGGAAACTTGAGAGTTGCCATCTCCAGCAGATATTGCCACGATACTGAAATGAGGTCTGTGTGCATCGTACAACAGCGCCACGCGTTGAAGCGTCCTCGCAGGCTGAAACACAGATAACATACATTTAAAGTGGGTTATCCAGTCCCACCCCGGGACTCCCACCATTTGCGTACAGCAGGGACCAGTACGGACAACCTTCAATGTTGCCATGTCTCTCTTTTAGCAGTGGAGATCGGACAACGCAGCTCCAAGGCTAAGTAGGGAGCAGAGCTGACGGTGACCAGCAGGAGTGTCAGCCGTGACATTTTTTACATTAATCCTCAATATTGCCAAATAAAGACAAACTACTCCAGTAAATGAGAGGGAGGAGAGAGATTCAGCAGACAAGCTCGTAGTGTGAAAGTAAAAGGTACATGTAACATTGTACATAAATGAGAGGCAATAGACAGATTCCACATATATTCTAGTAGTGTAAAGTGAAGGAGGGGTCCTGAGGTTATAGCTTTTGGAATTGAAAAGGTCATTACAACAGATCCTCTCTCTATTTAACACTCAGAATGTAACCCTTAATGATGATGTACAGGCACAATGGTGGTTATATTGGTTTCTTTTCGCATCTCACTCGAAGAAAACTATATATTTTTTTTCAATCCTCCATGGCAGCCTACACAATGGTTAACTCCCTTCTTAGCTTGAGTAGATACAGGAAAATTAATGCCCCAGATGTTAAAAAGTGCAGCTCCTCCTCCTCCCTGGTGCCGTTTACCTGTCTCCAGCTAAGAGTAGTTGCAGGTAGCAGTGTTCTCTTATTTTCTGTAGAACAGTGGCCTTACCTGGCTTTTCGTGGTTGCCTGCGGTGCACCTTTGAAGGTGGAATCTGATACGTGGTTCCTCCCCTGGGGCCGCTAGTTGCTACCTTCTGGGAGCAAACGCGGGCATTGTTTGAATTTCAGGCACATGTGCGCAAATTGGTACACTGCGCATGCCAGGACAGAAAAATGGAGGACATCATGGGACTAGACTAAAAGGAGCGCCTCAGAACCGCTGTTCCATTCCCTGTGCCCCAGCATATCCGTACCACTGAGTACCGCAAAGGCGCTGACCACCACCGTACATTGCTGGGCTTAGCACCGAGGAGCAATTGCCAACTACTGGGCTCCATTACCACCACCTGCCAGCATGATGGAGCCTCAGTCCACCAGCAAAAAAACCAAACCGCACAGGTTCTAGTTAGAAGTGCTTTCTACATGTATCTTTCTTGGACTTTAGTTAATTAGCTAAGCACCATGCCTTTGTCGGTAATCTTTCAGAGCCTGTTGAGAGGAAGAACACCAAAACACATCAACAAGATTGTGGAGCATGTGACAAACCTTCACATGATAATTGTGACGGGGCATATCTGTGCAGAGTCTAAGCCCTAGCCATGAGAAACCAGTACGCAGCCCCCAAAGCAAATTTGAGGAGTTCATTTCCTGAGTAATGAAGTCAATGCAGGACAATTTCATCACTAATGGAGGATTAATATGCCATACGAAGAATGAAGACAGCCAGGTCATAAACAAGCTTGAACCTAGATGATGTTACTCCAGGTCCGTCAACATGGGGGCCCGTTGGGTCCTTCGCTGATCAAGATCGGTCCTCTAGCAGTAAATCCGGGGAGATTAAGAAAGATACTAGATTATTTAACCTTGACCGTGTGGATAATCTTCTTAAACATATCCATAGATCCATGGGCACTAATGAAACACCCGTCCACTCTTCATTTGTGGCTCGTCACAAGAACTGTACAGCTGGAGGTAAGAGACGTAATCTATACGGAATGGGGACAACTGGATAAACGTCAAATTAACCTTAAATTAATTGACTGCTTGTATCATTTCCCCAGAATAATGGGGCTGCTAAATGGAGTTCCCAAGGTTGAAGCAGTAATAGCCAGCCATTCAGCCAGAACCACTATCCATTTGAAAGATGCTAGTCTTTTCAGAGAGTTGGTTTGATCCTCGTCTCTGTTCAAGCTAAACCCATTGTGTAGGCTGCCATGGAGTGTTTAGAGGAAGACGAATTACTAATAATTGTAATTTACTTATGTCAAGCACCAGGCGATGCCTTCAATTGTGAAACGTTTTGACTCTCATGGCTGGGATGGAAGATACAAGCTCCTGATCTCACTTTAATAGGTGAACTTATCATTGACTTTACATCTACTGCTGGTTATCCTTCCTCCGATGGACCAGGGCCTTAAATTTGCACCCAGCAATAATGTATGTATTCCTGTCGTGGTCAGAGATCACCTTACCTTACAGGTGAGGAGAAACGTCCACGTCTGCAGAGATTTTTTGGTGGTAACAATGACAGAAAGTTCAGGACTGTACTCCACTCGTACACCTTCCACACATTCACTGAGCTGGAAGAGAAAAGAGACATTTTCATCATCTGCTCATCGAAAAATAAATCAATGCAAAAACAAATTGAAAGTCAGTGTAAAAAAGAAAGAAGAAATAAAAAAATCCAAAACGCAAATTGTAACACTATGATGGCCTAGACAAACAATGCTACTAGATTGGCATTCGGCTATTCTCCTAGTTGCTATTGCTGGTTGAGAACATAAAGCAAAAGTAGTCAACCTTCTAGTACAGATTCAGATTCCTCTAACTTGGGTTAATTTGCTTCACATAGTGTAACCTGTTGCGTTATAATGAACGCTTAGCAATAATAATAAAGAATAAAAAAAATCACTTTCCTATCCAGACTGTTTTGTTCCTCAATAACTATATCATTCCTTCCAGTATTTGCAGTGAGTTAGTTTTATCCATATAATCGTATCATTTAAAAGGGATGGAAACCTCAGGCCTAACCACGATATTTAAAGCTATTGGGTGGAGAACTTGGCCGGGAGGGCAATACAGGTTGAAAAGAATACAATCTCTATAAAACTCTCCTCCCAAGCCAGGGACACCATGCTGCTGTCAAGCACACTTCTCCTTCCCTCCATATGGATACGGATTCCCTACTGCCTTCAATGTATATTACAATCTGTTAAATAATGGACCGTCACCAGTTTCCATAAGCCTACCAGGATAAAGCTACACTCTAGTCTTGCCTTCTGTAGTGTGGATTACAAGGCACTATCTGTCATCCTTATCCGAGACACTGAATTTCAGACAACACAAGATCTATCTACAGATCGGCAGAATCCACAATCTGGTGTATGTGATTTGCTCTACACAATGCCACGCTTTTCTCAAGCGTGTCACGTACCACTTTTTCTGGCGACAGAGAGTTCATCCATTTCTCGATCAGGGACTCCATGTAGCTGCCTGAACACTGCGTGTTTTCTTTCTGCTGCTTGAGGCGGATGAGGCGCGAGGCGTAGCGCTTCTGCCACTCCTCCAGTTCCTCCTGGGAGTGCGCGGATGTGCACTGCGCTCCATAGCGGCAGATTCCCTGCTCCAAGAACCTGGAAAGCAAGTGGTGATAATCTCTTTACCGCAGAGCCAATTAGACTACAAGAAGCAGGGTAGACAGGGATCTTGGATAAACACTCGTTGGGCAAAGCAAGAAATGTCAATAAGTGCAAGATAAGAACAAATTTAATCTCAATGTGTTTTATTGGAGACTTTCAACCAGGATCTGCAGAACAGAGAAATGTAAAGTTGCCCAGACTATCTAATCACTCAACCTGCAAATATCTTACTGCTCTGTCAGATTACAACTGTGAAGTTTATGAAGCAATAAAAAACTTTTTTTGCAGCATTACCTCATTAAAAAAAGACTGGATAGCTCAATCTGTGATTGCAAAGTGTGCGTCTCAGCCGTCTATAGGTGTGAAAGTAAAGACATACAACCGGGAGCTACTGTATCAGAGTTAGTGTTGGGAAAAGAGTGAAATT
The DNA here is from genome assembly GCF_038048845.1 of Mixophyes fleayi. Taxonomy (NCBI): domain Eukaryota; kingdom Metazoa; phylum Chordata; class Amphibia; order Anura; family Limnodynastidae; genus Mixophyes; species Mixophyes fleayi. Next base: position 200,303,459 of record NC_134407.1, on the reverse strand, counting down.
ATTTTAATTGCGGTTTAAAAAAAAAAAAGAAAATAAAAAAAAAAAAAGATATCTTAAGAGACATATTCAAATAAGATAGCCCACAATCACCTAACACTTGCATATGAAACAGTTGACCAAACACTTTGCAAATAACCAGAGGAGGTTTTGATTTGACATTATCCAAATCAGCTATAATGTCAAAATTATCATATCACAAACAAAAACAAAGTGCCACTCCCAGAGATTTGATAAATGAGGAATATAAAACATCTCTCCTATTAATGACAAAGGCAGTACCCAATATGTCAACTCTAGGGAGACATAAGTCATATATACAAACATACCTTTTACATAGTGTGTACTCCTCGCTACTCGTAACACCCCGTGGCGGGGGACGAAAGTGCCATCCATCATGGGTACCTGGGAGACAATAATTAAACAATATACAATTATGATACACTACTATCACAACATGTTGTATTACATATAATGGAAATAGAGCAACAAGGTTAACAACCATAAACTGGGTACACACCTATTGAATTATAGTGCAGATCACACGACTCACAACTGCCTGGTCAGATATTGCAAGAGTGTGTGGACTCCCAAGATCAAGTTCTATCGTACCAAAGCACATTAGGTCTGTTAATTTGGAATTTTAAATTTCCGAAACATCCTGATCGACAGTGGAACGACGTCAGGCATATGTGGAAGTGTAAGCACTCACGGCCGGCAGCATAGGCAAATCTCTGTAAAGTGTGCAGAGTCACGACCATTTCAGCAGATAGTGGTGAGAGATGAAGATCACAGAACTGAAGGTAAATCGTGTAGGTGTGTACACATGAAATGACCTGCTCATCGGGACTTTCAGTTATCATTAGACACATTACATCTAAGGTACGATTGCATCGGTGTGTACCCAAATTTAGAGTTGAATTTATATACAGGCTTTGTTATTCATTTAAACAGCTGCTGGCCACTAAATAAATAATCAATAGAGTCCCCAAATAAGCCAGAAGCCTACTACAAGAAACATCACAGCGAATTGATAAGCATTTTAATAAAGTAGAATATCCTTTTTTGGATTCACTGAAAAATGATTTTTTGATACCATTAAATCCATTCCTCCGAATCCATCTGGGGGACAGGACTACCTTGGGGTTGAGATGAGACAACAGGAGCTGGGCACTTAAGGGTTAAAGTTCTGAAGACTGAAGCTCCTCCCCCTCTCTCAACCCCATAAATCCTCAGTTCATAAATTGTAAATCCCCAAAGGTTAAGGAACGTAACCAAACACACCACAAAGTCCAAACAATACACAGAACTGAACACTGAGCGTAAAGGGTTGGAAAGCAGTGTCCCCCCTATTGATTTGGAGAAATGGATTTAAGGTTAAGTAACAAAAATCCTCTCATCTCCTACATCCTTATCTGGGGGACGTTCCAAAACCACCCCTATGGGAGGGAATGCTCAGACATAGCTGAATGCAACACTCCCCGTCCAAAGCTAGCCTTTCTGGATGCAAAAACATGGAAACGGCTAAACTAGAGAAACGTGTGGACAAAGGGACAAGGTGTCTCTGTGACGTGTCACCCAAGAAGCACTCGCTGATCTAGTGGACTGAACAGAAGCACTTTCTGGAACCGGCTGAATGGAACTAAAGTAAGCCTGCAGAATCAGAATAGTGGACCTGATCCATCTGCTTTGATGCCTGACAACCCCGCCTCTGCACATCGTAGAGAATCAGCAGAGAGTCAGTCCTGTGAAGACCAGAAGTCCTGTTCAGGAAGATTCTGATCGCTCTGAACATATCCAGGAGAGCTAGTTGTTCCTGGGCACCTTAAGAACCAGAACCCCTGGGAAGGACTATCTCCTGAGTTAGCTGGAAACTGGACACCACCTTAGGTTGGAAAGATGGAGTCTTTATTTCCATCAAGTCTATATTCATCATTTATTAGGATTGGACTTCCTGTAGATCCCTTAGCTGCCCATACCAGTTCGTGGACGTGAGTCCTGTGCGCACAATTACCATTTTTTTCTTGTGCAAAACGGTCTTGTCATCCTGAAAAATCTAGGAGAGACCTTCAAGACAGGGCCCACCACTTCGGAAACCAATCTAGCCAAAGAAATGAATACCATTTTCCAAAGCCAAGTAATTCAATGCAATCACCTCCAGAGGTTCAAACAGAGGAAGCTGAAGAACCAAATTAAGATAACATGGCAACATCAGAAAAACAAGGGAGACTGGATGAGTAAAACACCCTGTAGAAAAAGCCTGGATCTCTGTAATCAGGGCCAACTGCTTCCAAACTGTCCTGGAGAAAGGAAAGATGTGAAAGCTTAAAGGAATAATTGTGGAGTCTTCTGCGTTCACACCAAACATACGTCCTCCACAGCCTATGAAAGTTACTTGCAGACAATGGCCTTCTGGCTCTTAACACAGTCTGAATAACTCCTTCAGACAAACCCTTCGCACTCAAGATCTTGGCTTCAACATTCAAGGTGTTAATGCCAGGAGACGAAGGTCCTGCTGAAGTAATGCACCGTGCATCAGAATAAGTTTCCCGCAGAGGAAATCTCCATATCGGAAATGCCGAAATCCTTAGAACATCAGCGTGGTCAATCTGTACCCATGAGGATCACAGGAACTCCCTCCCTTCTTGGCCTATCTCCCACGAGACAGGATCTTCAGTGGGTTTAAAAGCAGTCATACAAGTCCTTAAGGGGTTTCTTTGTCTATTCTGACAGTTTCATCAGCAGGAATTATTATTTGGGAACTGCTCCTGACAAAAGTCATTGATGTGAACTTTGATTTGCTTTGCCGTCCTTAGCAAACAATGGCCAAAATGGACTGTGTAGGTGCAGTATTGAAATTTTATCTGATATATTGCCTTCCTGGCCTATGACTCGTTGCCACCTGAAACTGTAGACGAAAGTGGAAAAACATCTTACTCTATGATCCTGTGGTAATCTGTTTGGTTCCCCACCATATAACTTGTGTATAATGGTTTCCAATTTTTCTCCAAACACAAGAACGCCTTCAAATGGAAGGTTAGCCAGGCTGTTTTTTAACTAGGCGTCCATTGCCCAAGGGTGTAACCACAGGTTTCTTCTTGCTACGACTGTGGATGTCATCCCGGAAAAAAACAATAGTATCAAAAAAAAGCCTCGCAGAGGTATTCTATGCCTTTCGCATTTCAACACTTAATACTACTAGACTTTGTTCACAAAACAGATGTTATAGCGTTCCTGTCCACAGGATCCCTTAGAGGAAGACCATCTTCAGTGGAATGGTTGTTCTAGTAGACATACTAGCTATAAGCACGTCTAACTCTTGGGATTAAGCTTCACCTTTGCAGTTTCCAGGATATGCTTCGCAGGATATGCCTCGCCACGAGGAGCAATTCTGACTTCAGATTTCAATCCTCCTAAAAAAAAACTGATCAGACCATTTTTCCAAGGCCTGGATGACCCACGCAGATGTGAGTGAAGGCTTGAGTGCAGCACCAGCAGCCACATAGATGGACTTTAAAATGTTTTCACATTTCCTGTATGTTCAATTCTTGAGTGAAGTTGCCTCGGGAATGGGAAGAGCGGTAGACTTCGAGAGGCAAACCACAATAGTGTCCACCACGAGTGGCTGTTCCCACTTAGCCATGTCCTCAGCTGGTAAGGGATACGTCACCAGGAACTTGCGTGGAATACAAAAATTCTTATTAAGCTTAGCCCAAGCATCTGTCAGAAGCTCAGATAAGTAAAAACACTAAGGAAAAGAGACTATCCTCTACTTTGCCTCATCAACATGAGAATCATCCAAATCTAAGCATGATGAATTGCCACAACCAGTTTGTTAATGCCCTGACCTCCCAAGGATTCAGCCTTAAATCCAACCAGGTCTTCTGGGACCAAGACACCCAGAAGCTCCCCCTCTTCCCGCAAAGAGAATTCTGAATTCTCACCTTAGAGAACATAAGAAAAGTTCTAACATTTACATGGTCTCCGAAACTTGAGAACCTGAAGGAATCAATCCAATGAAGAAGATACTCGTGTCATCCCACTACAGGTGAAATACATAACAGATTTCCTTCCTCCCTTTTTCAGAAAGACCTATTTCGCCAATGGGAGAAGAGACTAATTTGGTCCTGACACGGTGGCCATATTGGAAATGCAGGGGCTGCTAAAACAGTATCCTCTAGTGCAGACTAACTTCTGCAGCAAGGACTCCCACCTGGAACTATTCATTTGACATAAAGGCACCAATTTCTCCTGCATTGGGGTGTGACAACCACAGTGCTGCACTCGCAGCACAGTCTGCATTACAAAGTATCAACAAAAATTAAACAATAAACAACCCTAACACCCCCAAAAACCTGCCCATCTCCTTAGGCGCTTAATTAGAACGGAGGATCAGTGGGGCTGGGATGAGCTTCAACCCTACAGTGCCCAGCTCCTGTGTCCTCACCTCAACCCCAAGTAGCAGTGTCCCCCATGTAGGAGAATGGCAAGTCTCTGAAGGCTATTAATGGTCACAGCTAACATTCTCGCTGATTGTATTCTACAACAAATTAACCTTATGGTTCAATTAATTGAAATCATTCCTCACATTCTTTTCCTCCATTCACAAATGTTCTCAGCAGCCACTGTCTGGCACACAATCAAAAATATAAACAAATCGCTAATAGGCACCATCCTTACATAAAACATCTGCAGAAGGAATTTTGCCCGACACACGAATGAGCCCAAAGAGGCACCGTCCTATAAGAGGCATATACCCCACAAAAAACATTCACCCAGCCCATATGCCAACAACATAGACAGCATATCCTTCCGCACAATCGCAACACATTCCTTATTCCCCAGCACTTTATGTCAGAACACTGCATTGGTCCCCTCATACCCCCAGTTCTTACACCTGTCTCACATATACATAACACGTTTCCAAAACACTGATTTCTCTCTCATCTCAAAACTTGCAGAAAGGAACCTCTCCAACTAAACATTCTGCAACCGGAGAGTTTGAATAGTCAGATAAGTCCTTTCCCCAACTGTCCCTAATGGGCAGCAAAAAATGGGAACAGCATAACCTCCTGACAAGCAACCAAAATAGTGAACGGCACCAATATGATCACTAGTAACCACAGATAAATCCCAATAGAAGGAATGATAAACTGGACCAGTCAATGTACAGGGACCGTCAGTACAGAAAACATCACAGCAATTTATTAATAAGGTAAAATAAACTTCCTACCATCATCCAAATCCTCCACATGGTAACCAGAGCGGATTGTGTTTCCAACATTCTGCCAGAAGAGAGGAGACAATTCATTACATCGCACGAGGAAACCATGTTCAGGAGAAATGCACACTATGCAGCACTGTGAAATATTTAAGCTACATTATGTATACAGTACATTTATTCAGAGTAAGGTTACCAGGAACAACATTAGAGAAAATTGCCTGTTAAAGTGTGTGAAATAATAGCAGCCATCGTTGTTCCTCAGAAAATATAAATACAGTTGAGGAACTTATTTCTTCCAGACTTTGGACCAGCAGAAATCTTATTGCTCAAAACAAACCATAAGTGGAGAGGTTGTTTATTACAAAAGAGAGGGCAATAAATGGGAGGTAGTTATTGCTACATACCTCGATTTCAGAAAGCAGAGACTTTATTCGTGACAGATCCTTGGTTACCATTCCATTCTAAGGACAAAAAGAAAAAGCACAATACTATCCGTGTTACATTAAAATATTATCATGCAGTAGATGGCTCTAACACTGCTTTCTGTGCTACCCCTTAAGATTTATTCGCCAAAGAAGGTCCTTAACATTCGTTTGATAAAGCTGTTCTTTAAATTCGGAAAATAGGGGAGCAGTGCGGCTCTTGCCTCCTAATCTACTATATAAATGCCTAGTGGCGTGTGTGTGAAAAAAAAAAAAAAAAGCTGCAGCGCCACCTGCTGGGCAGAGTTATACACTGACCTATATATTTCTTGAAGGAGAAGTGACAGTTGGGAGTGGTTGGTGGTTGCCGGGGGTGACAGTGGGGAGTTTTTAACACCTTAAGTAGCTTGATGAAGGATGTGGCGATGAAGATGAAGGATGAGGTGATGGAGAAGAATGATGAGGTGGTGACATGTGGACAAAACCACGTTAAAAAAGGGCGCTTGCGTCGGGAAGTAACGCTCTTCCCCTGAGGAGGCCTGGGCTAGGCCCAAATGCATGACAAGAACCTTTTTTAACACCTTAAGTAGCTTGATTTGACTAGAATGCATGAGTATTATGCACGGGTTAACTTGTATTCTTATATTTCATAAAAGTGGTGAATTATCACATCTATCTAATATAAAACACTTAGTACAATATGACCTGTGTACTGAAAGAACCCAATATAGTAGGCCGTAGAAGATAACTGCCGAATACAGAAAGTGACACTTAAGGGGGCAGTATAGGATGACCTCCAAATAGGAGACATCAGGGAGAGAGGAAACCTTCCAGGGAACTTGGAGGCAATTTATGTTGGCGCAGAAAGATTAATTTGGTTATTGAGTCCTCCATACAGAAGTTTATGTATCCGGTGTAGGAAAGCAACTTACCAGTGGTTCCCCAATAAGAGTTTTGGACAATACACTAGACACGATCTGCAGCTTTCCCTCAAGGTGCAAACAGCAAAGAACAGCATGAACAGAGGCGTCCAACTGTGTCCGGCCCGGCCCCAGAACTATAAAGAGAGAGAGAGTTGTTCTCATCATTTAGTTATTTTGTTTACATTTCAATAGCCTAAATAGAGATCAGGTTAAAGTTTATTTTCAGGTTTAGTTTATTTTCAAAACTCATTAATCTTAAGTAGATACCTTGTCACCTGCTAACCATTAGCATCATGGATGACAAATCTCTAGATTGTAAGCCCTCTCACCTCTCAAGGTATGGTCTCAATGTATGTTTCCTGTACAGCTACCAATGTGTGTTTGCTTTGTCTCCTATACTGGATAATGATAAAATCCGATGGCCGGTCCCACAAGTTGGCAAATAAACTTTACTGACATAACGGGTGATCCCTGTCTAACAAACACAGCGATAAGTTTCATCCCTCATAATTAGAAAAGTATCAGAATGTTTGCAATGAACTGGACAACAGCAGGACTTACCCAGTTTGCAGTCTTCATCTGCTTGGTCATAGTTTTTCTACAACAGGAAGACATAGGGCACACATTAGATAATCACATCATTAATAGATAAACCTCTGCTGCACTAAACTGCTAATAAGACACTTCTGTGGGTGATCTTATATTCAGGTGTATAAATTAGAAGTACATTATTCAATCTTTAGAACAAAACAAGTTACCTATATGTGGTGTGTTTTAACTTCACGGAAGGCTTACAAGGAGTCATGTGACACGGCATCACTACACTCCAAATACATACATTTTACACATACACTCACACACACCCTTGAGAAACCATTCAGCACCTTCTATCTTTAATCACAGCCTAGAAGTTTTCTTTTTAAAAATATATGTAAGTCACATTCATCTTAAAAGAGTACCCCCAAAAGAAAAATAACAGTATATTATTAAAGTGATGCAAATCAATACTGTAAAGCCATCATAAATAAACCGCAATTTGACAATATTATGTTGAACACACAGCCAGTAGTCTTTGAACACCAAGTTTTGCCCATTCATCCTGGCAGAAAATTCAGTAGCTAGGTCAGGTTAGCTGAGGATCAGTGATGGGACATCAAGTTTCAGGTCTTGTCACAGAGTTTAGATGGGATTAAAGTCAACACTCCGAGTCAGCCACTCAAAGACATCTATTGTCATCAATTTAAGTCACAACAGTGTCCTCTTGCAGTGAGCTTTGGATCAGTCCTGGTGAAACTTCATCCACCAGTTTCAGCTTGGGGTAGCAGGATTCTTCGGTAATGTGTACCATTCACCTTGCTATAGATACTGGTAAGACTGGTAGACACTGCTGCTGAAAAGGTTCCCATGCCTTAATACTACCCCTGCCATATTTCATGGTGGGGATGGTGTGCAGAATTGGATTTCCAACATAGATACCGTGAGGAAACCGAATTACTGTTTAACTCTTTTGCAGAAACACCTGGTTGATTTGCAGATACAGCCTTGTAGGCTAGCCTGGCACACTGGGTGCCTCTTAACGGGTACAAAATCACCTAGATAATTATCTTGATAAACACAAAATGTACTTTTATTGTAAAACATACACAGCACTGAAAGGGCTATAGAAACTTACAATAAATAAGTAATAAGTGGTTCAAAGCACCATCCCAGCCCACCTATCAGGGAGAGCTAATAGTCACCAGTCCCAGAGCATTAAGTCCACCGATTGGTTTCTCTGTCAGCAAGGCAGTGACAAAACTCATGGTCACCCTGCTTTTGGCAGGCAAGAGGTAAAATAAAGGTGGTCTTAAAGCTAGAAATTACAAAGTCTCTTGAATGCAGGGAAAAGCCCCCCTTTTATGGTCAGTCAGGTTCCCACAATGGTGTGGCTTGTAGCTAGGATGGATAACTACCCCTGTCAAAATTGGTACCTGCTTATCAGAGGGGCTGGCACTGCCTTTCCCCGTTACTCAAGTTTGCAGCAGCCCCCTCTGGTGTTCATTTCTGGGATGCCTGCTAAAATCTGTCCATACAATTGGGCATGGTCACCCAGATATAGCGGAACAAGGAAACACCTCCTCCTGGTTTAACCCCCTGTAGTATATTTGGGTGAAATCATGCTGAAATTTGACTGCCACTTCCTGTAAAATATGGCCGCCCACTAGAGGAAGAAGTTGAAGAACAGCGTCACCAAGTCTCATTGAAGCCAGTAGCCTCAGGATACCAATCAACCCAAGTGAAACGAAGGTATGGTTCGTATTGCAGTGACATCCAGCCTGGCATCCTGCTCTCTTTAATTAGAATAGAAACAATAAAGTGTTCTTATGTAAAAATAAAAGTGTGGGAAAAGACCAATTAAATTGTTGCCACGCCTTGTAATTTTCTGAGCTTTCCCTATCAGGAGAAGCTGCTTTCAGCAGCTACCATGTTGCAGGAGGCAAGTGCCCAGCGGTCTCACACTGCACTCCTGGAACAAACCTCTGAATATATTCTGTGTTCTGCAACATATGCAATCACCCAACATTAAGTCCTAAGTGTGCTGCTTGTTTGTAAAATTGCAATATCAATGCTTTTCTTTCATTTACAGCAGTATGAATTACTTTTTTCCCATTGGTTAATAAAACATTTAACTTTTCTGTACTTGGAAGTGGAGATACACTTTTTTTTACCAAGACCGCATGATAAAGGATGTCTGATAGAAGTGAACCGTCTGATCAAGACACAGTAACTGTTGAAAAAAGCGGATTTAGAATCTTCACTAAGTTCTGCAGCTGAACCCAGAAGAAATCCCCATCAAATACTCTCTTCTTTACACTTCTGGTTACTTTAAGATTCTGAAATATTCCTGTGTTTTTTTGGTTTGTTTGTTTTTCGCTTGTTTTTTAGAGCTCCTTTGTTATTTTTTAGTGTTAAAGTTTTGTGTCGCAGTTTTATTCTTTAATTCCCTGCTCTTTTTTTTTTTGTAAGACTGTGGCTACGGCATAACTGTATTTTATATGTATGATCCTTTAATTTGTTCATCTACAGGATATATACGAGTGAACCACTCCATGGTGTTGTCCAAGGGATACACACTTTATTGCTATAATATGTGTATTAATCCCTTATGATCTCCCATGCTGCATTCTAATTACTTGAAGCAAAAAATATCTGTACAAGTTGGTTTCACAAAGTTTATTCCAGTTTTCCACACATTTATCCATCTCCAAGAAGTGCAAGGGCTCTTCTGGGAGGGATTGCACACATCAACATCAACATTAATATAGTGCCACCAATTCCGCAACGCTGTACAGAGAACTCAATCACATCAGTCCCTGCCCCATTCAAGCTTCCAGTCTAAAATCCGTAACACACACATACACACAGGCCGAGAGAGACTAAGGTCAATTTGATAGCAGTCAATTAACTTACTAGTATGTTTTTGGAGTGTGCACATCCATAGAATCGCTCTAAAAAAGGCTTACTCAAAGAGTATCCGCTGAGCAAACACTATGATGAACTTAGTAATTTAAAAGCTCCTGACCAACATGCATTTTCAGGTATTGACATGTGTGATCTGGAAGAACTTATTACTCTAGGAGGAGTTGGGCAATTGTTTCCTCATCTTGTTGTTCTGAGCCACGGGTCACGTCAGGTCGCTTCCTCTTCTGTCCCGGTTGTTATGCCAACAACCAAGATGTCATTTCCGGGAACTCCGTCCCGGCCGTTGCTTGGGGCAAGGGCCGGGATGCTTTGACAATCAGTGCCTCGTGCGGGCATCTGAGGTAGCCTGGCCCGAGCACAAATAGGTTAAATTAATTAAGAAGCCTCCTGAAGCTTATTAGGCACATTGAACTTCTGGACCCTGATTGGACAGTCTGACTATTTCAGGCAGGAAGGGCTTAGACTCCTCCCGGTTATAGTGTCCTGTGCCCCATGTGTGTTGCTGACCTGTGACTATCCTCGTTATTCCTGTGGCTACTCTGCTAAACTTCAATTAGACCTCTATTGTGACCCTCTGCCTGTTTCTGGATTGCCCTAGCCTTTGGTTTGTACCTCGAGCCTCGCTGCCTGTCCTGACCCTTCGGCCTGTTTCTGTACCCACTACCTGCTATGGACCCCTGACCCCACCCAGTCTCCGACTGTGTGCCGCCATCTTTGCTACCGCCTCATTTTCACAAGCTGCGGTATAAGTTTCCAATACACAAAAGCTTAAGACCTGAGGGCACAAAGCTCTACGGAAAAGGCAGCTGCTATAGGCGAAGACCTCTGTCCCCTGTTCTGCAAGCTTATATCAATAGCCGCGAGCCATAACACTTGTCTACAAATGAAGTCACAGTGTGTTCTGTGTACAGTTGGTTGGATACTTTGTCAAGTAACCAAGTTGATTGGACAATCCCTTGTGATACTGCCATTATAGAAGAAGAATTAGCAGCAACAGGACACTGTTGGAAAGAGCTACCTACGCTTTCATCATCAGGATCTACCTTCTCACTTACATCTAGAAAGGATTATTAAATGTCTGCGGGACACTTCTTACATAAAATTATTTGTTTCTTCAGAACCTGCTCTGTGAAAATGCTTCATATTATATATAATATCCATCTCAAAATGTAATGGCTAGCTTGCAGATAAAAAGGACTGTTAATACCTATTGACCCTAAGACAATTGCTCCTGCCTGCTCACAGCTTAGTAGGTGCTAAAGTCCAACACATCTAAAATAGGCCACTGCATGTATTAAAGTGCTTTGGCCACATGTATATGCAGCCTCAGGGGACAATATAGCAATGGTTATAATTACAAAAATGGATTATATATACGTCCTGAGAAAATGAAAATAAACCCAAAATAAAATGTAACTACAATAAAACTTGAATATATGTTAACATAACAGGTCATCCTCCTGCCCGATACCTGTACCACCATATAATTCTATCTGTGCTACCACAATCCACTTTTAATAGCACAGTTTACAAGTGAAATGTACCAATCCCCTTTTTATTAAGATGGTCATTCATAGTCCGTGTCAATCATCACAGTTTTGCTCTATACTCAACATTCTACCCACATTATTCTGTGAAGATAAAGAAGGAAAGCCTAGGACTACACTCACCAGCTGTAGAAAGGAGGCTATTCGGTAGAGTAGGCTCTCGATCTTGATGCGGTTGATGTGGGAGGAGTTGGCCTTGGAGGGGTGTGTGCTGTTGTAGTGGATGAGGGAAAGGAGACATTCCGTACAATGGGTCACCGCCGATTCGTAGTCCAGTCTTCTGAATGAGTCACATGCTTGTTCACATGGATAAGCCAGTCTTCTGTCTGCCATGACTCAGCGACAGAAATCCTGGAATAGAGAGACGCCATACATATATTATATATAAAACCCAATGCTGGAAAACTTGTGTTCTAGAACGTCCAACATCCCATCACGGACTTGACTGTACCAATACCAGTCGGCATAAGGGGCACAGGCCGCCTTGCTCTGGTGGACTGTGTTTACCATGCAATGATGTTTAAACCAGGCTTGAAAAACCCATGGCACTCTATCATCATCATTTATTTATATAGCGCCACTAATTCCAGAGCGCTGTACAGTGAACTCATTCATATCAGTCCCTGCCCCATTGGAGCTTACAGTCTAAATTCCCTAACACATACACAGACAGACAGAGAGGGAGAGACTAGGGTCAATTTGATAGCAGCCAATTAACCTACCAGTATGTTTTAGGAGTGTGGGAGGAAACCGCAGCACCTGGAGGAAACCCATGCAAACACGGGGAGAACATACAAACTCCACACAGATAAGGCCATGGTTGGAAATCGAACTCATGACCACAGTGTTGAGAGGCAGAAATGCTAACCACTAGGCCACTGTGCTGCCCAAATACACTGGGACTTGAGAGCCACTGGTTGCCTCCTGTGTTATGGAACAAAAAAAAAATCTACCCAAGATTTAAGCACACAGAAAAAAAGCGCAATTTCGGTTAGTGTATTTAGTATACTATTAGGCACATTTTTCAAGGAAAGCGCACACTGCTTAGCGCAAGAAGATGGTGTTGAATGTAGCAATGAGTATCTTTTGCTCCAGTTAATCAATGGACCCAAGAGTGTGTTAGCGTTTCATATGAAACATGGCGTGCGGGTCTAAAATGCGCATAGGTCTGTGTTGGCAAATACAACAATGAGATTAGGTTTTGTGGGAGGGGGTATGATAAGTCAGGGGGAAGGATGCTTCTAAAGGGCTGCTAGATCACTTCCAGTTCAGAGATCTTGCTGACCAGTAACGTTTGTGTCATTTAAGCATAATTTTGGCAACAGCAAACTAGACATATGACATGGAAGAGACATATGAGCAATATTTGAAAAAGAAACAAAAAAAAAAAAAAAGAACAGTTGGAATTACGTGGGGAACAGTTCCAGCTTAATAGTAGACTGTGCTTTAAGGCGACTTTTCAACTTTTCCAGACACAATATTTTAGTACCAGTCCACACATCTCAAAAATCTCACACTAATCATCTGCTCTGATGAACTACAGGGATTCGCTAAAATTTTGCACATTTATAACCCCGGCCGAAAGATATTTCGGTCGAAGATCGCTTACACATTTTGCATTACCTGAATAATATGCTACTTACTTTAAAATGACCTTACCAAACACTTTTATAGCACACCTCGTTCCGTAGCCCTTAATGGTTTCACGGAGATTTGATTACAAATATACACAATATAGGCAGAAAAATAGGGGATTTGTCTTAAACACTGGATGTGAAATCTTCCTATCGCTCACGTTGGTGCACGTCAGTGCCCGTTGGAATGGATGTAAAGGGAGATGCGGCAGGCCGGCTCGGTGGTACGTCAGTGCACAGCGGGTGGGTCTGAGTGTGAGGCTTTGTTGTGACGGCTCTACAGGACTCAATGAGAACACTTCCACAAACATGTCACCTTCTGCCCTTCAACTCTTCTAGCTTTAACTCAATACAGGCAGCTTAGCTGGCCCAGAGGATGCCAACGCCAAGAGCAGGCATTACAAAAATAATTATAAAAGCAGTTTGTGTGTGCATGTCTCCTTGGGCATTATATACTGAACCCCAAATATAGTGACGATGAAGTCTCTTATTAAGCAACAAGAATAAAATCTATACCCAAACGTTAGATTTCTTTTTTTTTTTACTTAAATAAGAGATATTGGTAATGTCTATGGGAGAGGTTTGCACTGTGTGAAAGCATTTCTACAATCTTTTGCAAGTTTTTGATCAGAAAGTGTAGCACTGAATTAAGTAAACAAAGACTATAAAGTAGCCCAAATCAATGTGTATTGACATTTTTTAAAATTAATAATAGATCAAAGTCAGCATATTTACTCTTTTAATCTGCTCCCTATTTTCTTCTTTGCTAGGTCACAAACCTAATACAGTGCTATTGGAATCAGAAGGAGCAGACAGATTCAGCAGCATTCTAGTGGTGTAAAAGAAAGATGGCCCTTGATACTATGTATAGGAGAGGGAGGGGACCGATTCAGCAGCATTCTAGTGGTGTAAAAGAAAGATGGCCCTTGATACTATGTATAGGAGAGGGAGGAGACCGATTCAGCAGCATTCTAGTGGTGTAAAAGAAAGATGGTCCATGATACTATGTATAGGAGAGAGAGGAGAACGATTCAGCAGCATTCTAGTGGTGTAAAAGAAAGATGGCCCTTGATACTATGTATAGGAGAGGGAGGAGAACGATTCAGCAGCATTCTAGTGGTGTAAAAGAAAGATGGCCCTTGATACTATGTATAGGAGAGGGAGGAGACCGATGCAGCAGCATTCTAGTGGTGTAAAAGAAAGATGGCCAATGATACTATGTATAGGAGAGGGAGGAGACTGATTCAGCAGCATTCTAGTGGTGTAAAAGAAAGATGGCCCTTGATACTATGTATAGGAGAGGGAGGAGACTGATTCAGCAGCATTCTAGTGATGTAAAAGAAAGATGGCACCTGCCACTGAAATTCTAGAAAATGAATGACAAAAGGTCAATATGACTATAACACATAACTGAACAAATCTCAAAACCCAGACAGCCTCTGCAAATAAAAAAAACAACTAACTAATGCTTACACCTATCTCCGGGAGTCATCCTGTTGACTCCTATAAAGGCGGCCCTCCCAATCTAGAACTAATTAATTTTGAAAGTCACGGAGCTGAAGAATCAATGCCACAGCTGGTCTTCTATCAATATTCCCCAGGCTGCTATGGAGAACACCGTAAAGTGGCTGGGTGCTGGAAGAAGAGATAGGAATCTCTTAAATGGCAGAGAGCAGGCAAATCATCGTTTAAGATTTTGAACAATTTTTTAGGGAGGGGTTTGTGTACAAAGTGTGCACAATTATTACAAAATGTAATTCACACTGAGCGGGCTGAAATATCTGTGCGAGCACATTCTGTGCCTCACAAAATAATATAATAAGCAGCAAAAGTGAATCAATTTATACAGCGAGAAAAACTAATTACGTGATGAGATGATCAAAGATCTGGGAAATGTATTTCAGAAGGAAGAAAAAGATGATCATAGCAGTCTCTTCTCATCTGACGAGCAAGAGAGGACATGAACAACTTATTGGTGGTGTGAACAGAGCAATCTCATTAGCATGGTCATCAATGAGCAAATTTGCATGCCTTGTAAATGAAGACAGACACGAACCAGAACTGTTCCACCGCGATTATACACTTTTTATTGCCTTTCACTTCTCAAATAACTATAGAATCTACAGAACGAGGCCCTATTCTTCAGACACTGACATTTATCCCAAAACGTGTAAAAGTTTCACCAATGTCAGGGACCTACTGATTGAGCATGCAATAAAGTATTGGTTGCAGTATGTCTAACTAAAGTCAGGTTTCCTTGTTCTAGGTAATATGCCTTCCAAGAAGTTTTATATTTCGATAACGTATGTACCCATACAGCATGTAGAAAAGGATTGTCAACAAATGTCTGGTGTAAACCATCACTCTGGGAAGCTTTTAAATTAGGAAATGAGTTTGGACTCATCTGAATGTTGGAATGAAATCACACTTTCGGTGTCTGTCGTACATTTTCCATGCCAAAATGCGATAATGTCGATATATGAATAGTCTTGTTGTACAATGCTGTCTGGAAAGTGGTTTCTATATAGTATTACTCTCCAATCCTTTCTAGGCCTGTGCTTCACTATCATTATCTGTGCAAATGTTTTACCCCTCGAAAATATTAAAATTATTATCTTTAATTTATAAAGGCGGCACAAGGCTTCCACAGCGCCGTACATAGCAGGTTACAACACACAAGATGGCATAAGTAAATACAGATAAGAACAAAGTGTACAGATAAGCAAATTAATAAATGCATGGATGCAATTAACAGAACAAATCGCATGGCCTACAGAAACACTAAAGCGCAAGTCAAAACAAGAACAAAGAGTGGGCAGACATGAGAAATAGGGTATAGGACTCTAAAGGGAAGGGGGTAAAAAGAGACAAAAGGGGCATATGGAAACAATAGGCATAGTGGTGTTCACCATTGTGCAGAGGTAGTGAAGATTTTATACCAACATCACTCAGTTCTAATGGCCCATTAAACCTATCAGTTTGGCGCATAGGTTGCATGCACTTTGCCTGCAGGAAGACCAATAAACTGACCAGATATATAAACACAGAGCAGGTCAGTGGAATCCACATCACACACAGGTGCCTGGCATCGTGCCCGAGCTCACTAATCTGCATCCTTACTGGAGATACGCTGCGGCTTTCTCCTACAGAGCATTGAGTCACATAAGCCTGAAGCGTGAAATCTGCATGAAGAGCACATCTGTTTTTGAATAATCTTTAATGCATTTACATACATGAAATAAAAGGAACCACAAAAGTGTGTACAACGTGGGCATGGCTTTGCAGTGCACAGGTAACAAGTATTCATGGGAGGAAGAGTGTAAGTCGCCCCTAAACAAGAACCAAGCTCCCGGCAGGAATCCCTGGCCATAGGGCAAGCTGGAAATAATAATGTTGAAGATTTAACTTGCTACGAAATAACCCCCCAAAAAAACAGCAGATTGTAAATGCAGCCCTTCAGTGTGGAGTCCCCATTATTCTCTATACAATGTCAATATGAAGCACACACATGCCCTTCTTTCCGCGTAGAGAGTCGCATGTGTACAATGACGTCATTACACATAACTGGTCAAAAGGGAACTGGGAGTTTTGGGCTACACTCGGCTCTTCCCTCACCTCCTCCCTTGGAAACAAGCAACTCCCTGCACTACAGAAAACAATAAGATCTAAGGTCCCTGGATAGTCCCTGCAAAACAGTAATACAGGATACCTGGAGAATACCTGAAATAAAGGATACCTGTGTCCTTCATCATCACCATTTATTTATATAGCGCCACTAATTCTGCAGCGCTGTACAGAGACCTCATTCATATCAGTCCCTGCCCCATTGGAGATTACAGTCTAAATTCCCTAACATACACACACAGACTAGGGTCAATTTATTAGCAGCCAATTAACCTACCAGTATGGAAAGTGGGAGGAAACCGGAGCACCCGGAGGAAACCCACGCAAACACGGGGAGAACATACAAACTCCTCACAGGCCATGGTCGGGAATTGAACTCATGACCCCAGTGCTGTGAGGCAGAAGTGCTAACCACTACACCTAAGTATATATATATATATATATATATATATATATATATATATATATATATATAATAAATAGAATATAAATATATAACTATTTACTACAGTAATTACTACAGCCTAGACTAACTATCCATTAACGACTGCCCGATTAGTATAAACCACTTTGATAAAGTAACTATTGACAAAGAAAGTCATGAGGGTTGTACTGTAGGTTACTTTGCTGAATGGACTGAAGTAGGAGAGTTTCAAAAGGTTAAAGTGTGAAGATGCCAGTAAGCAACAGGACTATCTGGGAACAATGTATAAAAACAGCTGGCACAAAACAAACTATTTAATATGCCCTATTAACATTGTTGAACTTAAATACAACATTAAGCTCCAGTTAGCTGCATTCACCTGGAAGCAGCTACACTGTATACTGATGTCACCAATAGCACCAAAACAGCTGTCGCATGAACAGCGCTTTAAGCCGATTTGTGCCCAGTGGGCGATATTCATGGAGAAACAAAATATCCATCAATAATGACAATTTTACACAACAAAAGCACATTGATGCGAGTTCTCTGTACAGCGCTGCGTAATCAGTGGCGCTATATAAATAAATGATGATGATTTTAGAAGTACAGAAAAAAAAAAAAGGAAAAGATTTATAAAAACGGGACATGGCCTAAAACACCAACACTCATTTCTCTGGAGTCTTTTATCCAAGCTCTGAAAAATACACAAGGCAGATCTATCTATAGGACGTATAACATGGTAATGTACATTTTACACAGCCCATCAGGATTGTGGTTGCAAAAAGGCATATATATATATATATATATATATATATATATATATATATATATATATATATATATATATATATATATATATATATATATATATTACACACAAGGAACAATAGAAGGGTTGTGACAATTTGATAAGTTATTCTTGATACTTAGAACAGAGAGATATACGAGACCTATATTACAGGTAAATGTGGAGAAAAGATGTGTCTCCCACAACAAATAGTTAGATTAGAACATTTTTCTAGTACAGATTAATCAAAAAACAAAACCTAACATCTGCCTGGGTGCTTGGACAACAACATGTCTTCTACATAGTTACCTGTAGGACATAGATTCCATAAATGTCCCAAATGCATCTCCAGTGTTTAAATCACAGACAGGTATAGAGTGATCTAAATGTAAAGGTTGTGCAACACCTAGTATCTGATCTTTAATATTTCAATGTATGTGACACTGTGCTCTGTTTGTGGGAAACACCCTAAATCTACACAGACATATGGCGCTGCCTCACTCCCAGCAAACAAAAATAAACTTTAAAAAATATGGAGGTGCCAATATGTCCGAAATTTTATTTAAACCATATAACAATCCATATGATATGGATTGCTATTATATGGTTTAAATAGAATTTCTGACATATTGGCACCTCAGTATTTTTTACTGTTCTTTACATATGGAGACAGATCAGTAGAAAGTCTATTGGAAGCTGCTAATACAGTCAGAATATATTAATAATTAATATTTATATTCATTATTGCTTTGATTAGTACCATACGGTACCCTTTCATTTTTCTGTAAAAATAAACTTTGCTTGATCATGGGAAATGTCCAAATGAAATGTTGATCACAAAATTACTAAACAACACAAACCAACAACGCCTTGTTTTCAACGGTGGCATAAGAGTGACACATGCAGCCAACCTATAGTGTCATAACAGACCTATGGTAAAGCCAACAGAATAGTGTTTCAGCACATAAATATTCTATAGACGACAGATCAGATAATACAGGATTCCAAAACAACCATCAGCTGCGAACACAGAGTCATCTAGGAATAT
Source organism: Mixophyes fleayi (assembly GCF_038048845.1). NCBI lineage: Eukaryota > Metazoa > Chordata > Amphibia > Anura > Limnodynastidae > Mixophyes > Mixophyes fleayi. The sequence continues at coordinate 200,284,367 of NC_134407.1, read as the reverse complement.
AGGAATTTAGAGGATTTTTATATTAGACAGCAAAGTAATTGGACATCTCGAATTTCTAGCAAACACAAAAGTCTGGTGTGGATAATATGTGCGTTGTTTAGAGCAGCGATAAACAATTTGTGACAGCATGCTGGGACTTACGGTTCTTCAACAGCCATGTCATACAGTAGATAATCTGCATTCCACATGCATTGATGTTTTCTATACGCAACTGTTCTACACTACGTTGCAAACTTTTAGATTAAAATGCGATTCAATATGGCATTTCTAAACTTATGACCCCTTTTAATACTCTTTGAAATAATATTTAGACATTGATATTTACAAATCGCACAGAAAGAGGATACAGAAATGACAAGGAGTTTAAACTTTATACAACATATAGTATGGTATTAAAATTGACTAGACAGCATCTTAAAGAGCTTCCCATGTTATGAAACAAAGATCAGAACTTGTACATGCTGGATACAAAATACATAATTGGAAATATTACAATAGCTCCAACTGCCTCATCATTTATATGTTAAAGTATGACGTAATAATGAAGATTTATCAATAAATTGGGTATGGTCCTATCCTACAAGATGTATCTAGAAAGAATAAAAGTAATAAGTTATTAAGTTTCTGCAACTACAAGGTGCTAGGTTTCGGTATTATGGCGATATGATTACGCGAGTCAGCTTATGGTGATTAGTTTGATAATCACTATAATGTAATTGGCTCTGTGTGGGCCATTCAAGTTCTTCCACACCAAACCCGGGCATTGTCACGCTGAAACAAGAACGGGCTTTCTCCAAATTATTGCCACTAAGTTGGAAGCAGACAGTCCTCTAGACAGTCACTGTATGCTGCAGCATTAAGATTTCCCTTCCCTGGAACTATTTGGCACAGACCAAACAATAAAAAACAGACCAGTATTCTTTCTCCACTTAACTTTACAGTTAACAGTATGCATTCAGGTCTTATGCATTCCTCTAGTTAGTCACTCCAAAGGATGCGTCTCCACTGCTCCAGAATCCAATAGCAGTGTACTTTAGACCACTAGAGTCGATGTTTTGCATTGCTCATGGTGACTTGAGGCTTATGTGTGGCTGCTTGGCCAAGAAATGTAGTCCATGAAGCTCCCAAAGAACTTGTGCCAACGTTCCTTCCGGAGACCATTTGGAACTCAGTACTGAGTGTTGCAACTGAGGTTATGTGGCAGACTGCTTTGCAGCAGAGCCGTTGTTGCTCCTAGACGTTTCCACTTCACAATAACAGCACTTACAGGGCAGAAATTTGACAAACTGACTTTTATGGAAAAGTGGCATCCTATGACAGGGCTAAGTTGAAGGCCACTGAGCACTCCAGTACAACTACTGATAAGGTTTGGCTATGGAGATTGCATGGATTTGTGTATGCTGGAATTTATGCACTGGTTAGTGTGTTTGTCCATTTCAGCAACACCCATTGCTAATTAGAAGGTGTTCCCACGTAAATTTGGTCTCATTGACTGGTTTATGCTGTATTATGCCTGTATCCTGTACTAAGCACACACGGACCTCATTTTCCACAATAAAATTGTATTACAGGGGTGAAAATTTGCACGGTCTTGATAAAAAAAAAAGGTCCTGCTTTTGGCCCAAAATGCTGACTTGTGTGATCTGCACGCCTCAATAAAAAAGGACTATTCAGAATAATTTACAGTAATATCTACTTCTGAATTAAAACATTGTCTTATTAGTTCTGCCCATGATATTTTCTTTATTCTACGTACACCCAACAGTGTCTGTATCCAATACTATACGCATTACACCTCAGTGACTGATACACACTGTATTATTTCACATATACCAATCCGTGGTATTACACAAACTGTATTATTCCATCTATATCTATTAATACTTGTATCCTGTACTATACACAATACATGTCAGTGACCAGTATATACTGTATTATTCCACACACACCGATACAGTCATTGCCAAAAGTTTTGAGAATGGCACAAATATTTTTCACAAAGTCTGCTGCCTCAGTTTTTATTTTCATATACTCTAGAATGTCATGGAGTGATCAGATGAATTGCAATTAATTTCAAAGTCCCTCTTTGCCATGACAAACTTTATCCCAAAAACAACATTTCAACTGCCACAAAAGGACCAGCTGACATCAGGTCAGTGATTCTCTCGTTAACACAGGTGAGAGTGTTGACGAGGACAAGGCTGGACAAGGCTGGAGATCACTCTGTCTTGCTGATTGAGTTAAAACAGCAGACTGGAAGCTTTAAAAGGAGGGTGGTGCTTGAAATCATTGTTTTTCCTCTGTTAACCATGGTTGCCTGCAAGAAATCACATGCAGTCATCATTGCTTTGCAACAAAATGGCTTCACAGGCAAGGATATTGCTGCTAGCAAGATTGCACCTAAATCAACCATTTATCGATCATCAAAAACTTCAAGGAGAGAGGTTCAATAGTTGTGAAGAAGGCTTCAGGGCGCCCAAGAGCGTCCAGCAAGTGCCAGGACCACCTCCTAAAGTTGATTCAGCTGCGGGATCTGGCCCCACCAATGTAGAGCTTGCAAGCAGGTGTGAGTGCATCTGCATGCACAGTGAGGTGAAAACTTTTGTAGGATGGCCTGGTGTCAAGAAAGTCAGCAAAGAAGCCACTTCTCTCTAGGAAAAACATCAGGGACAGACCGATATTCTGCAAAAGGTACAGGGATTGGACTGCTGAGAACTGGGGTAAAGTAATTTTCTCTGATGAATCCCGTTTCAAATTGTTTGGAGCACGTGGAAAAACATTTGTCCAGAGAAGGAAAGGTGAGCGCTACCATCAGTCCTGTGTCATGCCAACAGTAAGGCATCCTGAGACCATTCATGCGTGGGGTTGCTTCTCAGCCAGGGGAGTGAGCTCACTCACAATTTTGCCTGAGAACAGACCCATGAATAAAGAATGGTACCAAAACATCCTCCAAGAGCAACTTCTCCCAACCATCCAAGAACAGTTTGGTGACGAACAATGCCTTTTCCAGCAAGATGGAGCACCTTGCCATAAGGCAAAAAGTGATAACTAAGTGGCTCGGGGATTAAAACATCGAAATTTTGGGTTCATGGCCAGGAAACTCCCCAGACCTTAATCCCATTCAGAACTTCTGGTCAATGCTCAAGAGGTGGATGGACAAACAAAAACCCACAAATTCTGACAAACTCCAACCATTGAGAAGGCAAGAACGGGCGGCCATCAGTCAGTATGTGGCCAAGAAGTTGATTGACAACATGCGAATTGCAGAGGTCTTCAAAAGGAAGGGTCAACACTGCAAATATTGACTTTTTGTATAAACAATGTAATTGTCAATAAAAGCCTTTGACACTTATGAAATGCTTGCAATACTTGTTTCATTCTCAAAACTTTTAGCCATGAGTGTAAGTGCCTGTATCCTGTACTATACACGTCAGTGACCAGTATGTACTGTATTATTTCATATACACCCATTGTATATCATCCATTATATACACTATTATTCCACATACACCCATAAGTGTCTGCATTATGTGCTACAGCACTTTTATATGCTTAAAGCTTTTCTGCATCAATAGATTATGTAACACCCCGTTAACTGACCACTATTTAGGGACATGGGCCCCAGAGATGAGCCTAAGTCAAAGGGTTACCCACTGGGCGTGTCAATGAATCTGTGGTCGGACTGATTGAGTTAAATAATTACTCTGATGCCAATGAAGAGGTTGTCCGTTGGTGTTGGGTTCCATAGAGCCTGATTTCATTTTAGGTCACAATTGGAAATTTGTTTGAACTAACCGCACCATTCCAACTGAGTACTTACCTACACTGTGACTATAAGGGTAGGGTAGTGAGCTTAATTTGGGAGAGGGAGTCTCCGGGTTTCACTGTGCACTCTGCAAAGCCATGTGGAGGCCGAAAGTGCGCCAATTCTCATACTGTATTTTGGAGAGACCACATAGACAATATACTGGAACAGAAGGACAAGAAGGCAGGAACCTGAAAAGAAATATTGACCTACTGGACAGAAAGATAGATCAAGGAACAGAGGGATGCAATTTATACCCCTCACTCTGACAATTATCTTGCTACCTGCAATGAAGTAATGTGCTAGAGCAGTAAAAACAGCAGTGTGATTTCAAAACGAGATGGTGTGACGCCCTTTCTTTCTGCTCAAACAACAAACCTTCGGTAAACCTGCTCGCTATGTAATATATCTTATCAGCCAATCACGTGGCAGCAACTCCAGGCTGCATAACAGCATTCAGACACGGTGTAGAGGTTCAGTTGTTATTCAGACCAAACCACCAAAATGGAGAAGAAACGTCATCAAAGTGACTTTGACGGTGGAATGATTGTTGGTGCCAGATGGGGTGATTTGAGCATCTCGGAAATAGGTCTTCTGGGATTTTCACACACAGCCTCTAGATTTACAAAACATCTTCTGATATGGACGAATCTTGTTTTCTGTTCTGCAACATGCAGATTATAGGGTCAGAATTTGGGTGGTGGTGGTGTAATGGTGATGGGAATGTTTTCCTGGCACACATTAGGCCTCTTAAAACCAATTGAGCATTATTTAAATGTCTTAGCCTACTTGGGTATTGTTGCTGACCATGTGCATCCCTTTAGGGCCACAATGTACCCATCTTCTACTGCCTACAGCAGGATAATGTACGATGTTACAAAGTCATCTCAAGCCGATTCCACCAACATGAAAATGAATGTCAGTACTCCAATGGCCTCCACATCACCAGATCTCAATCCGACCTTTGAGATGTGGTGGAACGAGAGATTTGCAGCATAAATGTTCAGCCGACAAATCTGCTGTACCTGTGTGATGCCATCATGCCCAATGGACCAGAATCTTAAGGAACGTTTCCAAAACCTTGCTGATTCCATTCCACGAATAACTCAGTCTGTTCTGGGGGCAAAAGGGTGTCCTACCAAGGATCAGAAAGGGGTACCTAGTAAAGTGCCCACTGAGTGTATAGATTTGTTAGTATAATAGCATTGTCAACTAAACAAACCTCATAACAACATACTGCGCAGCTTCCCAAACAGAGGAACTGGTAGCTCGAAAGGATAAAGCACTCCCACAAAACTTTACGGATTGCAAGGAATACTCCTGACGTATAGAAATAAAAACCGGACTGTCAGTACAATATGCCAAAAATGTTTGCGTCAAAATATATTAAGATAATTATTATTTAAAACAAATATAATCAACAGGTGACTATATAGACATATACTATAAATGAATAAAGATCGCTCTTTAGACACAATAAACAAATAGGATATTAATTCATCAGTGTTGAAGACAAAAATTATATAAAATATAAATGTAGAATGATATTCGATCTGATCTTACACAAGAACGAGATAAAGGTTCTCCAAATGGTATGATGGATCAAAAAACACCAAACAATGATGATAAACAAAGAGTCTTCAAAACATACAAGGAGTGGTGCTGTTTGGCATTAACAGCCAATTTGTAATGAATCCCTCAATGAAATGGAACAATGTGTCCGTCAGTTGTTACAAATAAACTCTCAGTGCTTCCTTGTGCAGCCAGTCATATCATACAATGCTCTTTTATCCACCCTAGTCCCATAACCGTATGGAGAGATTTTAATAGAGGAATGATTAAGTTCAATTCTTACCACCAATCACTATGGCAGACTTCACTGCAAAGAATGAATGACACTCATCGGTTCTTGTATAATGAATCCTCTCCGCACGGAAAGCAGCCATATAGCGGCATTTAATTTGAATTCAGCTGCATAAAAATGCCGGCAGTACTTATTTATTGATTCCATACTGCTCCACTCGAGCTACGGCTAAATAGCGGATAATCAGACTTTGTTGCATGAAACACCAGCACATAGGTCACTTAGTAAAAGTAAGTCCCTCGCTGTACCGCTAAGACAGCAGCTTAGTAAATTACTCTGTAATCACACCTCAGTTGTTCCAGCTCTCTACAGACAATAACTATTCAATAACTGCACAGAGCCATAACTAGGCTTGTGCAGAAGTGGCAAACCCCCAGGTGATAAGATAAAGTGGAGGAGGTGCAGGGAAATTATTATTTTTGGATAATTTGGTAAATTATAGCTCTGCTTAACAACAGACGCTTAAACTCCTTGCAACATATGAATATTGATAATGTCCATCTTTGTAGATCACCACTCTAAATACTTTGGGGCAACACAGTGGCGTAGTGGTTAGCACTTCTGTCTCACAGCGCTGGGGTCATGAGTTCAATTCCCAAGCATGGTCTTATCTCCTCGTGTTTACGTGGGTTTCCTCCGGGTGCTCCTGTTTCCTCCTACACTCCAAAAACATACTGGTAGGTTAATTGGCTGCTAACAAATTGACCCTTGTCTGTCTGTCTGTCTGTCTATGTATGTTAGGGAATTTAGACTGTAAGCCCTAATGGGGCAGGGACTGACGTGAGTGAGTTCTCTGTACAGCGCTGCGGAATTAGTGGTACTATATAAATAAATGATGATACTTTGTTATCCTTATGCGTTTCCTCACATCAACGGTGATTTCATCAGAGGCATGTTCCTTACAAGTAGGTTGTTAATGCCAAACACCACTCCTGACTTTTTCTGGATTACTACACCTGGGCCAGCTCAAGTAATAAACTGACAAATAAATTAGTATGTGCAAAGGCCCTTTTACACTTAAACCCCACAGAGCCTTATAGAGGAGAAAGGTCTGAGCTAAATGGAGAAAGTCCAGGTTCAGTGGCAGGTGCGTGTGAGAAACCACCTATATACCACACCAGAGTAAGTAAACTACACTTATAACTTTCTTTCCATTAAATACTCCTGTGTAGAACATAACGGTCTTTAAACAACATTGATTCTCTCTGTACAGCACTATTAAAATGTTTTTCACACCAAAACAGGGATACTCCTTCCATAGACAAACATTTTGGCGACCACAACAATACTTCCTGAATAAGTGCCATATAAGTGCTATTTGGGAGGAGTGTTCTATGTACCGATATGAGCAGAAGGCTGGGTACAAACTACAAAAACATTTCTCCTGATGTGATTTCCAATTTACCAACGACTGAAAGTCCAGATCAGTGTGCTGATTCATGTGTATACACTATACACATTGTACAAGATTTACCTTCAGATCTGCGCTCTTCATCTGTCATAACTATCGGCTGAAAAGATTGTGACTCTGCAAACTCTATGGAGATCTGCCTACACTGCTGGTCCTGAGTGCAGACACACTGCAGGATTGGCCGCAGTCGTTTATAGAGATTTTAAGTCTGTTTAAAAAAAATCAGATGATACTCTGTGCTTTGAAGTGATAATTGTTGATCGGAGTGGAGCGTACAAACTTTTGCGATATCGAGCCAAGCGGTAATTTATCACGTGATTGGCCCGATAAACGGGTGAAAAACCAGCAGTGCGCACCCGGCCTAAGTGTTTTCCCTGTACAATTATGGGTCTCACTCCAAGCTGGCCCAGAGGATTGCAGCATACTCACACTTCATAGTGGAACGTACCTTCTCCTTTCCTAACACCACATCACACTCCTGTCGTCAGGACTTTGGAGGAATTCAATTCCCCCCGAAGTACCGGCGGGCTAAAACTATTACCGTTATTACGGTGGTTTTAACCCAGCCTTCTGCTCGCAGCTCAGCGTTAGAACTACTGTAATAACGGTATTTACGCGCACTAATAACAGTAATAATGTGCTGGCCGCGTTACTATTAACAGTAACGCGACCAAATGAATATGTCCCTTAGTCTGTGCTGCTCCCCACCTTTGAAAGTCTCTGCTCGCAAGACTGGTCTCGACCACACGCTAAAATTATTCAAGCGTTTCCTCAAAACTCACCTTTTCACACTTGCCTACCCCGCCCCATCTTAAGGCATCTCACTCCTTACACTCCACCTGCCCTTCCCTCCACCCCTATCACCACCTACCTCTTCCTTCCCTCTCCCCATACCATCCCCGCTTACTTAACTACCTCTTGAATGTTACTTCTCCTGAGCTTGGCCCTCTCTGCCTCTTATCTCCTCCTTCTCTTTGTAAGGTTTCCTTTGTTCTAGTTGTGTCTTCTAATGCAGTTGCTTTCACTATTGTCTCATCTTGTATTGATTTTTACTGATGCTATTCATTCTCTAGTCCCTTATCTGTATATTGTGTTTATACTATGCTGCTTGTGTGGCGCTGCAGATTACGTGGCTCTTAATAAGTAAACTAAGACGATGATACTTGCCAACCCAGGAACAGATATTACACAGCTGATTCTCTGGCCTAGACAGTTTCACTAATAGCAACGCAGAGCTCAGCTAAAGCATAGGAAGGACCCAAATACTGTGAAAACTCTGTCTTGAAGTGTAAACTTTCAGGGAACCCCCGTTGTAGTACAATTACATCACCGATTTTCAGAATTCAGGAAAGGGCATAGTTTGCAAGCAACAAGACCTATCATCGGACTGGCTGCTTTTCCTCAAGTGACCAGGAATAGCCAACTGATCATTGATAGGCTGCTTGAGTTCACTAAAAGAAAAAGCATCTAGCTCAGTGTTGGCTAACCTGTGACACTCCAGGTGTTGTGAAACTACAAGTCCCAGCATCCTTTGCCAATATATAGCAGCTTATTGCTGGAAGGGTATGCTGGGACTTGTAGTTTCACAACACCTGGGGGTAAATGTATGAACATGCGGGTTCTTCAACACCCGCGTGTTCGGCGATTAAATTTCAAGCGGCGCTGCATTGTAAAGGGAAGTTTCCCTTTACAATGCAGCGCCGCTTGAAATTTAATCGCCGAACACGCTGAACACGAGGGTGTTGAAGAACCCGCATGTTCATACATTTACCCCCTGGAATGTCACAGGTTAGCCAACACTGATCTAGCTCAACAAATGACAGATCATTACTTTATGCAGTGCTCGGGCCAGTCAGTACTTCTAAAATACAACCACCCTACATACTATTATTGTGTCAAAACTTTCTGGTACACGCACACACAAAAACAGCTGTTTCAAATACAAAGATGCCGTTTGAAATACAAAGATGATATCCGAGTTGATAAGATACTGACAAGTATTTGCGTACTTGCCACCTCCTTTGTTATTGTGCAATTTAGGGATACCTGCTGGATAATCTATGAATAGTCAAAAGCAGCAGCGCTACCTTAAAAAAAAAAAAAATACCTTCCCAAAAAAAACAAAATAAAAAAACAATAGTGCCAACTAGTGGCCAAATGGCATGTCAAGATCGCTAATTATTCCACTCAGCTAGAAGTGATACATACGCAGCATGGCACCAACAAGACGTTTTTTGGCCCTATAAACTTGCGGAGGATGAAAAAAAAACAAAGTACGGTAAGTAGAAGTGAGAAGAATCCGCTCCTTACACTACTGACATGAGCAATCTCAGTGCTTCACCCTCGCCAGCTATGGCTCTATAGTGATGAGAGATATCCAACCCCAGCTGCTAAAAACCAAGTACAGCAAAGAATATAACATGGAACAGCGCTAATCTTTCCTAGAACTGCTAAATGTATATTCTGTGGTAAGAATGTCCAAGAGTCACTACGATGCTAGAGAATGATCAAGTCAAAATATACCTCATAACTATCAAGATATGCGATCGGCAGATGACAGCTGCCTGTCGGAATTCTCTTAAAAATATTTCTTTTCACAATAAACACCCCTCCCCTCTGCAAGACCCCATGCAGTTCAGGAAATAGAATCCTCCATCAGGCTGCAACTGATACTCCTCCCTAATCTGAAAATAAACTACCTGCCCTGTAACGCTGACAGTGCTACGATGTGGGAGAGGGACTATTGGAAACAAATATATACTTATATGGAACTTTCCTTTAAATCGGAGGGGAGATTATACAGTACTGCTGTTTCAACTTCAGAAAATAGATAGCTGTCAATTTATTTCAACTCCTACATTTTTTTTGAGGTCCACTATTTATCCATTAATGAGTTGCCTGGCTTCTAAAATGTGATGATGGCTTCATGATTTGATAAACAGACTTCTTGAACACTTTATATTAGCAGGGGACACATAGCCAACATGCCTAGAAAAACTTTACGAGCTTGCAACTAACTATTAGGACTTATTTCTATTGACATCAAAGGGTACACATTATTTCTGGATTCACAAATAACATCTGCACCTTCAGTTAAGTTTTCATTTCCCATGCCCCCACGTAGAGTATGTAATCTCTCACGGGCATCATGCCCTCCACCTTGTCTCATGTCCATACCCTCTTTGTCTCTCATCTGTCCCCGTTATGTCTTGCGCTATAGTTTGACTACACTGTCTTACTTATACGCACGTAATTCTTACTTGTGCCGTCATTGTTCTGGTTCTCCTACTTCTATTTGTACCACGCGTTTGTTTTATGCGCATTTGCGTTGTTGTTATTCTTAATTGCATTCTTGTATTTGTAGGCACACTGTCCGAAGCTACGGAATATGTGGCATCTTATAATTAAACAATGGTGATGTGTCCCGTTTGTGCTTTATTACACTTAGCATTATCCGTAAAACTCACGAACCTTTGCTGGGAGAAAAATGCTGTGTGGCCTCTACTAAACAAATGAGCAGTTTTCACGCCTTGGAGTTCATTTAAATAGTTTCCTCTCGCATAGAGAAACCTGTTTTTGTATGGATTCAAGGGTGCCTAACCCGCAAATAACCCCCCCATCACCTGCTGGAATCCTCCCAGCAAAAGATGAAAAAGTGCCCACTGGCAGACACTAGAGTCTTGCAATTTGATCCTGGCCCCTATGAAAGATAATTAAATAAAAGTGTGTGGCTGAGTCCCCTCCACGTGGGCAAGATGGCTGCATTAGCCCCAGATGGGTTAATGTCCAGAGCTGCGGTTCCAAAAGGGTTAACTTAAGGCAACATGCGCCGTGTGTGGGAAATTAACTTGATATGTTCAAACACTAAAGTACATAATTGCTGTTATGCTGTGCCCATGGTTAGTGTCCAGCATCGAAGAGGTTAAATTCTGCCGCTGTACATGGGGAGTAACAGTGCATATGTTTTCTAGAAGTTATTTAAAATAATTTTAAAAGTATATAAATAAAATAAAAAAATCTTTTTACTTTGTCCTGGTGGTCCCGTGGGGATCGGGGCTCTGCCAGTGGTCTGCTCTGGTTTCCAGAGCAATGTGACAATGCAGGAGCTTGCGACATTGCAACCCCGCCAGCAGCTGTAGTACAGCGGCTGCAGAAGGGGACTTGCAGTGGTGCCTCCTTAACTCAAATGAAGGATCAAGGATTAAACCTCCCGCCCTAGACTTCATGGCACCAAGGGTGGAGAGGATGTGGAGTCAGCTATACTCAAAAGTAAGCTGTCTGGATGCCAGTGAAGGAGCCTGATGGTAGCAATGATTACCCTCTTACAACCAATGAGCACTTGGCGAGTGTCTGGTGGTTAGTGACATCAGTAGGAGTAGCCAGTAATGGCAGCTTACCGATGAGAGGAAATCCAAATAAATTGTGCAAGACCCTCAAAAAGGAAACCAAGTGGCAGAGTAAGCCCATCAGCTCATAGTTTATAACTGGTGGCAGAAAAAGCCCATTGTGTCACAAATAGGTTATTTATAAAACAACATTTTGGGTCTTTCACTTGCCCCTTCTAAAAAATGTTTGGTTCATTACACCATGGAACATAGTTCCGATCAACAGCAGCCGACACTCCAACCCTCAGTCAGGGGCTGCCAAGGACGACCATGAAGCCTTAAGTAGACCTAAAAGTGAAATTTGCTGTTATAACACCTTAATACGCAATGTGAAAAGTACTGCAAAACATACAATGTACCTCTGCCCCATTAGCACAAAAAGGGAGAAGATTTGGAGAAGTATAAAAAAAAATAAAAAAAAATTAATATGCCTCCTTATACTAGATTTAAAATAAATATTGCGCTGGAGAATAAATCAAAACAATATATTTTTACCATGTATGTGTCCCAAAGCAACAGAAATAACTGTCTGATTATATAAACCTGTGGTTGGCAATCTGACAAACTTTAGGGGACGCATAACCTTCAAAAGGGTCGTATATTACCCTTAATCCTAGTAATAAGTTAAAACAATGTACATAATCAAATAAAAAGACACCCATCTGTAATAACATATCAGCAGGCAAATGCTACAAGGTATGACAAACAATAAAGCAGGTAGGAACTGGGAGCCGCAGGTTGCCCATCACAGATATAAACACATTGCTGAAAAGCACATAAAGAAGCCAGAAGCCAAAAAGCATCAGGAAGACTTAAACAAGACAATAAATTAAGCTCATTGAAAGAGATGGGGCAGCCAGAGTCATTACCATTATACTATGTACGACGGCCCCCACAGCCAATACATAGCTCATTTTTAACATCAACTGGATAAACATTTTGGGGGGAAACATTTGTGTGTAAATAAACAGCAAAAGCTCTAAATAAAACAATTGTTAAGGTTGTATGGTCCAGACACACAAATATTACTGAAACCCCAACAGCTGCTGGGAAAAAAAATCTCTTATCACAGCAAAGGATACTGGTAATGTATCCCCAAGACGCAATCAAAACAATCTTTCAAGGAATATTTTCGAAAAACAAAAAAAAAGTCCTGAAAGTTTTCATAAACATTGGAAATGTATATACACTGCTAGTTAATACTGCTTTCCGTCTCACGAACGTCTCGACAGTCTAGTGATTCTCAAACTGTTCTAGCACATGGAACTCTACAAAGGCTAAATAACTTACCAAGGGAACCCTACCTGTCCTTTTTCATCCCCCTCCAAAGCTGGGCTAGATCTGGTAACTTAATATATATTTGAGAAGTAGGTAAATAAAATTAAAAATAAAGTAAATTACCAATATTAAATGTGTTACTTATGTCAATTGCGAGGCATTGTTATCTGTTTTGTGGAAAGGTGGAGAAACTGAAGCTTAGAGAACCGGGGTATAGAACTTTCCACGCAGCGTTGGTAGAGGAGTCATCAGTGGTGGTACTGAGAAGCAGTGATGGATTACAGCAGAATGGTTGAACCGCCCCTATAAAATGCTTCCGCCATTATGCATTTTCATCTCAAAAAAACCATGAAACCCACTGGTCGATCTTTGGGGTTCCAAAGAACCCAGTTTGAGAAAGACGGGTCTACATCAACACAAAACCCTTCTCAGCAAATGTTAAATATATAAAACATTATATAGCCAATAGTCTGGAATGAAAGATAACCACATACTGACAGGACAGAATGTCATTCAAACCTGGTCCGCCCAGACATGTCTCTGATCAGATGTTAAGTGACCTCATTGGCTTCATTTTCAAGGCAACTCGACTCCATATTTGTTGATGCCGTAAGCCTAGCTGGCTGAGCTTATATGGCTACAAGTGTTCAATCAAAGCAAAATCTAGAACCCCAAAGTAAACAGGTTAATTTAAAAGTCACTGGATATACACTGATCTGAACAAAAGTCAATCTTCTTTACCTTCATCATCACCATTAATTTATATAGCGCCACTAATTCCGCAGCGCTGTACAGAGAACGCATTCACATCAGTCTCTGCCCCATTGGAGCTTACAGTCTAACTTAACTAATACACACACAAACACACAGACTAGGGTCAATTTGTTAGCAGCCAATTAACCTACCAGTATGTTTTTGGAGTGTGGAAGGAAACCGGAGCATCCGGAGGAAACCCACGCAAACACAGGGAGAACATACCTTCAGATAACTTTTATGTATTGATAATTGATTGCCATCTTGCTTTCTGCACTAAGAAATTAATAAACACTGCAGAAGGGCGTGTATTCAATATCATATAGAAATAAATAATCTAAAAAAAATATAAAATATCTTTAAAGTGGATATATATAAACCATTTAAACTCTTTATTTCATTTACTCTTCTATATGGGCTTAGGATTGGGGCTACACCTGCATATAAAAAGCAATGTTTTTCTGCAGCAAGCAAACACTGAAAAGAACTTTAGGAATGTTTTCAATAGCTTTCTTTTATCTGTTGGAAAAAATGCTGCTTGATACAGAATATAGCTTCTTACATCGTGTGTGTGACAGGCTACAGTGTTTTACGTTAACTTCAATAGAGCTGGATTTCAGCAGTGCTTTTTATTTGCCAGTGAAAGAGCATCCCTGAACATTAATGGCTTTGGAAATTCCCAAGACTTTACGGATGTGAATAGCATATACCTGCTGATTTTTACGGACACAAAACGACAGCTAGAATCTGATTGGTTGCTATAGGCAACATCTCCACTTTTTCAAGCCCGCAGTTTAGTAAATATGCCCCCAGGTTTACTCATTCAGACAAGAGTAAAAAAAAATGGAACACTGTACCCTAAAGGCCAAATTATCATGAAAAATAGTGGAATGGTTCCTTGGTCATACTCATCTATGACAATTAGGCCAAGAAGCTGTGTTATTTAACAGAATCTTTGTTTATCCAGACAGGAGTTATTCAAAACAAATACTATTTGTGTCAGTAATTTTTAATTATAATCTACAATACCAACAATCACCCCAAATATGGAGTGAAATAGTGTAGTTCTGATAATAATGTCAAGAGTTTTATTCTTTCTTAATACTGCAGTCTTTTGGGCTGGGTTTTTTTTTTATACAACACAAACAATATTTCTTAACTGATCAAACTGATCCATTAAGTGAGCGTAAAGGTTGTACAGTAGAAACCTCTTCTATGACAAAATTCTAAAGACAAAGCAGAACCCCTAAAATAAACATAAACCCTAAAATAAAAAAAACTACACAACAGCAGAGATCATGCTAGCTATAGAGAGGAGTTAAACACACACACACACACACACACACACACACACACACACACACACACACACACACACACGACAAGGGCAACTACATTAAAGAACAGGCCATTACTTCCAAAAATCACAAGTGTGCACCACCTCAAAAAACTGAAGCTTTCCTCAACAAAAAAGTAAGCACAGAAAATGCAAAATGACCATATGCACAGGCCAGCGGTATGGAAGGAAGTAGCAGAGAAAAGAATTATTGCCAGTTGTGTGACACCAGACCCACTTATAAGGGGGTCTTGTGTTGGAAAAAAAATGCAAAAAAGAAGACAGCTTGACCAATCACTAATATAAGTCTATTTATTGACAATGTTCAACTTCTACAAAAAAAAAAAAAAACTCCGGCTGTGCAACACTACTATTTCAAACACGTTTCTAGGAAGCGCATAGTTGTAGAAATAGGCTCTGCTTTGCTTTTAGTTCTTTTAATAACCCCTGAATAACTCTTCAACTGTAATCTCTAACTCACAACAAACCAAATAAAACAAAAGCAATACTTGTGCAGCACTACACTCAAAAAACAAACAAGCAAAAAACAACAATAAGGCAATAGCATAAGCAGACCACTCTCCCAGCTCTGCATAAATTAATAATTATCTAAATAATAAAGCCACCAAACAAAAAAAAGATGGTGACACCTTTAATCACACCAAGACCGTACAGAAATAAATACCTGTCCAAAGCTGGAAAAAAATAAATAAAAAAAAATCTACCATATGCTGGACTGGAGCACATATACAAACCTGGGGCAGGGTGAATCATTCAGTAACTAGACACTTTTGCACTCTAGGGGCGATTTTATAAAAATAAATTTACTATTTTAAGCACCAATGCAAGGTTGTCAGAAAAAGATGCAGCTTTTGGACAACAATGGTATCAACACATCTATTAAAATAAAATAATAAATCATATATTAAAATGCACTGATTGGGATGCACACAATACTAGTGGCAACCTAATGTAAGGCAGGTGCTGGAGGGATTCCCATCTGGATTTTAAACAACGCAAAGTAGGAATTCAGGTCAATGTTGATGTAGTACAGTGTTGGCTAACCTGTGACACTCCAGGTGTTGTGAAACTACAAGTCCCAGCATGATTTGCCAATGTATAGCAGCTTATTGCTGGAAGGGTATGCTGGGAGTGGCTGTATCACTTTTGTGCTAACCCAGTGTTATGTCCATGTTCCCCACTAAGTACAATAAAAGCATAAAAGTTACAACTGTGTGTATAGATATACACACACACACACACACACACACATCTATATTTATAAACAGATCCAAAAGTGTTATATACACATACAACAGCTAAACAACAAATCCCAAATAGAAAAAAACTAAAACAAAACGCAGTTGTTTTAGTTCCATATGTATATAGCCAACATCACTGATGCAGGAAACAAAAAAACACACATCACCCAAGTGTCCTATAAAACAAATATTTTCAGTAAGATATATGGGGGAGGGGCTGCAAGTTCACATAAGCAACTAAAATAGATTAACTATGAAAAAGAAAAGAAATACACAAATAAATGACAAGCTTTAAATACACAGCTACCCAAAATAGCCCTTTACTATACACCACCCCAAAGATGAGAAAACTAAAATATAAATTAATCTCAACCCTCCTCTAAACGAAGAACCCTCTAATATAATTACAGGAACCCCTACAATAAGTCACCTATTTTAAAAGCATATAAATCCAACATTTCACCCCAGTATTACCCATTACCCAAAATGTGCTGCACCTTTTAAATACCAGCCTGCAAGTACACATACGTCTTACCATTAGCCTAAATTCACAGCCCCCCAATCAAATGACACAGACCCCTCTAAGGGGGAAAAAATACAAATTATACCCTGCAGACATCACATAGCCCCCTCTTACTACAGTAACACCCGGCTCTCTGGTGATAGGGAACCCCTATACCTGCACCCCACTATAAGTACCCCAACCCCACCCCTCCCAGTACCCCTCATCCCGCCAGCACTGCCCCTACACCACCTTGGTAGCTGGGCCTGGGCCGGGCTCCGGCGCCGGGCGCTCTCCTAGTTCAGCAGGCCGGGGATGTAAACAGACGGCCGAGCCCCGCAGACTAGGCCTCTCCCCTCCCTCCTCCGGCGCTCTCCCAGCCGTAGCTTGCACACATTGCCGCGGGGGGCCAGGCAGCGGATACGGGTGTACTGGTTGTAAGGGGGGGACGGCGGAGGGACCGCGGCGGTAACAGAAGGGGGTGGGAGTCAGGACTTACCTGTCATTACTTTCTACGCCATCTTGGATCGACTTGTCAGGGGCCGCAATGCATGGCGGGAAAGGGCTGAGAGTTCCTGTGTGGAAAGAGATCTTTCACAGACCGGGGAGGGAGGGGAGAGAGGAGATCTCTCACAGACATGCAACAGAGAGAGGGGAGATCTCTCAATGACATGGGACAGAGAGAGGGGAGATCCCTCAATGACATGGGACAGAGAGAGGGGAGATCCCTCAATGACATGGGACAGAGAGAGGGGAGATCCCTCAATGACATGGGACAGAGAGGAGATCTCTCACAGACATGCAACAGAGAGAGGGGAGATCTCTCAATGACATGGGACAGAGAGAGGGGAGATCCCTCAATGACATGGGACAGAGAGAGGGGAGATCCCTCAATGACATGGGACAGAGAGAGGGGAGATCCCTCAATGACATGGGACAGAGAGGAGATCTCTCACAGACATGGGACAGTGAGAGTGGAGATCCTTCTCTGACATGGGACAGTGAGAGGGGAGATCCCTCAATGACATGGGACAGAGAGAGGGGAGATCCCTCAATGACATGGGACAGAGAGAGGGGAGATCCTTCACTGACATGGGACAGATGGAGAAGAGACAGAACCTCTCACAGACATGGGACAGTGAGAGAGATTCCTCACTGACATGGGACAGAGAGAGGGAGAGGAGAGATCTCTCACAGACATGGGACAGAGAGAGAAGAGACAGAACCACTCACAGACATGGGACAGTGAGAGGGGAGATCTCTCACAGACATGGGACAGTGAGAGGGGAGATCCCTCAATGACATGGGACAGAGAGAGGGAGAGGAGAGATCTCTCACAGACATGGGACAGAGAGAGAAGAGACAGAACCACTCACAGACATGGGACAGTGAGAGGGGAGATCTCTCACAGACATGGGACAGTGAGAGGGGAGATCCCTCAATGACATGGGACAGAGAGAGGGGAGATCCTTCACTGACATGGGACAGATGGAGAAGAGACAGAACCTCTCACAGACATGGAACAGTGAGAGAGATCCCTCACTGACATAGGACAGAGAGAGGGAGAGGAGAGATCTCTCACAGACATGGGACAGAGAGAGAAGAGACAGAACCACTCAGACATGGGACAGTGAGAGGGGAGATCTCTCACAGACATGGGACAGTGAGAGAGATCCCTCACTGACATGGGACAGTGAGAGGGGAGATCTCTCACAGACATGGGACAGAGAGAGAAGAGACAGAACCACTCAGACATGGAACAGTGAGAGTGGAGATCCTTCACTGACATGGGACAGTGAGAGGGGAGATCTCTCACTGACATGGGGCAGAGAGAGGGGAGAGCTCTCACTGACATGGGGCAGAGAGAGGGGAGATCCCTCAATTACATGGGACAGAGAGAGGAGATCTCTCACAGACATGGGACAGTGAGAGTGGAGATCCTTCACTGACATGGGACAGTGAGAGGGGAGATCCCTCAATGACATGGGACAGAGAGAGGGGAGATCCCTCAATGACATGGGACAGTGAGAGGGGAGATCCTTCACTGACATGGGACATATGGAGAAGAGACAGAACCTCTCACAGACATGGGACAGTGAGAGAGATCCCTCACAGACATGGGACAGTGAGAGAGATCCCTCACTGACATGGGACAGAGAGAAGGGAGATCCCTCAATGACATGGTACAGAGGGGAGAGCTCTCACTGACATGGGACAGAGAGAGGGGAGATCCCTCAATGACATGGGACAGTGAGAGGGGAGATCCCTCAATGACATGGGACAGAGAGAGGGGAGATCCCTCAATGACATGGGACAGAGAGAGGGGAGATCCTTCACTGACATGGGACAGATGGAGAAGAGACAGAACCTCTCACAGACATGGGACAGTGAGAGAGATTCCTCACTGACATGGGACAGAGAGAGAAGAGACAGAACCACTCACAGACATGGGACAGTGAGAGAGATCCCTCACAGACATGGGACAGTGAGAGAGATCCCTCACTGACATGGGACAGAGAGAAGGGAGATCCCTCAATGACATGGGACAGTGAGAGGGGAGATCCCTCAATGACATGGGACAGAGAGAGGGGAGATCCCTCAATGACATGGGACAGAGAGAAGGGAGATCCCTCAATGACATGGTACAGAGGGGAGAGCTCTCACTGACATGGGACAGAGAGAGGGGAGATCCCTCAATGACATGGGACAGTGAGAGGGGAGATCCCTCAATGACATGGGACAGTGAGAGAGATCTCTCACTGACATGGGACAGAGAGAGAAGAGACAGAACCACTCACAGACATGGGACAGTGAGAAGGGAGATCTCTCACAGACATGGGACAGTGAGAGGGGAGATCCCTCAATGACATGGGACAGAGAGAGGGGAGATCCTTCACTGACATGGGACAGATGGAGAAGAGACATAACCTCTCACAGACATGGAACAGTGAGAGAGATCCCTCACTGACATGGGACAGAGAGAGGGAGAGGAGAGATCTCTCACAGACATGGGACAGAGAGAGAAGAGACAGAACCACTCAGACATGGGACAGAGAGAGGGGAGATCCCTCACTGACAGGACAGAGAGGAGAGATCCCTAAATTACATGGGACAGAGGGGAGATCCCTCACTGACATGGGAGAGGAGAGATCTCTCACAGACATGGGACAGAGGGAAAAGAGACAGAACCACTCAGACATGGAACAGTGAGAGTGGAGATCCTTCACTGACATGGGACAGTGAGAGGGGAGATCCCTCAATGACATGGGACAGAGAGAGGGGAGATCCCTCAATGACATGGGACAGTGAGAGGGGAGATCCTTCACTGACATGGGACAGATGGAGAAGAGACAGAACCTCTCACAGACATGGGACAGTGAGAGAGATCCCTCACTGACATGGGACAGAGAGAGGGGAGATCCCTCAATGACATGGTACAGAGGGGAGAGCTCTCACTGACATGGGACAGAGAGAGGGGAGATCCCTCAATGACATGGGACAGAGAGGAGATCTCTCACAGACATGGGACAGTGAGAGTGGAGATTCTTCTCTGACATGGGACAGAGAGAGGGGAGATCCCTCAATGACATGGGACAGAGAGAGGGGAGATCCCTCAATGACATGGGACAGAGAGAGGGGAGATCCTTCACTGACATGGGACAGATGGAGAAGAGACAGAACCTCTCACAGACATGGGACAGTGAGAGAGATTCCTCACTGACATGGGACAGAGAGAGGGAGAGGAGAGATCTCTCACTGACATGGGACAGAGAGAGAAGAGACAGAACCACTCACAGACATGGGACAGTGAGAAGGGAGATCTCTCACAGACATGGGACAGTGAGAGGGGAGATCCCTCAATGACATGGGACAGAGAGAGGGGAGATCCTTCACTGACATGGGACAGATGGAGAAGAGACATAACCTCTCACAGACATGGAACAGTGAGAGAGATCCCTCACTGACATGGGACAGAGAGAGGGAGAGGAGAGATCTCTCACAGACATGGGACAGAGAGAGAAGAGACAGAACCACTCAGACATGGGACAGAGAGAGGGGAGATCCCTCACTGACAGGACAGAGAGGAGAGATCCCTCAATTACATGGGACAGAGGGGAGATCCCTCACTGACATGGGAGAGGAGAGATCTCTCACAGACATGGGACAGAGAGAAAAGAGACAGAACCACTCAGACATGGAACAGTGAGAGTGGAGATCCTTCACTGACATGGGACAGTGAGAGGGGAGATCCCTCAATGACATGGGACAGAGAGAGGGGAGATCCCTCAATGACATGGGACAGTGAGAGGGGAGATCCTTCACTGACATGGGACAGATGGAGAAGAGACAGAACCTCTCACAGACATGGGACAGTGAGAGAGATCCCTCACTGACATGGGACAGAGAGAGGGGAGATCCCTCAATGACATGGTACAGAGGGGAGAGCTCTCACTGACATGGGACAGAGAGAGGGGAGATCCCTCAATGACATGGGACAGAGAGGAGATCTCTCACAGACATGGGACAGTGAGAGTGGAGATCCTTCTCTGACATGGGACAGAGAGAAGGGAGATCCCTCAATGACATGGGACAGAGAGAGGGGAGATCCCTCAATGACATGGGACAGAGAGAGGGGAGATCCTTCACTGACATGGGACAGATGGAGAAGAGACAGAACCTCTCACAGACATGGGACATTGAGAGAGATTCCTCACTGACATGGGACAGAGAGAGGGAGAGGAGAGATTTCTCACAGACATGGGACAGAGAGAGAAGAGACAGAACCACTCACAGACATGGGACAGTGAGAGGGGAGATCTCTCACAGACATGGGACAGTGAGAGGGGAGATCCCTCACTGACATGGGACAGTGAGAGGGGAGATCCCTCACTGACAGGACAGAGAGGAGAGATCCCTCTCTGACATGGGACAGAGGGGAGATCCCTCTCTGACATGGGACAGTGAGAGGAGAGAGATCCCTCACTGACATGGGACAGAGAGGAGAGACATAACCTCTCACAGACATGAGGAAGAGAGGGGATCTCTCACAGACATGGGACAGTGAGAGGGGAGATCTCTCACAGACATGGGACAGTGAGAGGGGAGATCTCACAAACATGGAGGACAGAGGAGATTTCTCAAAAACATCAAGGACAGAGAAGCGATCTCTCACCGACATGGGCAAAAGAGAGGCGATCTTTCATCGCCAAAAAGGAAAGAGAGCCTCTTACAAACTGGTAGAAAGGACATATCTCAGACGTGGGGAAGAGAGAAGAGGACTCTCACAGAAGCTGGGAGTGAGAGAAAATCTCCCATAGACAGAGGGGGAGAAAGAGGAGATCTCACTTAGGGGGGTGAGAAAGATCTTTCACGGCAGGGTAGAAAGAGATCTGTCAACGCCACTACCAATTGAAATTCAGTTCAGATATTAATCGGTTGGTGGTCGTCTCCAGCCTACACAGTCAGCAATTTATAGTCAGTTTGATATAATATGCCCAAATTGTCTGTCTTTCTTGGAAGTAGACATCATTTGTCTTGGTAGGAAGCAGTGACCTCTGATTGGTGATCAAAGTACTGGGGCTAGATGAAAATGTCTCAAAAAAAGTTGGAGTACAAGGTCTAACACACGTGATATAGACATTTCTCTTTCCTGCAATTGGGGGACACTGCTACACATTGGGGTATAATAGGTGGACCTGGAGTAAAGGCACTTGAACACTTTAAATAGTTATCTCTTACCCTACTATGCCCCTCCCATCTGGAGCCATAGTCAGTTTTAGTAAAGTGCCCTAGGAGTAAGGCGGGTTTTTTGTGTGCTCTTGCCCTATGATTTATTGTTTTACAATTTTATTTTGTACTTTGGTTTTTAGGTTGTTATATTTTCCTACTGCTGATCTGAGATGCATTTCCAGGTGTGGAATGCCTGTTGGCCGCTTTCACCCTGGGTCCCTATTCTAGGAAGAATAGCCGTTAGGCTTCCATCTCCCTATGCAGCATGCCAGCTTCTCTCACTGACGCGTTGACATCTCAGGAGCAGTGCCTGCTATACTTAGCCGCTCCCACGAAGCTCTGACAACAGGCTGAGCGTCCCCGTGGCAACAACATTGTCTCCTTCATGGAGAGTACAGTTCCGGTGGCCATGTGAGTACCACAGTACTCTGCAGAACCTCCGCAACGGATGTGGAGGAGGGAGCAAGGGGGCATGTCCTCCTCAGCATCGCTTAAGTTGTTCCCTGTCCTGGGTCCATCTCGTCTGGGGCCATTGTGAGGCTCTACCTCGTTGGCTACTCAATATATGTTATTTATGTAGTCCTTCTTGCTCTGTTCTTTAGTTTTGGTGTATTTTATGTGCGCTGTTGTCTGTCTTTATTACTAATTTCTGGGTTAGCAGACTGTTGTATAGTGTTTGAGCCTCTGGTTAACTTAATTACTTATTTTACCTTTATAGGTTATAATAAGTGAAGTCTCATTTTCTTACATTATATTCTGGCATGTAATTGTATTTATACAACACTGTCTGAATAAGCACGTTCCAAGACTAAAGGGTCAGCTGAAAAATCTGTGCAGCACTATACTTGTGACAACTGTAATGCAAAATTATCTTGTGGTCAGTCTGACTGGAGGCTCTATGTGCAACATGTGAGGCAGAGTTCTGTGATCAGCGAATTACCTGCAACTGCACCGGAGGTCGTGGAGGAACTGGCTTGGGCTAAGTCACTGGCGACATCCAAAGCCAACCCTTGGGTAATGCCTTGCATAGATATCGCTTTCTTTACCCACACAACGCAATCCGCCTTCACAGCCCCTATCATCCACTAGTGGGGCTTCCCAGGCTGAAGATGGTTTGACATTGACTCTGGATGAATCTGCCCAGGGTCTGGAAAACACTGCTTTTTGTTTGATTTGCAGCTAGACCAAATCATTCTATTTGACACAGCTGGGAAGTTTGCTTTTCTGCCTGTTCGTGGTGGTAAACCTAAGGAACCTAGATTCCAGGCCAATGGAGGACTCGGCCACGAGACAGTCTTTTACCTTCAGTGGAGGTTCCCACAGGAACCAGACTTCTAGAAGACGCGGGGCTCCAAAGCTATTGAAGACCACTAAACAATGGGATATCCTGCCACGATTCTGTGGTAGGAACCCATCTGCTATGATGACATGCTTCGACTTCAGATGCCTGGATCGAGAGATTGTCACTTGCAGCTATGTCATAGACCTCATAGCCTTCCCCCCGCATGGATTCTTCACCACAGGTCTGCCCTACTAGAGGCTATCCAGGAGCTTCTAGCCTCATAAGCGATTCCTCCTATCCCATCTCTAGACCAAGATTTGGGGTTTTCCAACCTCTTTTTGGTCCCAAAATACGACAATTAATTTTGTCTGATATTAAATCTCTGGACTCTCAACAAGCAAATTCTGATGTTGGGGTTTTGGACAGAGGTCATCCGTTTCGGATAGAGGGCATCCTTTATATCGGAGTTCCTTGCGTCCCTCGATAAAAAGAATGCATATCCTCCATGTTCCATGAGAAGAATTATCAGTTCAGGCCTTTATCCTTTGGTTTTGCTTCCACCACATGGTTTTCACCAAAGTTATGGCCATAGAGGTTGGCATTCTGTGTTCTCAGGCTTCACTATTTTGCCATACTTGGACAACCTGTTGTTAAAGGCTCCGTCCCAAAGTATCATCTTTCAGCACATTCACCTGACTTCAAGTTCTTGAATCTCACAGTTGGATTTGAAATCTCAAGTCTTCCTTGATTCCTGCGCAGAAGAGGCGGTTCTTGGGTCTCAACTTCGACACAGTGTGTCAGAAAGTGTTTCTTGGAGAAAACAAGGTTCTTTCACTTCAGAACAAGACCAGGTCCCTGCTGGTCAGGTGGTAAGTGTCCCTGTATGAAACTGCCAAGTTCCATAGTGTCCATATTTGAAGCTGTGCCCTTTGTCCAATTTCATTCCGGCCCACTCCAGAGGGAGCTACTCCAGGAGTGGTCGAAGTCCACCCTTCATCTGGACAGGCAGTTCATCAAGCTGTCCACAACCATGTGTTGCTCTCTCATGTAGTGGTTGCACAGAGCAAATCTAGTAAAGTCTTTTCAATCTTGGGAGTGGACTTTGGTTAGCACAGACGCCAGTCTGTCCAATTGGGGCATGGTCATCGGTCAACTATGGTTCCAGCATCGGTGGATTTGAAAGCTCATTCCACCAGGGCTGTTGGTGCTTCATGGGCTGCGCATCATGGAGCTTCAGCCAAGCAGTTGGGCTGGGCTGCAACGTGGTGTCTGTCCGCGTCTCAGAATGCTAGCTTTGAGCTCAAGGTGTTACGTGCAGCTGTTCCAGAGCAATCCTTCCTCCCTTAGGGACATTTTTGATCTGTCCCAAATGTCTTGCAGTGCACCCCAATGGGGTAATTCTTTGTGGGACACTGCACTCCCACCCCTTGCTCTGTTGTTTTATTGTTGTTTCCCATTAAACAGATCATCTTATTACGCCCTCTCTTCTCAGCTCTGTAATACAAAAACTAACTTTGGCTCCAGATGGGGAAAAGGAGGCATAGTATGGAAGGTTATAGCCACTTAAAGTATCTTTCCACCACATCCACCTACTATAACCCCATGGTGTTGGTGTTCCCCAATGTAGTCAGAAAAATGTATTTTACGGTGAATAAAAAAAAATCCTTTTATAAATAGGGGGAAGTTAAGGTCTTAGACAAGAATTAGTGTAATAGTTATCCATCTCCCAAAGGAACGAGGTTGAGCATATAATGATATTTCCAAGAGGACATAGATTTTTCCAGAATAGATTGGGGTTATACATTTCATAAACAGATGTGTACAAGGAGATTTCTCAAAGACAGCGAAGGGGTGTATATTTCTCATACAGATGACTGTGAACATATTGAAGCTGAAATTCAGAATTTCTTATAAACTGTAAAGGAGTGGATCTTACAGACATGGAAGCAGGATGAAACTTCCAGTATTGATAACAGTTTTAACCAGTAAAGAGTATCGGCCTCTTATAGACAGCATAGGCGTAACAGGTTTTCAACTAGTTGGAAGTGTTTTGGCTGTGTTCTGAGATGACTGGGGCGGTAAAAAGATCTCTCATATATAGAGTGGAGATTATTCAAACTAGATCACTTACAGGACTTGGAAGTTATAGACCATTACAAACCAATGACTTACCATGAAGCTGGGGGGAAATGATTAGATCTTTCTCTTTCATCCAGTCTGGGGGACACTGCTTACCATGGGTTGTGGAGGGAGCTTGGGGAGTTGGCACCTATCTAGTTAACTTTTAGTACTGCCGGCAGACCCCTCCCCTTTACAATCCCCCTGCCTCTTCCTGTCAGTTTTTTTTAGGTGCCCATGGAGTTGGGCAGTGTTTTAGTACTGTAGGTAATTTTTAACTTTTATTTTATTCTTTTAAATTTTTTTACAGGTGGCAGAGCTGGAGTGTGTTCTAATATAGAGAACACACTCACAGCAGAGCAGCGCAGGCACTACCCTGTCAGATGAGAGCCAGCGGCTCTCACTGACAGGGACAGGAGGAGAGAAGAATGGGTGTCTGAATTAGGAGTTACAAGCGGTCTCACAGACCGCTGTCACTCCTGGAGCCTCCCCGATAACCGGCGCTGCCATTGCAGGCATAGAGTGCCGGTTATCGGATATTGCATTGGCGGTGGCCATCTTGGAAAACGGAGGAGAGAAGAAGGGGGCTATACCAGGATCCCCCCTCATACATAGGAGGGGGCATCTGGTATTATCCGCTGCGGAGACCTACCCTGGAGGTCTCCACTACTCTGCCACATAATACTTTTAATTTTTTATTTGAACACAGAATCGCTGCAGAGGCAGCATTACTGAAGGGGGGGAAGCTAACACATAGAGCTCCCACCTTCTTCCAGAAAGAGAGATGGTTTATCCCAGTCTTCTGGCGCCAAGAAGCCCGGGAAGAGAGAACAGATCTGAGGGAGCAGGCACCAGGATACTGCTGTTGGACTTCTCCCCTGTTTGGCCTATGGGCTAAGTATCTGATTTATTTAAACACATACTCTGTATTGCTGTATACAAGGAGCTAGTAGGGGTTATATTATAGTTCTCCTACTTGCTTAAGTATTATATTGTGTTTAAAATATTACAAGTACAACTTTTATATCTAGATTAGTTGATTACTTGTAGTTTTACATTTTTCTCTCCACACATTTATATCTCTCTCTCTACTCAGCTAAATTTAACAATTTAAGTCTCTGTGTTTGGTGTGCCTTCCTTTATTAAGAAATGTCAGATAAGGGAAAGGGCCCTATTGCAAAATATTTTACATGTTCTAAATGTAATGTAAAATTACCTTGTGGGCAGAAGGACCCGTTGGCGCTCTGCTCTGTCTGCGAGGCAGGGGTCCCCCCTGCGCAAACCCAGCATATTTCAGCCCCACTGACGGAGGAACCGGCCTGAGTGACCTCCCTGACACAGTCGGTTTCCTCTTTAGCACAGATGGTTTTTCAATCTAATCAATTGCTATCTACTGTGGCTACTTCGGTGGCTAATAATACTAGTACTCAGTTGGGCCTCCCTGTTAACACAGGTTCTATTGGAACATCTATACCAGGACCTTCCTCCTCTCATACAGACCAAGCCCCTGTTCCCACAGAACCGGCATGGTCTGCAGCATTTATAAAGGGTTTGGATAAACTAAACAAGTTACTTGAATCCCCAAACATTCCGCCTGCTAAAAGAAGGAGGCCTAGATCTGATAATACCCTTATGGTCCTTTCAGACTCGGGAGTTTTCAGAGGAAGAGGGGGAAATTAATTCTGATCCTGACCAGGTTCAACCTTTGGGACAGGAAGAAAGCTCTAAAAGCCAATTTATTAATGATTTGGTTTTAGCAGTGAGACAAGCGTTGGACCTCCCAGAACCGGAGGATACTACTCCTAGAGACAGAAGTCTCTTTAAAAGGCCAAAAGAAAGGCTATTGTTTTCCCCCTTCCGTAGAACTTAAGAATATTGCAGAAGGAGCCTGGAAACAGCCTGATAAGAGGTTCTCTGTTCCCAAAAGGTTCTCTTCCCTGTATCCATTGCAGGAGGAAGATGTGGTTCGCTGGGAGAGTATTCCAAAAGTGGATATTCCAATAGCCCGATTGGCCAGACACACTTTACTTCAAGCTCCAGGTTCTGCATCTCTGCAGGATGTCAATGACCGCAGAGTGGAATCCCAGCTGAAATCTATATTTGCGGCTGCGGGTTCTTCCTTTAGGCCCACATTTGCTTCAGCTTGGGTGGCTAGAGCCATGGAAGCATGGGCAGACCAGCTGGCAGAGGCCTTGCAGGACTCTGATTTACTTCCCCTAGCTTTGCATTTGAAGGAGGCATTGGGGTACCTTTGAGGCAGCCCATAACACAGCGGATGTATCCTCTTCTATTCAGGCTGCTTCTATTTCAGCAAGAAGAACGTTATGGCTGAAATACTGGTAAGGTGATGCGGAATAAAAAAAGTCAGTGGAAACCATTCCTTTTTCTGCAGCAGGTTTGTTCGGCCCGGAATTGGATACCCTGATCTCCCAGGCAACGGGGGGGGGGGGGGGGTAGGGGGGGTAGGGGGGGTAAAAGCTCTT
This sequence comes from Mixophyes fleayi, assembly GCF_038048845.1. NCBI lineage: Eukaryota > Metazoa > Chordata > Amphibia > Anura > Limnodynastidae > Mixophyes > Mixophyes fleayi. Next base: position 200,256,158 of record NC_134407.1, on the reverse strand, counting down.
CCTTGCAGGTATTCCCTAGCAGAAGCCAAAACCTTCGGGTCAGCTCCTTTCGTCAGCCCTTTCGGAGGACCTCCTTACCTAGAGGAACAGTCCTTTAGAGGCAGACAGCCCAATCTCGAGGCTCCTCTGCCAGGGGGAGATCCTCGTGGGCAGCTAGGTGCCAGGCCTCCAAGACCCAGGAGAAGCCTGCGTCCTGATGACCACTCTGTTCTAGAGGGGGCACCAGTGGGGGGACGTCTGTCGTTGTTTCAGGAACAGTGGGCAGCGTCCTCCCAAGATCCTTGGATTCGGGGCATTATATCAGAGGGGTACAGGATAGACCTGCTGGGCCCGGTTCCACATCGTTTCTTCATAACTCCGCTACCCGAGATCCTTCAAGATGTCAGGCAATACAGGATTGTGTCGCCTCTCTTTCACAAAAAGTTATCTGCAGGGTACCAGATTACCAGAAAGGACAGGGGTTTTATTCAAACCTGTTTCTGGTCAAGAAGCCGGACGGCTCCTTTCGACCCATCCTAAACTTAAAGGGCCTGAATGTGCACTTACGGGTGGACAAATTTCCGATGGAGTCCCTAAGGTCGGTGATAAACGGCTTAGAGAAGGATCAGTTTATGGCGTCCATAGACAAAGGACGCATACCTCCACATTCCGATTTGGATCCACCATCAGTCTCTCCTAAGATTCTCGATGGGATCCTCCCACTATCAGTTTCGGGCCCTCCCCTTCGGCCTCTCAACAGCTCCGAGGGTTTGCACGAAGATCACGTCAGTTATGACAGCATGTTTTCACCTTTAAGGAATTCAGGTCGTGCCTTATTTGGACGACCTGCTCATCATATCCTCCACAGAGAATTGCTTACGTCATCACTTATCCCTCACCCTGGCGGTTCTCGAGGGCCATGGATGGCTAATAAATTTAAAGAAATCCCAGATGGTTCCGTGTCAACGCATGGTTTTCCTAGGGCTCATTATGGACACCAGCCAGCAAAAGGTGTTCCTGCCTGTCGAGAAGATCAGTTCAATTCAGAGTATAACAACTCAGGTCTTGTCTTCTCCCAGCCCCTCAATGCACTTGTGCATGCGGCTGCTGGGAAAGATGGTGGCCTCATTCGAGACCATCCCCTTTGGTCAAGCCCATTCTTGATGTTTTCAGTGGGATCTATTAACAAAATGGTCAGGATCCCACCTACGTTTGGATCTCCAGAGGATCTCTATCTCCAGGGACGAGACAATCGCTTCAGTGGTGGCTGATTCAGGATCACATGACAGTGGACAGGTCCTTCGCTCCATGGCCATGGATCATAGCCACGATGGACACCAGCCTGAAAGGTTGGGGGGCGGTAATCCTGCACCTCCGGCTCCAGGGACTTTGGTCGGTTCAGGAATCAGCCCTATGAATAAACGTGCTGGAGTTGAAGGCTATTCTTTTGGCCCTCCGGGGGGCCCAGTCCCTCCTCCAGGGCCACCCAGTCAGAGTTCAGTCCGACAATGCCACGGCCGTGGCATATGTCAACAGGCAAGGAGGAACCAGGAGTGCAGCTACAATGAATATTGCAGCTCAAATTTTGGTTTGGGCAGAACAATATGTTCCAGCAATATCGGCAGTATACATTCCAGGAATAAGAAATCGGGAGGCGGACTACCTAAGTCGAAACCAAACGATTCCGGGGGAGTGGTCACTCCATCCAGAAGTTTTCCAGTCTCTGGTTCAGAGGTGGGGTCTTCCGAACATAGATCTCATGGCCTCCAGACACAACAGAAAGGTTCACAGGTTTTGCGCAAGGGCAAGAGACCCCTTAGCGGTGGCAGTGGACGTTATGACGATGTCATGGGAGTTCAGGCTGGGATACCTGTTTCCTCAGATTCCCATGCTTCCTTGCGTACTCAGACGAGTAAGGCAGGGCGGTCTGCCAGTAATTCTAATAGCTCCCTCATGGCCGCGCCGAGTCTGGTACGCGGACATAATCTCTATGGCGGAAGGACAGGGTTTTCGTCTTCCGTCTCGAGACGACCTTCTTCTGCAAGGTCCCTTCCGTCACCAGAATTTACCTCCACTCAGTTTAACGGCATGGCTGTTGAAGCCAGCCTCTTGAGGGCTAGAGGTTTTTTCCTCCAGCGTAGTGAACACTATGATGCGAGCCAGAAAGCCAGTTTCAGCTCGCATCTATCACCGGATTTGGAGAGCCTACATCAGATGGTGCAAAAATAGGACATGTCACTCGTCCTCCTTTCGTCTCCCTCGCTTGTTGGCTTTCCTTCAGGATGGCCTAGAAGCAGGGCTTCGGTAAGGTTCCCTAAAAGTCCAGGTATCGGCATTTTCAGTATTTTTTTCACCTGAAATTAGCGGATTTACCAGATATTAGGACTTTCCTCCAGCGAGTCTTGCATATTCAGCCTCCCTATGTTCCGCCTACAGCACCATGGGATCTCAACCTGGTACTGGATATGCTTAAAGGGCCTCCTTTTGAGCCATTACTTGTGGCAGATTTGAAGTGGTTGACCTGGAAGGTCCTTTTTCTTTTGGCTATTGCCTCTGCACGTTGGGTTTCGGAATTAGGAGCTCTGTCTTGTCGGGAACCATACCTGGTTTTCCACGAGGACAGAGCGGTGTTAAGAACCCTCCCTTCCTTCGTTCCAAAAGTAGTTTCGGCTTTTCATCTACTTCCCATTCGGATCAACAGTCTATGGAAAAGTTAGATGTGGTTAGGGCTCTCCGCATTTATGTCAAAAGAACTTCTCAGATTAGACGTACGGATTCTCTGTTTGTCCTTTATGATGCTAATAAGAGAGGCTGGCCAGCCTCAAAACAGTCCATTGCAAGATGGATTACGTCAACCATCAAGCAAGCTTACATAAAGACTAACCGTCCTGTGCCGGAGAGACTTACGGCCCATTCCACCAGATCGGTAGGGGCGTCGTGGGCAGCGAGAAATGGGGCTTCTGCAGACCAGCTTTGCAGAGCAACCACCTGGTCCTCTGTCCACACCTTTACAAAATTTTACCAGTTTAATGTATTTGCATCCGCGGATGCAAATTTCTCTCGTTGTGCTTTACGAGCGGGGTTTTCAGAGTAGTCCCACCCTAAATGGGCTGCTTTAGAACGTCCCCATGGTAAGCAGTGTCCCCCAGACTGGATGAAAGAGAAAAGAGGATTTATGTACTTACGTTAAATCCGTTTCTCTGATTCCGTCTGGGGGACACTGCGATCCCTCCCTTCTGCTTTTCCTCTTTATGCTCTTGGTTGATTGACCTTTCTCCTTGGGGCTTTTTAATTAACTGACAGGAAGAGGAAGAGGCAGGGGTATTGTAGAGGGGAGGGGTCTGTCGGCAGTACTAAAAGTTAACTAGTTAGGTGCCAACTCCCCAAGCTCCCTCCACAACCCATGGTAAGCAGTGTCCCCCAGACGGAATCAGAGAAACGGATTTAACGTAAGTACATAACTCCTCTTTTTTCAGGTGATGGATCTTTTAGATCAAGAATGAGCACTCTCTTATCAACAATGTAAATATCAAACATAGTGATGGTTGTTTTTGTGAAAATTGAAGCGGGCACATAGAAGCTGCCCATAAACAACAATAGCAGCATTGATATTTGTGATTATTTATCAATTTTAGTATAGTCACTGTTAGCAACATGATGATCTGTGGCAGCCAGCTCACTAACAATTATTTTATTTTTTATTTTTTTTAGGCGTTTAAAACCCCTCACTGGTTTTTAACCCGTTTCACAGCACTATATACTGTACAATTCATGAACATTTTTAATGCTTGACCCCTTTTTAAAATGTCTTTAGCTATTTGATCACAAAGGGAACAAAAGCATTGCGGTAGGCTAATAACTGCACAATTTGATTATTGGTCATCCAATAATACTGGCCACCCCAATCCAAATTGATTCCACGCATTAATGACAATATTTGTGGGAAAAACAAATTACCAGATTTAGTTCTATTGCCAGAATAATTGCTTTGTTTCATGGACAATCCCAGTTTCTCTAATTAAGTACATAGGTTGCCTCTCCCTCGTGCCTGGTGATTTGATCCTCCTACAGACTCTGCAACAACTTGGTGTGAGGGTTGTCAAGCTAGGTACAAAGATTGGGGAGAGCAGAGACTGGCAAGGTGCAACGAGGGTTATCAGTTCTGGAAGAAAAAGGACAGCTAGTTTTAAATTTTAGTAAATGGAGACATGTTGGTACTTCAATGTCCCTAAAAGCTTCCACCCAGAGGAAAATGATCATGGACATTCCAGCAGAATAAAGGGAGACACTTAAAAAGGAAAAAAAGGTTTCTCCTACAGGGACGCTTTAGTCCTCATTTGCCAGTTTCAAAAGGTCATCTTTGGCAAAGCTTTGAGAAAAGGAAGGATGCCCACAGTTGTAATTTACTTTAAAACATGAATAACCAAATGTCAGACTTTTACACAAAACTCACTACAGGTAAGAAAGTGCTGGGGTCTTTCCTGGGCTAGTTTTTATCCACACCAAGGCCATGACCAGATACAATAGATAGTGTGCAATGTTTCTACTAATTACAAATTCTGTGTACCACGAGAAGTCATCTGGTGGTCGGCTACCTCGCCCAAGGTCACCTTCTCAGCAATGTCGTACATGCCCACCTATCCTTGTCATTTCAGGCAATATAAATAGACTTACAGCATAACTAGAACACAAGTCTGAGTAAAGGTTTACAATGTACTTCCAGCCCTTACTTGTTGGTTGTTAACATTTTTATATGCATTTATTCCACACTGGATAAATGTGATGGATATACAGAGGAACTGCTTACTCCTTGTTACCTGTGGTTAAGATAAAATGATCAGGTATATTAACAGATTCAGTGAAATGTGTGCATTTGTTTTACTTTAAGAACAACCAATAAATTGCGGAAAACAGATTTATTTTCTATATAACTTGACAGGTCAGGAATATCGCAGGTGAACAAGAATCAGCTTAAAAAGGGACACTTCTCGTTTGGTGAATTCAGCAGTAAATTAAGCTGTCTGATGCTTAATGTAACAGGCGAACACACAAGCTCAATTCACCAACAAGATCTCTGGCTCAGATGTTCCTGGCTGAATAAACGGCTTTCAGTTTGCTTATATTGTTCGTTTAGTATCAATGATCTACCTTAATCTGCACAGACACAGTGGAATATGGTTGTAAGATGTGTGGCATACTTGGCCACTCGCACATACGTCAACCATGATGACCTAGTTATTTATCTTTGTACAATAAAATCATTAAATATATTTAACTGCATCCACCCCAGTGTTATTCCAGCAGATTATTTTATTATATGTCAAACCATGACCCTATTCTGTCCACCAGCCAGAAGATATGACATACACAGCAGGAAGTCCCTACTGATGACTTGACAGCTCTTCAATGATAGACATACAGCAGTCACATTATGGTGGTGGGGCAGGGGAAGTACATCCAAATAATTTGCATCTAACAAAACAATAATTGAGGTCTAATACAGCTGTACTAATAAATATGTCCTTTTGCTTTGTGTGTGGCCAAGTTTTGTTCTCCATAAAAGAGCTCAGATCTTTTCTGATATTACCTGCCTAATGGTCTTCTCTTGGATAAATATATGTGCTCATTACAGATGATTTATAGCCCATTTAGAGGAAAGTACAACGGCAATGGAATAAACGTCCAATACCAGCGTTGCTTGCACAGACCATAGTATGTGTATTTTATTAATAACAAAAAAAAAAAGAAACATTATTCCTTAATTCCTTGCTCTCAGACTTACAAAGTAACAAAAAAAACATAATTTTATACACTGGAGAAGCCTAGGATTAAGCCTTGTGTTGCCCATGGCCTAGAACCCATTACAGACGGGCACCGTGCCCACCAGTAGTTTATTCAGGTAACGGCGCTGCCTGTATCACTGCAGATTGTGGATCATCTCTTCTTTGGCTATAAGGTGTGTTGTCTTATTGACCAACGCCATCAGAGAGTTTAATTTCTGGGACCAGTCATTAAGCAGGTCATTGGGATCTTTCGGCCTCTGGAAGTTGATTATGCCAGCCAATCTGTCCACCTTGGCGTAAATGGTCTTGTTAACGACTAAATTGGAGAGAAACTCTTCAGATTCCTGAAAAATAAAGCAAAACAACAGCTATCAAACTGAACAGCCAATCTCGATTATACAGGTGTTCATTCAGAGACGTTTTACTCTGTATCACTAAACTATACTTCAATTATTTTTCAAGAATGTTCTCAATTCAGAACTGGTTCAACCACACAGAGAACCAAACAAATCCATGGTTAGATCTCTAGAAGACAAAGGAAGCAAAATAATTAAACTGTCCTAAAATATATACCAAACGTAATTGCCGATACAAACGATAAATACACAAAACCCATACCATTAAAATAAACTAACATAATACTACACTGAGACGGGGTGAACACATTGTGTAGTAACTCTTCTTGATATAATAAGATAAATGAATACGTTTACAATATGTCACTGATAGACAACAAGGAGTATAGACCATTGTCTGTTTTTAAAGGACCAAATTGCTCAAAAGAAACAACAGTCATCCTTTTTTTTGGGGACACATGGAAACTTATCTGCCGGTATCTCTCTTCAACCACCCAATTAGAATGTAATAGTTCATTAGATTGAAAGCTCTTCGGAACAGAGGCCTTTTCCCCATAGTGTTTAATCTTACTGTTCCTCCCAGTGTGTGTCGTTCATGCAGTATGAAGCGTTACTATATAAATTCAGTGACACATAGTACATTGAGCCAAATAGTGAATCCCACAAGCGCTATAACTGGTTGATCTGAAGAAACAGTGATTTTTATATTTCTTTTTCAGAATACGATCCACTTTTTTCCATGTTCATCTTCATCGACCAATTATTCGTTTCCGTACATGATCGCTGCTTACTTACATCAATGGCGAGATCCAGTAATTGGGACATTCTCTTCATTGTAATCCTTGTGTAATATTTTGCCATAATTCTTATATTCTGTAAAAAAACCAGAAATGCACACTGAGAACCGGTAACGGATGATGAAGAATACCTTTCAATCACATAGAAATAACTGTATTTCTAATATAAGTTGCCTCAACAGCTAAAATCTTAGAGATGTTTCAATTAAGCTGTTGCAGTAACATATTACTGGCTGGTTTAGCAGAAAGACCGTGGTAAACATTAAGTAAAGTGGAAGAGAGGACACAGAAATGAATACGATCTAAGGCCTTTAGTGGCCAATTAATAAAATACTCCACTGCAGACAGGTACAGATACTGATTAGCAGTAGTCTGTTTGCTGGGAGACAGATAAAGCATAGTTATTTTTTCTGTCACATGGGCCAGAAACATACAAGGAGGGGTAAAACCATTATCTTTAGCCAATCTCTTCATAACATTCTATTGTTAACTGGCTCTTTGTTCTAGACTACATTGTTTTATAGATTGGATGACATTCTGAGGTGGTGTGTAATAAACATCTTTATTGGAATGAGAGATTATATCTGGGGTAGAGAGTGTATGCTGGGATTTGTAGCCCCACCACAACTGATAGGCCAGTCTGCCCAATCCCGATCTAAAGCCGACCACACGATTTTAGCAATGCAGAGAAAACACTCCTGTATCATGTGCGGCAGCTACTAGAGTGCTGGGATTTGTCCAGCTCTATTTGGAAAAGCCCCATGACAGGTAAAACGTACATGCTCCACTACTCTGTTCTTGAGATCCTTCCAGTGTTTCTCTCCCTCTTCGTTGCAGCTGAAGACATCTGTAGCCACGCTGTCCAGGGAGCCTTCTCTCAGTTCCTTGCCGTACTCGTCCACCAGCGTGTTCCACCGCATCAACTCCATCGTGGTGAAAAGTTTCAGCAGATCCCTGGAGAACACAAGGACATAGGCGAGAGCCGTTCAATATTTTGAAGAAAGCATCATACGCACTGCGCCCACTTTACACAACGGCCATAAATTTGGTCCATCCGCACAAGAGCGGATTTTTAGTCATTGACCATTCTGTAGTAATCACGTGACAGGGAAAGGTTTAAGATTTACACAAATAAACTCACTTATATTTGGGGATATCTTCCAGTTTCTTGTCAGTGCTTATCCTGTGGACCAGGTCAGACTGCTCGTTGTCGTACGGGGACAGAATGACGTACAACACAACACTCTTCAGGGCCTGTTTGTAGGAAACAATTATCAGGTATCTGCCGTGTGCACCATATAGGGTTAGAATATTAAAATATAATAATAAATGGTGTTGATCTCTTTAGAAACTTCTACAGAGCCAATTAGAAGCTCAGACTCTTACCTGTTGCCACTTCTCACTCTCTGCCTGGATGCAGGGGGTGTCATAAATGGCCCGGTAGTGTTTACATATGGACAGGTAGGAGCCTTCATGTTGATCCAGCTGAATCATGAGGTTGTAATACTTCAGCTTCAGCTGCTGGGGGGAGCGAGATTTGGGAAACATGATTAATCACCACATTACCAGGCAGGTGCTGTAGAATTTGGATACTCAGCAGGAGAAAGTTTTAATTAAAGCAAAGGTGTCACCGACACAGCTAATTCCAAGTTCAGCACAGAATCATTTTTCATCACCCTCGCAGTGCACACTTCTTGTAGCCCGTCGGCTCACTATGAACACAGAGGAAAACCCACAGCGATGAGGGTCCTACTCTGATGATCAATAAGGACAGCAGATTGTAACTCTCTAGGGGAAACATTCTCCTATACAGCGAGTGAGAAATGGTCCATGTCATCAACTTTAGGTTCATGTGAAAGCTTGGGAACCTCAATACGTTTATAACTATGGGGTCTTACATGTCAACTTTCTTTCCTCAAGGCTGGAGCACAGAGTTTTAGCAGAGACATTTGAAATTGTAACCCTCATGACAATAGTTACCATCATCATCATTTACTTATAAAAGAGCCACATAGGGTCCGCAGTGGTTACAGCAAAACCATACAAACATTACATTATATACAAAGCAGTGCTATACACTACACATCTAGGAATAGCCGAACGAGCAGCAAGGTGCAAATCAGGGCATAAGTCAATTAATGAAAACCAGCGCAAGTTGAGCCTGTGCACAGGTTGATTATTAGTATATTGCTTTACAATCAGGAAAAAAAAATAGTAATAAAACAAGACCGTGTATTAACAGACAGAGATAAGAGAGCCCTGCGCCCACACTTACAATCTATAAGACAATGGGAGTCTGATACATGAGGATAAGTGCTGCATATTGGTAGGTAGAATGTGCTTAGTGATCCAGTCTCACAGCAGTATTGGTCTGGGGGTCAGAGTGCTGGGTGATCAAATAAGGAGAACACATGTGACTAAGGGGTGGTAATCAGGTAGGAGCCTTGGGAGGGGGGGGGGGGGGGTTAGGAAGGTAGTTTGGGAATTGGATAAGTTTGTCTGAAGGAGGTTTTCAGAGAAGATTTGAAGGCTAGGGGAGTCCAGTGGTGTGAGGGAGGCCACAGTGAGTGCAGCTCTAAGTGTGAGTGGGAGCAGGTGACTGTTGTGGATGAGAGACGCAGTGGGCGCTTTATTTTAACACTGCAATTTAGAGTTGAGCTAGTACTCGACCCCTACCAACTCTAAATCTGCCAGCACATTTTACATTTGCAGCCCGCTTCAGTGTTACATGGTTATCTCATAGAGCAAAATGACACCTTCTAGCTGGAAATACTCTACAGATGAGTGTGAGGCTGCAGAACATCTGACTTTAGGTCATTCATCCTGGCTCCTATACTTCATCCTGCAGAATGTAGGCCCCTCTAGTGAGCTGCACATCTCTAACACCTTCTTACAGGCCAGATAGCATAGATAAGCCACATTTCTAGGGATGTGATGAACACTCTGCACCATTAGAATAATCAAAGGATCGTAACGAACCAGTAGATTCATCACAGATACAATGAAATGATTTACCTCTGTGTTCTCATCTTGGAAAAACTTAGTGTTGATTTTCTTGCTGATGATTTGGGTGCGAATGTAATCTTTCACAGCCAAGCACAGGCGCATCTGCTCCAAGATAAACTCTACTTTCTCCTTCTTCTCCATTGAGCCATAGGTCTCCACCTGGAAATCACACAGAAGATATTACAGAGAACATATACACTTGGAGAGAGACAGCATATACTGCATAGAACAGCTACATAAGGAGACAAAGAAGATATTACATAGACCAGGCCACACGAAGACACCGAAGATAACAGTGGTAATCCTTAAAACGATTAAAGGTGTATTCCCCGGCAGACTGGTAATACCGACACCTGGAAACACGGACCTGAAACCCTGCCGACGAATGAGTATCCCTGTCGTGGTACCGATAATCATAAAAAGTACCCAACCCGAAGATATTACATAGACCACCATCTCCACAAGGAGACACAGAAGAGATTATATAGGACATCTCCACATGGAGAGACACAGGAGATACTGCATAGAACATCTCCAAATGGTGGCACACAGAAGATATTACATATACCTCCACATGGAATCACACATCCAGACCTGTAAACCAGATATTTAATAGAGAAATATGTTTTACACAGTCTGAACTGTGTGGTACAGCTATCCATGTGCCTGCAAATGCGAATCAACAATCGTTTTCATTGCCCAACTGGGGGACATTTACACCCCTGTATACAAGTGTAGAAAAGAGCCCTTGGGGCATACAGCGACAGAATAACCCCTTAAATGCCCATGTGTGCAGAGTCATGGCAATCATACAGTAATTGGCATTAACTGTCTAATATACAAAGCTCAATGCTTTTTGGCAGCTATTGGTTACTTGCTATATAAACTCCATATTTTACTTCTATACTTTGCATGGTAGAGGAGAATAATCATATTTCCAGGCTCCAAATATAAGACACTATGTCCACCTGAACCCTGGTAGTACTATGTGCAGTGTATTATACTTTATCTGTATGTGCTTACCTTCTGTACTGCATGTTTTTTTGCCATTTGCTATGCTGAAGTGTCATAACAACCCATCCTGACACAGGCGGACTTGTTGCGCTGGCGTTGTGATGTACTTTAGGAATGTGTTCAGTGTAATCTATAGGATGCTGCAAGTTGTGCGAACATCCCATCATTTTGATCTTTGCGGTGCACATAAACAGTCGTGTCCGCAGGATTCCGCAAGACGTGTTCCGTCACTGCCAGCATCTGGACTTGATTTTGTTGGATTGCTATGACACTTCAGAATACCAACCTTAGCGGTTATTCCCCCGCGGGGCCCCGTAAAACATTAAGAGTGTCGGGAAGCGCAAACTAGAGGCATAAATAAATAAGAATCTACAAACATCACCATCGTCATTATTTATTTGTAAGGTGCTACAAAACTCTGCAGTGTCAGACAGTCAGAGTAACAAATTCTACAAAATACGATGAAATATAAAAGCAGAACAAATTGACCAAGGACCTTGCTCTTGCTCAGGGCACTGGTGCCTCACGTCATGGTGTGCGTTACCTGAAGTTCCTGTAGGATGGAGGCTGCCTCAGTCACATCCCCACTCTGTTCCTTTATACCAGCCAGGGTATTTGTGAGCCGAGCACGTTCGATTTCTACATATATCTGAAAGAGACAGATAATGTGATCACTGCACACAGAGTCCAGCCAGAGGCAGCTAAGACCCATCACCACAGTGTGGCCTGTAGACTATGCAAAATAGCTGACAAGCACAGCGGGATATCAGCAGCCTAGCTAGGACATCATGTAAAACCAGTGGTCTACACTGTAACCAGAAACATCAACACACGCTCAGACACCGGTAAGTTCAAATATGACGCCCACTAATTTCATCCAATTTTTCGCCTATTGTTAATAAGATGATCTGCAAATATAGTATTCCCTTTTGCTGCATTATGGTGGAAAAAAAACTTTAAATTTACCAGCTTCTCTGCAGCCGAATGGTTAATGGTAAATATATTTGTGGGTGTCTGCCAAGTACTAATGTACTGAATTGTTACAAGCCAGCTGGAATCTCCATACATAAGTTAGAAACAACTTTAATTTATCATTATATTCATATCAGAAGACAAAAAAAATTGTAACACGGTAATGTGTCAATCATATCATCAATTAGGTAATATGATTTATTTTTGTTTGTGGACTTTCCATTTTATTTCATTCATAGAACTCTCTTACCTCCAACACCTATTTATTAACTGCGACAGAGACGTGACGTAAAAATGTATGCTATAGATTATACTACATTAAAAATAAAAAAAACACACTCCACCATATGGCTTTAATTTTACAATTCCACCACCGAGAAAGCCACGTAACATGGTGCAACGGGTTTGCGAAGAATCCTACACTATGAATAGTTTGATTTTCATTTATTTTATGTCTATTGTACTTGTTACAGACTTAGAGTAAACCAGTTATTATCCCTCTCACTACAAGCTATTCCAATCTTGTTTTAAATGTATTACTCATCACTTAATTTATTCTGCTAACTATGAACTTATCTCTACATTATCACACCCCTCTGCCGGTCATATCCAACTCAACCTCAATCATTTCCAATTGTCAAAACTCCTGCCCACTTCACGCTCGAATATCCCATCCTACAAAGTTTTCCACATACAAACTGCAACCCTACTTTTTCCTCAGCTACTTATACTTTCCTTATCATTTGCACACATCCCCTGGAACCACCCCCCCTTACAACATACCCAGGGGCAGGCTGGGCTGGGGGGCAGGGGGCATATGCCCCCCCGGGCCAGTCCCAAAGTGGGCTACCTTGGGTTGGGTCACCTGTATTTTTTTTCCCTTTAAAACGTATAATTTGCCAGCCCTTCCCTGAACATACCGCCCTCCTGATATCCTGATCCTTTAATCCCTCCCCACTTCTACTCTATTGCCCTACCTACCGCCATCTGTACACTTAGTCCAACACCGACCTCCACTCATTCCATAGTACCTTAATCCACATCTCAGCATTTGTTATACTGTATTTGGTTGGACTAGCAGTTTTAACTTTATTAGTGCTCGTTCCATTACTCACGTTACCTTCTCTAACCCCCCTAGCTCCCATACCAAGATCTTCCACTCAGCCCACTCATCTACCTTCTATGTTCACTAGGTGGAGGCACCCGTGTGTGATGTGCACACACTCACTCTCTCCCAATGGCCAAGCGCACCCAGAACTTCCCACGGGTCCCACTGATGTCTGCAAAACACCAGCAATGATCTCCTCAGAATACAAAAGACAGGCTGTTCCATACTGGCAGTATGTTGTTGACAACACAACGCTGGTAGGAGCAAGGATAGCATTACCAAGATGCGGCAGGTATCAGGGAACCCGCCAGATGAGCAAGTAATGTTTAAGTTATGAAACAGAGTTTCATGTTTGGGTGGAGTTATCCTTTGTAACGAGGACTTCGGCTACCTCTATATTTATTTTAGTAGTCCAAAGGAGAGAGGGATCAAATGCACAGCTAAAAAATTAAGCAGGTTCCTGGTTGAAATATGGAATAGAATTTCTAGCCCTTCTTAAACCCTCCGATAATCAGAAAGGACTATAGAGGCAGACTGGCTGAAGGCTCCGGGACGAAAAAACTTTCAGTGTATTTCAATCCATAAGACATTTTACCAAACCAGAACTAGAAACCTCTGGGCTAGATGACAGTAACCCAGATTATATGACTGTAATAGTGTAAAAACAATCATCCATGAAATATATAGGAGACTATAGTGAAGAACAGAAATGCATTGGTCCAGAGTTCTCACCTTTCCTTCTGTAACCGTCCGCAATGTATCAATTAATCGCAGTTTGATTGGAAGGTCTGTGATCTCCTCCACGTACTTACAGGTCTGCTGGACCATCTTAGCCACGGCCTGTGTCAAATGCAAAAACATGAATGTGAAATAGATACTGAATACTTTAACGCCCCGTTACAATCATAAAGTTTGGGACTGCAATTAATAAAAAATAAAAAAACCTTGCCATAAAAGTCAACTGGGGACTACATGAAAAGATCACTGCACACAGCAAACATGTATTAAAGGACCTATGCTGTTATGTAGCATGTATAGTTTATGGTTCCAAAATAATATACAGAGTATTTTAAAATATAATCTAGCTACAAGTTTCTGTATCACACACAATGATTAATCTAGCGGCATGAATAGCACGGTGGCTCAGTGGTAAGCACGTCTGCCTTACAGCACTGGGGTCATGAGTTCAATTCCCGACCATGGTCTTATCTGTGAGGAGTTTGTACATTCTCCCTGTGTTTGCGTGGGTTTCCTCCGGGTGCTCCGGTTTCCTTCCTCCCACACTCCAAAAACATACTGGTAGGTTAATTGGCTGCTAACAAATTGACCCTAGTGTGTGTCCCTGTCTGTGTGTTAAGGAATTTAATTTGTAAGCCCCAATGGGGCAGGGACTGATGTGAGTTCTCTGTACAGCGCTGCGGAATTAGTGGCGCTATATAAATAAATAACGACGATGATGATGATGATGATGATCCATTAAGGCCTGAGGGAAAATGTGAGCGACACCTAATTATGTCCGCCAGCCCACGCGACATATTTATGAGACTTAATTGTGCAGAGTAAACGGGCAATTATGAATGTCCCCTGAGAACGGCAGTGGTCACTGACCTATTATAGAGCTACCTTTTATTATGAATGTCCCCCCAGAGAATGGCCGCGGTCACTGACCTATTATAGAGCTACCTTTTATTATGAATGTCCCCCGAGGAAGGTCGCGGTCACTGACCTGTTTGAGCTGACTCCTCCTCTTGGAAAGGAGCATAACATTTTCATTCAGCAGGTCCCACTCTTTGGCTTCATAGCACATTTTCACTATGGCCACCAAAATACGAGACGTGGACAGCATATCAGACGCCTGCAGAAGACAAGATCATTGCATGAGCATCATACAGAAAAACACCCCTTTAAAATATGCACCTGGTGGAAAGAGAAGAGAATCAAAAAAAGGGAAAAAACACTGCCAGCATAAATAGGAAAGACAGTAAATGTCAGACTGAAGACTCCGTTATAGTTATGTGTGATTAAGCCCTACTCTATACCAGTCAGGACAGAAGCACCATGTGTACACAAAGCTAAACAAACAGCAGATTACTCCCATGATCGATGGTCAAACTGGTCACGGACTATCCCCATTTAATCAAAGATGATAAAGTACTGGTGCTTGTCATAATCTGTAAATAAACCACACACAGGCCCAGGAACATCTGTTAAACACTACCATACTATATCTATAAATTACAATTACTGCAGCAGTAGCGTATTGATTTCCACAGGTAAAAGAGTCGCTTATATACTTACTGTTCGAGTCTGTTTTTCCAAGGACAGAAGTGTTTCAATCACTTCCTGGAGTTTTCCTTCCTGAAAAAGGAAATAATTGAATAAGTCATTTGTAAAATAGAAAAAAAAGCCAGATTATAAATGAAAACACACAACAAATTTCCTGGCATTCTATAGCAGCATAACTAAAACATCACACAGGGTCATATGTGAATAAGCTAAACAAAGATTTTTTAAGCCATAGAATGTCAACAGTAGAATAACCTTTTTTAGAGATTAAATACCAATGGTTGACCGCAAGTTTTCCATCTAACACCTATTTAACAGGTGGTCAAAAAGTAAACTTGTTACACAATTAAAAAAAAACAAGACAAAAAAACGCATTGGTGGGTTGTAAATCCCCTGTGTAAACAGCTGCTTGTTCTGAGGACTTAAATCTCATAGGTATTATATAAATGAAGAGGAAGTGGGGCTATCCATATAGTGCCCCCCATAGTTTAAGTCGGTTGGCCTTTGCAAGCAGAGTAAATGCAGGGACTGCCAGCCTGATTCACGGCCACAGAGAACGAATACCCAATCCATGTCTGGTATTTGCTCAGCAAAAATAAGAACGTTCATTAAAAGGTGTCTTGAAACCCTTTAGCTACTTAAGAAATAACATGTCTACTCTGACATGGTCCTGACAGGATAATTCAGTGAGATTTTAAATATAATGAATACTTATACAGATATCACATCTATTTATCTATAAATATTGATATATATGTATCACAAACACATACATAAAGTGGCTAGTATTAATACCAGTGGAACTTTATTTTCTCACATTATGGAATCAAAATGGATTTAATCCACAATTCTTACCACTGCTCAACACAAAACAAAGCTTTTCTTAATTACAAAAAAAAAAAAAAAAAAGAGTAAACTTGCCACCACTTTCACTAAAATACACCTAAATAAACCCTGGTGCAGTAAGTGTGTCATCAGAGATCACATAAGTAATTGACTTGAGTTCACTATAGTATCAATAAATGGATTTCAATAAAAATACACCTATCTGAGAGATCCCACAATTGGTTAGAGCATTTCCACCTAAGGGTATCACCATGGAGTTCAATGAAAATATAAAACAACTCCCATAAAATATTTTTGAAAATAACCAGAGGAAATATAGACGATCTCAAAGACTTGTAATAATATGCTGTCAAATCCATCAGAGGCAACTTTGAATATGTCTAGAACAACAGTCCTCCAAAACTTAGCATACATGCAAGGAAGACATTTGTGAACTCACTGGCCAAAAAAGAAAAAAATCTACTATTGATGGAACCCACATGAAAAGTTGTATTATACCCATTTTGCGCTTCCTGGATTCAGCGCTAGGTGCTATATTTAGCCATATTTGTCTACACTCCCAAAATGTGCGGTAGGCTCACGAATTTGGGAAGGTCTGCCGGACCCCCAGAGAGCATTTCTTTCTTCCAGATCATATCCTCTCCCTAGTGAAGTGGGCGAGATAGGGGTCTCAATCGTATCATTGCCGACAGGGGGGGAATTACTCTATTTGCGACACCACATCCCCTTGCTCTTACAGACCTCAGCTCCAGGATCTCCAGGAGGTGAAAATTAGAAAGTTGGCAAGTGTCTACCACCACACATCATCACAAAAATACGGTCCCTACTGTAAAGCATGGTTGACTGGAGCATAATGCTATTGAGGTTTCTTAGAGAAGCAAATGATGGAGGGTAAAATGGATGAAGCAAAATATAGACAAATGCAGGAGGAAAACCAGTTGCAGTCCAGCCAAGAATGACAAAAAAAAAAAAAAAAACACAGCAAAAGCTGGAGAGGTCCAGACAAAGCCTCAATCCCACTGAGAACCTGTGGAATGACTTCATCATCATTTATTTATATAGTGCAACTGATTCTGCAGCACTGTACAGAGAACTCATTCACATCAGTCTCTGCCCCATTGGAGCTTACAGTCTAAATTTCCTAACACACACATAGACAGACACACAGACTAGGGTCAATTTTGATAGCAGCTAATTACCCTACCAGTGTGTTTTTGGAGTGTGGGAGGAAACCCACGCAAACACTGGGAGAACATACAAACTTCACACTGATAAGGCCATAGTCGGGAATTAAACTCATGACCCCAGTGCTGTGAGGCAGAAGATCTAACCACTGAGCCATCCAACTTGAGCAATATTATTTTTCAGCGTCACCGTTCATCTCACAGACCCGGCCACAAGACTCGAGATTGTGACCACACGGATCGAAACAAAGTCACAATCACGGAGATTGCAGCTTATTACTATTGGTCCTGATGCTCACAGCCATCTCAGTGGCAATCACAAAGTGGTAAGAGGAAAATATTTGTGGGGGTTTTATAATGGAGTCACACCAGGGAACACTGCATCATACCCTGGCTGCACTAAGGGGAAGCACCAGTTCCCTGAAGAAGTATTAGAATTGGGATTGCACGCTGGCTGTGTGGAGTTTGTATGTTCTCCCCGTGTCTGCTTGAGTTTCCTCCAGGTGCTCCGGTTTCCCTCCCACGCTCCAAAAACATACTGGTAGGTTAATTGGCTGCTATTAAAATTGACCCTAGTCTGTGTGTGTGTGTTAGGGAATTTAG
Source organism: Mixophyes fleayi (assembly GCF_038048845.1). Lineage (NCBI taxonomy): Eukaryota > Metazoa > Chordata > Amphibia > Anura > Limnodynastidae > Mixophyes > Mixophyes fleayi. Next base: position 200,238,224 of record NC_134407.1, on the reverse strand, counting down.
ACTGTAAGTCCCAATGGGGCAATGACTGATGTGAATGAGTTCTCTGTACAGCGCTGCGGAATTAGTGGCGCTATATAAATAAATGGTGGTGATTGAATACTTCTATAATCAGTCACAGTCGCTTTTCTATATATAAATAATAATACAATGTTTTATAGCTGTTTTTATTCCACATTGCAGAATATATGACATTGATCAATGTACAAATTTCCCAAATAGACCGATTTTGATTCAATGATGTCAGAAAATAAAATATTTCATTTGAAAAAATAGGCGAGTACTCCGTCTAGCCCCTGTGTGTATAGGAAGAAGGACGCCATGTGAACACATTAGGGGGGGACGGATGGGAGACGGAGCTCCATACTAAGGCCTACATCCCCAGGCCGGCGTGACTCATCCCCCCGCTCCCTCTCTCACCGCCACCAGCTTCTCGCACTCCGGCAGCCGCTGATCCACCGTGGCGCTATAGTCCACCTCCATCTTAACGATGCGGCCATCGGAGCGCTCCGTATCGTCAGCCATGGTGGATACCGGGGCAGAGACTGAGCCGCAACAAGCTGGGAGTACCGGGTAGAACACAGCGGGCGGGCGCCAAGGACACCTAAATCTGGCAGGACCTCGATGACAATGTAGAAAGGACAAAGAGACAGGCGTGCGCCAAAGACAGCCTAAATGACGTCACATGGCACGCCGCAAAGCCCTTTCCCACAGGTTACTTTTTTTTTTTTCTTCCTTCAACATCAAGCTTTATTGATCAAAATAATAGATGAACATGACACAGGGCCAGAGATTCAGGGTATTTAGGGACATGTCAGAGTTTCTGTTAGAAGTGCCAGGGGCCCTAAGCCCAGGGCTCCTCCATGCTGGGGGTTTTCTTACTTCTAAAGATGAGATACCTGTACCTGCCACATCCATTAGTGTCACCTTAACTCCTGTGTGTGTAAGATATCATCATCATCTTTTTATTATTAACATTTATTTATATAGCGCCACTAATTCTGCAGCGCTGTACAGAGAACTCACATCAGTCCCTGCCCTATTGGAGCTTACAGTCTAAATTCCCTAACACACAGATACACAGACTAGGGTCAATTTGATAGCAGCCAATTAACCTACCAGTATGTTTTTTGAAATGTGGGAGGAAACCGGAGCACCCAGAGGAAACCCACGCAAACATGGGGAGAACATACAAACTCCACACAGATAAGGCCATGGTCAGGAATTGAACTCATGACCCCAGTGCTGTGAGGCAGAAGTGCTAACCACTTAGCCACAGTGCACCTTTTATTTATATATCAACACCATTTACGCAGCACTGTACAGAGAATATTTGTCAATCACACCAGTCCCTGCCCCCATTACACTCTAAATTCCCTAATATACACACACCAGTGTTCATTTTGAGAGCAGCCAATGAACCTACTATTGTATTTATGGAGTATGGGAGGAAACTCGCACAAACACAGAAAGAACATACAGACTCCACACAGATAAAGCCACGGTCAGGAGTAAAACTCATGACCCAAGTTCTGTGAGGCAGAAGTGCTAACCACTGAGACATATATGAAGTACATATAAAGTATATGATTTCACCGTAGTTTCTTGTGTGATCAGGTTTGTTGTGTACCCTGATTACAGATCCCTGAGTAATAAACGTAAAGTTTCTGTACGATACTAGGAAATAACTCGACAACACCAACAAAGTGGTATATTTACTAAACGGCAGGATTGAAAAAGTGGAGATGTTGCCTATAGCAACCAATTAGATTCTAGTTATTTATTTAGTACATTCTACAAAATGACAGCTAAAATCTGATTGGTTGCTATAGGCAACATCTCCACTTTTACAATTCTGCCATTTAGTAAATATACCCCAAAGAGTTCATTAATTTAGCACAATATTAATTAGAGCACAGCATCATTTTTTTATTATTATTTATAAGGTTCCACAAAGGGTCCACGGCATCAATATTTAGAATCACAAAATTGGGACACAACAAGCCCCACCCCCTTTCAGACCAAACTCCGCCCACAAATAGTGAGTTTGGATAAAACACCCACTTTTTCATCAGCCTCCTCCCTTTTTGCAGCCCGCAAAGCAGAATCTTCCGCCAAAATCGGGACAGTTGGGAGGTGTGTACTGCGGTGGGAGATCAAATAACACAATGAGCGCAAACCATTCATAGTACAAAGCAAATGACAGGCATAGTAAGGTAGAACTACTGCCAGTTACATGATGAACAAAACAGAAACAAGTTGCAAGAACAGTACAGGAGACAGCTTGGAGGTGAGATTAAGACATGGTGATGAATGGGGAGGTGAGGCTGCACTCGCTGGCAGATTGGAGAGGATGGGAGGGAGTGTGGAGGTCCTATAGGAGTCCACTTCAGTAATGACATCCAACTTCCTGAGAACAGTTAATTCTCGAAAAAAAAAAAAATGACTACACTTGTCGGATTGTGTCCATTTACATGATGTACAGCGCTACGGAATCTGCTGGCGCTATATAAATAAATGTTGATGATGTCCTGCATTCTGCTACTGGAGGTCGCAATTAAAATTATTCCTTCTCCATCCCTTGTACAAACTACCATAAACATTTGTGTTTAAGTTGTATGTAGTTTAAATCATACTTGCCAACTCTCCCGGAATGTCCGGGAGACTCCCGAAATCCGGGCAGGGCTCCCGGACTCCTGGGAGAGCAGGCAAGTATCCTGCATACGGCAACTTACTCGTCAAAATGACGCGATTCGCGGTGAATGGTGTCATTTTGGCCCTGCCCACCGCGACAAAATGATGTTTAGTTGTGGGGGTGGGGCCAAAATGACACAATTGACCCCGCCCAATCCCATCCTCCAACCACGCCCCCTGCTCTGGGATCTCCCGGAATTCACTTTTCAATGGTTGGCAAGTATGGTTTAAATGACACAAACTTTTTAAGCATTATTAAATCTGTCAAAAAGGTAACTATCACTCATTTTGAAGTTTGCATTCAGAAACTTATTTTTCCTTTCCTTTTGCGGGTCCCTATAACTCACTGACTCAGGTTACATTATTCTAGGCACACTGCCTGCTATGCTGAGTCAGGCTATCAGGTTAGAGTTACGTATGTCTTTGGCTCCACAGAAACACTTCCCAGCATATGGCACTATCATGTATATATATTCTTTTTAAAATATTAAAGCATGTTTGTTAATAATATTTATATTTAACGGATCGCTCTGTTGGTGGAGTGAGCAGGGCACATATATCTTTATTTGCTGAGCCATTCCTTTTCAACCAAGTTGTGTCTTGTCTGGATATTCTGAACATTGCACGCATATTGGATTCCTTTGAATGTAGATATTGCCCTGTACCACCATAGCTGTCTACACCTTCATACTCTGTCTACTCCAGAGCCATGGCAGGTCCTGTCTAGTATCCCATCCCTGCCCAACAGTTTAATCTGCTTGTTGTCAAATCAGGGGTTAGTATGGTAAATCCATTTTCTTTGACAAGAGATTTGCAGACTAAAAAGACATAATATATAGTTGTTGGGTTAAAGCTTTTTTTATTACAAATTTCAGCAAATATTGTATAGAGTTATCCACTCAATAAACTCGTCACCATGGCAATAATTGTGTAAAATTTAAATAAAAAGGAAGTACAGGGCCAATCACAGTGCATTCCTGATGTTAGACTTTTGTGATGTAATGGGTATCAAGTCAGTGGTATTATTTTGTACCCTCCAATAGTCCATAATTTGGTGGAACTGTCCTGATTCTCGGGGCTTGGCCATGTGAGGACATGTGCATGTTTGAATGGACAGTGAGAGTGGCTTACTGTGTCTCAAATCTATGTATATAAAAGGCTAACGCTGCTCCTCACCTTTATAACACACTTCTGTACATCTCCACTAGAGGGCAGTGTTGCTATATATACAGAGATGCACCCTAAATGTATCACATATTGTTACTTTACAATATTTAAGTAGTCCGTGTTTGTGTGTCAAGTAGCAAATGAATGTGTCTTTATTTTAGACCTATGATTAAATATACAATGTAACCTGATGAGGGAAGTCACATCCTGCCAGCATGGCTACTTTATTCGTTCTGAAAGCAGAATGCTTGCTATATTTTCCTAAGGAGAGGCCATTATCGCCGGTAATATCAGTTTACAGCAATCTCCACCACACACACACACACCTTCGCACATCACCCCACACACATCACCCCACGCACACCTCCGCACATCACCCCACGTACACCTCCGCACATCATCCCCACACACACCTCCGTACATCACCCCATGCACACCTCCGCATATCATCCCCACACACACCTCCGTACATCACCTCCAGGCATACCTCCGCACATCCCCCCACACACACATCGGCACATCACCACCATGCACACCTCCACACATCGCCTACAAGCACACCTCCACACATCGCCCCCACGCACACCTCCGCACATCCTGCCACTAACACCTCTGCACATCCCCTAATGCACACCTCCACACATCACCTCCACTAACACCTCCGCACATCACCCCCACGCACACCTCCGCACATCCTGCCACTAACACCTCCGCACATCCCCTAATGCACACCTCCACACATCACCTCCACTAACACCTCCGCACTTCACCCCATGCACACCTCCACACATCACCCCCACGCACACCTCCATGCACACCTCCACACTTCACCTCCACTAACACCTCTGCACATCACCTCCATGCACACCTCCACACATCACCCCCACACACACCTCCGCACATCACCTCCATGCACACCTCCGCTCATCCCCCCACACACACCTCGGCACATCACCTCCACACACACCTCGGCTCATCACCCTCACGCACACCTCCGCACATCCCCCCACACACACCTCCGCACATCACCTCCACACACACCTCCGCACATTCCCCCACACACACCTCTGGCTCATTACCTCCACGCACACCTCCGTACATCCTGCCACTAACACCTCCGCACATCCCCCCATGCACACCTCCGCACATCCCCCCATGCACACCTCCACACTTCACCCCTACGCACACCTCCAAACATCACCCCACACACCTTCACACATCACCTCACACACACCACCATGCACATCACCCCCACGCACACCTCCGCACATCACCTCCATGCACACCTCCGCACATCCCCCCACACACACCTCGGCACATCACCTCCACACACACCTCGGCTCATCACCCTCACGCACACCTCTGCACATCCCCCCACACACACCTCCGCACATCACCTCCACACACACCTCCGCACATTCCCCCACACACACCTCCGGCTCATCACCTCCACGCACACCTCCGTACATCCTGCCACTAACACCTCCGCACATCCCCCCATGCACACCTCCACACATCCCCCCATGCACACCTCCACACTTCACCCCTACGCACACCTCCAAACATCACCCCACACACACCTCCACACATCACCCCACACACACCTCCGCACATCATCCCCACACACACCTCCGTACATCACCTCCAGGCACACCTCCGCACATCCCCCCACACACACCTCGGCACATCACCACCATGCACATCACCTACAAACACACCTCCACACATCACCCCCACGCACACCTCCGCACATCCTGCCACTAAATCCTCCGCACATCACCCCATGCACACCTCCACACATCACCCCCACGCACGCCTCCGCACATCACCTCCATGCACACCTCCGCACATCCTGCCACTAACACCTCCGCACATCACCCCATGCACACCTCCACACATCACCCCCACGCACGCCTCCGCACATCACCTCCACTAACACTTCCACACATCACCTCCACGCACACCTCCGCACATCACCTCCATGCACACACACCTTCACAGATTTGGTAAAATGTTTTCAAATGACTCTTTGGTGTACTTGACTATTCCTACTCACTAGATTTTCCTAATTTCTTCGGCTTCTTTTGTTTGGTTTGTTTACAGCTTTGTGTGGCAGTTACCATTTATAGTCAGCCTTCCTATTCCAAACTGGCTTGATTTTCTATCCATTTGGTCCAACTTGATCTTACTCTTATTTTTTTCCATCACTTTGACCGGCTTCTAACTAGTTTGCTTTATAAAATGTTGGGAGGTTTGCGTTAGGTCTGCTTAGTACCAGCAGATATCACATCCACAAAAATTAAAAATCGGGACACTGATAGCATCGGTGAGTGTTGATATCCAAGAGTCAATTCCAAAGGCTTTGTACCAAAAAATAGATTTATCATAATACTTAGCACAGCGGGGGTTAACTGCCGAAGTTCTGTTTTTTGTGAATACAGGGAGATGCCAAAGATCAGCGGATAACTGAGGGGTTGCTATACAGGATAGCATGTAGTGTTTAACAGGAGATATTGGTGAAGGGAAACACACACAATAATCTGGCAAACCGGTGATTGGGTTGCCATATTAATATTGTGTCTGAGTCTGTAAAAATCTCTTTACTCTGCCGACTGTTTGAATTGTGTAACTGATCAGTTAGCGCTGCTGGAAGCTAAGAAGAAATCCACCATTCCTCCTACACCTCCGGATGCCAGCGTCTCAAAAGTATGTCAACCGTAGGTCTGTGCCAATTGCTTGTAGAAACTAGCTCTTAACAAGATACAAGTTCAGTATACACTGTTTATTGTATTGAACTGTTATGGGCAATACCCCGAGTGGAAACACTGACTCTCCCATGTCCGTTTTCAGTAAAACTGGAATTTTACAAAAATTTGACTCTTTGGCAGCGTAGCTCCTATACACAGACATATACAGAGACATAGTAGATACTGCTGGTCCTGGGTCCATTTCTACAGCTTGGATATTTTACTAAGCCATATTGCTTGTCATTCCCATTTATATGGAAAGTTCTATGCTGGCCAGCCCATTTTCGCTATCAGTATTAGACATATTTTTCTCTATAGCATGTATGCTTTTGGTCTTGTTTTCACAAATTTTCTTGTAATTTCTATCTCCAGTAGTAGCACGTGTCCAGCGGACACTTTGTAGATGTCCCTTGTTGTTGCATCTCCTATAGAGCTCATTCTTGACTATGTATTTCCCTGGAACGTGTGTGTCTCTACCATAGCGGTAACATACTGCAGTTTGCGACATGTTTGCCTGACTGACTCTCGTTACAGCCACCATTTTGTATACATTCGACACTGCCTTGACTCCTGTTTGTAGCTCCGTGGCGCCTCTGGCTGCTGTCTCCATAGACACTGCTACCTGTACTGCCCATTTAAATGTAAGGTCTGCTTCCTTTTTTGTACACTTTAATTGAAATTCCACACACTAATCTATTAGAACATCACTCGATCTGTTTCCAAAATGCCAGTGATCTAACAGAAACGATCTTGCAAAATATCTGCCAAAGAATTATTTGCTTTTTTTTCGGTGGCAGTTGAACTATCATCATCATCATCAGGGGCACACGCAGGATTTTTAAGGGGGTTTCCCCCCCCCCAAAAAGAAAGAATAAAAAGCGAAAGCTCCATATCCAGCAGCCGCAGCATAGTACAGGGGCACTTCTTTAGCGGAGGGGGGGGGGGTTTCTGGGTCTCTGGGTCTGCGTGCGCCACTGATCATCACCATTTATTTATATAGCGCCACTGATTCCGCAGCGCTGTACAGAGAGCTCATTCACATAAGTCCCTGCCCCATTGGAGCTTAGAGTCTAAATTCCCTAACATACATAGCAAGAGAAAAGCTAGAGTCAATTTTGATAGCAGCCAATTAACCTACCAGTATGTTTTTTTGGAGTGTGGGAGGAAACTGGAGCACCTGGAGGAAACCCATGCAAACACGGGGAGAACATACAAACTCCTCACAGATAAGGACATGGTCGGGAATTGAACTCGTGACCCCAGTGCTGTAAGGCAGAAGTGCTAACCACTTAGCAACCGTGCAGTTTTCCCCTTCGTGATCGGAGATATATGTTTGGGCTCGTCACTGGTTGTAGTGTATTGAATAATGACTGCATATACTCAATAATACAGTGAGACCAGGGCCACTGCACAGGCTGGGGCTTGTTAATTTCAATAGCATACGAGCAGACAGTAAAGTGAGACTTTTGTTACAACAAAACAGATTCAGCAGAACAGTGTAAAACTAACATAGCAACATATCCAACATTCAGAAAGACTGCAGACTGCAAAATCATACTTGCCAACGTTCCCGGAAATTCAAGGAGACTCCCAAATCCAGTTTAGGTCTCCCGGACTCCCAGGGAAGAGCAGGCCATTCTCCTGGATCCTGCCCACTTCATAGTGCAGTGGAGGGGACGGGTGCCTTCATGACGGGATTTGCGGCAAATCGGCGCATTTTGGACATCATTGCGTCACAGGGGCGGGGCCTACATGATGCGATCTACTGTGTCCCGTCACCCTCCGTACTCACACTACACCTCCCCTCCGGGAGATAGTAATAAGTCGTCAACTATGCTGCAGATTCAACATTCACATAACTAACATGGACAATGGCCTATATGGTCTATGTAAGCATGATATAGGATGCATCTCTGTAATGTTAGACCCTGAAAACAGACATCAGTGGAGAAGGCCAACAATGTCAAACTGTCTAAGTTAATGGTGGCAGTATACAATCAACAGACACGGAAACAAAGCAAAGGTCAGTGGCTGGTGAAGCTTAACCAAAGTCAAAGGTTTAGGTGGTGTCAGCACCCAGGACAATAACAGAACACTCATCAGACACTTTGTGTAAGTGTAAATCATGTTACTGAGCAGTGTAATGGATCACCCACCCTGGAGTTCATGTGTATGTTATACAAGGGGCTATGCATGCTGGACAGGGCACCATGTAATATGCTGGACAAGTGGCTTGATATACTGGGCATTGGCCTGTATATAGATATTACCCGGGAGTTCCTAGAGAGGGTATGAGGGAGGGGCTAGGGCTTCAAGAATCACATAATTTTTGGTGCATTATTCCCAGAGAATCACATCATTGTGGCTCTAATTCTGCCAGTTACACTAGGAAGTGGACAGATGCGGGAGGATGTCCTACTCTCCCAGGAGTCCGGAAGACCTACCCGAAATTTTGGGATAGTTATCAAGTATGTATTAGTTTAGATTTGGTTTACTCTGGACTGTATATGCATAATTTGTTAGACACATAGGGCCTGATTCATTAACAAACGCAAACCGACCATAATGTGCGTTTTTTTAAAAACGCAGATACATCAGGTATATGCAACATACCGTACTCAACAAGGAGCAGATATGGAGATACGTCTGCTGGTGAATACGGGTCTAGGTCCGCTCTGCTCTAACAGAAAGGAGACTACAGGATTCATCCAATACATATGTGGAATATAAAGGCACAAAAATAACACACAAAAAAAAGCAAAAAGCATTTAATTAATGTCACCTGTTAATAATATAGTCATTTAAACTCCTCACCCTCACCTTTAAAGCTCTAAGTCAATATTCCCCTCCCTACATCTCCAATCTCATCTCTTCCTACACTCCTACCCGCCCCCTCCGCTCTGCCTCTGACCGCCGCTTCACTACTTCACTGATCACCTCCTCTCACTCTCGTCTTCAGGACTTTGCCCGGGCTGCTCCCCAGCTGTGGAACGATCTTCCACATTCCATCAGGTTAGCATCTACTCTCATAGGCTTCAAGCGTGCCCTTAAGACTCATTTCTTTATTCAAGTCTATCAGCCCTCCTCCTAACTCCCTTGTCCCGGCTCTCTCCCCCAGTTAGTACCACCCTATTTGTGTCTCCCCCTTCCCTTTAGGATGTAAGCTCTCAGGAGCAGGGGGCCCTCTTTCCTTGTGTGCTCCTTCTACTGTTCCATCACCCTCGGTACCTCTTGGCCTGCTTCCCTAGCCCTGCTTCCCTGTTTTATTAAACTTCAGCCTTCTTCTTTCTGATTTCTACCATCCCTTTCACTATATGTCAGATATAATCTGATTTGCTTTACCCTGTCACCTGTGTTTGTATATATTTGTGTCTCATGTTGTGTCTTGGTTCTGTTTCTGTATATGTAATGTACGGCGCTGCGGACCCTTTGTGGGGCCTTATAAGTCAAAGATAATAATAAATAATAATAATAATAATAATTAATGACAAAATATTAAAACATTTAAATAGTTTTTTTGTTTTGTCTTTCCAAAAAACACTGGTATTAGGATGTACTTGTGTTTGCAATCAGGAGCGACTGTAAAATATTATTTTAAGTGCAGTAAAGATTTCCTGACCGGTTTAATCAGCATGTTGGCCGTTGCCTCAGAGAGTATGTGGATTGTAAACAACAGAAATCTTTATGACATTCCATTGAAGCTCATGAAAGGATCACAGAACTGTATTTACATGCTGAATTGGACATCCATACTTTTTGTCATCAGTTGTCGTATCTCCTGTTATCAGAGGTAAACCACGGTGGAGCTGCAGCTCACTTCTAGGCTGGAACTGCATTGTTTTCACAAGATCGAGACCGAATATCGCCGGGTACATTGGTGAAGCTAATTACACCTAGCTGTTGGCGCCCGCCGCTGTTGAATCGGATCCCTGCCAGACGACTCACTTCAACTGTTCCGTTTCGCATGCAGGAGGCTTCAGTCCTAACCTTTGGAATAAGGAATTTAATTAACACAATACTGCATTTAACATATACAAGAATACCAATTGATATAGATTATATAGCGATTTATTTCAAGTCATAAATCTGTACAATCTCCTGGTTTATGCTTGTTTATACGATTGGAAGAGAGACTTATTTCATACCACAAAGCTAAAGGTTACAATCAACCAGAGAACGGATGTTCATTGAGCATCAAGTTATATGTGAATTATGGTGATGATCCGTTCATACCAACCTGTTTTCAGCTGATACTTAGTTAAAAGGACATTACACAGAGAAACAGTGTGATACATTGGATAATAGAACACCAGAAACACTGTATTATTATACATGAGCATCATCAGAATATCAAACCTAAAAAGTTCTCTTTTAACACTTAGGGCTAGATTTACTAAGCTGCGGGTTTGAAAAAGTGGAGATGTTGCCTATAGCAACCAATCAGATTCCAGCTTTCATTTATTTAGTACCTTCTACAAAATTATAACTAGAATCTGATTGGTTGCTATAGGCAACATCCCCACTTTTTCAAACCCGCAGCTTGGTAAATCTAGCCCTTAGGCTTAGGCAAAATGGAGCTCTAAAGCCACACAGGTTGTGCACCTCCTTCCAAGAGTAATAAGCCACTTGCAACCAAATCTAAAATCATCATCTTCTACCCTCAATGCAGAGGTGACTTTCCCTTAAATACAGTATAAGCAAGAATACAGGGAAAAGACATTTTCGTTCATTAGGAACTGTGTAAAAGTACATAGCCAACAATTGATACAGTGAGGGCCTCATGTTAAGATGGACAGAGTTGCACCCAAAACATAAAATATGTGAGGAAAAAAAAAGATGCAATTACACATTTATTCTAAGGGGGGTATTCAATTGACAGCGGGATCGCCGCAAAGCCCGCACTCGAAAAATATTACCGTTAATACGGTAATTTACTTGCTGGATTTCAGCTCGCAGCTCTTTTCGAGCGCGGGCTTTGCAGCAAATCCCGCCGTCAATTGAATACCCCCCTAAGTGCGACTAAGCATGCTGTGTTCTATTTATTAAGCAGGGATATATATATATATACATATATATATATATATATATATATATATACATATATAAATATATCTCTTCCATCTGTGCTCTAGTTACTGGGAGAGCAGAGGCTGACTGCAGAGAGTGTATATATATATATATATATATATATATATATATATATATATATATATTATATATATATATATATATATATATATATACACATATAAACACACACATATATATATATATATATATATGTATATATATGTGTGTATATATGTATCTAATATATAAATGCTTAGTGGCATCTGTCTGTCTGTGTGTGTGTGGGGAAAAAAAAACAAGTTGCAGCGCCACCTGCTGGGCGGAGTTATACACTGACCTACTAAATTCTTAGTGTGTGTGGGAAAAAAAATTCAAAAAGGGCTGAAATTTGGTAGGGCTAAAACTCATTTTCGTGAGGTAATTTTACCTCATGAACACACATGTGTAGAGGCGTGCGTTAGTGTGTGTGTGTGTGTGTGTGTGTGTGGAAAAAACTATTTTCTCAGAAAGGGCTCATCCAATTGACCTGAAATTTGGTATACTGACATTATTTGACAAAAAAATTATAATAGTGAAGTCAGTTAACTTCCATCATCCCCCCTTCCCCCCGTGGGAGGGGTAGTAAAGGCTAAATTTACCAGTTGAGGGGTAAAACTCATTTTTGTGAGGTAATTTTACCTCATGAACACACATTAAAAAGGCCGCTTGCGTCGGGAAGTAACGCTCTTCCCCTGAGGAGGCCTGGGCTATGGCCCAAATGCATGACAAGTCTTTTTAAGACCTTAAGTAGCTTGATTTGTCTAGAATGCATGAGTATCATGCACGGGTTAACTTGTATATATATATATATATATATATATATATATATATATATATATAATATAAATGTCTAGTGGCGTGTGTTAGTCTGTCTGTCTGTGTGTGTGTGTGTGTGTGTAAAAAATAAAACCAAGCTGCAGCGCCACCTGCTGGGCGGAGTTATACACTGACCTACTAAATTCTTAGTGTGTGTGGAAAAAAAAATTCAGAAAGGGCTGAAATTTGGTATACTAAGATGTTTTTAATTTGTTAATTTAATTTGTTAATTGTTAAAAGTGTTTATAAAGATTTAAAAAAAATATATATATATTTCTTGAAGGAGAAGTGACAGTTGGGAGTGGTTGGTGGTTGCCGGGGGTGACAGTGGGGAGTGGTTGGTGGTTGAGGCTATGGCCCAAATGCATGACAAGAACCTTTTTAACACCTAAAGTAGCTTGATTTGACTAGAATGCATGAGTATCATGCACGGGTTAACTTGTATATATATATATATATATATATATATATATATATATATACATGAGAATTCTGTCTCATGCTGTAAGTCCTGTAATTTGGATGAAATTAAAAGATATATCCAGTAGTATTGAATAAAATAAAAAAAAATCTACTTACCCATTGCTGCAGCCTCTCTGGTCCTTAGTCCTTCAGGGAGCATAAGACAGTCAGCTGACAGAAGGAGGGGGCAGGTCACATGATCGCAACTGCGATCTTATGTGAAAGATGACTGGCTGTCACTGACAGCCAGTCATCTGCAGCAGCAGGAACGCAGAGGAGGACAGCGGGGACGCTGAGGAGGACAGCGGGGACGCCGAAAAGGACATTGACCCCCAGGTGAGCTGGATGGGCTCCGCCCACTTCTAGAAGGGGTGTGGCCGTAGGGCAGCGGGGCCTACCGGTGATTTTTCCGGTATCCCGGTGGGCCAGTCCGACGCTGCGAGTGAGAGGTGGTTACCAGAGATGAGACAAGGCGCAGGTCAGAGATAGATTTAAGAGGGCAGGAAGGAGAGTATTTTGATATGAGATATGAGATGTATGAAGGTGGTGCTGTTGAGGGCTTTGTAGGTAAAGGTGAATAATTTGAATTTGATTCTGGAGGACTCGGGGAGCCAGTGTAGGAATTTGCAAAATGGTGCAGCAGATGTGGAGCAGTGAGAGAGGAAGATCAGTTTTGCAGTAGTAGTTAGGATGGATTGAAGTGTGGATGTAAGGGTGTCAGGAATGCCAGATAGCAGGAGGTTGCAGTAGTCAAGGCGGGAGATAATGAGAGAATGGATAAGAGTTTTGGTTGCATGTTGAGTAAGAAAAGGGCGTTTTCTGCCAATGTTTTAGGGTGGAGTCGACAAGGACTGGGAGAGAGTCTGGATGTGAGAAATAAAGCAGAGGGAGGAGTCAAATGTGACATCAAGGCAGCGAGTTTGGGCGAATACTAGCAAAATAATAATATGGGTCACACATGAACAGGTCTACTAAGACTGACTCGGCAAAATGATAAGACTTCTCTTAAAACTGCCAACCGGTATCGCTGGACAGCTGCCACTGCAATATTTACTTGATAAATCATAGCAATAAGTGGTGATAGAAAACCAATCTTGACGCCACTTTTGAATAAATAGATCACACTATGATAAATGCGTCCCCTGCATAAAGATACGTTTAAATTATGATGCGCTTCCATCTCTGATTGTGCTGCAATGACGTGAACACGTCCGTACAATACCTTCCCTATGATTGTCTCCCCGACCCTCTCTGATTGCACTTCTCTAAGTATAAGTATGAGCTGAGTCTGCATACGGACTCCTCTTACACATTTGTTGTGCACATGCGCAGTATACAAAGGCGTATTTTATCCCCTCCAAAATAAAACATACGTCCAACTTAATGACATGACATTCCACAAGTGGCTTTAAACTAAAACATTTCTGTAGTATTCTATCTTACATTTTAACAGGGAGAGAAGACTCCTGGATGTGTCTGGGCTGGAGTAGATTTGGCATGTACGGACTAGTTTAAAATCATGAACAGTTATTTACAGTGGGGTTATTTTTCATTTCAAACGTTTTTTATACTCCAGGAAAGCAGTTCAGAACAATAGATGCTATCTCAGCCAGCTCTCCAGGAAGAGATCACATTGTAACTGACTCTGGCTCAGGAAACACTCTATAGCTGTAGGTCCAATCTGCCTGAAATGCTACGGTTCCTGTATTCAATAGCTGACAGGGGGGGGGGGGAAGGGTGTTAACTACGAGGGAGATGCTCGGTATATTAATTACCATCACATCTATTTTCATAGCAGTCATTTCTAAGTACAATAAAGTACCATAGTAATATTGTGTATGACAAGGAGAGTTTAATGCATTGAAGGGGCAACGTGAAATAGCTGGAGCTCCGCATGCCCTGAGTCAAGATTCTGCCTCCTGCCCTGCAGTCATGATCCAAAGTAAGCACCAGGAGGAACCAGCCACAGGCACCAGCCAAGAGGTTCTGCAGCAGCTACACACACCACCCAGAAGCAGTGGTTCCAGGTACCAGTGAGGGAGCCTGGTGGTGGCAGTGATTACTCGCCTACAACTAGGGGTACAATGGCGGTGCACAGTTGGCACTTACAGTCGGTGAGTGTCTGGTGGCCCAGTAGCCCCAGTAGGAGTGTTCAGTAACGGCAAGTTACTTACAATAACAGAAACCCCAAGATAATTCTGTAAAACCTTCCCCCAGACAGGATGGTAGAGTAAGCACAGGTATATTTTAAAGTTTATTGAAAAAACTATAAACGTTTGTATGATTTTTTTATTGTGGTGTAATACCATCAGCCAGCCTGTAGGCTGTGCAGGTTGCTTAGAAAGCAGCCTTAGACTGACTAAACCACATCTGAGTGTTGGAAGAATAATCCCCCCTTTCCTGAATTGTGTGGTTTCTTCTCCTGAAACCTACATTTCTGTACTGTTGAGATCCACTGGTACAAAAAAAAAGAAGGATTGGAATCAAAGACTATATCATACTTGCCCACTCTTACCAGAATGTCAGAACTCTCAGGAGAGTGGGGCATTCTCTTCTCCATCTGTCCACTCCCTAGTGAAGTGGGCAGGATTTGAAGCCTTCATGACGCGTTTCACGGGGGGAATTGCATCATTTTGGCCCGCCTCCGCATTAAAATGACACGTCATTGCATTGTGGGGGGCGGGGCCAAATGACGCAGATCACAGAGCCCTACCCCCACACACCCACCTCCCCCTTGGGATCTCCCGGAGGCCAGCTTTGAAAAGTTGGCACGTATGGACTATATCACTTCAGCCCTGCAATGTAATAACATTTGAAATGTAATGACACAACCAGACGTATGCCTAACATAATGAGCCCCTTTAGCTTGCTCTGCAAAGCTTTTCTTCCTTTGTGGCCTGAATTTATCTGCCGACCTTAAAAGTCGAGGTGAAGGAAAAACCAGACGACTGACACCCACAATTCATGTTAAGGAGCTGGCATTTTTGCAAAAATTAAATTAGCTTCTAAGCAATAAAAAAAGATAAAACATTTTGCAGAAATTTCCAATTAAATAGAATGTAACATTCAATTCAATTCAAATTTACTTTGATATTAGATCTGTACTGCAAGATGAAAAGAATAGTTATGATTCCACAAAATTCCAACAACACTAGTTGGAGCGGTATCAAGATAATCTGTGTTTTCAAGTGACAGAGAGGCCTCTAGTATCACATATCAGGAATCCATCTATATTCTACTTTTATTCTACTAATTCCGCCATAGATAAAAATACATTTTCCGTTGGGAAATAAATAACAGATCAAAGGCTTGTATTTTCCAAGCTGCATAAAGGGAAGAATGAATTTCCATGTATTAAAGACATTACTCAGTGTCCGGCAGTTAATTAGAATTTTTTTCTTTACCTTCCAGCAGCTAATGAGAGCAGTTACAACAAGTAATGTCAGAGAGGCAATTAAACAGCACAAGGTGTTTCGGCACTAATTATCTATGAATTATTCAGAAAACATTTCGGGTTGGGGCAGTAACTTACGGAGAACTAAGACGTCCCTGTTTCTCCTGCTCTCAAAGCTGTTACAAAATAAAAAAAATATATCAGATAGGGGAAAAAAATATAAAAAAATGTCTTCCTGGTAACACAATGGGGCTGAATTACCGAAACATCTGGAAGCATGGCACATAAGTCTAAGTATCTATTTACTTTTGTACAGCTGCATTCAAGACACCCAGGATTCCGCAGTAATTTAAAGGGGTCCACCGGTTCTTGTCCGGTCCACCTGCCAATCACACCGCTCCTTCAGCAATTGTTATACACACACCGCTTCGGTCTAGGGGAAAGACAAACAACAATTACTCGGGGGAAATACCATGTGGAGGAAAAGAGGGAATGTCCGAGGAGATGGGCGGGAGTAGAGAAACTGCACTCTATTCCTTTTGCCGAAACCTTGATTTTGATCTGGGTCTGGCCGCGAAACTTCTTGTATTCGTGATAGGAAGACTCCTGCTCGAATATCTTACCAACAGTGAGGGCCTAGCCAAGAGAAAAACGGAACGGGGAACACTCACCGTATGGGTGCCGTCTCCTCTTGATAGTTTTCTGAGACTCCCAAGAATTGCATGTAGGAAAGTGGCCAAATACAACAACCCTCTCACAGCGCTTGCTAGTATTTACTACCCTCTTTAGTGTTAACTACTACAACAACAGCAACAGCTGGTCCTATCAACATTCAATGTGACCAACATGCTACGCAACGTTAACTTCTAACACTAGGTATAGAGCTCTAATCTATGTTAGACAGCCACAATACCATGCAGCCAATAGAAGAAGAAACAAGACAGAAGATTCACAGGACAAAAATATCGAAAGCCTACCTTTAATTGGGACTTGATTAATGAGTGCAGAGACACAATGCACATGGAGAATAACAGGACTCTAAGTGGCCACAACAGAATGGCTGCTGAGGATGTGTTCAGAAAAATGGGGACCAAAAATGATGGTTCAGACCGGGCGTGGTCTTTCAATAAACAGGGACTAACATTCTACCGGATGGCAGGTCTAATGCCTAAATTGTCCCCACACACCTAATGCCTTAAATATATACACCTATCATCATCATCATCATCTATTTATTTACATAGTGCCACTAATTCCACAGCGCTGTACAGAGAACTCATTCACATCAGTGCCTGCCCCATTGGAGCTTACAATCTAAATCCCCTAACACACACAGACCAAGAGAGACTAAGGGCAATTTAATAGCAGCCAATTAACCTACCAGTATGTTTTTTGGAGTGTGGGAGGAGACCGGAGCACCCGAAGGAAACCCATGCAAACACGGGGAGAACATACAAACTCCACACAGATAAGGCCATGGTCCCAGTGCTGTGAGGCAGAAGTGCTAACCCCTAAGCCACCTATCAGCCATATCACCACCTGCCTAATATTGCGTATGCCTGCCTTGTGCTGTCAAAACAGCTCTCACCGGTCGAGGCATTGACTCCACAAGACCTCTGAAGGTGCCCTGTGGTATCTGGCACCAAGATGTTAGCAGCAGATCCTTTGAGCCCTGTAAGTTGTGAGGTGGGGCCTCCATGACACAGACTTGTTTTTCCAGCACATCCCACAGATGCTGGAACGGATTGAGATCTGGGGAATTTAGAGTCAACACCTTTAATTCTTTGTCATGTTCCTCAAACCGTTCCTGAACATTTTTGCAGTGTGGCAGGGTGCAGTATCCTGCTAAAAGAGGCCACTGCCATCAGGGAATACCGCTGCCATGGAGCGGTGTAATTGGCCTGCAACAATGTTTAGGACCCAAGGTTTCCCAGCAGAACATTGCCCAGAGCATCACACTGCCTCTGCCAGCTTGCCTTCTTCCCATAGTACATCCTGTTGTGACCCTTTGCTTGTCTTCTGATTTTCTTGTTCCCTTTGACCTTTGCTTGTATTTGGACCATCCGTGTTTGCAACCAGCCCTGATCATTTGCCTGTCCTTTGGTTATCCTGCTTGTTTGCTGCCCATGACCACCGGCCTGTATTTGACACCTGCTTCCAGTATTCCGGTTACCTTCTCCTTGCACTGCGGCATTTTAGATAAGCTTCTACTACCTTTGAGCGTAACTCCTGGGGGCAACCGAGTACCTTTGAACAATAACAGATCTACAGGAAAGGCAGCTGCTAAAGGTGAGGATCTCTGTTAGTCTGGTTCTAAAAGCTCATCTCATAACCGCAGTCCTCACACAGACTAGGCCACCTTCTTTCATTGTTCCATGATCCAGTTCTGGCGCTCGTGTGTCTAATGTAGACCCTTTCGGTGGTGGACAGGGGTCAGCAAGGGCACTCTGACCTGTCTGTGGCCACACAGCCCCATTAGCAGCAAGCTGTGATGCACTATGCGTTCTGACACCTTTCTATCATAACCAGAATTCACTTTTTCAGCAATTTGTGCTACAGCAGCTTCTGTGGGATCGGACCAGATGGCCTTCACTCCCCAGGCGCATCAATGAGCTTTGGGCACCCATGTCCCTGTTGTTGCTTCACCAGATGTCCTTCCTTGGACCACTTTTGGTAGATACTTACCACAGCATACCGGGAACACCCCACAAGACCTGCCGTTTTGGAGATGCTCTGACCCAGTCGTCTAGTTTTCAAAATTTGGCCCTTGTAAAATGTTGTTCAGATCCGTACATTTGCCCATTTTTTCTGCTTCCAACATCAAGAACTGACTGTTCACTCACTGCCTAATATATCCTACCCCTTGGGAGCTGCTATTGTAACAATATAATCAATGCATTATTAAAAAGGTATTTTTGCTATCAAGTGCTTATGTTCAGTAGATCAAGCAACATCTCTATATGCAAACATGAAGATGGCCCCAAACTTTCAGCTAAATGATTTGTGTTCAGTTTTTTGCAATAAAGGGAAATTAGACAGATCAAATATTATTTAAAAAAAGCAATGTCGTCTATAACTCTGTGCTCAGTTAAATAACTTTTCCAAGTCTGAGATGTATTATTTATATTACAGCTGTCAGCTCCGATGGGGCAGGGACTGATATAAATGACAAATATTCTTCTATTGTGTTCTACCAACAATTTTATTTGAATTATATTTGAATATTTTTATTTTTTCCAAGTACCTGGTTTTCTAAAGCTCCCCAACTGCTAAAATGTTTTGCCTACATTCCTGCTGGATTATGGATGAAATATTCTGATTTGATGCCACATCTGTCCGTACCATACCGCAGACATCACTAGGGATTTCCTGGGAACCTGGTTGGGTTATGTAAGGTATTACCAGTAGATTAACATGTGAAAGATACAAAACATAAATACCTGTTTGTGTCTCTGTATCTCCTTAAGACCTTGATTATACATATTTATAACCCTAAACTCAGGGGAACTAGATGATTACATTTGAGGATAATGAGGTTCAGGGGCTGGTAATGGTAATGGAATGCCATAGCAGACATGGATGCCAGTGTATAATTTTGCCAGGACAATACCATTCCTCCCAAAGTGTCTGTCCCACCAGTGGGATAGGGGGTGTGTCCACTGCAAAAAGGGGGCATGGCCCCGTAGCGACGGGGCTGTGCCCACGCCCCCAGAGGCTGCCCATTACACACCTCCATTCAGGGTCGGACTGGTCCACCGGGGAACCGAGGTATTCCCCAGTGGGCCCCGACGCATGATGGATCCGCCCCCTTCACTGGTGGGGGAGCAGGGTATTTAAAAAAAAAAATACTCACATCACCGCAGTGACGGCTCCCCTCCTTCCTTCTCCCTGCTCCATTTGCACTGAATATCACATTCAGTGAGGAGCGGCGCAGTGAGGAGCCAGCAAGCAAGAAGACAGAAGAGAAGAAGAGAAGAAAAGAAAAGAGAAAAGAAGAAAGAAGCCAATAGCAAGGTAAGTAAAGGTACGGAGGCATGGGGAGGAAAGCAGGATGGCACATAGTGATGAAGGGAGGGGGGGAAGCAGGATGGCACAGAGTGATGAAGGGAGGGGGTGAGCAGGATGGCACAGAGTGATGAAATATGGGGGGAAGCAGGATGGCACCACAGAGTGATGAAAGGGGGGGAGCAGGATGGCACATAGTGATGAAGGGGGGGGAAACAGGATGGTACAGTGTGATGAAAGGGGGGGGGGTAAGCAGGATAGTACAGAGTGATGAACGCGGTGTGAGGACGAGTGAGGACGCAGTGTGATCATAAGGGGGCACAGTGATGAAGAGACACAGCAATGTGTGTGTGATGAAACAGGGGCTTGTGGCAATGTAATGTGTGTGTGTGTGTGTGTGTGTGTGTATGTGTTATGGCACAGGGGGCTTGTGGCAATGTAATTGTGTGTGTGTGTGTGTGTGTGTGTGTGTGTGTGTGTGATGGCACAGGGGGCTTGTGGCAATGTAGTGTGTGTGTGTGTGTGTGAGGTAGGTGGTGGCTAATTAATGGGTGCTAATTTGATTGTAGGTTGATGGTGGGGCAATTTAATTTTATAGTGGGGACTATTATTTTAAGATGGTGTGGTTTGGGGGCTATTAATTGAATGTGGGGCTGAGTTTGAGGAGCATGAGGTCTATTTATTAAATGTGAATATGAATTATTTAATGTCAGTGACTGTTGCTGGAAATAGATATATTTATTATACGTAAATGCTATTAATTTATTGCTGGGGCTGTTTGGAGGGAGGGAAATAGGTTTATTTATTAAATGGGAATACTATTACTTTAATGTTGGGGTTGGTTGGAGGGATATAGGTCTATTTAATAAATGGGAGTACTATTAATTTAATTTTGGGGCTGGAGGAAGGCCTAAGTATTAAGCGTAGGTTCTACTGATTTAACGCTGAGGCTGGTTGGAATCTTCTAAATGTGCCCATTTTATTTTTCAGATAGGGCCCCCAACATTCCAGTATCTAGACAAGCTGCAACTAAAGAAACCAGCAGCCACAGGTGGTGAAAGTGACAAGAACAGGTAAGAGAGAGCAGGACAGTCTGTCTAATATTCTGATTCTAGTGGGACAATCCCGATTTTTGGTGACTGTTCTGCCCAATCTAAGGGGCAGGTCAAGACAGTGTACTCTGTATACACACTGCATTCTTTATATACTACACTATGGTGCTAGCTGTCCTTCGTGGGCTTACCACACCCCCTCTAGTGGTTTGGTTATGCCTCTCTAGTGGCTGGCCACACCCCCTCTAGTGGGCCTCTACCATTGTATTCTCCCTGTGGGCCCTTCATGCCCTACTCTGACACTGCCTTCATTCTCCCAGCACTCCCACCTGCTGAATAAACATGTTCCCAGGCGAGACAGAGCCCTAATATTGGGACTGCTTTACTGGGGACAGTCCCGAGGTATGAACAGTCAGGACAGCTGGGAGCTATGCACTGCAGTACCAATGATTTCGAAAGAGGTGGAGCTTACTCTGGTGTTTAACAAAGAAAGGGTGTGTTGGAAGGATTGGGGTTGTGGTTATTCTGTCATGATTTTGCCTTTATAAATGTTTATGAGTCTTGAGAGGTATGAAAACTAGACATCACATTTTGTAAGGGTCCCCATGTACATGAAGCAGAGTATATCTCACCTCCTCCTGCTTACTGGGGCTCCCTCTAGTGATCACTCCGAAGCTGCTGTTAAAGTAACCAATAGGTAACACTGTTAAACAATCACAGGTTCTTTTTGGTTAGTGTGACAGCAGGCGCAGCATGATCACTAGAGGGAACTTCATTAAGTAGGAGGAGGAGAGAAAATGTCTGGAGACCTACTGCTGCTGCATGAGCCCTCCCCAGCTGGGGTAATGTAGCAAGCTTATATACCGTCACCGTAGGTAGGAGGTAGAGGAACCAGCGACACAGCACACGGCAGGAACAGGCCAGGGGTTATGGGTCTTTTCTAGGGGTTATTATCTTTTCAAACTAAATTTAAACATCTCCTCAAGATGACATTTTAGAAACAATTTTAAAAGATAACAAAGTGTGGTTACTTTGGTTACAGTGCATTTGGCCTCTCTGAATGATGCTATATTAGGAGTATGTTAGTGGAGATGGATCACTTTCACTAACCACATCAATCACCTCCAAATGGATGGCACATTTATTTTATATACAGTTACCTCAAACACAACTTCCACTTTTACTGACATGTTTTAAGATGACAGATCATCACGTTTAAGTAGTTGTGTTTTGAAATGGATCTCGGGCCCTGTTGGGATGTAAGGTCCAATTAGAGATGGCTTTCTGTCAGACCTGAATTTAGTGTTGTCAAGCTGACACCCGTCTATCTCATAAATCACAGTTATTTCAGCAGTGTGGTGACGGCCTGGGGAGCCCCACGTCTGTGTATATTACATATACAACCGTAGGCTATATTTACATCCGGAATGTGGACGTGTAACGCGAGCGTAGGTGACATCTAACACACCAGAGCCAGGATTAGCTGTGAAAACTGATAAAAATCCGCCCAGTGTTACTCTGTGAGCACTTACCATGGAATACTCTTAAGCTGGGTACACACTACAGAAATTTCGACCAACTTTTTATGCCGAGCAATTTTAAATGCGATCGATGTTCCGATCGCTCAGTCCATGGACTGCATACACACTAGCCTTGTTTAGGACGATAAAGGGAAGAGCGGACGTCCCTTTAGCGACTTTTTACAGCCATGTTGTCGTGAGCAATGACTGTAATTTCATACTCACTGTTGTGGATCGGTCGGAAGTTTATACACACTACACAGCGGAAACGAGATTGGAACGAAAATATTAAACAGTACGACCAACCAAATGAGGCGATAATCGTCCATTTGGGCAGACTTTCGACCATCGTGTCACTGCACACACTGACCCGAGTTTTGAACGAGCGGTCGTATGTCGGCTGTTTGAGCCGATTATTGGGCGAAAACAGTGTAGTGTGTACCCAGCTTTAGTAATCTGGAAAATGAGAATCGTATATAATTCTGCAGGGCTTATCTCCAGCTGCTTCATTTACTATACACAGTCAAGATGTGAGTTTTCTCTAGTCTATTAATTACTCAGTGACGACTTATAACTACCGATTGTCCTGGGAAGACCAGAGCCACTACGCATAGCGATTTGCTGAATGTTAAACCCATTGGGAAAACTAATAATTTGTTATAATTTCCAATCTAACAATTTTGAGTATAAAAACAGTACTTAAAGTATGTTGATATACACGGCAAGCCTTATATTTTGCAATACACAGCAACATCATCTCCCTTGAGTTGATTGGAATAGACTTACTTCACCACAAACTCTCTTTAAGGTATATTTGCTAAACAGAGGGTTTTGAAAAAGTGGAGATGTTGCCTATTGCAACCAATCAGATTCTAGCTGTCATTTTGTAGAATGTACTAAATAAATGATAACTGGAATCTGATTGGTTGCTATAGGCAACATCTCCATTTTTCAAAACCCTCTGTTTAGCAAATATATAACTTAGACTTATTTAAAGCACAACACTTATATGTGGATTGTCTAGGTCTCTGGTAAGCACTCCAAAGATCCATATTATAATCCACCACTGAGATGACCCCACTCCCACTGAGAACATACTAGTAATGAAAACGATGGCTCTAACCAGGAGCAGATTCAACTTTCCTGGTAAGTTTTTATTTTCCTTCAGATTTTTACCAAAATTCCCTGCTGCTTGGGCTATGCTACTTACCTATTAGTGGCCGGCCCTGACATCAGCCCATCCCAAGGGATCAGCTACCTTATTACATATGTCATGGATTTATATTTTAAAGCCACCCCTGTCTCAAGAAGAGCTACAGAGGGTATTGAGAGAGTGGAACCTGTTCTTGGAGGTAAGGGCGTGCCCACCACCGTGGCAGGGACAACCTAAAGTTTGGGGTACAGGAAGGAAGATTGACTTTTATTTATTTTACAGTTAGAGAAAATCCAGAACTAGTGGGATATTGACAGTGGATGAGATCCCAGTGAGAATGATCGATCTTACAGTGACTGGGCTTCATGCAACTGTTATGAGCTGCCGCCGCCCCCTGTTTATTTATGCAGCCTGCTGTGGCTGATTAGGAAGGCTGATGTCCTGTGTTCTGATTGGCTGCTTCTACTATTTAAGGCAGGGAGGGCTCAGCCTCCCTGCCGGTTATAGCATTCGTGCCACACACTAGCTTACCAGCTCCAGTTCCTGTGAATACTTTGTCCGATTACTGTCTGATGCTTGTTGTGACCCCTGGCTTGTTTCCGCTTGAACTCTGACCTTTGACTTGTCTATTTGGATTTCCCTTGCTTGTCCCAGATTAACTTGCTTGCTACAGACCCCTGACCTTCGACTGCACGGTGGCTTAGTGGTTAGCACTTCTGCCTCACTGCACTGGGGTCATGAGTTCAATTCCCGACCATGGCCTTATCTGTGAGGAGTTTGCATGTTCTTCCTGTGTTTGCGTGGGTTTCCTCCGGGTGCTCTGGTTTCCTCCCACACTCCAAAAGCATACTGGCAGGTTAATTGGCTGCTATTAAATTGCCCTTAGTATCTCTCGGTCTGTGTATGTGTATATTAGGGGATTTAGATTATAAGCCTCAATAGGGCAGGGACTGATGTGACTGAGTTCTCTGTACAGCGCTGCAGAATTAGTGGCGCTATATAAATAACTGATGATAATGACTGTTCCTGATAGTCGGCTTTTGTTTTCGGGTTAATGCCTCCTACCTCCCGGCTTCGCTACTGCATATAAACTTCTAGTACGCTAGAGTTAAGACCTGGGGGCATCCAAGTATCCGTGAGCACAACTCGCTCTACGGGAATGATGGCTGCTATAGGCGAATACCTCTTATTACCTGTTCTAGAAGTTTATGTCACTAGCCGTTAGCCATAACAGCTACAGCAAGGATTTCCAGGCTCAACTTCTATTACTTCAATGATAATACTGGGAACTCCTTGTTGCTGGATCAAGTAGCACCATTCACAAAACCAAAGCGTGTACTCCACCCAATGGTGGGCTGGCTCGGCTTTGCTCCGCCTTCCAGTTCATTGCTAACTACGTGTGTGTTAGCTCCACCTACTGTGCCAGCTTGCATTTGCTGTGACTCCAGCTAACGTGTTGCACTGGCCTCGCTTACCACATGTCATATGTAAATGATTGAGGTATTATGCAAAACAGAATCTGTGATGGGCATAGTTGCACCTCTGTCACCATAGGCACAACCCTATGCGGTCTGGCCATACATCTATGGCTGGGTAACTCCACTTACTGCTCTCATGCAGAAAATGCTGATGATGTCTATTGCAGCGTCTGTTAACATGTTGTGCCTATTGGCTCTGTAGAGCCATAACGTGTCACTCTACCTCCTATCTCCATTATTTACCAACCTGGGTATAGCAGATACAATTACACTGCCTACATACATTATTTACCGAAAATAATGTACAAGAGCTGAGACACTGTACAAGATCTTCTATGACACAGAATGCCATGCCATTCCTCTCGGAACTTAAGCGGGTTTGAAAAAGTGGAGATGTTGCCTATAGCAACCAATCAGATTCTAGTTGTCATTTTGTAGAATGCACCAAATAATATGAAAGCTAGAATCTGATTGGTTGCTATAGGCAACATCTCCACTTTTTTCAAACCAGCAGTTTCGTAAGTTTAGCCCTTAGGCTTTTTTTGAAGAATATGCCCTGTTGTCACGGAAGGAAGAATAATGGCAATAAAAATACAAGGCAACGAGAGTTTGTTAAATGTTGAGTACATTGAAGTAAATACTTAAAGTTACAAGTTGGTCAACATAACTGGCCTTAGGAAATCACTGTATTTCCACTAGTTTTAGTTTTGATCTTATTAGTTATGATTAATTTAGAAAGAGAAGGTGATCACCGCACCAGGTATAAATTTTCAGGCATTAACCCTTAGTGTATCTTTAATTAAGACCATTTCAAGAAATACATAATCTTGAAGTGTGCACCCAACACATTATTTTCGAAATGTCTAAGAGAAAAAGAAAAAGGTTGTATATCCCAGGGGCACTCCGGGCTGGCCAGTATATTAAGATATAACTTTTATTAGGTATATATTGAAAAGTGTATAATTGATTGGAGAAAGAGTGAAATAATAAAAACAGTGAAAATACAACAAAAATCAGAAAGAATATGACCTAGATGATATATCTGCCCTATTTCTGGATATAGTGGAATTGACTTAGTAAAAGGCAGAATCAAACCCTCTTTTCTCCTCTATCGCAAATGGTAGATGAAGAATAATTTAAGAATAAGCAGACTTATGATCATTTACACATTATTGTAATATATTTTTTTGGTAACAGCGAGGCTATGCAATTTCTATTGCATTTTTAAATCCACAGCACATATGTCTTTTATTTTCACTGTTTTTATTATTTCGCTCTTTCTCCAATCAATTTGACACTTTTTAATGTACACCTAATAAAAGTTATATTTTAATATACGGACCACCCCGGAGTGCCCCTGGGATACACATCCTTTATCTTTTTTCTCTTTGATAGTTATGATTAATATTTATGCATATAGCGCCAGCATATGCCGCAGCACTTTCCAATTGGAAACAAGCACAGTAATAACATAATAAGATTGTGCATTGGCACACTGACAGAGAGGTTACAATGCAAGGGGTGCAAATTAGTATTCTGTTTTGCACATAAGTTAAATACTGACTGTTTTTTCATGTAGCACACATATACTTGATATCTTATTTGTACACTGACATTTAAAGTTGATATTTGTGTGCTACATGAAAAAACAGTCAGTATTTAACTTATGTGCAAAACAGAATACTAATTTGCACCCCTTGCATTGTACCATGGTTTTGTCCAGGAGACTGAAATAATAAGTTTCTTAAGTTAAGATCCTTAATGAATCAGGCCCTAAGTTATTATTTCTAAAATTAAAAATATTACGCTTGTTCTGTTCAATAAAATTATTGGGAAATCAGGATTTGGAATCTTCCTAACATCCCACAGGAGTCATCTGAATCCCAAACTGAGTCACAGATTTGGCACATACCCACATTATAATGGATGTGGCAGATGTCCACCATATTTTTGATCCGCTCCCATGGTGGGTACATGTGTGTTATATCTGTGTTATTGGATTTCTACAAAACAAAATCTTAAAATAAGAACACCCTGGGGAGCGTATAGAGCTGTCTGTACTTTCTGTATCTAGAAACACAGATCATTATTTTATCTAAAAACACAAAATCATTATTTTACTTTCTCTGTTTTGGGAGCCATATATATGAGTTCCTAGTTTATATGTAACTGGTTATTCTGTTCTTCTCGAATTGCTCTTTTTGTTGATAGTATTAACACTATGAAACGAAACAGACGAGGCTGGTAAAGTGTCTGTTACAAAGGACTGCACTCCAAGCATAAATTCGTTGGCCACGTCTATTTGGAATCTGGATTAACCTGTGCCCGTGACAGTTTCTGTGTTATATACAGACTTAGAAGGCAGAATCTAGCAGTAATAACTGATAAGTGCCAGTTCCTCTGGCACACAGGGGGTGGTGGCGGCTGTACGGGACTGGGTTATGCCACCCTAGACCAGAAGTAGTTACCAGGATGTGTTCCTGAAAGTCTCAGATCATGTGCCGTATAATATTAATGTGACCAACAACACATAAAAGAGAGGAGAGGGAACGGGCTGATTTCACATTGGACGGTCACGTGAGAGGAGTGTTGAAATATCTCCTTGTTTTTTGTCCTGGAGGAGACATGGAAATGTTACTAACAGCTCTGGGAATTGGTGAATCATATTATCTACTGCCCTACAGCACTGGAATGGTTAAATAAGAAAGTCACAAAAAGGATACAATGACTAATTTATTTCTCACAAGGGAATTAAATGTATCTATCTATAACTTTATATCATTTGGTTCTTCTGAGTTCCTCTTTTACAGATTCTTCTAACATAAATATGTGTTAATTGATCATTTATGAATCTTTCTATAGATCTCTACCCTGTCAGATACTAATTGATATATTCTGCAGATTATTTGATTACTGACCTCTCTAGAGATCTGCAGAACATTACTCTACCCCCATTTATTCCCTGATAGATACATATTGATATATATTCTGTAGAGTTATTGATGTCTTTGTAGATCTGCAGAACATTGCTCTGTTAAATCTTCCTCCTGATAGGTACACATTGACATATTCTGCAGATAGATTACTGACCTCTCTAGAGATCTGCAGAACATTGCTCTGCACCATCTAACCCCTGACAGACACAGACTTAAAGGGGTGCGTGCCCTCAACCTTTTTCTCCCAAAACAACCTTTCAATTGCGCCATGGTGAGGAGGGGCATACAATCCATTGGGACAAAAGTGCTGACTGGCGATACGTCTGGTAATCCCCTCAAAGCCGGGAGGTATGGATACCTGCAGAGCATTGCTTATTTCTCAGATATATGTTGATATGTTCTGCAGAGCATCATATTATAAACCAAGGAACGCGCTAAAACTGGATGCTGTAAATGTCGGAGTCTACCAATCTGTATACCATGACCCACTGAGGGTGTCGTTAGTTGGAGCAGACAATGCTTTGGGTGGCTAGGGCCCTGGCCTACTTTTTCTCAATTTGAAACTATGGGAAACGTGCCTGACAAATCAGGGAAGTAAAATACACCAATTGCATTGAAAACATTTTCACAATAGAAATGTGTTAAACATTCCATCATCTGTTACTTCATCTAATTTTAAATTTTGCTGGATTATTTTATAAGTGAAAAAAATGGGTGTGGTTTGCCAATAAATGGGTGTGGCCATGCAAGTAAATGGGCATGGCATGGGTTGATCCAATCTTGGTTGTGGTGGACTGTGTGGGTGTGGATGATTTGTGCTCCGCACAGGGTCCAGCAAGCAGACTCTTCCTTTGAATTAGGGAAGATGTAGCTGTAAAAACAAACGCCCAAAGTTTCCCATTCAAGTTTCCATTTCTTGCACAGGATTGAATGCAGTGGCGCACGCAGGGGGTCCCCCCCCCCCCCGCTAAAAAAGTGCCCTACATATCGGCACTATACTATACAGCAGCCGTGGCGCTCTCTAAGAAGCGTCCGCGGCGGTGCTATATTGTATACAGCACCGCCCCGGACGCTTCTTTGACAGCGCCGCAGCTGCTGTATAGTACAGTGCAGCTGAAACGGAGCTGCTGCGCAGCTCTTTAGGGTTTTTGTTTTTTTTCGGGGGTGGAGGAAACCCCCCCTGAAAAATCCTCCGTGCGCCCCCATTTTGTCTAAGTATCTTAGTAATCTCTGTAATATCACACAACGTCCATTGCAAATGGCCAGGAAGTCTGCTGCATTTACTGATTAAAAATGGTATTTATCCAAGTATCCTTTATCAACTAATATTCTATTTACTAATCTTGTGTTAACTAGGGAAACCCAGCGGTAACCGCCTTAAATTAAACTGAAATGTAATGACTAAATTACTTTCATTAACAGAATTCCATAACTTTTTCTAAACACTACATTACATGTAGAAATGTCAACAACGTAGAGTAATGAATAAATAACTATATTATAAATCACTACATTAAATCATTTCTTTATAGACTACATTTCATGTATAAGTTCTTCCACACATTACATAGCTGGGCATGGTCAACTTTGAGTTTGATAAAGCAGAGTTGTAACTGCGGATATTAGGGGGATAATGAGCACGTAATTTGAGGGTATTTGTCATAAACAGTTCCGCTAAATATGGTGGAACAACCACATCGGGCAACAAAACTTTTCCATTGTGACAGTCTGAAAAATGTCCGTTAATCTTCTCTACCAAAAATTGTAGGGCACCACAGGTCACTCATTGCTCGTCCGTAGGACCCAAAGATTAGTATTGTGGGCAATACATCATGTCCAATGCAGTTGTTTTTGTTACATGTTGATTGTGTTTGAACTGCACGCTCTGGGCGACCAGTAAGCAGGGGCAGACTGAGCTGGGGGGGTTCCACCACGTCGACATTCTCGAGGGTGACCTCTTGGCATGTTTGTAGCAAACAAAGTGAGGATAAGTGAATAATGAAATAACACAGCAGACCGCCATTGAGGCCCCCACAAGACTCGCTGATATATTTGACTGCAAATAACTGTCACAGGTTCCAGAGCACCCTGCAGATCACATGTTCCAGGTCACCCAGTAGGGCTGCAAATAACTGTCCCAGTTTCCAGACCACCCAGCAGGTCACATGTTCCAGGATATCCAGTAGGTGCACAGGGAGGGTTCA
Source organism: Mixophyes fleayi (assembly GCF_038048845.1). Taxonomy (NCBI): domain Eukaryota; kingdom Metazoa; phylum Chordata; class Amphibia; order Anura; family Limnodynastidae; genus Mixophyes; species Mixophyes fleayi. Next base: position 200,207,490 of record NC_134407.1, on the reverse strand, counting down.
CTAGCTGTCAAATTTTCCAGAGGATAATGGTAACGCAGAGTTGTAAATTACGGGCGGTCGTTTTGTGAAATAACTCTGAAACAATGCAGCCGATTACAACGAAATCTACAGACCAAGACCTTTAATTTGGTATAAGTTCCAAATATTTGGTATAAGTGCCCTGCTCAGCCAACTGCAGCATAGAAATATGTCACTCATAAAAGTCGCACTTATGCTATTAATATATAGTTATTATTATTTTGTACAATGTACCAATTACCTCATTTGTAGACAACAGCAAAATAATGAATAAAAAAAAAAATAATCATGGAATTTTTTTTTTGATTTATTCATGGATATAATTCATGGTGCAAGATAAGTCATTCACAGCAACAAATCACATGTCAGCTTTGATCTGGCTAGTGTGGTCAGACCAATGAAAGCTAGTGTTTAATATCTACAGGTAACAGCACCTCAATGATATTTGTTATTAAATAAGCTCCACCGTTTGCAAACAGTGAATTATGTATGTTACAATTATGATTGTGCATAATGTTGTTTAAACACATTAACAACTAATCTACAGAAGAAATCTCTAGTTTGTTCCTATTATTGAGTTACATAATTCTAATGGGAACTATATTCATCTTGTATTATCCAGAACCTCAAAGTTCCTCATTTTCACATCATTTATTTTTTTATTTTTTGCACATTATAACCACAGAGATATTTGTAGAACATTTTTCTGTTTATAAAACTTATTTGGCCGTGCTGTATATCAGAGTAATAAAGCAAGCGTACATTGACTATAACAAAAGCATAACTGGAGACCAAGAATGAGATGGTCTTGCTCTCAAGAGCTTACAATCTAACAGTAATGAAATGGCATAAGTGCATGCAGTATAAATATTCAGAACCTGGCATCCAGTACATTACAGAAGTCAACAAGTGAATGTTTTAAATTGAAGACCTGTGAAAGATTAAATATGGGACAATAGGCTAAAAACCCCTATTAATGAAACATCTGCAACTCTCCAACTCGACTTTGGAACTTCAACCAATCATCATCATCATCACCATTTAGTTATATAGTGTCACATCAGTCCCTGCCCCATTGGAGCTTACAGTCTAAATTCCCTAATATACACACACCCACAGGGAGGGAGACAGACAGGGAGACAGAGAGAGAGACTAGGGTCAATTTTGATAGCAGCCAATTAACCTACTAGTATGTTTTTGGAGTGTGGGAGGAAACCGGACCACCCGGATGAAACCCACGCAAACACAGGAAGAACATACAAACCAAAGCGAAAGATTTAATTTTAGGAGGTATTGAAGGGGTTAATATAGAAAATAAAAGCATACTTACCTTGGACGCAAAATCTAAATCTATCAAGGCCCTGATGGTCCTTTCTAAGCTTACTGCTCGGTCTCTTTCAAACAAGCAGTGCGGGTGTCGAAGCCCCTCCCCTCTAAACCTTCCATTGATTGCAAGTGGGAAGATCACTAGGGGGAGGAACCTCGACACCTTCTTGACCCTTCAGGGCCTGATTTTGAGTTAAGGGCATAGCAAGCAGAAGGAGCAAATTTGCACCTCGCCAAAACCATGTTGCATTGGAGGGGGAGGTAAATTTAAAATGTAGGGACAAATTTATAGTTGGGATACAGCATGTCATATATCAACTTTACTTTCAGTGTAAAAATAAAGCAATCAAAGTCAGTATTTATCTTGCGTGCAAACAAATAAGTCAATTTGTACCAATTGTATTATAACATGGTTTGTCCAGGTGCAAACTTGCTCCTTGTTTTTGCTTTGCTCATAACTCAAAATCAGTTGTTAAAAGGCAGAGAGTATAGTGTGGTGATACTAGACCCTGGTGAACCCTGCATCCAAGTTAGGTATGATTTTATTTACTATATTAATTCTTCCAACTCCAGCCAAACTTGGCTGACATCCAAACTATTATTATCCAAATGTCAACATTTATTTACTGAAAAACACAGCTTTCAACTTGCCTTTTTAACTTTTTCAACCCACAAAAGATTTAAGTATTAACATGTTGGTTTCTGATGTATCAATTATTCCCCATCACAAAAGTTCACTTACCTTGGTAGCATTAGTGTTCAAGCTTTTCTTATTTAAGTTTTCTTGCTCTCATTTTACTGTTAGGTGTGTTTTCACATTTATTTTTTATTTGTGTAAGCTTATTTTGAATATTGTTGTTTTGTGATTGTTTTTATTTGATCGAATATGAATATTTCAGACAATTTACATATATTCTTTATATATTATTACACAGTATCCCTTCTTTATACCGCTAGCGTAATACACAGGTCAAAGACGTCATTACACACAGGTTGTTGGATGATGACAAATGAAATTGGTACATTTCAATGTACTTTTGTGCAGAGAATACTCCTAGTTGTGGGTTTTATAAAGTGGTAGCACTGCATTATTTTTTTTCCAGGACAAATCTTTATTGTGTAACAAACTATATATATATATATATATATATATATATATATATATATATATATATATATATATATATATATATATATGTGTGTGTGTGTGTGTGTGTGTGTGTGTATATATATATATATATATATATATATATATATATATATATTTATATATATATGTGTGTGTGTATATGTGTATATATATATATATATATATATATATATATATATATATATATATATATATATATATATATGTGTGTATATATATGTATATATATATATATGTGTGTGTATATATATATGTATATATATGTATATATTTGCATTACAGTCAATTAGTCTCTACTATACACAAACATAAAAGTCATAGAACTCTACTGGAGCCTTGGCCAGATGTGACTGAGTTCTCTGTACAGCACTACGGAATTGGTGGCGCTATCTTTACAATTGCATATAATTCTATTAGTTTAAAGGAAAAAAAAACTAAATGAAAGAACAACATAATCTCTGCTAACAAATAGTTGTCAATAAAAATCAACTAAATGGTCCAATAGGACTGTGGTCTAGAAAGAAGCAGATATTCCAATAATACAATAAAAGTGTACATGGCATTATATGACCTAGCAATAAGGGGGATTGTGCATGATCATTCCTTGGTTCTTCTGATTAATGACTATTATTCTTATGTGTAATGGAAGGTACAGAGCAGGAATGCTTGACCTGAAGTAACATGTGGATGTGTAGAATGAGGGGCCCCCTCCTCCCAGGGCTGCAGACCCCTCAGCCAGGCATGGAGTGCTGCTGTTTAAACTGACATTCTTGTGTGTGAGGATCTCCTATTGGCCCCAGCCTCACATCCTTCCTTCTGCTGATGTCACACACATGTAGGAACTGAGGCTGCATCATCTGCTGCGGGATACAAAGCGGATCCAGAGCTTGTGTGGTGCAAGGATCTCATTGCCCTGGGAGTGCATCACTTATTTGGGGGGATCTTCCTGCAGGACCTGGGTGTCCATCTGCAGAGCTCTCTGGTACAGGTACAAGGGGGGGTTCTGGTGTGTCTGCATGGCTGCAGGGCTCTGATCCCCCAGCATTTCCACGCGTGGAGCCGCGGCTGGAGTCTTGTGTGGCGCTGACAGGATGCTTAGTGCCTGAGGATCTGGGGGCTCTCTGATCGTTGCCAGCCTCAGCCCTCCCCTCATGCCCTCAGGAGCACACCCTGCAAGGATCCTCATCATCTAGGGGTGCTCTGGTGTCCCTCCAAACTCCTGATCACACCTTATCCCTGCGCTGGTTCTTTGTCACCCCTTATCATGCTGCTGAAGGAGTACAGGATCTGCATGCCACTGACAGTGGAGGAGGTAAGGGACCTGCTGTCTGCTAAGTGTTAATAATAATTACACATCACATGTTTGGTGGTGGTGGGGGGCATATTTATACCAATTGATTCTTTGGATGAAGTGAGCGGACTCCTGTACTGTTAGTAACCCATTCATTGCTGAGAGAGGGTGATCTGCTTACTGTATTGCTAGCAACCATTTCACTGCTAGGAAGGGGTAATCTGTTCAGTCTTATTGCTGGTCACATTCCCATAATGTTGATAATCTGGTTTGTTTTACGATGAAAAACTTCATTTATCTGCCCCTTAGTTGTGATATCATATTACCCATATTACCCATTTGGGAGTAAGGATGAGTAGATTCCTTTTGGATCTGAGTAGATTTTTTTGCTACTGCTAGTAACCCATTCAGTGCTGGGTAGGGTTAGTAGACTTCTCTATTTCTAATAACCCTTTCCTGGCTGGGATAACTTGATTCTTCTGGTACCAGCTACCCAATAAATGCATGACAGAGACGAGTTGGTTCTTCTAGTACTTGTAGCAATGCTTTTAGTGCTACAGTGAGAGGAGTTGATCCCTTTGGTATTAGTAACCCATTGGGTGCTGGTCTGGGATTAATCATTTCCTCTGGTTCCAGTAACCCTTGAAAGGCTGGGCTGAGTAAATTCCTGGGGCTCTAATAACCCATTCAGTATTGCACTGGTTTGAGTAAATTCCTCTAATTATATTAACCACTGTTGGACCGTGTAGAGTCCTCTAGTGCTAGTAATCATCTCTGTTATGGTCTAGCTACTTGTAAACCATTAATTGCTGGACTGGTGTGAGTTTTTTCCTCTAGTGCTTGTAACCCTTACAGCACTGGTAGGCATTATTTTATTTCACTAGCATTAGAAATGTATTTAATCCTCTGGCTGGATATTAAGAATCCTCTATTACTAGTAACACTGATGAATGTCATTTTGATTGCTGTAGCTAGTAGTCTGTACTGGGGACAACTGGTTTGGTTATTAATTACTATTTTACGAATATCCTAATTTTTGGTTGCCATTACCTGATGCCTCTTGGTCTGGTAAATCAATATATCTAGTACTAATAACTCTTGGTATTTAGAAGAGGCAATGACAACATTCCTCTAGCACCGGTTACCTACTCAGTGCCGAATGGGTATGATGGATTCTCTTGGTAACCCATTAAGTGCTGGGAAGAGACTAAGCTGGTTCTATGTTCCTAACAATAACCCTTTAAGTGCCTGTGCAGACATGGGACAGAGATGCTCTGTACCACCGGATAGTTCACCCTCTTCTACTCTGACCTGACAATCTCTTATTCACAATGACTTGTGTCAAGCATGTACCTATTATCTGCTGTAAACGGCTCATCCAAGAGAGTTTGTTTTTCTACTTCAGCCTGTTAGTCACTGGCTTTGAAGGGGTTAAGGCAGGTTGTTCTTTCACTGTTGACAAGTGGGTGCAGGTTTATGGTATTTCCATAAAATCTGGTTTTATTGGTCATTCTCTGTATAGAGACCTGGTATCTCTCACAGATTCACCCCTGGGTTAATAAAGTAAAGAAATATATTAGAAGTGGCAGTATGAAAAATGTAATGGGAATGTAAGTGAATGGAATTGGATAGTTTTACAATGACGGCTGTAGGAGAAGTGGGGGTACGGCATACCACCTTATACACCGCCACTTCCACCATCATAGGCCACTTTCTGATCCCCCTAAGTCCCTCTCTCTTCTGCAATAGCGGCCCCAGGATTTATACTTAATATATATCAGGAGAATGCCAAGACAGCTGATTAATCTATTATTGGACTTAATAACTATATTATTACATTACGTCTTGTCACTGTTGTTTTTATTTACGTACGAACTTTGTACACAATCTATTTATTTTTTCTTTGATTTCCCAAAGAAAAGACAAATATTGCAGTGGTCCTGTTTGTTTTCTGTTTATTGAGCAGAGATATTGTAACAGCCACAGGATGGCGCTCAATCAGCTCATACATGGATTTGGAGTGTGTAAACAGTACTGTGTAAGCGATAACAGGTCTGTCGCTCATATGTTCTGCTATAGCTGCTTACATATGCATAGCTGCCATGGTAACTTCTGGTTCCTATGTAGGCATAGGCGGAACAGCTAGAAAGGTATAGGGTTGTGTTTCTAACGTTGTCAACATAGTGGGTAGTTAATGTTATTATCATTAATCTGCATGTCTACTGCAGTAGCTTTATTTGTGAGTCACTGCCTTGTGTTTGCCCCCCCTGCACCCTCTTATCATCATCATCATCACCATTTATTTATATAGCGCCACTGATTCCGCAGCGCTGTACAGAGAACTCATTCACATCAGTCCCTGCCCCATTGGAGCTTACAGTCTAAATGCCCTAACATACACACATACACACACACACACACACACAGACAGACAGACAGAGAGAGACTAGGGTCAATTTTGATAGCAGCCAATTAACCTACCAGTATGTTTATGGAGTGTGGGAGGAAACCGGAGCACCCGGAGGAAACCCACGCAAACACAGGGAGAACATACAAACTCCTCACAGATATCTTATAACTTTTTGCTTCTAGAATTCCAGTGGAACTATATAGATTTAGTGATAGGTTCTCTCAAATGTCTGAGTGACCCATAAACAAAATGCTAGCAGATATGACAAAGTGGTACCTTGCCTGCTCGCGAATTTTGGGGCCTTGATAGCGTGATTCAACGCAAATAACGACATGATCCCGCCCCTGGCTGCGCAGAGGTTCAAAAAGTAGATGTAACAATGTACATTACTAAGTGGGAGCTACTGTAAGTGCGGGAGCCAGATAAGCAGTATTCATGCATCCCATTTGTACGGCGCTACGGAGTATGCTGGTGCTATTTAAATAAATGTTGATGATAATGATGATACATACCGATATATCGGATCAAAAGAAAGGCAGCTTGGTGGAAAGGAGACTCGGAGTATTAGTGTTGAAAATAGGGACAGTTGGGAGGTGTGTAAGGCATTCACATCTGGTGCCAAGGAAATCAGGATAACCTTTAATAAAATACTAAGGTTTGTGTTGAATTTTAATACATGCAGACAATCCTGAAATGCCAGACTCCCTCGTGTACTTCTGGGATGGTGTAAATATTTTATTTGGGCTGGATATTAAGGGATAAAACTATAGACTGTAGCTCAGCGTGGATGACAGTCCTTGTTTCATATATATATATATATATATATATATATATATATATATATATCTCGGTGCTATTCTTTCTGTGTGCAGGAGCAGACATACTCCATCCTTGGGGACGTACGATCTGTGTGCAGCTACGTTAGAGGCTGGCTCTGAATAGAGAGAATTTAGGAGAGAGTGGGTTGCAGGGTTTGCAGCTCATTCAGTCCTTCGGAATTCACATTAATGGAAGAAACCATTCACAAATCCTTTCCCGAGGCTGAGCGCTTACACGGGTCTAGGAGTGGAGAATGCCGGCTATTCTCTCTGTTTATTAGCAAACGTCCCACAATCAAATTGGGGACATAGAGAGTTAATCCCAAACATTTAATCCTTGACAAATCCTTTCCATCTGCAAAGACTCGTAATATAAAACGATAATATACAATTGATTAACACTGTGGTCAACAGACCATGGATAGCTTGACGTTTTGGATGTATACCGGTATATTTTCTGTTCCTGTTTTTTAATACTGTTAAACTTTACAGTTGCAGAAACTACAGCCGTCCTTGTTTTGCGTGTGCAGACAGCTGTGCAGTACCACATCTCCTGTTCCGTATGCTGGATGTAAATCTCACTATCTAGCCTTATTCTGGGTGCATGAACAACACAGTGTCATTTCTCTTTTGTTGTATCTTGGATGCAGATCTCAGTTTCCATCCTTAATCTGACTGCATGAACAACTGCACAGTGCCACTGTCTCTTGTGTTGTATTCTGGATACAATTATTATTATTATGGTAGATCTGTAAGGCGCCGCAGTGCACCGCAGCGCAGTACAGTAGGGAAAACAGGACATACATAAAACAGGGACATACAAGGTAGACAAAATAAATGCAGACATGAAAACAAAGGGTAGGGAGGACCCTGCTCATTAGAGAGCTTACATTCTAAAGGGAAGAGGGCACAGCTGAAACAAGAGGAGTGAGTGTGGCTCAGAGTGGAGATTGGGACAGTTGTGAGGGTGCATGAGTGTAAATAGTGTTATTGGGGATAAGGTCAGCTCGAAAAAAAAAAAAAAGTCTTTTCGAATTTTTCAGAGCGTCTAAAGATTTGAAGGCTGTGGGAAAGTTCTCAGTATCTGCTTTTATTCTGTATGGAAGGACAACAGTGCAGTATAATATCTTTTCTTGCTTTTCAGTGCCGACCACTTAATCTTTCAAGCTCACGTTCAGGACTAGGGGAGGGCTGGAAAATTTTAGTCTGGCGGGCAAGACTCGACTCGGCGGCCTATTTAGAACATTTTAAAGGGGAAAAAATGCAGGTGGCCTAGTGACCCAGTCCAGGGTAGCCCACCATGGGACCAGCACCAAGGGCTGGTGCCCCCCAGCCTGCCCCTGTTCAGCACATACCATGCTGAATGCATTTCTCACTCTTTCTCACCTCGGCAGTGACATATAATTATGATTACGACCAGTGGTGAAAACATGTTGAGAGCCGAGTAGTTTTGATTGCTCTAGTGGCTCTCTCATTCTCTGTCACTGTCACTGTATAATGATTTACATGCTCATGCATCCACATACCTCATAAATATAAATCTCACAGTCCGCCTGTAAGGCTGGGTACACACTACAGAGTTTTCAGGCTGATATGATAAACAACCATTCAGTGCAGTGACCTCACACATTACACCAGCGCTGTGACCTCACACATTACACCATGAGCAGTGACCTCACACATTACACCGGCGCTGTGACCTCACACATTACACCATGAGCAGTGACCTCACATATTACACCATGAGCAGTGACCTCACACATTACACCATGAGCAGTGACCTCACACATTACACCGGTGCAGTGACCTCACACATTGCACCAGCGCTGTGACCTCACACATTACACCATGAGCAGTGACCTCACACATTACACCAGCGCAGTGACCTCACACATTACACCAGCGCAGTGACCTCACACATTGCACCAGCGCTGTGACCTCACACATTACACCATGAGCAGTGACCTCACACATTACACCGGCGCAGTGACCTCACACATTACACCGGCGCAATGACCTCACACATTACACCAGCGCAGTGACCTCACACATTACACCAGCGCAGTGACCTCACACATTACACCAGCGCAGTGACCTCACACATTACACCAGCGCAGTGACCTCACACATTACACCGGCGCAATGACCTCACACATTACACCAGCGCAGTGACCTCACACATTACACCAGCGCAGTGACCTCACACATTACACCGGCGCAATGACCTCACACATTACACCAGCGCAGTGACCTCACACATTACACCGGCGCAGTGACCTCACACATTACACTGGCGCAATGACCTCACACATTACACCAGCGCAGTGACCTCACACATTACACCGGCGCAGTGACCTCACACATTACACCGGCGCAGTGACCTCACACATTACACCAGCGCAGTGACCTCACACATTACACCGGCGCAGTGACCTCACACATTACACCGGCGCAGTGACCTCACACATTGCACCAGCGCAGTGACTTCACACATTACACCAGCGCAGTGACCTCACACATTACACCAGCGCAGTGACCTCACACATTGCACCAGCGCAGTGACTTCACACATTACACCAGCGCAGTGACCTCACACATTACACCAGCGCTGTGACCTCACACATTACACCAACGCTGTGCTCTCACACATTACACCAGCGCAGTGACCTCACACATTACACCAGCGCAGTGACCTCACACATTACACCAGCGCAGTGACTTCACACATTACACCAACGCTGTGCTCTCACACATTACACCAGTGCTGTGACCTCACACATTACACCAGCGCAGTGACCTTACACATTACACCAGCGCTGTGACCTCACACATTACACCAACGCTGTGCTCTCACACATTACACCAGCGCAGTGACCTCGCACATTACACCAGCGCAGTGACCTCACACATTACACCAGCGCAGTGACCTCACACATTACACCAGCGCAGTGACCTCACACATTGCACCAGCGCAGTGACTTCACACATTACACCAGCGCAGTGACCTCACACATTGCACCAGCGCTGTGACCTCACACATTACACCAACGCTGTGACCTCACACATTACACCAACGCTGTGCTCTCACACATTACACCAGTGCTGTGACCTCACACATTACACCAGCGCAGTGACCTCACACATTACACCAGCGCAGTGACCTCACACATTACACCAGCGCAGTGACCTCACACATTGCACCAGCGCAGTGACCTCACACATTACACCATGAGCAGTGACTTCACACATTACACCAGCGCAGTGACCTCACACATTACACCAGCGCAGTGACCTCACACATTACACCAGTGCAGTGACCTCACACATTACACCAGCGCAGTGACCTCACATATTACACCAGCGCAGTGACCTCACACATTACACCGGCGCAGTGACCTCACACATTACACCGGCGCAGTGACCTCACACATTGCACCAGCGCATTGACCTCACACATTACACCAGCGCAGTGACCTCACACATTACACCAGCGCAGTGACCTCACACATTGCACCAGCGCTGTGACCTCACACATTACACCGGCGCAGTGACCTCACACATTACACCGGCGCAGTGACCTCACACATTACACCAGTGCAGTGACTTCACACATTACACCAGCGCAGTGACCTCACACATTACACCATGAGCAGTGACCTCACACATTACACCAGTGCAGTGACTTCACACATTACACCAGCGCAGTGACCTCACACATTACACCAGCGCAGTGACCTCACACATTACACCAGCGCAGTGACCTCACACATTACACCAGCGCAGTGACCTCACACATTGCACCAGCGCAGTGACTTCACACATTACACCAGCGCAGTGACCTCACACATTGCACCAGCGCTGTGACCTCACACATTACACCGGCGCAGTGACCTCACACATTACACCGGCGCAGTGACCTCACACATTACACCAGTGCAGTGACTTCACACATTACACCAGCGCAGTGACCTCACACATTACACCATGAGCAGTGACCTCACACATTACACCAGTGCAGTGACTTCACACATTACACCAGCGCAGTGACCTCACACATTGCACCAGCGCAGTGACTTCACACATTACACCAGCGCAGTGACCTCACACATTGCACCAGCGCTGTGACCTCACACATTACACCGGCGCAGTGACCTCACACATTACACCGGCGCAGTGACCTCACACATTACACCAGTGCAGTGACTTCACACATTACACCAGCGCAGTGACCTCACACATTACACCATGAGCAGTGACCTCACACATTACACCAGTGCAGTGACTTCACACATTACACCAGCGCAGTGACCTCACACATTACACCATGAGCAGTGACTTCACACATTACACCAGCGCAGTGACCTCACACATTACACCAGCGCAGTGACCTCACACATTACACCAGTGCAGTGACCTCACACATTACACCAGCGCAGTGACCTCACATATTACACCAGCGCAGTGACCTCACACATTACACCGGCGCAGTGACCTCACACATTACACCAGCGCAGTGACCTCACACATTGCACCAGCGCATTGACCTCACACATTACACCAGCGCAGTGACCTCACACATTACACCAGCGCAGTGACCTCACACATTGCACCAGCGCTGTGACCTCACACATTACACCGGCGCAGTGACCTCACACATTACACCGGCGCAGTGACCTCACACATTACACCAGTGCAGTGACTTCACACATTACACCAGCGCAGTGACCTCACACATTACACCATGAGCAGTGACCTCACACATTACACCAGTGCAGTGACTTCACACATTACACCAGCGCAGTGACCTCACACATTACACCATGAGCAGTGACTTCACACATTACACCGGCGCAGTGACAGCGCAGTGACCTCACACATTACACCGGCGCAGTGACCTCACACATTACACCGGCGCAGTGACCTCACACATTACACCAGCGCAGTGACCTCACACATTGCACCAGCGCAGTGACCTCACACATTACACCAGCGCAGTGACCTCACACATTACACCAGCGCAGTGACCTCACACATTACACCAGCGCAGTGACCTCACACATTGCACCAGCGCATTGACTTCACACATTACACCAACGTTGTGACCTCACACATTACACACCAGCGCAGTGACCTCACACATTACACCAGCGCAGTGACCTCACACATTACACCAGCGCTGTGACTGGGAGCCTCCAGGACGCAATGTAAAATGACGCATTTGTGTCATTGCATCGCGGGGCCAAAATTACGCAGTTCGCCGAGCCTGACTCCCTCCATCCTCACACCCCACCTCCCCCGTGATCTCCCAGAGGGGAAGAGAGCAAAGTTGGCAAGTATAGTTAAAGTGCATCTGTCACTTGAGCACAGTCAAGTTAAGTCAGCCATTTCGTGAGTCAATATTCGTGAGAATGCAGTCTAGCAAAATGGCTGCCCCGTCTTTGTGGACGTGACTGGTAGACTTTAATTGTGATGGATTGCATTCCCTTAATTGCGCAACAGTCTGTGACCTAACATATGTACAAAACTATGGCTCCCAGGTGTCCTTGTTTTCCCAGGACTGTCCCCTTTTATTTACATCCAAAAGCTTTTACTGACATTACATATATTTTCTCATCATTTGAGATCCCGTTGAATCCAAATTAACAGGACAATGGTTACAGTGTATTATAACTCATTTACTTTTTAGGCGGGCGGACATAAAAGGAATTTTATGGCCTAAGCAAACATCATGTCACATGGGTGTCCCAATTCTTAGGGGTAGATTTACTAAACTGCAGGTTTGAAAAAGTGGAGATGTTGCCTATAGCAACCAATCAGATTCTATCTGTCATTTATTTAGTACATTCTACGAAATGACAGCTAGAATCTGATTGGTTGCTATAGGCAACATCTCCACTTTTTCAAACCCGCAGTTTAGTAAATATACCCCTTAGTCTCAACATTATAGGAGACCTGAAGAAAACCCATTCCCAGAAATGTCATATAAATGTTGGATCCTATGCTCATTTTAAAGACAATGCTGGTTCTGGAATTTTCAGGGAAGCATCTAATGGGTGAGAAGACTCTGTGTAACTCTGTGGCCTTGAGACTGCAGATATCAGGAATAATGGAGATTAGCACTCCACTGTAGGTGGGTAAGCATGCTTCGTAGACCACTGCCCCAGAAGGATGGGGATTATGATGTATAGAATGCCCAGAATATGCACAGTAAACAAAAAAATGTATTCACCTAAACCCACACAGCTTCTGCTTACCCCACTTACTTTCCAACAGCAAGAAATTTTGCTGAATTCGTTAATTGGTGTTAAAAATGCCCTTAACGCAATGCTGTTTTGTAGAATAAGAGAAAAGCAGAAGCAGACTATTAAAATATTGTGACAGAGAGCCTGGTGCATGTTCCTTACGATGGTTTTCATATAGCCGGTGATTTGGTTCAGACATAAGAGACCAGGGGGTAAATGTATCAAGCTGAGAGTTTTCCGGCGGGTTTGAAAAGTGGAGATGTTGCCTATAGCAACCAATCAGATTCTAGCTATCATTTTGTAGAATGTACTAAATAAATGACAATTAGTGTCTGATTGTTTTTTTTAAACCCGCCGAAAAACTCTCAGCTTGATACATTTACCCCCAGATGGACTCCGCATTAAATAATCTGGGTTTGATGCAGAAAATGGTAATAAGTAAGTAAATAATGATTATGAAGTAAAGGTAGAACATAAAGTTTGTGTTGAGTTATATTTACTGTCACAGACTCTCCTCCAGTATAGTCAGATGTATGGGATGAGCTGGCAGTGAAGAGTTAATGGAGCCAGTGTCCGCAGTAGCTGGTGGGCACGGAAATAAGATCAAAGTTGTGGAAAAATGACCAGAATTACCCCCGGACAGCTGCCTGACAGCCCCCTCTGTGAATGTCTGTCATCCTCCATCCATCCAAGGAATGCTTGCACTGCTGTAGTGGAAACACGAAGGGGGACAGAGTGGAGGTGATAAGTAAGTAGAGACCTGGAACTGTGGCTGAGGCGCTTTTACCGTGAAAGAGTTGTCATACACCCGAGTACAGGTAACAGGTGTAGTTTGAGGTAACAGTTCAAAACTGAATCAAACAAATTGGATTAAGTGTACAATTGCAGGGCCTGGAGTAGGTGGAAAACATCTAAATACAAAGAGATAGATTGGGTAGCATGAAGGACATCATCCTAAACAATCGGACCCAGAAGCGGCTTCAGGTTTGCTTAGATATGTAACTGCAAGTGAACGGTCAAGAAGGTGTCGGCACCCTTGCTAGACGACGACCAGGATCGTTTTCTCGAAAATACCAGGGGGCCCATATGGCATCGACTTTAGCTTGTATCATAAAGGTAGTAGATAATGCTTTCCATGCATGCAATATACTAGATGGAATTTTTGCAGGCAGAAATTAAGGGTGTCCTTTTTGCTTACAGTTCTCAGCTGTTTGTAGTTTTGTAGCCGTGAGAATGGGAGGCACCAACTTTTTTGATAGGTTAGTTATTTGTTTGTTTTTTAATCATTTTGAGGCATTTATATTCATTTGGAGGTTCCAGTTGTTATTGAGGTCTTATTACAAATTAAAATACTTGTAGTAGCAGTGGTTGTAACTGGTATGGGGCCTGCAGTTTGGAAGGGGGGGGACCTTGTCTGTCATAGTCCCATTCTGTGATAGGTTAACAGCGTTAGCTGCTTCCATTTGGTCACTAATCCGGCAGCCATGGAGTGATGAGAGGGAGCTTCAGTAAGCCAGATGAGTTGAGAAATTGTCTGCTTCTTGTACATGTGGCCGCTTACATAAAAGTTCCCTAGGGCACATAGTATTCCTAATCTACAACTATTTCAGACACAGACAGACCATATATCTTTGTATGTAAGAGGAAGACTACTGCATTATTGCACGCTGGAGTACCCATCAGTACTGCCGTCCGTAGTAATAACACTGTTCAGTACGGCACTCAGACCAAGTAGGTATGGGTAACGGTACTCTTGCTGGTCTCGGCTCTGGCATTGCAACTTGTCAGTTTTTCCCGTACATTCCAGAATACCAGGATTGATTCACTGGTGACATCGGCATAATGACCCCTGATAATACTTACAGGGGGAGGCGCACAAGTGTAGTTCATTCAGTCACTGACAGAGAGACATGTAGATATATACAACTGACACTTACATTAAGGTAAGCACGGTGGCTAAGTGGTTAGCACTTCTGCCTCTCAGCACTGGGGTCATGAGTTCAGTTCCCGACCATGGCCTTATCTGTGTGGAGTTTGTATGTTCTCTCCATGTTTGCGTGGGTTTCCTCCGGGTGCTCCGGTTTCCTCTCACACTCCAAAAACATACTAGTAGGTTAAGAGTACAGCGCTGCAGAATAAGTGGCGCTATATAAATAAATGATGATGATGATGATGATGAAGGTATCGGTGCTGTTTTAGGGCATTGTTATTGGGGCTTCATAGAACAAGATGACTCTTTTTCCTGTAATATTCCAGACAGCTTCCAAAATATATGTGTCATTTACAATCCATCAAAGGGGTTTATTTTAACTATTTCATTTACAACTGGATCCGTGAAGTGTATATGATGATGATGATGATGATGTTATGTCTCGTCTTGGGGCCACTTCATACTATGTGTGCTGCACAGATACCCCCTGCCCTGTGACTGTTAAAGTCTATGGGGTGTGTTAATGATCTGTGCATGTCATCACCTCACCAAGGATCCAGCTTTATTGCTCTCGATTGTGGTTCTCCCCCTACTCTAATTTTAATCCAGTCTGACATCTTCCTGATGTACCGCTTACATAACCCTAGGCTGGAGCCCGCTGGCCCACAAAGGAACATGTTATTTACACACCAACACTGGGTCTTAGAAATTACATTATAGTATTTTTAAAAGGTAACTTTGCAGTTGTGCACACTGTGACAGGAGCACTGGGGAAGTTGCTAATGGCAGATATATATGTACCAGGCTTCTGTCTTATGTGTTTTAAAACCCCATGGAGATTGCTTGTGTTTGGGAAAGAGAAAACCAAAGATTGTTATTGGCAGCAGGAAGAGCCGGTGTTAGGGTCCCAGGGGTTATGAATGGAGAGAGAAGGGTGGGCTCCAACTCATTGGTACCATTCCAGGGCTTCCAACGTACCAGTCACTTTGCTGCAAGGTACTGTTAGAAAGTTGTGAACCTGTCCTCTCCGTCTCTCATTGGGGATCAGGTTACAGGCCTGCTGAGATACACTGCCATTGTTACCAATGAGATCTGTTGTTCTGTGTGTGTGGGACACTAGGTCCTTCCACTTTAGAGAGGATATTCCTTGTTGTATTAGTTAGAACCGAACTTAGAACTAGGATTTTTTGTTTATGTTTTGATTATTTTTGAGCTGCTAAATAAAACTAGCTGTGACTACTTGTGCCGAGGCACTGGACTGGTGGGCTGTCAATCTATTCTACATGGCAGGTGCTGCCGTTAAATCCCATTAAACGGAACCCCTAACCTGATCTTGCTGCAATACATACAGATGAGAACCGATACTGAGAATTGCCTCCAGCAAACAGATCAATAGAAGTCTTAATGTGCAGTTGTCCGTATAGCCAGATACTAAGAATTACATTCAGCGTATAAAACAAGAGAAGCGCCACTGTGTAGTTGTCCTACATAATACTAGCAAAGGATGATAATATCCAGTATACCGACTATCCATCCATACTCTACATACAGAATCAGAATATATAATAACAATTAAATCCAGAATATAGAACATAAGAAGTGGCACTGAGGAAATGTGGAAAAAAATATATACTGAGAATTGCATCCAGCAAACAGAGTAGTAGTACTGTGAGGTTTCCTTATATATTGGTAATAGAGATGCAAATAATCATCATCATCATCATCATCATTTATTTATATAGTTGCACACTGAACATGCAGCTGTCAGGGGTAAAAACGTGGACATATCTTTAAATGTCTCTCCTATGGGGTCTGGGATTAGCTGCATCCTTTTCTGTTATAATTACCACAGCATTTAGTCGCAGTTGTCTTTCTTGAAGTTAAGAGTATTGAAAACTTGCATTAGCCTGATGGAGAGGAAACCACGGCCCAAAAGCTACACCAAAAATAAATCAGTTAATAGCTAGTAAATGGAAGCGCTGTTGACAAAGGACTTTTATTTCTTGTGAACTGTAAGACCTTGTGTGACAGGATGTGCTTGCTCTGCAACCCTGTCTTTCCTCTGCACAGTTCATCTGGAGTTCCCGTGCCATCAGTAACCTACCCTTACTGCCACCAGACGCTCACCAACTGTGATTGTCAACCGCGCACTAGATGTAGGGGGGTAAGCGCTGCCACCACCAGGATCCTTCACCGCCACCTGGAACCGCTGACATCTGAGTGTTCTGTATTGCTGCTGCAGCCCCTCTTTGCTGATGACTGGCTGGTTCCTCCCAGACTGTTTACTGAAGCTCAGAACTGCTGGGTAGCACACAGAGTGTTGGGTTCAACACAAGCCAGGGAAAGGATGAGTGTTTAGCTATTATCTATAGGTCACAGGAATACAGCAGGCAATGTTCATCATTTTGTGTTTATTTTATTAAAAGTGGTCCTTGCAGGGACTGTTACAGACCCCTCTGTGTTAGTGGTGGTCACCTGAGGAGTGAGAGATAGTAGACACTGTACATGGTGCTCTACTGCCCTAGATATATAATTTGTACACACATGTTGGCAGAGGGTATTCCAGCCCCCTGACCGGTTAACCAATCCGAGCTAGCACATGAATCAGCCTGCATGGCTTCACATGTGTTAACATTGTCTTCAGTGGCAGGGGTTGTGTTGTCAGGATGTGGGGGTCCCAACCCCCTGTCCATCCTGGTGCCACTAAGTCTGGGCTGGGAGATTGAATCTTTAAAGAGCCTTGCTTCAGGGTCTGGCTTCCTCCTCCAAGCCGTAATCGGCTCCAGATGGTGAGTGGCCGGATCCTTTTGCAGCAGTCTCCCTCCAGTGTGGTGCTTTCCCCGCGGGGACCCCTAGGAGGCGCTGCATCTCCTGGATTCGTTTGTCACCCAGCGCTCCTAGCGGCAGGTAGAATGCTGCAGAAAGCGCCTCAATCCACACTGGACCACCAGGGCAAGTAAAATACATTATTTATATTATATGTAAATTTTAAAACACAACTAGAATACGTTTTACCAGGGCCATAACTAGGGCTGTGCGACAGGGTAAACCGCCCAGGGCGCAACGCTGAAGGGGGCGCAATTTAGGAATATTTTAGGTTCATTTGGTTAAAATATAGGGCTAGGGGGGCGGCATTTGTCTTTCTCGCCTCAGACGCTAGAATTCTAAGTTACGGCTCTGCGTTTTACGCATCTCTACCCTCAGTACACAGCACCGGAACTTAACCCCTTTGGTGCTGCAGCACTAGATATTAACTCGCCCGGCGTCGCAATGCCATACATAAAATTTAGACATAAAATTCCTTTTCATATATTAAATGTTGAAATGTTTTACACTCAGCACAGGGCGTCTGCAAATTAACCCATTCGTTCGGCGCTGGAACATTAACCATCCCGGCGCCGGTCCTGTACAACACGTGGTGGAACCCAGCCAGACCATGAGAACAGGAAGTAGGGTGTTCTGAAATCTGCAGACATCATTGACAAACCTGTCATCACCTGTGTTTTGTTTCTTAAATAAATGAATAAATGTTAGAACTTTGGTGCCTCCTATAACAATCCTCATTCCACACCTCCCATCTGTCCCACTAGCAGGATAGGGGGCGTGGTCATGGATAATGGGGGTGTGGCCACAGTATGTAAGCGCTAGGCTGCCTAATACATCCCTCTTTTCCCCCCAACTTTCCCATGGGGGCAAACTTGTCTACAGGCGGGACAGAGTCCTAAAATCGAGATTGTCCCACTGAAATCGGGACATTTGGGAGGTTTGTCATTCAGACAAGCGCTCTTAGAGCAATTTCTCATGCAACACTAGGAAAACATTGTACCAATACTGCAGACACAGGGATAGTGTTCCTAGATACAATATCTAATCCCACGAGTGTCGGTGTAACTTTTGTGTCAGACAAAAATGCAGGGAAATTATGCTTCTGCCTTGTATGACCTACGAGTGATTATGCGGAACCTACATGTTCCCAGCGACAACAGTGTCTCGTGCCATGTTCCATCTCGTGTCATGTGTGAGGACAACATGACATTGTTGTTTGGTTGTCTGGAGATGAGACGGTAGGATGATTGGAGGTATAGGAGGAGTTCTTGTTTAGGACTTTCTTCCCTTTTCTAAAGCATTATGTAACTAGGATAGTGCAAAGTCTGCCAGTTTTTGAGCAATTCCGTTGCAGAGGTGCGTGGGGGTTGGGCGAGAGTCTGCTTATACTTGTTTCAATTGCTGTGGAGCAGAGTTGACCATGTGTTTCTCCGCGAGCTGGAAAATGGCCTAATTTAAGAGACTTCTTTAATTAATGCACATTAATTAGTTCAGTCTTCATTCTCGGATGGAAAACTTGGCGATGTTTGCCCAGGAAACTCTGCCTTCTTTCTGTCCTTGAGCTACAGGCTCACACTCATCTACCGCTGCAAATACTGGGATTCAGACATCTAAAGAATATTGTGCTGTTTCATTTTATTTTCTGTATAAGCTGCTGCAGTAATGGTGTATAGTTATACACACAGTAGTTTTACTTGTGCTTGTGTTCCATTCATAGGTTTAATAATCCATGTCATCATCATTGATCCCTATGGAGGATGGTGAAACTGTACATCTGATTAGGAACTATAGGATGGACCATAAATTGAAAAATATATAGTGCATGCTTTTATCATCATCATCACCATTTATTTATATAGCGCCACTGATTCCGCAGCGCTGTACAGAGAACTCACATCAGTCCCTGCCCTATTGGAGCTTACAGTCTAAATTCCCTAACACACACACAGACAGAGACAGACACACAGACTAGGGTCAATTTGTTAGCAGCCAATTAACCTACTAGTATGTGGTCTGTTACCTGTATTTTATTAAAGCTTGTGTATAGTGGTCCTCTTTTCCATACTGATCCCTGTTGCAAAGGAAGTTCCAAATGTTTTAAATAAAAGTTAAGAATTAATAAAAACGTGGTTATAATATAATGTAATGGAGCAAATTATTTGCCAGGGCGACCCTCTGAAGAAGGTGGCCCTTGCAACTGCCATCTCTGTCTGCCTTGAAAATGGATCTGAGCGAAATCTAGTAGGCCTGCTGTGTGGTATTGGGTCTGATTCATTAAGGAAAGTTAAGCAAAAGTAAGCAAGTAACGTGACAGAGAGAGGATGGTGAAAGCCTTTACACAAATGTAATGAGTCAGCAGAGGAGGAAGTGTGTTCTGCGGGACGACACACAGCTGGCTGGTGGATGACGTAGACCCAATGCGCTGTGTCAAGTGACTGATCCAAGTTTCGGACAATGTTACGTATATTGCTGCATCTTAGTTCTTAAGAAATTCTTCATTTTTTTGAAAAAGCTTTGAACACTATAAAGAGTAATAAAAACTAAAATGATGATACTGGCTCAAAGATTTGCTTGTAGACTGGTTTTGCCATAAGGCAAGAGAAGAGGCGCAAATCAGGGTGGTCTACTCTATCGGGAGCTTGAGAATATTCCACTGATATTCCGGAGTCTCCGAGACATTCCAATGAGTAAATATATTAAGGAGCGATTTTTGCAAATCACCTATATTCAGCTCAATTTAAAGCGGCAATGAGTTTAAAGGCATATCTTGCCTTTAAACACATTGCCGTTTTAAATTTAGCTTCCATTAGTCACCGAATAAAAAACAATCGCTGCTTAATACATTTACCCCAGGAGAGTAGGCTAGCATCATATTAACATGACTTTTATAATAAATTTGGCGTTTAAGCATGCAAATCCAAGTGATATATAATTGCTGACCAAAACCGCTTACAACCTAGCACACTGGTGTTGCGTTACATCGGAGGGGATATCAGGGGAAAAATCTATAAACGGCACATTGAAGGATGGAAATTAATTTTAGAAATAAGCTATTGCTCTCCTGTGTCCTCCTAGGCTGAGGAGCGATAAGATCTCGCCAGGAACCACTTATGATGATCATGTCAGTCGTTGACAGGTTACTGAAACCTGCAAACTACTTGCCAGCCCGAATCCCATTGATACAAACACAGATGGGAATCGGCCTGGTATATATGCAGTTATAAATCACGCAGAGACATTTCTGTAGCAAAAACGACGTCACCCACCACTTAACTTGTTATTAAATTCATAGCATTCCACTCAAACCCGGTCAGCACTTTCCAGAGAGCAGATAAGTGAAATAAATGCATTGTGAAACGTCTATTTGGTGGTACATTTTGTACGATCCATCTCTGCAGAGCTGATTTACTAATGCTGTAATTTTTAGGTGCAAAATTTTTAATTGAATCGCAGCAGCAAATCAGCAATTACCTTTTATCTGCCTAGTGCGAGTTAAACAATGACATGAAGTGTATGATGTGGAAGACAGTAAAAGTTAGGGGTATATTTACTAAGCTGCGGGTTTGAAAAAGTGGAGATGTTGCCTATGGCAACCAATCAGATTCTAGCTAGCATTTTGTAGAATGCACTAAATAAATGAAAGCTAGAATGCGATTGGTTGCTATAGGCAACATCTTCCCTTTTTCAAACCAGCAGTTTAGTAAATCTAGCCCCTAGTGTCTCTGACATATAGACGCTTATTTTCAGTCGGAAGCAGGCTCTTTTGTTAGCGTAACATACTCTTCGTACTATTCGCGCTCACCAAATATGCGTACGCCTGTATATTACGATTTTTGCGTATCCGTACGCCTAGAGAGGAGGAACAGATGCATGCAAACCACTCTCTCCTGGAATGGGATTGTTGGCACTTGTAGTTCTATACATGCCACCATACCCAAGCAGTTTATAGTTGTCAGAGCTTGTTGGAGCCAGTAGTGCCACATATTCACTATTTAACACTCTGACCATCACACAGGTGTTGGGCGTAGTCCTTTAAGCCTGGGTCATATTTTTTTCGTTTTGCAGGCCTGATCAAGCTAAGGAATTCAGCCCTGTCCTGAAACGACAGGGGCTGTGTCACAATATGACAGGGGCCGGGGCCAAATGACGCGATTTGACGCACCGCACCTTCCTACGTACTGCCAATTCACCTCCCCCGCGGGATCTCCCGGAGTGGAAAAACAGAAAGTTGCTAAGTCTGGGTTGAACTTTTGACATGCATGTACTGTATGTGTAAGATATTTTCAAAACTGCATGACATTTTGTAAACTTTAAACTATAAACATCTGATTGCAGTGACTATTTTGCATGATGCTGCTGCTACGATTAGGAGAAATCGGCTCAACTGTGCTGTGACAACTGATCCTTTGGGATGTTGCATCTTATATTCATAAATAAAATACCACAGACTGTTCTGAGTTTTGTATTGAGAACAAATTGCACTTTACTGACCTTTGAAGAGGCATATGATCTCCAAATAATTTCTGCCAAAGGTTAAGACTTCTTTTGCTGTCTATGCTGAGACATATTTGGGAACGTGTGCCTCATGCCCCGTGCCTCAGTGATGTTACTAATGGTTAGTGAATTGATAGGCTGCAGTCTCACAAATGTTGATTGGGTCCACAAAATCATACCCAACATTTCCAATTGGAACATTGTGATAAATAGGCCAAGGGCTAGATTTACTAAGCTGCGGGTTTGAAAAAGTGGAAATGTTGCCTATAGCAACCAATCAGATTCTAGCTGTCATTTTGTAGAAAGTACTAAATAAATGAAAGCTAGAATCTGATTGGTTGCTATAGGCAACATCCCCACTTTTTCAAACCCACAGCTTAGGAAATCTAACCCCAAATCTCTGTTCCAAACAAACCACACCCAGATCCCAACCAGTGACCATCCAAAGAAGATCAGGGCCATTGGCAGGTTTACAAAATGGCTGCCTCCACCTAGTGTAGGCGATGGGTACACCTTAATATATTCCTTAAAGGGATTGTGACTGGATCACTTATAAGTAACTTATGGTATAAATTTATTTAAGGAAACAGCGCAGGGCGCTTATTTATAGAATTGCAAATGCACTTATTTTTGATATTGTGTACATTTTGGTAAAGGAAATCTTTATTTCTGAGACCAGGGAAGAAACTTGTTTGTTTTAACCTTGCTAGAGGAAATGCATGATTTCTGAGGTATATATCTGATACAATAAGCCTTTGTGGAGGAAGTCTTTTGTGTATCGTGATGTGGGGAATTGACTTGTTTGGGGTTTTGTACCTTTCTTTAGGAATGTGTATTCTGCCACTGTCTGAAAAAAGGACCCATGTTAATTTCATGTTAATTGGACCTTTTGATGTGTGAGGGTCTAGCGCCTGAATGCGCACAAAGGTTTAATTAGACTGCTGTTAGATTTTCTGTGTCCAAAATAAGATGCAGGAAATCATAGCAAAGTCTTAGAATATCACACATAAGAGTAAATGTTATTAGCTTTGCATTGCATGTAAATCCATGTTTGGGTAAACAAATTGCATCCTGATTCTAAAAATAGCTCAGACCTCAGTGGGCTGGCTTACCTAGTGAGACTGTGTTCAAATCTGTCTTGTATTGAAAATTGTTCTTTATGTTCCATCTGAACTGTTCCCCGGTTCCTTCAACCAGGGTGAGCAAATAAACATCACTTGCTTCAAAGACATGCTTGGAAACTTCTCTATCCCTGCGACCTACAGATTAGATCTAACTATAATCCGTTCCCGGCTGTTTCTGAGGTTTGGAGCCAGCATCCAGTACCACCACTCTGCCTGCTACCCAGCAGCTCTGGCCAGTGTGATAGGCCAAGGGGGATCCATCCATAGCAACCCTGATCCATAGGAAGAGGTCAGGAGTACCAGCCCAGATACACCAGCAACGGGGTATGCTAGCAGCGTGAGTTACCCTGAAGAAATCTGGTACTGGACGCCGGTAAAGGAGTCCAGTGGTAGCAGCATTTGTAAGTCCCTCCTACTGCGGTGAGTAGGCGCGTTTGGGATACCGAAAGGGAATAGTGGCAAAGTAAGCGCAGCCGGTTCCCAGAAGCAACAGACAGAGTGGCATAGGCGGTCCATCCTGTCACAGGGATGTCACCTTGTACACACATATGCTGTCTAGGATGATGACATTAATAATCTCAGGGGAAGGGGTTAATTTTCAGAGAAAGGGTTAGGTAGCTACACAGTGGGGGGGGGGGGGGATGGGACTGCTGCCCTTGAATTGTCCCCCAGATGGCATTAAGTGACTGCACCCCCTCCTTGCCGCGTGGGCAGAGACGGATCACACTAATAACTTGGTTTGGGGATTTTCTTTCTCCTGAGCCTTGTCTTGCGTTCTCAAATTGAAATCCAGGAAATAAGCAAATGGCAAACATATTGGATGTAATCACTGTGCGCGCGGGCTAGATAAATGTTATATCTTCTTAGTTGCCATCTGTCTTTGCAGGGTCAGACGAGATTTGCAAATGGCCTGAAAAGAGGTTATGGATAGGAGTGTGAGTCCCGCTGAGGTACACTGGGAAAGGGGTTCACTCTTAGTTCGCGACACTTGGTTTGGGATATGGATGCTTGAACACAGGTTGATTCACTTGCTGACTGACCTGTTTACTTGCAGTCATAGGTCCTGAGTCATTAAAGAGAGTAAAGCATAAGAAAGTAGTAACATTGCACCTGGGCAAAACCATGTTACATTGGAGGGGAGGTAAATTTAAAATGTGGGGACAGATTTATATTTGGGATAGGACATGTCCTAGATCAACTTTAAATTTCAGTGTAAAAATAAAGCTATCAAATATTTGTGTGCTACATGAAAAAGCAGCCAGTATTTAACTTATGTGCAAAATAATAAACTAATTTGCACCCCTTGCATTGTAACATGGTTTGTCCCAGAGAAAATGTACTCCTTTTTTTGCCTTACTTTGCCTTACTTTCCTTAGTGTATCATAATTTTTAACTCAGTAAACTCTATCCACAGGACAAATGTAAGATTATCTGGTATGAAAATACATATTATAATTTATTTGTAAAAGTTTCCATGCCTTACCAAGATTTAAAGATTTATATGACAGTGTACGTAATCTTTTATGTCACTCCCTGCAAGAAACTGTCCTCTACTAGAAGCTATTTAAGGCTCTGAAAAGCCCCCAGAAACATACTTTAATAACTTTACTGACAGGAAGTCTGACTTGTGTAGCAAAAAAAAAAATGCCCCGAGCATTACATCTAAAATACATGTGATATTAATTATATAAGTACTAATACCACATAAATGTCACGTGACCTTATCAGGGCTGAAGATATTTAACATACAATTCAGATAGTGGGGAGGGGAGATATTTTGCGAAACACAGAAGACTTCCTGTCAGTAATCCCTTTGAAGGATAATACAGAGAGCCTTGTTTCGCCTGAAATTTCAGATAATCTAGACCAATAGTTTGCACTCATCAATTTATATAGCGCCACTGATTCCGCAGCACTGTACTGAGAACTCATTCACATTAGTCTCTGCCCCATTGAAGCTCACAGTCTAAATTCCCTAATATACACAGACAGACAGAGACTAGGGTCAGTTTTGATAGCAGCCAATTAACCTTCTAGTATGTTTTTGGCGTGTGGGAGGAAACCGGAGCACCCAGAGGAAACCCACGCAAACACGGGGAGAACATACAAACTCCACACAGATAAGGCCATGGTCAGGAATTGTACTCATGACCCCAGCGCTGTGAGGCAGAAGTGCTAACCACTTAGCCACCATGCTGCCAGTTAAATTTATATACAATAACAAACATCTTAATTTCTATCAAGGTATGGAAACGTTTACATATATTTGTGAATTTATTTAAATGTAATAAATTTAAATTTATTTAACTATTAGCAACTATAACCATCTTGCATTTGAGGTTTAGTGGTCATGTAACACTGATCCTATATATGCCAGTAAATGTTAGAATGCTTTTTTCTCTACTTGTCTGTCTCCATCTGTGTTGTACGAGTATATAGTGAGTATTATGGGCATAATATAGCTCATATCAAGATCTTGTGTACTTGTTTTGGTTGAAGCCTCAGCTCCGTGGCTACATGCTGCGTAAGATGTTCAGAAAAAGGTGTGCACAACGTGACCCTGGTGTATGGCTTAATCTAGGGCTCATTTCATGACCTCATCAAAGGCCTTTGGCCTTCTGCTGAATGCTGCCATCCAGCTGCTTTGGAATGGATCACCCGGGCAGAAACGCAGAGTTCAGCCTACCACACATACTCTCACTTCTGCACCCACTCCACGTGGCCATGTTTCCGACAGCCCTGCCAAACGGGTCACATAAATTATCTCAAGAGTCATTTTATTTTTAGACTTATTGACCTTATCTGATCTCCTGGCCGGTGAAGGCCACACTCGTGCTGTGCTATAACTCTGTGCCATATCTGCCTCTTGGGACTTTGCTGTATCAATATTTTAATAATGTTGTCAATCTGTACACTGGAGAAAAGCCATCTCTTTCTTGGTGACCTGCAGTGAAATCTCCACTGGTGGTAATACTACAAGTCTCTTGTAATCAGTAATAGACGAGAGGTTAGTGACCGCGCTAGTGAAAATTGTTAAGAATGAATAGGCGAAGAATGAGGGCCAGACAGCTGTACTTATTGTTTATTAAATCTAAAGTATTACATCTAAAGTATTTGAGCTAGTTCTCAAAATAAGTCCTAATGCAAATCTAAATGTGCCATAGAATTATTAGTCAGGCCCTTGCTGACGAAACGCGTTAATGTCATTAGAGCAAAACACTTTCTCATTCCCATCCCCACTGCAACAATTTTTATTGTCTTATATGTTTGTAAGTTCTTCCTATGCTGTGAGGTTAATCTCTATTCATCACTCTTTGTACAAATTATTTGTTTATTCAAATTCGTCAGGAGGCGTTGTTATGTAACGTCAGTCTCTGAATTTGGGATTTTACATTTTTAGCTAAATACCTAAACTAATTTTTCCATATTATAGATTGTTTTTTTTTAAAAAAAAAACAAACAACAACCTTCTTTCTCTATCCTACGTGTTTACAAACTGCCAGGAACTCTTCCAGGAATAGATTTATCCATGGAAGTATCCCTGTTTTTCAGCATCTGGACAGTATAATTGCTATTTTTCTGCATATTATATCATCATAATCATCATTATTTATTTATTTATACAGCGCCACTGATTCCGCAGCGCTGTACAGAGAACTCACTCACATCAGTCCCTACAGTCTAAATTCCCTATCACACACACACACACACACACACACACACACACACACAGACTAGGGTCAATTTGTTAGTAGCAAACTAACCTACCAGTATGTTTCTATTCTAATTATTTGGGCTTTAAAAGTTAATGTTTATTAAATAAGCAAATTTAAGATGCAAAAAAAGTACATTATAATAAAATTCATGATAGGGCATACACGCCTACAAGTCCTCCCGGATTCCCAGAAGAGTAGGCAACTTTACGGGTCTTGGCGGAGGAGGGGCTTAATGATGCAATTTGCATCATCAAGCCCCGCCCCCGTTATACAAGTCCTTGAATTTCACTATTTCATAGCAGTGGGCGGGCCGTGGTGATGCGTTGGCGCTACCACACCCCCCTCTTGCACTTGGCACCTGACCTCCCCTACGGCACATCCCGGGGGGGGGGGTTAAAAGTGGGCAAGTATGTGATAGGGTTTGTAGTACTTCAAGGTCCTTCAAGAAAGTATCGCACATAACCTACGTGAATGCATTGACTCAGTAGTAAAGAGTCCCAGGAAAATATGTTAAAATGTTGGCAACTATGCAATATTTTTACTTCATGGGGATGCCATTGTTTTCTTCTATTCAGCCGTGTCCTACAACTTACATGTATTATGCTTTTACAGTTATCTCTATCACTGCATCTGACACCAGTTCCTGATTGGATGGTGAAGAGCAGTTCTAATCAGGAATCGGTAGTGTACTTTGTTCTTGCTCCCCCCCCACCCCGCAGGCTCCAGCCCTGGTCATATCAGCAGGCACATTAACCTAGTGTTATAAGCTATAGCAAACAAATCTGACAATAAAGCAGCAAGGAGCTGGTGGCTGCAGGTGAAGGCTCGGACGGCCTAGGGCCGCCTGTTGTCCGTCACTGTTCTAGATGTAGGCGCTGGAAGAATGGTTTGGCTCTGTATCACCACCCTTGGCTACAAATGGTACTGCAGCCGCAGTTCCAAACACCAATAATTCCATATGACAGTGGTTCCCAAACTGTGCGCCTTGTCTCTCCCTGGGGTGCCGCAGTGATCTCACAGGGGTGCCTCGGCCAGCGCCAGTTGTAAGCAAGTCAGGGGACTACTTGGTAATTATTTTGGCTATGGGGTGCCTTGAAAAAATTATGGAGACCCTAAGGGTGCCTCGAACTGAGAAAGTTTGTGATCCACTGCCCTATGATATCACCTCAAGGAATGAGGGTACTGACTAGGTACAAATGATTAAAACCTGGGACTCTCCCTGGAAATCAGGGGCAGTTGGTAGCCATGGTTGTATAAGACAACTGATTTGTTAGGCTTAGTGGCCCTTTAATTCAGGGGCCATTTTAATTTTAGAAATGAGTTATTGCCGTCCCTGTGTGTCACATTATCATTCATTTGTTCCATTGCACATTTGACAGAGGGAAAGTTAGCACAATGGTGAAAGCATTTATTTATGGTGCAACAAGGCGAACATGACACCGCAGGTGCATGTAATATGGGGGTGTCTTTAGGAGCCAATCAGAAGCCAAGTCTGAGTAATAACTAACCCACTAGTTAAAAAAAAACCTGGATTGATTTTTAGAATAACATTTATGGGTTAAATCCTGTTATCTTCCCCAATTGCGCATTAATCTTGGGTTTATTTCGTCATTCAAGTAGATTTGATTGAAAGATTCTCTGGTAGGAGATCCATTGTTTGGGAAAATCGTGTGGTAAAAACTGCCATATATATGTAGTTATACACATGTGAATAACTAAACTAAGCACTGCTGTGTGCTTGATCGTTTTACAGCAGATTTCTGATTCTTTAACAGGAGATTGCATGTTATTGTAGAATAGGTGCCATTACCAAGGAAACATTGCCTGTAGAGAATTCTACTGTATAATATTATATATATATATATATATATATATATATATATATGTATATGTATATTATATATATATATATATATATATATATATATATATATATATATATACACAGAATAAGATACAAGATGGCGCTATAGCAAGATACCAGTATAAAAATAATAAAAAGTCCAACAATAAAGTCTTGAACTGGTTCCTTCTAGAAACACACTTCCCCTGTGCGGGCGGCTGCCAATCCTCTGTAAACCAAGCGGTGTATGTAGCATGGAGAAGCCTATAAGAAAAATGAGGGAGGAGGCGCACAATAGTGTAGTACAGTAATATAATGGAGCCAAAATGGAGTCCAGAAAAGGAACCTAATCACCAAAATAGAGTGAACCAGAAAGTTCAAACGGATTAACACCCAAATATGCTGGTGTATATAAAGGTGTATCAGATATATAAGCTTTGGAGCGTATCTGGTGAGAAATCACACAGAGCCACAAATCACTCAGTGAATCCCATTAGACATTGTGAACACCCAGGTCACACTGGTGCAGATGTATGCGTGCCAGAAACAGAAGCTTTTTGGCTTATCTGTAAATGTGTAAATATATATATATATTTTTTTTTTTTACATAATAATATTGGAAATAATATTGTATTGATTCGCATCTGCATTACAGAAATGTGTATTTTACGCATAAAAAATAAATTGGCTTATGTCCTAATCAAAAGGAGTCCCAACCCGACCGGAGTCACCTAACCCGCATAGATTGCAAGCTCTTGTATCCTCATCTTGTTTCACCTGTTCATCGCTTTATTTAAAAAAAAAAAAAAAAAACTACAACATTTTTCTAATTTGTAAGTTACGTGAGTCAGAAGTCTTCTGGTAGAAGATAAATTATTAAATATATATTCAATAAGACCATTGAGTTTTAGTCTTCTAAAGTGTCTTTTCTTGTCAGTTTCCGTGTACTAGACATACAGGCAACGCAGGGGTTACTGTCGAGCACAAGACAGTTCAGGGGGTCAGTGGTCCGTCCTCCAACAAGGTAATGCTATATCGTAGTAGAAAATACCTGCAGATTACTTACTCTATTTGCAGCACCATACTCTGCTATTAATAAGTTTACACTCTCGCACCCCCCACCCATTGTTTGTGCGTCACTAGGGCAACACAGTCATATGCCCCGGGGCGGGCTCTACAACGCCCAGTGAAATCAGAGATGCCATTACTGAAATAACAGTTTAACAGGTGCCCCAAATTCCCTATCAAGTTCCTTGTTAAAAGTCTCACCATGTACTTTCCATACAATTCCTGCCCAGCACTTATCGGATGAATAAATATTCGCTTTTAGCATAAGTATGGGTGCAAAGTATTTTTCTTTTTTCTTTGAGTCAAGCCATGTAAACATTCCCTCTGTCCACTGAAGGTGAATGCAGGATTCACTACCTCTGCTGTTTGCATCTTTAGAACTGACTGTCAGCCTTGATTTTTAGAGACGGTTTCGGGAGGTGAAAAGAGGGTTTGTCTCCAAGGAAAAATTACATGACCTATTCGGGAAAGAACTTGGGAGATTGTGGTATGGATTTGGCATAATGGGGCCATGGTGTAATTTGTGCTTGTAAACTATAGTTGATTTATGTCACATATAATACATATTCATGAGCTTGAACTCATTAAAATAAATGCCATGCATTCTAACTGATTGATTGACTGGAATGCAGGGCCCTCAAAACTGTTAAAGGGCTATCTATTGCCCATGGGCCTGTTACGTGGTGGGAGACAGGCTTATATGCATGTTCTGCCGCTGGTACAATGATTTCTGTCTGCAATCTCCACTCCTCCAACTAGGAAGACTGAAAGGGTGGGTAAAAGAGCTCCATGCAGAAATCCACAGGATCCATTGAGGAGGATGATGTACGAAGGTGAGCATCTCGTTAAAACTTAATTATTATTAAGTATTAATTTCGTCAACATTTCAAATGTCGACAATATTATTAGGTGAAATTTCGAATGTCGACGGTATTATCAGGCCGACAGTTCAACTGTAGACAGTATTATTAGGTCGACAATTTGAATGTAGACAGTATTATTAGGTCGACAATTCGAATGTAGACAATATTATTAGGACAACAATTCGAATGTAGACAGTATTATTAGGTCGACAGTTCGAATGTAGACAGTATTATTAGGTCGACAATTCGAATGTAGACAGTATCATTAGGTCGACAATTCGAATGTAGACAGTATTATCAGGTCGTCAGTTCGAATGTGGACAGTATTATTAGGTCGACAGATCGAATGTAGACAGTATTATCAGGTCAACAGATCGAATGTAGACAGTATTATCAGGTCGACAGTTCGAATGTAGACAGTATTATGAGGTCAACAGTTCGAATGTAGACAGTATTATTAGGTCAACAATTCAATGTAGACAATATTATTAGGTCCACAATTCGAATGTAGACAGTATTATTATGTCGACAATTCAAATGTAGATGGTATTATTAGGTGACAATTCGAATGTCGACAGTATTATTAGGCCGACAGTTCAAATGTAAACAGTATTATTAGGTCAACAATTCAAATATAAACAATATTATAGAGTTAGGGTTTGGGATAGGGTTAGGGTTAGGGTTAATATTGTCGAACTAATAATACTATCTATATTTGAATTGTTGACCTAATAATAAGGTCAATGCTATTGTCGACTTTCCAACCCTGTCTATATTATGGTGTCGACCATATAAATGTCAATCATGTAACTATCAAACATAAGTATCACACCCAATTGAAGCACAAAAGGAAGCTCCATCCTTAAACTGGCAACTGCTCTCCTTTTCCTTTTTGCTTCACTTAATCTGATTTTTTTTTAATTGTATTTCTTTTTAGCTCTTTTATGTGTCATGGAAACTTGTTCCTTTATTAATGCTAGGTGCACGTTTTGGACAGATAAATGTCTGTAATAAGAAGAATACATCTGTTTGGGATTCCTAGAGATTTGGTACCTGAACTCCCCTAGACTCTCTACAGGGATATTAATCAGTGTGTGACCTTGGCAGGATTTCAGGGCAGACCATTGTGAGTAGGACAGAGTGTTCTGGGACAGAATGTCTTGTGTGTTCACGTCAGCCGCGGAGGAGTTTATTCAGTCCGATCCAGATGACCCCGGCAAATAGCTAAACTGAGCCTGAGAACATGAGTTTAAGGATAGACTTAGGAACAAGGAAAAGGTGAGTGTCCGCAGATGCTGTTTCACTACAAAGCGAGAAAGGGGAGTTATTTCTGGTAAAGACTGACATGTGACAATTTGTAATTCATTCATTTTTATTTCAAATACAATTGACACTTTGATTAAAAAAAAAAGGCTTTTGTTGCGTTTGCAAATTGAAGAGATGCTTGTCTATTGGTGCAGAAGACAAAGGTGCTGAAACCATATCAGCCAATGAAATGTTCTTTTGTTTTCTAACATTCTGTATAAGAAATGACAGCATCTCATTGGTTGCAATATTTTTCAACAACTTTTCCCTGTACACCAATTTTCATAAATGTCTGGACGTGTGTTTGAAATTGAAATTGGGTTAGCCCAGATATACAGCCGACATTTTTCAGAGAAATTCTCCTTCTGCCAACAAAGTATTTAAATAAATGTAGTACAGCTTCTGTATATGTGTTGGATTTTCGCCAACTATACCAGTAAACGATTAGTACAAAAAAAATATAGGATGCACTCTACAAGAACTGAAGCTATAAGGTTCTGAGTGGTACAGATTACTGGACACTCTATAAGAACTGGAGCTATAAAATTATGATTGGTGCATGTTACTGGGCACTCTATAAGAACTGAAGCTATAAATTTCTGATTGGTGCAGATTACTGGGCAGTCTATAAGAACTGGAGCTATAAGATTCTGAGTGGTGCAGATTACTGGGCACTCTACAAGAACTGGAGCTATAAGATTCTGATTGGTGCAGATTACTGGGCATTCTATAAGAACTGGAGCTATAAGTTTCTGATTGGTGCAGATTACTGGGCACTCTATAAGAAGTGGAGCTATAAGATTCTGAGTGGTGCAGATTACTGGGCATTCTATAAGAACTGGAGCTATAAGATTCTGATTGGTACAGATTACTGGGCATTCTATAAGAACTGGAGCTATAAGATTCTGAGTGGTGCAGATTACTGGGCACTCTACAAGAACTGGAGCTATAAGATTCTGATTGGTGCAGATTACTGGGCACTCTACAAGAACTGGAGCTATAAGATTCTGAGTGGTGCAGATTACTGGGCATTCTATAAGAACTGGAGCTATAAGATTCTGATTGGTACAGATTACTGGGCATTCTATAAGAACTGGAGCTATAAGATTCTGAGTGGTGCAGATTACTGGGCATTCTATAAGAACTGGAGCTATAAGTTTCTGATTGGTGCAGATTACTGGGCACTCTACAAGAACTGGAGCTATAAGATTCTGATTGGTGCAGATTACTGGGCATTCTATAAGAACTGGAGCTATAAGATTCTGATTGGTACAGATTACTGGGCATTCTATAAGAACTGGAGCTATAAGATTCTGAGTGGTGCAGATTACTGGGCATTCTATAAGAACTGGAGCTATAAGATTCTGAGTGGTGCAGATTACTGGGCATTCTATAAGAACTGGAGCTATAAGATTCTGATTGGTACAGATTACTGGGCATTCTATAAGAACTGGAGCTATAAGATTCTGATTGGTACAGATTACTGGGCATTCTATAAGAACTGGAGCTATAAGATTCTGAGTGGTGCAGATTACTGGGCATTCTATAAGAACTGGAGCTATAAGATTCTGATTGGTACAGATTACTGGGCATTCTATAAGAACTGGAGCTATAAGATTCTGAGTGGTGCAGATTACTGGGCATTCTATAAGAACTGGAGCTATAAGATTCTGATTGGTACAGATTACTGGGCATTCTATAAGAACTGGAGCTATAAGATTCTGAGTGGTGCAGATTACTGGGCACTCTACAAGAACTGGAGCTATAAGATTTTGAGTGGTGCAGATTACTGGGGCCTCGATCTGTTAGTAAATCACAAGCACAGCTCATATATTTTCAGAACTGATGGATATCTGCAATAGTTGAGTAATAAATCTGGCGACAGCTGATTGATGTTAACTCCTCCCGTAATGATGAGGGATGGCAACGCACACAACGGAACACATGGGGCACAGAATGCTAGGCACCGATGCTATCCAATGGCAATAATTCTCTTCAATCTGGAGAGAAATGAGTCTGTGTCAATGAGGGATTTCAGGGTACAGCCTCTGCCACCCTGCATAGCTCACAGCAGAAACTTGGCACTTCCGACTCATGCAATGTTGGCAGAAGGCTGATTACACATTAACCCCTTGTTGTCATGTGGTTACCACAGTCTAGTGGCACATTGCTAACAAAGCAGGGAGCTGAGAGTGGAGGAATGTTTGTGGCGGAAAGTGAAGGGAGGACGACGACATACGTTTGACCACTGCTTTTAAAACCTGTCAGCAGTATGTGTAGAGAGGCCCTGCTCCTTTTCGTATTGGTGTAAACCTTAGCTACAATGCATCGTTATCCAGTTTCCTAAAGTATTTTTCCGTGCTTAAGAAAATAGAGCTTTCTATAGTTGTTCTGTTATGTTCAGACTGGATATTTTCCTACTTTATTCATGTACAGTGTTGATTCAGTCAGAAATTAGTATGTACAAAAACAACTCCATGACGTGTATTCTTCAGTGCTGTTTTATTGTGTTATTAACTAATCCTTGCTCATTTGCATGAGAATAGGTCAAACTGCAGGAAAAAATTGTGATATAACAGAATACGAAAAAAGAGATTCCTAATATCAGGGCAATGTTTCCAGTCACACTGCAGCCGTGCAAAATGTAGTGCCGCTTGTATTTAACATGCCAGGGCCCATTGGCGAAAACCTTGTCCCAAGCAAGCTAAAAACTCCTTTACCGCCGGCGTAACACTGCCGGTGAATAGAGGGTTAGACCACTATGTGGCTATTACGCAAGCGCAGCTAAGGTCCCGCAAAGCAACGGGACCCAGTTGTTGTTTTATTCTCCAGATTTTTGTCATCGTAGATTAATAAATAAAACCCCTTAGTCCAATAAAGACCATGGGCTAGATTTACTGAACTGCGGGTTTGAAAAAGTGGAGATGTTGCCTATAGCAACCAATCAGATTCTAGCTTTCATTTATTTAGAACATTCTGCAAAATGACAGCTAGAATCTGATTGGTTGCTATAGGCAACATCTCAACTTTTTCAAACCCGCAGTTTAGTAAATATACCCCCCATAACTTGCTACAGTGTGAATCATTCGTTCACTGGGTGCTAAGAGGAGAATGTCAAAGGATTCTGCCATTTACTGAATATAAAGTAATATCTTTATATCAGCCGAGACATGAGATAAATGAGTTAGGTGATCTCTTGATATTTACCGATACGTTAATGCACATAGACAACGTTCCGTGAACTTTGTCTATATTCTGCTAGATTGTGGACACTCGTCATGTGTTTGATAACTGATGGGACTTGTTATAAAGTGACACAATGAAGTGCCCACGGTGTATTGAGATACTATAAATCACTATATACGCCCAACAAGACAGAGACAGAGGATCCTCAGCAGGCAGCTCAATCTCACTAACCGCTTTCTGTCCCCTGACTCAGATGTCTGTTTATCAGATTCCATTTGCTGCTCTTCTGTATAGAATGATCTCCGATCGGGCCGCAGATATTGTCATTATCCAGTTCCAATTAAAATCCGTAAATTGCTAATCTGGAACTGAGAACTAAACAGCTATGGTAGCATGTTCCTTAATTTAGTCTCTGTATGAAATGTGCAATTTTCTCGCGAATTTCAGCGGCTACACTCATTTGGCACAAAACCCCCCCAAAAAACTGTAAAATAAGACTATTTACGATAATCGGGGGTTAGCCTAGATTTTCTATCGCTGCTTCTCAATACATTTTTGCCGGAAGCTGAGCACGCTAAAACAGACTTACCTTTCGCCAAGCTAGTACAGGGTCCATCTGTGCATGCATGAGCCAATGGGAGGACATCCGCAGTACTTGTACCGCCACTGTCCTTGTTAAATAGGCTTTGCCAGAGACCCCCAGCAATGACTACGTCTGGCCATAACTGGCGATAGTCTTCATCGCCAGTTATGGTCAGGGTTTTGATAAATAGGAAAAATCCTAAATCCTGCAAAAAAAAGGGCGTTTTCGACGGATCTAGGGGTTTTCTCCATTTGATAAACAGACCCCTTAAATTGGAGTGCTGTAGTGTAATGTGTGACTTAACTCCACCCTTACACTTTTATGCTAATACCTTTTTAGAAATGATAAAAGTGATAAAGTGATATTAAAGTCACTGACACACAGTGGAGTCAGTCATTTTGTTGACTGGACCATTATTCATGAAAATGAAGCCTATGGAATTCCTAGGAACCAGTAACATCACTGACACATGATACATTGAGGGAGATTCAATTACTGGCAATGTGGCGAGCGGACACCACCGCCATGTCGGCTAATATGGTAGCAACCGCTTCTTATTTTTCTGTGCACCTCTATGAGGTTTGAAAAAAATTGACCGGAGGTTCCGGCCATAACATCGGCGCGAGGTGTCACCGCAGATGTTCCGGAGACACCTTGCGCCTGATTGAATCTCCCCTATTGTGTAATTCCTCTATAATGTTTCTCATTCCTCAGTGATGTCACTCAGAGCCTCATTAAGGGCCTTATGCATTAGTGACAGAGCCGTAGCTTAAAATTTTAGCGCCTGGGGTAGAAAACAAAAAACGCCACCCATTAGCCTTCAACTTTAACCAAATGAGCCTAATATATTCTTTATTCTCCACATTTTTTAGCTCACAGTAGACTTTACATGTTCACTCAATAATTGTGGTGTTGTTTATGTTCTTCCCAGTAAATTTCCCATTGTAGTAGAAGAGGGGAGAGTAGTGTTGCATTGTTGGAGCTAGTCGCATAGGTAGAACACAGGTATGTAGAATGCTATATTATAGTAGAGTTGAGTAGAGTTCTTTAACTAAAAAACATATCTAAGAAAGAAATATATTCCACAGAAAAATACTAGTTACAAGACTAATCGTACTTATGTAATATTATTTGCCTATATAAATAAAAAAGTCATTTGGATTCATGTAAGATATCATCATCATCACCATTTATTTATATAGCGCCACTGATTCTGCAGCACTGTACAGAGAACTCATTCACACCGGTCCCTGCCCCATTGGAGCTTACAGTCTAAATTCCCTAATACACACACACATAGACAGGGTCAATTTTGATAGCAGCCAATTAACCTACTAGTATGTTTTTGGAGTGTGGGAGGAAACCGGAGCACCTGGAGGAAACCCATGCAAACACGGGGAGAACATACAAACTCCTCACAGATAAGATCATGGTCAGGAATTGAACTCATGGCCCCAGCGCTGTGAGGCAGAAGTGCTAACCACTTAGCCACCGTGCTGCCCGACAAGATATGCAAGATATTCTGGATTTCATGTGCTGTATGTAGGAAGCCTATTTCTTTCTACTGATCACCAAACAAGGGTAACTCTGTGTGAAAAAATGATAGCGATATAAATACGTACATTTTCCATTTCTGGGGTCACAGTTGACTGATTTCAAACCATACAACTGTGTTTGATGCTGAATTATCTAAACAAATGATGTGCGACAATGATTATAAAACTCTGAGCTTTCATATTTTCACATTTAACGTTCCAAACTCAAGTCAAGTTGAGAATATAAAACATACTTGTCCACGCTCCCTGAATGTCCGCAAGGTGCCAAATTTTCAGAGAGCCCTTCAAGATTTTTGGAAGAGCAGACCTCGCCCTGAATCCTGGGGCTTAATTACGTGATTTGCGGGGCTACGGTAATGCAATAGCGCCACCAAGCCCCGTCCCACACTTGCCAGCTGACCTCCCCTCAGGGTGAAATCAAATGTTGGCAAGAAGGATTTCAAATAATCTGTCACATTTTTTAATGTAAACTGAGACACAACACAAAAAACTCTGTAGGTTTTTTTTTTAACTGTATTTTTCTTGAAAGAAAAAAAGCAAAATATAGATTCCGCCAATAGCATTATCTCCCGGGAGTCCATACTTGCCTATATTTCATACAGAGGGCACTTTTGCGGGAGAACTGCCCACTTTCTCGGGAGTCTGGTAGCTTTCTGCCTAATTTGGGAGTCTCTCGGGGACATCCCAGGAGAGTAGTCAGCTATCCAGTATTCTTTAATTTTGGCAGGTGACTGCTGATTCTCATACTCTGAAAGCAGCAAGGCCTGTAATAATATGAGCATGGCTTCAATATATTGTGAGTTGTATTTGGGTGCATCGGCACTGCGTTTTAGGCTTAACTTGACTCGCTTAATTCAAATGACTCTTGAAGTAATCAAGGAAGCTTTATAAGCCTGGGCTGCTCCTCCTGAACAGTCCCAAGTGCTTCTGGGAGATTTAGTCAGTAGACAGTAACAGATCTCATGACTCTCCAACAAGCTCCCTGTTTTAAATAGGTTATAATGTCGCAACGACCATAATGAAAAAAGTATTTGTACAATACTGCATAAAAAACCCCTCCAATACATCCGTATGTTTTTTTTTTTTACGTGTTGCCAGGTATGCTTTGGTTTAGTTTGTTTTTTTAAGGTTTTTTTTTTTAATATTTGACAGAAATCATTTTTTTTAAATGATTATTAAGGCTTCAGGTATTCCGCCCAGTCTTATTTACTGATAATGTTACATCAGAGGGGGCAGCCATGTTGAATCATCTGGTCCTCTAAAATGAATAGACTCTTTCCCCACAGACTATCATAAAAAATATATTTCCAAATAATAAAACTTTAAGTCGCAGACATTTGAGGATCCTACATCTAATCGACAAGAGTTATACCTAGTGTACATTACTTTTGCAGACACATATGTTGGCCTTCATAGTGGTATCACGTTGGTTCACGCTGTCCCTGAGCTCAGCGTTTTTAAACACAGTTGTTACATTAACTATTGGGTTGTGTAACCAGACAGCGGATGATGCGGGTGAGCCCATGTGCCGCAGTTCAGCATTAATTGCTCAGGCGTGAAAGCCATTTATCGTCTCCATCAGCACAATGCAGCATTCTGTCACCTCTCCTCCCACAACCTTTCACCCGCTCCCGTCTTCCCATTGGAGGAGGGAGAGACCATTAACCCAACACTCCGAGACAGTCATATTGCTGGAATAATCTCAATTACATTTCAGGCTTCTTCATTCCATTACTTATTTATCCATATTCCATCACCATTATCAGGATATTGCTGGGGGATTTTAAATTGAGGGTAATAATCAGGTCTTTACAAATTCTCCATAAACCTTCCTGACCTTTAACCTGACATTAAAGTGATCTGAGAGATGCTGAGATATAAATATAACTGGAGAGGAAAACCTCACACAATATCCATTGAAGATAATGTCATATCTAGTTATCTACATACTTCGGTGTGAATTTCAGGGAGGGACATTGAATAGTGTGAGGGGGGCAGCTTATCAGTATTGTTACCCATTGCAAGATTATTATTATTACTTTTTTTTAACAATGTGCGTTCATTTAAAAAATGAGCATTTGCGAACTTTAGCAGCCAAAAAGTTTGTGAGCATCCCTCACCTCCATATGGGATGGAGGATGTAAAACTTTGTCGGAAGCTATCACCCACACATTGCATTCAGGCCCATCCATCTCCAGAGGAAGATACCAGAATTTTAAACTGTGTTCTTGCTGTTGTGAGTGAGATTAATTTGTTTTGTTGAATTCCACCCATAACCACCCACCCACCCCTTCCTGTACTGTCTTTCTTCCGTTTGCAGTTGATAACCCCTTGTCCTCTGTATGGTCCTAGGTACGAACAGGTTTTTAGAGAAATCTTTGTATTGACCTTGAATATATTTATATATATGTATGAATTAGGTCACGGCTAAGGTGTTTTTTTTCCAAAGTAAGCAATCTTAGTTTCTCTAACCTTTCTTTATCATTTAACCATTTCATCCCAGTATTAATGAATTGTGTACACTCTCAAAGTTTTCCTGTTACAAGTATTTGGCCACAACTGAGCACGGTATTCAGCATGTGGTCTAACTGTTGACTATGTTTTCATCTCTTGCATTTATCTCGCTTTTTTTAATCATCCCAGAATTGTATTTGCTTTTGCAGCCACTGCCTGGCATTGAGTGCTGCTACTCAGCCTTCTGTCAACTAATATTTCTAAGTGCTGGGTGCATGACCGTTTATCTTCATTAGATTTCGTCTGCCATGCTGTGTTCCAGTTTACCGTTTTGTCCGAATCCTTTTGTAGCAAGTTACTATTTTGTTCTGTTATAATAACCCTACATAAATCGGTGCCATCGGCAAATATTATTAATAAAAAAAATGACAGGATCCAATAATATTCCCAGTGGTAACTCACAAGTAACATTAGCCCAGTCTAAATATGTTCCATTCATAACTGCCTTTCGTCTTTTATCCGTCAACCAGTTCTCCAGCCACGTACATAGACTTTCCCTAGGCCGAGTACTCTTGTCTTATGTACCATACCGTTATGTCTAACAGTATAACAAAATCCAGTTGTATCATTGGCACTACCAAGATCCAGAAAGAAACTTACCTCTTCATAAATACTAGCCGTAGTGGTTAGGCATGACTAGTCGTTCATGAAACAATACTGACACTGTGTTATATTATATAATAATATGTTTCCGAATCACATGTCTCAGAATCCCTTATGGGACAGATGCTTTATCTGAGTTACTCTTATCTGAGAGTAACTGTTATTTCTCCTCTGTTAGGCAAGTAACATTTTCGTCCCGATTTATTAAGGAACGCAAGATGAACGTACTTGGTGTGTTTTGGTTTGTTTGTTTTTTTAAAAAAAATGCACGTATTCAACTTCAAGCGGATCTGAAGATTTGTCTCTTATTGAATACAGGTGTAGGTGTGCACTTGTCGTATTGAGACAGACACATCACAGTGCAGGATATATATAATGCATATTTGCAATAAAAAGTCCCAGAAAATCATTATGGAAAAGACATTGGAAAAAAAACAATACGCAAATATGTCATGTAAATAGACTTATGTTCCTTAATGTATCTGACCCTTTATACATACATGGGCCGCTGCTACACAAACTATACCTGGTACTTTTTCCTTTTTTGTGAGTTCACATGGTAAAAAAATACCTGAGATCTGCCTTCTTTTCTAGTTATTGTTTTATTTTTATTTCTATTTATGTACTTAAAATATTTTTGGCGCTAAAGTTTTTGAATCCGTTATTTTCTGCTTTAGTCTTTGCTAACCTGATTTCCTTGTTACATATTTTACTACATTCCTTGTATTTCCCTTATGTTCCCCGTATTACCTCTAATACTTTCTTATTTAACCACATAGGTTGTCTTTTATTATTAGAAATGTTGTTGCCTTACGATTTACACTTGCAACATTTATTTATTTCAAATATTTGTAAACATTTCCCATTTGGCCACTGCTTTTATTTCAAAGTACACTTTCCCAATTTCTAAAGTCCAATACTTCTCTGGGCTGATTAAACCTTTCTATTTCTAAAATGTATAGTATTGTAGCTCCCTTGTAAGCATTTTATAAAAATTCAGGTTCGATATTCCCTAAATTCACAGGTACATTAAATATTCTATCATCTCTAATAGATGGAAAGTTAGAGAGCAGAACTCTCCGCATGGTTGATGGAAAGTTAGAGAACAGAACTCTCCATATGGTTCTCCTACCACAATAGGTCTTCCTTTGCCAGAACCACTAGTTTTATCGTTCCAATATATTACTAGACATCATTTTTCTTTGTTGCCCTTTCAATTTATAATAACAGTTGGTTTTGTGTACATTTGTTTATGCTTGGCGTTTTTAACTGCTATCAATTTTCTCCATGTATATCTAACACTACGGACTCTATATTCTTCCAAATTCACTGCCCAGTCATGAGATTCATCCAGCTAAGTCTGCTATAGCCATTGTGTCATAATTCTTCTCCAACCGCAATATTTGTATTTCACCTATTTTGTTTAGAAGACTTAGGGGGAGAATCAACGCAACGTCTGGCTGTGCACATTACTGCCTGTTACGGTAAGGAACCCCCGCTCATTTTCCTATGTACCATTATGGAGTGCAAGGCAAAATTAGCAAAGATCTCAGTTTTTGAAGGTACATCGCTCCGAATTGAATCCCCCGCAGAGCATTAGTTACCTTCATTCTTCCCGGTTCCAAGTTTAAAATCCAGTCATACAACTATCTTCTCCCCCTAACACATCTACACCCTCTCCATTGCGATGCAGCCTGCACCTAATGTAGAGTTAGATGTACTAACCCAACAATGCCCCTGTTAACATACCTTCCAACAATCTCGATTTAGGTGGGTCAGTCACGGTTTGAGGGTTCGGTCTGGCCAACCCAATCGGGACAGCTTTGGTGCGCACGGCAATAAAACACTAGGCACGGCCACAGTGGGATGGCCAAGTCCCCTGTCCCGATGAATTTATATTTTGAGGGTCTCCCTATTCTACTAATCTGGCGAGGGGGTAATTTGAACAAAAAGCTATAGTTTTGTTGAAAATATTAGATATGCATATCATTTTTTTTAACTATATTAGCTAAACTAGGTTATATTATAGGCAAATGGCCTCCCTAGAAGATGTAACCTCATCTCATCAACTAATTTTAAATCTAGGGAAAAGTTTTTGACATAAAGCTCTGATCTCCTTCCACATTTTGTTCGTTCATCCCGCTGTGCTAAAGTGCCTGCAAATAATTTCAACATCCAGAACAACCTGTCATTTTCCCAAAATAGCTGATTTTGTAAATTGGGTTTATGAATTTTGAATGCGGGAAGATAAGAAGCAGATGTTCCCAGACTTTCCTTTCTAGACTGTAAAGGTTGAAGTCTGGGCCGCAGGCTGGTACGTAGAACTGTTAGTGATTATATTCCTGTCTGCGGTTGGTGTCCATAGCCCACGCTGTATACATTTCCCGTGCTCTTAGATACTAGCATGTGGCTCCTTTGTTAGTTTTTAGAACTAATGTCTAAAGGATGGAAATTCATCCTAACAAAAAAATGACACCTTGTGGTCTGTGAACAGGTAATTGTCTCCACATTACATGGCTTTCTCCCATCCTTGGTGAGACACATCATTATCACTATGTATTTATATAGCTCCACCAATTTGCAGCGCTGTGCAGAGAACATTTGTCATTGACATCAGTCTGTGCCCCATTGGAGCTTACAGTCTAAGTTCCGTCACTGTGTCTGTCTGTGTGTGTGTGTGTGTGTGTGTGCTAGGAAATTTAGCCTGTAAGCTCCAATGGGGCAGTGACTGATCATCATCACCATTTAATTATATAGCGCCACTAATTCTGCAGCGCTGTACAGAGAACTCACTCACATCAGTCCCTGCCCCATTGGAGCTTACAGTCTAAATTCCCTAACACATAGACACACACACAGACTAGGGTCAATTTCTTAGCAGCCAATTAACCTACTAGTATGTTTTTGGATTGTGGGAGGAAACTGGAGCACCTGGAGGAAACCCACGCAAACACAGGGAGAACATACAAACTCCACACAGATAAGGTCATGGTTGGGAATTGAACTCATGACCCCATTGCTGTAAGGCAGAAGTGCTAACCACTTAGCCACTGTGCTGGCCAGATGTGAATGAGTTCTCTGTACAGCACTGTGGAATTAGTGGTGCTATATAAATAAATGGTGATGATGATAAGGCTATAGTCAGGAATTGAACTCATGACCCCAGCACTGTGAGGAATTATGCTAACCACTGAGCCACTGAGCTGCCTGCAGCATATTAACTAGTTGATAAAATATTGAGGTCATTTTCTGGGGTTCAGCTAATTATTTAAATATGGCATAAACATGACAAGTGTATTCTTGTAATTAGTCCTCTCTCTATCTAATGCCCATAAAACCAAAATATACTTTATTAAATTGAATTACTAAAATTAACTACTAAATGAAAGCCCAAAGAAATTATATAAAATTCTTTTTAGCTACCAAAAGTCATTCCCGGCGGATC
Organism: Mixophyes fleayi; assembly: GCF_038048845.1. NCBI lineage: Eukaryota > Metazoa > Chordata > Amphibia > Anura > Limnodynastidae > Mixophyes > Mixophyes fleayi. The sequence continues at coordinate 200,163,179 of NC_134407.1, read as the reverse complement.
CACTGCAGCGCAAAACGCCAACATTTTTCCTGTCATCAGGGTGCCAGCTCCCCCCGGGCACGGAAAGGGTTAAGTATTCAGAAATTTCTCACTTTAAATAACATGTAAAATTTATCCTGCAGACTTATTCAGATTAGCGTGGTGACTGGATAAAGATTAAAACTCTGAATCACTAGGTAAGGATGAGTCAGTCCTAGATTTAATCCCAAAATCAAATAAATATTAAAAATTGAGTTATTCAAAGTATAAGGGCTTACAGCATGCGTGTGTGTATCTAGTGGGTGAAGTGGGTACAGTGCACACGGACCTATGAGCCATGGGGGTATATTATTGCTTTAAGTTGTTTTAAGTTTTAGTTTATTTCTCTACAAATGTTATCATACAAACATTTACCACAATTTATTGTATTTTGAAATACATTTCCATGTCTTGTGGTGATTAGAAGCTGCCATTTTAATTTCCCTTTCCAATGCAGGACATATTAACAACACAGTGCCACCTAGTGGACTGTTTATGATGTAATGCTAAAATATGTACTGGGGCTGCAAGCTACACTATATTTGAATTATTGTTAATTTATAAAGGACACAACATTTTCACTGTGTTATAATTCCATAAAAAACCCACATGCTGAGTGACATTTTCATGAAAAATGTACTTCATCCCTATATTATAATAGCAAACCTGTTTCCTCAACCTGACTAATCCTGGGCTCAGCCATGCTCACCTGTGGTCTTTCTTAATCACAAATTGAAATATCCCTCTATGGGTACTTGAAAGGTTGGTAGCGGTAGAAACAATTAAATGTTTTGCACATGACAGACATCTGCTCCTATTGTATCCCAACTAAAAACAGTGGGTGTTACAGCTATTTTTGCTGAGCTTCCAATAGTCCTTTAAGGACAATGCCAGCAGAATCCATATTTTTTCTAAGGTCACCTCCTTAGAGCCCAACAACTCCTAATTTAGCTAATCCGAAAATTGCTTCTCTTTTTGCACACATTCGTCAGCCAAACACTTTTAAATAATCACGTCTCCAAAAATTTGTTTTTTCCCCTTTAGCGCAAAACTAGAGGCACTATTTTCTGCGCTTTTCATCATCATCATCATTTATTTATATAGCACCACTAATTCCGCAGCGCTGTACAGAGAACTCATTCACATCAGTCCCTGCCCCATTGGGGCTTAGGGGGGTATTCAATTCACAGCGGGATCTCCGGAAAACGAGCGCTCGAAAAATATTACCGTTAATACGGTAAGATGCGCGTAAAAACCGTTAATACGGTAATATACTCGCTGGACTTCAGCTCGCAGCTCAGGGAGCTGCGAGCTGAAATTCAGCGAGTAATTACCGTATTAACGGTAATATTTTTTGAGCACTCATTTTCCGGAGATCCCGCTGTGAATTGAATACCCCCCTTACAGTCTAAATTCCCTAACATACACACACAGACAGACAGACTAGGGTCTATTTCTTAGCAGCCAATTAACCTACTAGTATGTTTTTGGAGTTTGGGAGGAAACCAGAGCACCCAGAGGAAACTCACACAAACACGGGGAGAACATACAAACTCCACACAGATAAGGCCATGGTCAGGAATTGAACTCATGCCCCCAGTGCTGTGAGGTAGAAGTGCTAACCACTTAGCCACCGTGCTGCCCGTTTGCAGGTGTGTAAATGACCCTTGCTGACTTATACACAGAAGGGCACTCCTCCAACACACCCCTCTGTTCTTAAACTTGGCGGTATTATTTACAAGATCTGTCATTTAAGAAAATCAACTGCTTTGGAAAACAATCGGTTAATGTCGTTCACATTCTTTTTTTTGCAGGACCTGAAGGGCCTAATTTGTGAGAAGGGCCTGGGCTTATTACTTGGCCAGTACTTTTTATAAAATCTGTCTATATTCAGAAACCCTGAGAGGGAAATCGAACCCTAACACTTGACTTGTATAAATACACCGCCGACGGCTCGTGGCCGCCTCTGCTTGTGACAGCTTGTGAGGCTGCTGACAGCGGCCTGCATCACGGACAAGCCGTTTTACCCATGCAGTATGTGGTGTGACTTGATGGCCTGTTGTATTGACAGGCCCCGTGGAATAGACAACAGCTGTTCCTCAGCTGGGGATGTCTGGCACAGGCGTGTGCATATGTATATCTGTAACGAGTTACACACCAGACGTCAGCGGTTTATGTTAACACGGGGTTTAAAGCTGTTCCGTCACCAGAAACTCAAGCTGAGGCCTGTCTTTTTCTCAGCACCTTGTTAGGTCCCAAGTGTACCCCAGCTGGTTCAACTAAGAGCTGGCGATTCTCAGGATAAGATTCTACAGTATAGAAAGCCCCAAAGATCTAAAGGATTCCCCTATTTTTTGCTCATTAGGAAACGTGACTTTATTAAACCAACAAGAAAGTGGAAAAAATATACAAAATGCAGGGATATAACAGGGTTATAGATGTGGTCTGCTGCTACCCAAATTACTTCCAACAGGAAGAGTAACCTCAAATTCAGTGAGTGGATTTGTATGTTAAGTTTGTGATGCTTTTTTGTGGTAGAAACAAGTCTTCTCTTACTACTTAGCAAATTAGTTTTAAAAGGATCGAAGAGGACCCAGGGGTACTGTACAGTGCTAAAAATATGGGGGTCGCAGTCATTGCTGATTTTTCTCTATGGGCCTAAGTACCAGGCTGGTAAAAAAACTGATGTATCATTGAAAGTAGCTACTAAATTCCGATTACTGCCGCTACTGAGGTGGTTTGAGACTTTAGCAGTTTAGAAGCAGTAATAAGCTCTTTGGAATATTGCTATATGGGAAATGCGTTTAACTGTCATCACTCCTCATTTAATATCCCGTCCTGCAGAGTGAGATATCAGTATTCCTGATCTGTCCATTATCTAGGGCATTATTACGACTATTATTATGACTGTTCGTTAAAGAATGCTTCTAACTGGTGTGTAAGCAAATACTTCCTTATACCATCTAACATTTAGAATCCCGAAAGCAGGATAAATTATGCCCCATCCTGTTCTGACTAAACTCAGACCGCAAATGGGGCAAATTTCTGTCCACCCACTTTCCTGTTAAGTCTCGCCTCTTTTAATTTCCGCAAATCGAGATGTCTCTCCAAAGTGGGGAACATTAAGAACTATGCATCCTCGCTAATATGTGTGCTACCCATATAGACAGGCGCAAAGGTAGAAAAGGACTCCAGGCTGATTTGGGCTAGCTGCTTCTGATTGGCTGATTGCATATTTACCTCTGAATCTGATTGGTGGTTTCTTCAATGATTGTGCCTATAGTATATGATTTTGTGGGCGTCTTTTAGAATTCATTTAATTTTTTTTGTACTATAGAGGGTTAAATCAAACCTAATTACAAATGTTAAGGCGTATATGGTGCGTAGGAACTGGTTTGGTGTAAATGTATATAATGTACCTAACATAAACCTGGCGAATATACAACCGCGCAGCGCTGGACGCATCTCCTCCACGTCGGCATATGTGTGTAAAAACGCAATTTTTCTGCACAGATTTTTAGAGGTTTTTATGGGGATGCACATGCATCCCTCTGCATCAGCCCCCTAAAATTATATTTATCTGCCAAACAGAAGGTAATAATTGTGGGATATTTGAGAAAATAGTTTAATTTGTAGCATTTTACCCAACGTCTTTTTGCTGTTTTTTTTTTAAAGGCTCAAAGTGACATATGGACAATATATGGAAGCACTAATTTTTGTCCTGCCATTACCAGAAAGCTCCTTAAAAACAGATTAAGTGCTCAGTGCTGGTTACATAGGATCGGGGGATATTATAGAGGATCATCCATCTGACAGTCTTTAAACTAAGAAACTATGTCAGGTCCCCCGTTCCTCTGCCGGTGCAACAGAAACAATCCACAAATAAGAATGAATAAGATCTATGAATAAGGTTCTTCAACTTACCTTATTCATAGATCTGTCCACCTATCTCTATGTCAAGTTCTAAAGTGTGATGCCCGTTATGTGACATTAGTAACATAACTTCCTTCCTTATTTAATATTAAGCACAAGTCAATATTATTCACTGCAAATTAATATTAATCACACCCAAATGCAATACTTCCAAATTCAACATGTCAAATGAGTGTGAAACATCAATCTACCCCAGAAATGATCTTAAGGGGTATATTTACTATACTGCGGGTTTAAAAAAAGTGGAGATGTATCCTATAGCAACCAATCAGATTCTATCTACCATTTATTTAGTGCATTCTACATAATGACAGCTAGAATCTGATTGGTTGCTATAGGCAACATCTCCACTTTTTCAAACTTGCCGTTTACTAAATATACCCCTAAATGTCTAACCATTAAAATATACCTCACAGATTAGTAGTTACCACGAGTAAATGTTTAGCCAACCAAAGGAATTTAAACATGCGTCCTGATAGGCTCATGTAGATTGTATTTGTGCTGACTAGCCATGTGTCTGAGCGCAGTGTAGCGAGGAAGCTGTATCGTCACAAAATCCATTATCTGTTTAGATCTGTTTAGAGAAAATATTTTGAGAATACATACACTTGAAATACACACAATAGGTGGTTCAGTAAGCTGTTTTCCAGTATATATAATTATTGTATTATTATTATTATTATTATATTATTCTGAAATTGGGACATTTGCATCAGACCTTAAACAGACAATCATATGTTAGCATTTGCTCAATCTAATCAAAGCTAATTTACTCCTGGAGGAGAGGGGAAGTGCAACTGAAGACGGGGAGGGAAGGGGGGTTGTGATTTGGCGTGACGTGACGAATTGCGTCATTTTGGCCCACAAAACAGCCCAACGTTTAAATGCAATCTTTGAGGTTTATTTAATTGTCGGGGAGGTGGCGCTTGAACATCGCGGTGTGAACAGTGCCGACAAATACGGTAGGAATAACCGCTCATTTTCCCTCGCACCTCAACAGGATGCAAGGAAAAATGGGCAGAGATTTCTGTCAAATTTCCCGCCCGCTAGGTGTCTCGCGGATGTTCCAGAGACACCTTTGCGTCTAATTAAATCTCCCCCTTAGGGTAGATTCATCATAGTGCTAATTAGGACATAAACAGAAGGTTCCTCATTAGTGATGAAATGGAAATCTCTAATTGACAACTTCCTTCCCAAACTTGGTCAATTATTACCACCCCCCCCCCCCCCTAAAAGTAACACGACACCCAAACAATGGAGGCAAAATCAGTCTGGAGCTAGACCATCCCTGAGATCTCTTCATATGACGCCTCATTCTCCGCTGTCAGAATTTTCCACCAACTGTTGGCGTGGAAATAACCCAGAATCCTCCCTTATATGCTCATAATCCTCTTCTGAAGTATTTACAAACCATTATTTAAAGCAAAAAGAGATGGCTTAGTAACTGAAGCTCTGTTTTGGAAACCTTGATGTGAGGGGGGGGGGGGGGGGGGGTGCTTGTAGCATTCTTTTCGGCTATTTTAATATATTATTGTGTCATATCTCCAACTTGGAAACCACAAGCCTTTATGTCAGAAGCATGCACATTCATTTAAGGATTTAGTTATTGCCGAAAGGAATACAGTTTGTTTACGCATAAGTTTAATTGGCATAAATGTTTAGAATTTGGACAGTTTAAAAGGTAATAATTTATTTCAGGATTAAGAGACCTGTTGTAAATCCACGACTTAGTATGTCCTGTCAACCACTTATCTCTCCAAACTAGTTTTCCTAAAAAATAACAGATATGGCATAACTTCCTATTTCTTACTTATGAATAACTTACTTTGGTGATAAGTAGAGATGTTCACTGACCCCCGAGTTCTGGTTTTGGTTTTGGATCTGGAATAACTTTGTGTTTTGGTTTTGGCAAAACCGTCCCTTGTGTGTTTTGGTTTTGAATCCCGATTTTTTTCTAAAATCCCATTTTTTTTTTCTAAAATCACATATTTTTCCCCCTACGTTATTATTATCCTCAATAACACTAATTTCAAGTCATTTGCAGTCAATTTTGACCACCTCACAAGTCACAATATTATTTTCATACACTTTAAAACAAAGACTGCAGATTTAGAAGACGAAGCAGAAGACCACGTAAAATCACAGAGCAGGGTCAACGACTGCTAAGGCGCATGGTACATAAAAGTCGCCAACGCTCTGCTGATTCCATAGCTGCAGACTTCCGAACTTACACTGGCATTAATGTAATCACAAAACCTGTGCAGCGGGAGCTTAATGGAATGGGTTTCCATGGCTGAGCAGCTGCATGCAAGCCTCACATCACCAAGACCTATGCCAAGTGTAGGATGGAGTGGTGTAAAGCACACTAACACCGGACTGTGGAGCAGTGGAAATGTGTTCTGTGGAGTGACGAATCGTGCTTCTCTGTTTGGCAGTCAGATGGGCGAGTCTGGGTTTGGCAGATGCCGGGAGAACATTACCTGCCTGACTGCATTATGCCAACTGTGAAGTTTAGTGGATTAGGGATAATGGTATGGGGCTGTTTTTCAGGGTTTGGGCTAGGCCCCTTATCTCCAGTGAAGGGCAATCTTAATGCTTCAGCATACCAAGTCATTTTGGACAACGCTATGCTTCCAACTTTGTGGTAACAGTTTGGGAAAGGCCCTTTTCTATTCCAACATGACTGTGCCCCAGTGCACAAAGCAAGGACTGCAAAGACATGGTTTGATGAGTTCGGTGTGGAAGAACTTGACTGGCCCGCACAAAGCTCTCACCTCAACCCTATCAAAGCACCTTTGGTATAAACTGGAACAGAGATTGTGAGCCAGACCTTCTCGTCCAACATCAGTACCTGACCTCATAAATGCTCTACAGAATGAATGGGCACAAATTCCCACAGAAATACTCCAACATCTTGTGGAGCCTTCCAAGAAGAGTAGAAGCTGAAAGGGGGACCAGCTCCGTATTAAAGTATATGTATTTGAATACAATGTCATTACAGTCCCTGTTGGTGTAATGGTCAAGCGTCCAAATACTTTTGTCCATATATTGTACATCTTGAAATGCACTGGGTGGATAAATAGGCACAGTTGCACACTTAAAGAAGCAGTGTGGGTCCGCTTTTTTGCAGTTCATAAATGAACTTTAATAGCAGAAGCCCAAAACCATCTTTATTCAGCTCTGCATTGTGTCTTGCAGCTGCTTGTGAGTTAAGCGCACAATCCTGGCAGGGGCCTCACACATGCCTGACGTAAGCTTCTAAGTCACCATGAGTTAGGCTTATATCAGACAATCTTAAAGCCGGGAGTTAAGTGCTCTGGAGACTCTTAGCATTTTACTTGTGCGTCACAATCTTCAATAACCGATGCGAATGGACAGTGAAATGCAATGGAAATAAACATTTGGTTTTGTTGATAACAAACTGTCTTTTAGCTCTTTCTCACAATCCACAGAATTCTAAAGTGGACAATTTACCCAACTCTTGGGGGGAGATTCAGTTCAGTATGATGTGTCTACGGAACAGTCTGCAGAGACACATCGAGGGGATGTTGAGGATGGAATCTACACAACCAGTGGAGAATCCTTACCGTAATGGGCGGAAATATGTGCACCAAACATCCAGGTGATGTCCAGTGACACCTGCTCCTAATTCAGTCTCTATCTAGAGTAATTTGCCGGTTTTACCCAAGAGCAATGAAGTTGGTATGAGTAGTATTTGTGCCAGACTGTGTCGCCCAGGACGCCAGGACTAGTCCAGTACATTCCAGTTTTAATCATTTTTGTTGTTCTGCTTCAATCTGGTCATCTGTCCTCTTTCTAATTTATTTAAAGAGAAATCTGTCTCTGTGGTTTTCCGTTATATTTCTTCTGTAATTCGAATCACTCATTTGTAGTTGTAAATGTACTTCTTATGTCAGTTTCTCTATGGCCCTCTGCTGACCTTATACAGCTTCTATACCTCCTCCTATGTTGTCTCAAAGTGAGCACGCTAATGATTCAAATCATCATCAGTTATACCCATAAATCTAATCAGAAGACGATGGCTGTCACCTGATGTGATCCGGAAGTGACCTTGGCCTGAGTGCCGACAAGCTGTATCTCATATAATTTGGCCTCTTCTTGGCCATGTTGGGAAGTAATCTTGTTGCTGTGTGCTTGGACTAAGTGGTAGGATTAGTCCGTATGTGCTAAGCTTTAGTTTTGTAACTCTTTCGTATCCAGTCTTTCATCTTCTTTCTCCAGCCTCTCCCCTTCTCGGTTGTTTATTCTCTTCTGTTCATCTTTTCTGTCTTCTGCCTTCTCCCCATCTTTACAGTCTAATCTCTCCAGTCTGATGTATTCTACCCATCTCTCTAATCCCTTCTTTCTCTTACGCTCTCTCCAGTCTCTCATCTTTATTTCTCCAGGCCCTCTTCATCTCTGCAGCCTCTTGCATTCTCTTCTTTCTCCTGTCTCCTCTCCATCATCTCGTGTCTCATCTTTTCTTCTCTGCTGTCTCCTCTCCATCATCTCGTGTCTCATCTTTTCTTCTCTGCTATCTCCTCTCCATCATCTCATCTCTCATCTTTTCTTCTCTGCTGTCTCCTCTCCATCATCTCATCTCTCAACTTTTCTTCTCTGCTGTCTCCTCTCCATCATCTCATCTCTCATCTTTTCTTC